>NC_067153.1:51855916-52585916 GCF_903995435.1 Acomys russatus
CTGCTGTGAGCTGCTTCTCCATGATCATGCACAGCTGGGGACCACTGATGAGAATGGTTGGCAAGAAATCCATCAGGTGAGCCAGGGGGTCCAGGCCGGGCCCAGGCTCTATGTAGGTGGTCCCAGCCTCTGCCCGGAATGCTTTAGTACCTCTCTTCTCCTCAGGCCTGCCGCTTTGGACATGTGCAGCACTTGGAACACTTGCTGTTCTACGGGGCCAACATGGGTGCCCAGAATGCCTCGGGAAACACAGCCTTGCACATCTGTGCCCTCTACAACCAGGTATGCTTCTTTGAGTCTCGCCTCTCTGTGGGCCCATTTGCAGTTTCTATGTGTGGTGAAGTGTGACCACATGTGTGTATGTGCCTGTACACAGATGACTGTACACCCTAGCTTGTGTGACACTCTATGTGTATATTCTGTGCTCAGTCTGGTGGTGGTTACTGGGTGGCCTACTTAAACACATCTGTTCTCTGAACACATATGTGCCCATATGTCCACACGTATGTTCTTTTCTTTTTTAGATTTATTTATTTACTTATTAATTATGTATACAGGGCTCTGCATGCATGTACACCTGCATGCGAGAAGAGAGCACCCGACCTCATTATAGATGGTTGTGAGCCACAACGTGGTTGCTGGGAATTGAACTTAGGACCTTTGGAAGAGCAGACAGTACTCTTAACCTCTGAGCCCTACATGTATGTTCTTAACAACTAGCTCTCAGATGAGAGCTACTTATAAATTTCTAGCTAACCTAGGTGTGCACCGAACAGATGTGGGTCTGTGTGTGTGTGTGTGTGTGTGTGTGTGTGTGTGTGAGTGGTTCTTGTGTACCTGCCATGGTCTGTCCATGCCTCTTCTGCTGCCCAGTGTAATTGCTGCTACCTCCCAACAGGAGAGCTGTGCTCGTGTCCTGCTTTTTCGTGGTGCCAACAAAGACGTCCGCAATTACAACAGCCAGACAGCCTTCCAGGTACAGGGGTGGAGGCCAACTGTGTGTGTGTGTGGGGGGGGGGCTTTTGTGTCCTGTTGCCCCTTGACTCTGAACCCTGATTCTTCCGCAGAGGGTAAGAAGGGAACGCTCGCCCTCAGGGCTGCCACAGATGGTGGAGTTGTGACTGGGCTAGTGTGGCGGCCGGAATTTGAGGGAGCATGTTGGTGTGGTAGTGCCCTTTACCCTCCTTCCATGGATTAGCATCATGTGACTCCAGGACTCTGGGAAAGAGCCAAATGGAGAAGGCAGAAAGACAGGTGTGGTGGGCCTGATTCCCCAGAAGCAGACAGGAGGAATACAGAGGATGAAGCTGAGATGTGTGTGATCTCTACTACACCCGACTTGACCCAGTTTATATTTCTGAGCTGTTTGTTTGCCAGGCTGGCTGGCACAGGACAACCAGGGAGCCATCATCATCTCTGTGGCCTGGAGCTTTGGAGGAGTTGAGGGTATCGTGGAATTTTTGGACAATGAAAGCAGCAGGGAAGGGTGTGACTATTATTCCTTTTTTTTTTTTTTTTTTTTTTTTTTCTATTTTGTATAGACAGGGTTTCTCTGTGTAGCCCTGCCTATTCTGGACTTGCTTTGTAGACCAGGCTGGCCTCGAACTCACAGAGATCCTTCTGCTTCTGCCTCCCAAGTGCTGGGATTACAAGAGTGTGCCACTGCACCCAGCATGTGTCTATTATTCTTTTTTTTGTTTTGTTTTTTTGAGATAGGGTTTCTCTGTGTAGCCTTGGCTGTCCTGGACTTTGTAGACCAGGCTGGCCTCGAACTCACAGCGATCCATCTGCCTCTGCCTCTTGAGTGCTGGGATTAAAGGTGTGCACTATCACGCCCAGGCTTGTCTATTATTCTTAATGGGAGCCCAGGCCCCTGAGAATGTCAGAAAGGCAAGCTGCTATGGTCGTGTCTGGCAGTGTGAGGCAGAGGTTGAAGATCTGGGGATGTCTGGAAGTAGATGTATCGGGGCCAATTAGCTGGTGGCCAGGTTTGTGGACATAGGTAGGAAGAATAAGGGTTGAAAAGCTGTGGGGCCATGTTGGAGACAGGAATCGTTGGCTGCACATAGCGGCAGATTAGAAGTTCTGCTAGTGTGACCAGACCTGTTCATGTTTAAACTCTAAGCCTTGTGTCCCAGAAGCACCTTGGACTTAGGTAGCTGATGGCAGTGGGCCAACCCTAATTACTGGTACCCTTGTCTTTTGTCTGTAAGAAGTGGTGTCTCAGTAGACATTGACTGTTGTGACTTGAGAGAAAAGTGGCTTCGGGAGCATCTGGGGTAGGGGTCAGATCCGTGTTGCTGAGCCTCCCTTTACTTCTTGACTTCTTTCTCCCAGGTGGCTATTATCGCAGGGAACTTTGAGCTCGCTGAGGTAATCAAGACCCACAAAGACTCGGATGTCGGTGAGTCCTGCCCACTCAGAGGCCCTTACTGAACGTGCTTTGGTTGTCATTAGCAGTGGGGGATGTAACAAGGCCCCCATATGGTTCCAAGACAGCTGTCTGCTAACGACCCTCGCAGACATGGGGAATGTGGTGAAAAGGGGCCTGTGTGAACTGGACAGAATTCTTGGTCAGGGCCTGGAGCAGGTCTGGGCTGTGGGCTGGGATAGTAGTGGGCCAAACAGTTGACATTTAAATCAGGGTCTGTGGTTCCCACTGGGTACTAGGAAGGATCGTCTGGGACTATGGGGTGGCAGATCTCACTCCAGCCTGGAACGTGATGGTGTTTAGCTTCCTATGGCTTTCAGTGTGACAAGATCTCATGACCCTACCCGAGGAGAAAAGAAACAACACAAAACACAAAACCACAATGGTGAGGGTGAAAACTGAAGTGGGAATAGGCTTGTGGCTGGCTACTTGGCCAGTGGGTTTGAGCTCCCAGCAGGCAGCGCTTAAAAAAAGACTTGGCATATGTATAAGCCTCATAAGGAGTGCCAGAGCCGCATGTATAGCTTTAGCTCCAAGACAGGCAGGCGGGAGGGTTCAGCCTATGCTTCCATGCACGTGGGGTGTGTGTGTGTGTGTGTGTGTGTGTGTGTGTGTGTGTGTGTGTGTGTGTGTGTGTGTGTGTGTTTCTGGAGCCAGCCTGGTTCATCCCGGGTACAGGTGACTAAATCCGCAGGGTACCGTGGGCCTGCCCTCCAGTAAAGGGTAGCTCTCTGACTGCAACAAAGCCTTCTAGCCGTGGGGATCCCTTCATGTTCTGGGTAGGCTTTTCTGCCTGTGATTCTTTCTGGAACACGGAGCCCCAGGCTCCTCTTTCTTCTGTGAGTGTTACCTGAAGCGTCCCCATTTCTTGTTTCAGTTTGCAGTGACACTGGGCCGCAAAGGGCTGGGGGCTCACATTAAGGTTACAATGTTCCCTGGTTCTATGTCAGTCTGGCTTGCGGGGGTGGTGGTGGTGGTTCATCTTTGGATGGGGTTAAGATTACTGTAAGTTTTATGTTTAGGGCTCTTGAGCTGCTCTCTGCTAATAGGCTTAGTTATAAGCTCCTTGAACCTTGCAAGGTGGCTCCATGGTAGTGGTTGAACTGAGGGCGGGTGGCCTCTCCAAGAGAGCTACCGCAGCACTGCCGAGTGACTTCATGATCTGTGGTACAAAGCTGGGCTCCGGTGCAGGGAAAAAGAGCAGGGCATAGTTTTGGGGTTGATATAGGGGCAAGAGACAAGTACAGTTTGCTTGAGGCTGACAGCGTTAGAGTTGTATTTTCTGGGATCCCCCTGCCTGTGGATGTTCGGATGTTAATCAGGATGTTATGGCAGCCTGGTTGTCTAGTCTTGAGAGAACTGCTGACAACAGCAGTGCTTTCCTTCGTCATAGGTGAAATGTAGTGTCTTACAGCTGTGGCATCTTCTTTTCACCTTGGTCTTCTACAGCATTTGATCCTGGAAGGGCCTGGGTCCTAGGAAGTGGCCTGTTTGTATCTGATTTCTCATGGGATGAGGAGCTTGTATAATATCTAGAATGAGATGAAGAAATATTCCTCTGAGCTGGGTGTGGTGGCGCATGCCTGTAATCCTAGCACTTGGGAGGCAGAGGCAGGTGGATCACTGTGAGTTCGAGGCTGGCCTGGGCTACAAAGTGAGTTCCAGGACAGCCACGGCTATACAGAGAAACTCTGTCTTGAAAAAAAAACCAAAACCAAAACCAAAACCCACCAAAAAAACATAAAACCGAGAGAGAGAGAGAGAGAGAGAGACAGACAGACAGACAGACAGACAGACAAACAGAGACAGAGAGAGAGAGACAGAGAGAGATAAATATTCTTCTGCCCTTCATCCTAGGATTCTGAGGGTCACAAGCTAAAGCTCACAGTCCATTTTACCCAAGTGTGTTTGCTCAGTTGAGGTTAGGCACATCATTGCTGGGTAGAGTGGGCATCTGTATCATCTGGTCCTGATGCAGGTGTCTGCTCTTATAGCTCTATAGCTCTATGTCATCACACATTTTGATGCCTCTCCTTGTTAGGTTTCTATGGTGGTAAAACATCATGACCCAAAGCAACTCGGGCAGGAAATGGTTTATTTCAGCTTACATGTTCCAATCACAGTCCATCATGAGGGGAAGTCAGGGTAGGGACTGAAGTCAGGAACTTAAAGGCAGGAACTGAAGCAGAGGCCATGGAGGGATGTTGCTTACTGGCTTGCTTCTCATGGCTTGCTTGCTCAGCTTGCTTGTTTATATAACCCAGAACCACTGGCCCAGGGGTGATACTAGCCACACTGGGCTGGGCCCTTCCACATCAACCATTAGTAATAAAAACAATAACAACAACAACAACAACAATAATAAATAATAATAGCAGCAGCCCCATAGATTTGCCTATAGGCCAAATTGATGGGGCATTTTCTTAATTAAAGTTTCCTTTTCCTAGATGCCCCTGGCTTGTGTAAAATTGACAAAAACAAAACAAAACAAAACAAAAAAAACCTTGCCAGTATATAACCAGTTGTCCTTGTATAGGATGATATGGTCATGAGATTTAGTATGAACCTTTTTATCTCAGTTTTCATTATTGGGCTTTTTTTACAGAGAAGGAAACCAAAACTCAGCAGACTGATGACAAAACCTAACCTTAGACCTGGGGACTCAGGGTCTGGGTTACCCACTGCCCTCTGCACATATTCACTCCAAGGATATTTCTAAAGTGACAGTTGTGAGCGACTGTGTCTCACTCTGGCCTCTGAGCAGATGCCCACACACAGGAAGGTTGTATGGAACTCTCTGCCTAGTCATCCTCCACTTCCTTCTTCAGGGTAGTGTCTGGTAGGCGCTCATGTCGTGCTCCAAGAGTCAGGACACTTCCTTGAGTCCTTGGGTGGGACTCTGTCCTGTCAGTGGCTTTCTCTGCTTCTGGTTGCTGTCCCTAGGCTATCCTCTTTCAAGCAACTTCCTACGCATACAAAAACATTCCATGTCTCTATGTTCTCACGGAATGTCTATCTTACGTTTTTGGTAAGTGCCTCGGGAAATGCTTCTCACATGATGATGTTCTGATGATGTCACCTGGAGCGCTTGTGCAGTGTAGGTTCCGATGATGTCACCTGGAGCGCTTGTGCAGTGTAGGTTCTGAGTCTGGGCCTGCGTAGGGCCTGAGCTTCTGCACTGGTCATCAACTCAAGGTGAAGCCTGCTCTGATAGTCCTGGGTCTACTCTTTTTTTTTTTTTTTCCGAGACAGGGTCTCTCTGTGTTAGCCTTGGCTGTCCTAGACTCACTTTGTACACTAGGCTGGCCTCGAACTCACAGCGATGTGCCTTCCTCTGCCTCCTGAGTGCTGGGATTAAAGGCATGCACCACCACGGCCTGGCTCTCTACTCTTTTTATAATGGGTATAGACAAGCCTGGCACGTAGTACTGCAGGCTCAAGCCTGCCCACAGTATAGTTGTATTTAAACGAAGAAACATTTCTTGCCTAAAATTGACTTTTACTGTCAATCTGGTGGCATTCCTTACATTTGCAGTATTGTACTCCGGTTTTGTTGAATCCCAAAATGTTTTCATTTCAAAGAATACTTCAGATATATTAGGCAATTTTTCTGTGTTACTCTCTTCTGCTAACCTGTCAGCTGAGAACATAATTTCTCTTTGCATTTACCTGTTTCATATCAATGGAATTATAGTATGGCCCTTTGTGTTTAGCTTCCTTTATTCGTTATCTTTTTGAGTCTCACCTGCCTCGAAAGATCACTTCCCTTTATTCTGTCTTAAGGCTAAAAAACATCCTATTGTCTTTATGCATGGCATTTAGGTTATCCATTCATCTGTTGGTGGATATATAGGTTGTTTCTACTTTAAAGTGTGTGTGTGTGTGTGTGTGTGTGTGCGCGCGCATTCATGTACACACCTGCCTGCTTCTCTGTATGTGCATCACATGCATACAGGGGCCCTTGGGGGCCAGAAGAGGGTATCTGATCCTCTGGAGCTAGAGATGGTTATGAGCTGCCCAGTGTAGGTACTGGGAACCAAACCCATGTCCCTGTGCAAGAGCAGTATCCACTCTTTTCATTTTTTTGGTTTTTCAAAACGGGTTCTGACTGTCCTGGAATTAGCTCTGTAGACCAGGCTGGCCTCAGAGATCCACCTGCCTCGAGCTCTGGGATCAAAAGTGTGCGCCACCACCACCTGGCTGAACAGTATTCACTCCTAACAGCTGGGCTGTCATTCCAGCTAGTTTCTAATGTATAAATATTTCTGTCGCACCACATGTTTGTACATGTATTTATAAGAACACTTATTTACACTTCTTTTGGGTTTATCCCTAGGAGTGGAATTGCTAGGTCATACAGCAGACCTTACAGTTTTAAGGAGTTGGTTTTTTTTTTTTTTTTTTTTTTTTTTTTTTTTCCGAGGCAGGGTGTCTCTGTGTAGCATTGGCTATCCAGGACTCGATTTGTAGACCAGGCTGGCCTTGAACTCACAGAGATCCTCCTGCCTCTGCCCCCTGAGTGCTGGGATTAAAGGCGTGCACCACCACCGCCCGGCACAGTTTTGAGGAGTTTTTAAAAACTGTTTTCCACCAAACTTCTATCACTGTTTATGAGCATCTAGCATCCTTACATTTTCCCCAGTGCTTGTTTGGTTTTTTGTTTGTTTTGGTTTTTGGTTTTTGGAGACTAGGTTTCTTTGTGTAGCCTTGGCTATCCTGGACTCACTTTTTGTAGACCAGGCTGGCCTCCAACTCAATGAGATCTGCCTGCCTCTGCCTCCTGAGTGCGGGGATTAAAGGCATGCACCACCACGCCTGGCCTTTTTTTTTTTTTAATTGTAGTTATTCTGTTGGATATGGTGTGGTATTTCATTGTGGCTTTGTGGTTCCCTAAAGCCCAATAATATTAAGCTTATTTTCATGAGTCTGTTGTTCATTTGTGTGTCTTTGGAGAAAGCCTTTGCTCACTTAATTTTTTTTTTTTTATTATTGCCGAACTATAATCATTCTTTATATATTTTGAGAATATAAAGAAGGTAGGGCCAGCAAGGTGGCTTGGTGGGTAAAGGTGCTTACTGTTAAGCCTGACAACTAGATTTCAATCCCTGGGAAACCCACGTGGTGGGAGAAGAGAGCTGACTCCTTCAGGACCTTCATGTGTGGGCCATGGTGCATATGTGTGTTCATTTACACACACACACACACACACACACACACACACACACAGAGAGAGAGAGAGAGAGAGAGAGAGAGAGAGAGAGAGAGAGAGAGAGAGAGAAATAAATAGATGTAACAAAAGAAAAGTATAGGGTTTCATGTAGCGCAGGATAGTGTTGAATTTGGTATGTAGCCCAGGCTGGCCTCAAACTTTTGATAATTCTTCTGCCTTAGCCTTTGAGTTCAGGGAGGAGCTACTACCATGCACTGCTTTGCTTTGAATTCTGGTGTCAGGTGATCTTCTGCCCCAGCTTCTTGAGTAGCAGGGATTATAGGCACTTATCATAAAAACAAAAACTGCTTTCTATTAGGGGTGGTTTTTTTTTTTTTTTTTTTTTTTTTTCTCCTTCAAGACAGGGTTTCTCTGAATAGTCTTGGCTGTCCTGGACGCACTTTGTAGACCAGGCTGGCCCCGAATGCACAGCGATCCGCCTACCTCTGCCTTCTGAGTGCTGGGATTAAAGGCGTGTGCCACCACTGCCCAGCTATGTTTTGTTTTTTGAGACAGTGTTCTCTATGTAGTCCTGGCTGTCCTAGAACTTGCTTTGTAGACCAGGGTGGCCTTAGACTCACAGAGAGCTCCCAAGTGCTGGGATTAAAGACATATACCACCATGCCTGGTACTTTTTTTTTTTTTTTTTAAACAAAAACAGTTATTCACTTTGACCAGAACTTGCGCATAAGTGTCACCATAATATGTCATGACTAGATGCCTTTGACTCAAATCAAACTGTTAAGTTGTTGAAGATTAACTGGTTGGTGGTGGTGGCGCACGCCTTTAATCCCAGGACTCAGGAGGCAGAGGCAGGTGGATCTCTGTGAGTTTGAAGCCAGCCTAGTCTACAGAGCAAGTCCCAGGACAGCCAGGGCTACACAACGAAACCCTGTCTCAAAAAAGAGACGTTGAAGATTTTTGTTGTTGTTGATCTCATTTTTGTCGCGAGCATAGAGTTGATGGCTGTGGAGACACATTTGACACCCTGGCAAGAATATACACACTGGAGAATTATGATGACTATCAGGCAGATGTCCAAGACTGGAGTATGTCCTTAGCCGAGCATCCCACCAACCAAAATAATATGCACAATTCTTTTGTTTTATAAGACAGTGCCTTTCTACATCCTGGACCTCGTTCTGTAGACCAGGCTGGTGTCCAGCTCACAGAGACTGCCCTGCTTCTGCCTCTGAGTGCTGTGATTAAAGGTGTGTGCCACTTTGCCTGGCTCAAAATAGCATTTCTCTAGAACGAAAGCCTAGCAAAGGTGAATCATCAGAGCAAACGAAATCAGTCAGAGTCTAGAAAGAGTTAGCCAAGATTTCTGGGGTTGAGCTCAAGCCATGTGTCCTGGCTTGTATCTTAAATGCCGGTACTCCTGGCACTGTGGAGATAGCTGACCTCCCCTGGTGGCCAGCACTCAGGGCTAGGGCTAGCCTCTGGAATTGCATCAAGGACTCTATCTCTTTCCAGCTTTGGGGTTTCAGGAACGGAGCAATTCTTGTTCTTAGTGATTCTGAGTTGGGAAGTGGGAAATAATTCAACTGGAGGGATACAGGAAATCACCATCCAGTTCAGTCTGTAGATAATAAACAGTATCGATACAGTTCTAAAACAGTAAGCGGGCCAACAGTCTCAGAACAGTGCACTGCAGTTTTCTGTGAAGCGTAATTTTCTTCTCTGTAGCCACGTCAGTCTCTTGGCCCTTACCCTACTTACAAACGTAGCTGGCAAGGCCTGGGACACAGCTGCGTCAGTAGGCGGCCCCGTTGCTGGTGATATAGTGTTCTAGGGTGAACGATAAGGCAGCCACAGCTGAGCACACATGGAACTCAGCATTCTGGAAGTGAAGACACAACCGGAAGTTCAAAGTCATCCTCAGGGAAAGAGAGCTTGAGGCTAGCCTGGGCTACACGAAACTGTCTGCTGGCAACAACAAAAAGAACCCAACAACATGTTTAGTAAGAAAAGTAGTTAACCCCAGGGGCGGACCTTCATGAGTTTGGTTTGCTGGAATGTTTGACGAGGAGCCTCTGTTTGAACTTGTAAAAATCTTGCAAAGGTTCAGAAATGAAAGCAGGACAAATTTCAGACTTCCCCTGCAGTAATTAGTTGCTTCTTAGGTCTTTCAAATACCTTTAGGTTTCTTTTACACATAGTAAGGCTTGGAACAGCTCTTGCAGGTTGGCATTCTACGTAGGCTCTCACGTCACACCTTAATCAAAGCCGTGGCTGTAGAGTCAGTTTTTCCAATTGTACTCTGTTAAAAAAAACAGAATTGTTTTCTTATTGAACATGTGCAGATAATTATATGACCATATAATAAAAATATCTGTGCTTAACTTTTCCAGTGCTGAAGGATCAGGTAGGGAAAAGAAGCAAATATTTCAGTTTCAATTTTTAGAAAGTAACCAGTAGGCCACAGATAGTGTAAAAGAAAAGGGAAACATATTACTTTAAATCTAGAATGTTGAAATGAAAAATTCAAATAAACATAAAATCATCCACCTTATCTTTTTTTTTAAACTTTATTTTAAAAGTTGAAAAAAGCCAGATGATAGTGGCATATGCCTTTAATCCCAGCACTCAGGAGGCAAAGACTGGTGGATCTCTGTGAGTTTGAGGCCAGCCTGATCTACAGATCAAGTTCTATGATAGCCAGAGTTACACAGAGAATCCCTGTCTTAAAAAAGCAGAAAAAAAAAAAAGTTAAAAATCACACACTAAAATTAACCAGACTCAGATACCTCATTAGTTTTTTTTAGTCTTGTGTCATCATTTCTTTTTCTCTTTGTTTATTATTTTGAGACAGGGTCTTGTTCTGCATCCTGGAAGGTCTGGACCTCACCCTGTAGTCAAGGCTGGTCTTGCACTTGTAGGGATCCTCTTGCCTCAGCTGGGGTTACAGGTGTGGACCATTATTCCAGGCGTACCTCCCTCATTCTTCTGTGCTTGGACTTGGTTAGTGGTCGCCCTAACCCACCGGGTGTTTCTTCTACCTCTTCTTCAGTCTGTTTTCCTCTCCTCTCTTCTTTCTTCTCTCTCTCTCTCCTTCTCTCCCCTTTGCTTTTTCTTTTTCTTTTTCTCCTCTTCTGGCTCTGCCTCAGTCTCAGTGTTAACTATGTTGCCCAGGCTGGCCCTGAACTCCTGCGTTCACACAGTCCTCTGGACTTGTGACCCCAAACGCATGCCACCATCTTTGGCTTTCATTTCTTCATTACAACTCTTATCCGAGAACTTTTTTTTTTTTTTTTTTGAGACAGGATCCCTCTGTGTAGCCTTGGCTGTCCTGGACTCGCTTTGTAGACCAGGCTGGCCTCGAACTCACAGGGATCCACCTGCCTCTGCCTCCCTAACTGCTGGGATTAAAGGCGTGCGCCACCACCGCCCGGCCCGAGAACTTATTCTTATCCAAGCAAATGGACACCTATGTTCCATACTACCTGTCCAACAATATCTTTGAAGGAGAAGTGATTTTGGACTACAGCTAGTTGCATATACTGTTGGAGAAGAGTGACAATGGCCGGGCATGATGGTGCACGCCTTTAATCCCAGCACTCGGGAGGCAGAGGCAGGCGGATCGATGTGAGTTCGAGGCCAGCCTGGTCTACAAAGTGAGTCCAGGACAGCCAAGGCTACACAGAGAAACCTTGTCTCAAAAAAACAAAACAAAACAAAACAAAAAACAAAACAAAACAAAACAAAAAAGAAAAAGAAAAAAGAGGAGGAGGAGGAGAATAATAACTGTGCTTGGCAAGACGAAAGTCAGCTATGGTTGAGATCTGATGATGAGGTTGGCACACGAGGGATTGGGTTACTTCCTGTGGCTTACAAGAGTTTAGCACAACCAGACTTCATGACTGATACGACTGTATCAAGATAGGGCCAAATTTCTAATAATTTCATGCACTTTTAGGATGTGTGTTTGTATCAGGAACGTATGTGAAAATACAGTTAAATTTTGGTACCTGGGGGGTGTATGCCTGTAGTCCTAGTACTCTGAAAGGTGTCGCAGGATAATAAATTTGGGGCCGGCTTGGGCAAAATAGGAATTTCCTGTCCTTACCTCCAGCCCCACCCCAAAAGGAGACTTAGTATTAACTCAGGTGACAATGTTTTCATATAACTTAATACATCAAACAAGCTTAATTAATTTAGTATATCTTCAATATTACAGGGGCCTTTCTGGATTGTTTCAAATTTAGGATTAAAAATCAATGTAGGAGCCAGGCATCGTGTTACAGGTCTTTAATCCCAGCACTTGAGGGGCAGAGGCAGGCAGATCTCTGTGAGTTCCTGGCCAGCCTGGGTTACACAGTGAGACAACCAACCAACCAACCCCAAACCAAACAAAACCCCAAAATTACCTAATGCACTCTGAATTCAGTAACATATTTTTCTTTTGTCTTCATGTCTGGTTGACCAGTAACATTGGTGACAAACACAGAAGGGATGGCTTTCAATAGATTTCTAGCTTTTTCTAGTTCAACCTAGCGACATGTTTAGATTACACGGGAGATCAGGTTGAAACTTTGAGAAAGGCAAACTGCTTTTTATTTAGACAGGAATACCTTTATTTATTTTTGAGCTCAAGACTTTGAACAAAGTCTAACAGTGGTTAAAAAGCAGACTGGAAAGCTTGATTGTTGTAGATGCTGTAATTCTGGAGGTAGAGATAGGAAGAAGAGAGAGTGAGGCTAGCCTGAGCTATGAAGGGAGACACACACACACACACACACACACACACACACACACAGACACACACACACACACACACACACACACACACAGACACACACACGGCCTGTTGTGGTTTCCAAGCTGTTAATTTTTCTTAAGAGTCCTGGTTGCTCCATTTAAATAACCTATTATTTCCTGTCTTCCTGGAAATTTCCTACTGTGATCTTTTCATTAAATCCATCCCAAAGACTCTCTACAGGACTCAGGACAGTTTTTATTTCAACATCAGAAGTTGAAGATGATGATGATAATAATAATAATAATAATAATAATAATAATAATAATAATAATACAACCTCAAAATACTCTCAAAACCAGAGAATTTCACACAAAATTAAGAGCACAAGAGGGTTCTGAGTGAGCACCACAGGGCTCAGCAGGTGACTGCCCCTGTTTGTGAGTGGCTCCAGTAAGATCTCTGTTTCTTCTTACACTTGATCTGATAAAAGAAAAACTCAAGTATTCTGTAACTCATGAATAGAGGGACATGTATCACTCTGCCAGCAGGAGAAGGGAGAAAGTTTAAGGTATTTGTGGAAGCAAGGCAAGAGGTACAATTTTGATTGGCTAGAAGTTCTTGGTGTTGTCTAACTGCTGCAGTTTCTAGCGTCAGTTCAAGGTCTACACTTGATGTGAGTTTGCCCAGGTGGGATGTGAAGGTCTAGCGTCACCACAGCTAATGGAATCTGAATAACCTTTTAACCCCTACCAGCCACTGAGTTTTCTTCTAAGTTTCACAGGTTTAGCTTTTTTATTTAGGTCACTGATCAACTGTAACTTAGTTTTTGTATGTTCTGAGAGTTCAGAATCAGTTTTCGTTTGGATATTTGGTTGTTTGGCAGTATTTCTTGAAGCAAGTTTTCTTCTTTCATTGATTATTCATTGCTGGTGTGTAGAAACGAGCTCGTCTTGTACCAACTTAGCTGTATTTGCTTATCAGCTTTCATGGCTTTCTTGGCGGATTATTGGGATTTTTCTATATATAGGATTATTCTGTCTGCAAGTAGAAATTAATTGACCTTCTTTTCTAATTTGGATGCATTTCATTTCTCTCTCTCTCTCACTCTACCTTTTTTTTCTGTCTTTCTGGTGCAGTCTCACTACGTACCTTTGGCTGGCCTCAAACTCCTGAGGGCTATGATTAGAAGCAAGTGCCACCACGCCCAGCCTTATTCGATTTTGTTGCCTAAGTGCTCTAGTGAGAACTTCTCTACCATACTGAACCACAGAAAGGAAAGTAGGCATCTTGGTGTTGCTCCTCATATCAGAGGAAAGCTTTTTAGTCTTTCACCATTGAGTGTGGATTATAAATTAAGGCCCCTTAACATATTGACTAAGTTTCTTTCTTTCTTTCTTTCTTTCTTTCTTTCTTTCTGGTTTGTTTGTTTGTTTGTTTATTTGTTTGTTTGAGACAAGGTTTCTCTGTGTAGCCTTGGCTATCTTGGACTTTGTAGACCAGGCTGGCCTCGAACTCACATCGATCCACCTGCCTCTGCCTCCCGAATGCTGAGATTAAAGGCGTGCGCCAACACCACCCGGCCTAAGTTTCTTTCTGTTAATAGTTTTCTGATGTTTTATCATTGAAGGACATTGGATTACAGCAGATGATTTTCATGCATCAGCTCAAACAGTGATGTTGGCTTTTCTCTTTGTTCTACTGACATAATACATTGGCTACTGAAGTTTTTCGCTTTATCCTTGGAAAGCTTTATCTAGGCGGGTATCAGTCTTAGCTGCTACTTTTTAACCTATTTTAATTTGGATTTCTTATGCCTCTTCCTTTCTTCCTTCTCCATCCCTTATCCCTTCTAATATCTTCCAACCCCCCAACACAAGGTAGGAAAGAAAGGTCAGTGGGGGTAGGGGGTGGAATTCTCTTTACTACTTCTGGCTTGTTAGGGTCACCGGGGTTCTTTGCGTCTGTACCAATCTCAGTTGTCATGTTATCCAGCTAACCAGCAACCAGCAAACCAACATCCTTCCTTCTCCGACTATCCCCTCGGAGTGTTTCTCCAAGCCTCTCTTTTTCTCCTTCTGGGCTTTGGCCTTTTTATCTTCTCAGAGTCCTCAGGGTTAAACTAACTGCAGCTAGCAAAGACCAAGCCCCTCTCTGAGCTGGATGAGGCTGTGATCAGCTGGCAAAGACCACGCCCTTGCACGAGGCAATTATAGTTAACAGCTGTGGCTATACTAAGGCAGCCCCATATCCCACACTTGGGATTAAAACAAAAACATGTTTACATAACAAAACTGAGTTTTTAAAGAAGCCAAAACTTCCACTACAATCAATCAGTAATACAGAGTCACTTAGAAATTGTTTCCTTCTTCCCTGCTTCTTTGGAAGAGTTTGAGAAGGACAGACGTTGACTCTTAAGTGCTTGTAATAATGCCATTTCTTATCACTTTTCTGATGCTGGTAGAATGACTGGGATTTCTCAGTCAGTTTCTTTGCTTGTTTTGGTTCTGTTTAGATTTTCTATTTCTTCTAGGGTCAGTTTTTGTAGTTTGTGAATTTATCTGATTTGGTGGCAAATGATTACTATAATGCCGTTTTGTATTTTATTTCTGAAAGATTGGTGATAACACCCCCAAACAATAGTTCTCAACCTGTGGGTCACCAACTCCTTTATGGGGGTCAATTGATCCATTCACAGAAGTCTCCTAAACCATCGCCATTTTGGCTGTTTACATTATGATTCATAATAGTAATGAAATTACAGTTATGAAGTAGCAATGAAAATAATTTTATGGTTAGGGTCTCTACAACATGAGAAACTATATTTAGGGGCCACAGCATTGGGGAAGTTGAGAACTACTGCCCTAAATCATTTCTGATTTTTTTGTTTGTTTGTTTTGTTTTGTTTTGAAACAGGGTTTGTCTGTGTAGCCTTTGCTGTCCTGGACTTGCTTTGTAGACCAGTCTGGCCTCGAACTCACATCAATCCGACTATCTCTGCCTCCCGAGTGCTGGAATTAAAGGCGTGTGCCACTATGCCTGGCTCAATTATTTCTGATTTGAGCTTTCTTTTCCCATATTCTTTTTTAAAAAGTCAGTCTGGCTAAAAAGCATGTTGACTTCTCGGCTTATTTTATTTATGTTTATGGAGATTTTGCCGGCATGTATGTGCATCATGTAAGTGCCTGCTGTCAGCAAAAGTCAGAAGAGGACTTTGTGATTTCCTGGAACTCAACTTATAGATGGTTGTAAGCTACCATGTGGGTACTGGGAGTTGAATCTGCAAGAGCAACAAGTGCTCCTAATAATTGCTGAGCCATCTATCTCCCCTCACACACACTTTTTCTTTTAAAGGGTCATTTCTCTATGAACCTGACTGTTCTGGGACTCACTATGTAAACCAGGCTGGCTTCTAACTCATGGAGATCCAAGTGCCCATGCCTCCAGTGCTGGGATCAAAGGTGTGAGCCACTGTGCCTATGCTGTGCTGTGATGCTTTTGTTGTTGTTGAGAAAAAGTCTCATTATGATGCACTGGGTGCTTTGAACCTGCATGTGCCTTCCTACCTTTGCTTCCCTGGTGCTCAGATTATAAATATGTGATACTATGGCTGGGTCTTTCTACTTTTCTCTCTCTCTCTCTCTCTCTCTCTCTCTCTCTCTCTCTCTCTCTCTCTCTCTTTTAATTCTGGGGGTAGAACTTGACACTTGAGTATGTTAGACAAACTACCACCGAACTACATCCCAGGTGTTTGCTACTTAAAAGTACTGTTGTTGCTGGTTGCAGTGATGCATGCCTGTAATCCCAGCGCTCAGAGAGGCAGAGGCAGGTAGATCTCTATGACTTTGAGGCCATCCTGGTCTACAAAGTGAGTCCAAGACAGCTAAAGCTACACAGAGAAACCCTGTCTCCTAAAAAAAAAAAAAAGAAAAAAAGAAAAAAAAGTACTGCTGTTTCTTATTTAAATAAGTGGTATCCATTTAACATGTTCTTTGGTGTGTATATGTTTACAATTGTTACTCTTCTTGATGGATTGACTTTCTTACTATCTTTCTGACTATTGTAACTTTTATAATTTTTTTTGTGTGTGGGTGTTTGTGTGTGCATGTGTGTTTGCATGTGTGTTTGCATGCCTATATAGGCCTGAGGTCAACTTCCAGTGGTGTTCCTTGGCAACCATCCTGAATCTTGCTTGTTGAAGACATGGTTTCCCCTGGAATGGCTTGCTGATAGATTAGGCAGGCTGTTCACTGAGCCTCCCCCTGACCCCCCAGGGATCTTCTGACTTGGCCTCCTCAGCTCTGGGATAACTACATGCAGCGGCACTCACTTTATGTGGGTGCTGGGTTTCGAACTCAGGTCTTCAAGCTTGTATGTCAAGCACTTTACTGTATGAGCTATCTTCGTAGGCTTACATTTTGTTTCTCTTAAAGTTTATTTAGTCTGATATTAATATGGCTATTCCACCCTTTTGGTTACTATTTACATGAGCTGTTGTTGCGGCTGTTATTTTAAATATTCTAACTTTAGGCAGGCATTGGGGTCTTTATTCCCACCTCTTGGGAAACAAAGGCAGGCAGATCTCTCTGGGTTTGAGGCCAGCCTCATGTTCCAGGACAGCCAGAGCTGCATAATAAGACCCTGTCTTACAACAAATCAAACCAACCAAACAGCAAACAAAACTATTCTAACTTTCAATATATTTATGCCTTTGGACCTAAACAACATATAGTTCAGTATCTCGTTATCTGTTCTTAAAATAAAGTTTTATTGGAACATAGGTGAACCCATTGGTTTACATACTATTTGTGGCAGGGTTTGGGACATGGTGATGGAGACTCTGTGGCTTGCAGAGCCTGAAATAATTACTAATTCATTTTAGGATGTTTATTGACTCTGGTCTCGAATGCCTTTTTAGTTTTTAGTTTCCCTGGCTACAGTCAGTAGTATGTAGTCTCACATTAGCAGTTGTCTGATGAGATTTGTCACAGGTAGCCTGCTTCATCCTGAAGCTTGTAAAATGGGCAGCTCTGATAACAGATCTGGGTATCCCTCCGCTGGCTGAGAAGAGGAGCAAACTTCTATCTGTGAAGCTAGGGTTGCAGGCAGCGTGCCTATGATGTGGTCGTGTGGTCGCCCAGTGGCGACTTCACTAATGTGTTAACTGTTCTGATTTCCTGGGATCAATCCAAGAACACATTTTAGATGGTGTGTATGTATGTGTAAATCCATAATATGCAGGTAGGTGAGTATATGTGTGTGTTGAAGCCAGAAGTCAACCTTGGGTATTTTTTGAGTTACCCGCCTTGATTTTGGAGACAGGGTCTCTCACTAGGGCTTAGGACTTGCTGATTTTGTTATGCAGCATGCCTCAGGGATCTATTTGTCTGTCTTCACGCCCCCAAGGCTGGGATTACAAGTACATGCCAACATACCTGGCTTTAAAAAAAATTTACTTATTTATTGTATATGAGTACTTTATCTGCAGAAGAGGGCACCGGATCACATTATAGATGGTTGTGATCCACCATGTCGTTGCTGGGAATTGAACTCAGGGCCTCTGGAAGAGCAGGTGGCACGCTTAACCACTAAGCCATCTCTCCAGATCACCTGGCTTTTTTTTTTTTAAATGTGAGTGCTGGGGATTGAACTCAGGTCCTCAGTTTTGTACAGGAAACACTTTAATAACTGAACTAATAACTAATCTTCTAGCCCAGTTTTTTAGTTTAAAAAGATCAATTGCTCTACACAAAGAACTGCAGGCAACTGGGGCATGCTGGGAGTGGAGAAAAACAGTCTTCCCTAGAGAAGAGGACACCAACTGGTGATCTATTACAAATGGCCAGCTGTGAAATAACCAATTAATTATATGTACTGAGCAGGTTATATTTAGGCATGTATATGTATATACATATGTGCATGTAGTAACAATGAAAAGAGGCCATGAACTTGAATATTGGATGGTTTGGAGGGAAGGAAAGGAGAAATGTGATTATAAAATCTCAAAAAAAAAAAAAAAAATCAATTAGTCTCCAGTCTTACTCACACCCGTCTACTCTAGTTCCATTCAGGGAAACCCCCAGCTATGCAAAGCGACGTCGTCTGGCTGGCCCGAGTGGCTTGGCATCTCCTCGACCCTTACAGCGCTCAGCCAGTGATATCAACCTGAAAGGCGACGCCCAGCCGGCAGCTTCTCCTGGGCCTACTCTCAGAAGCCTCCCTCATCAACTGCTGCTGCAGCGGCTTCAGGAGGAGAGAGACCACCGTGACAGGGACGGTGAGCAGGAAAAGGACCCCGGTGGCCCCTCAGTGGCCAGGGGCAGCCACAACAAGATCAGGTAGGAGGGCATGGGAGGGCCTGGAGGGGTCAGGGTGGATGGAGAACTGTGACAAGCCAGAGCTGAAAGGCAGGGAAAGGGAAAGGTAGTTCGTGGTCCCTGTGGGTGCCGTGCAGTCGTCAAGGTCTGGGGCTTGAGGTGGAGACCCTGGGTGGAGGTTTTGACTTCTGTTGGGGTTTGGCTTGCTCGCTCTGAGGAGAGCTGCAGCTGAGGGAGTTTTGGGTGGAGAGGGTATATAGTCCAGCTTGTGGCTGGTTAGAAATGGTTAGAAATGTCTCTCTGTGTAGGCTCAAAGCCTACAGATGAGAGTTACAGTCAGCCACTCACCCCCCCATCCCCCCCAACCCTGGCTCAGTCCTGTATCCTTACAGTACTTTTTAACCTCCCTCCTGAGTCCTGGGGACCCCGAGAAACTAGGATATTTGCAGTACTGACTTCCCTGTAGCTTAAGAGTCGGCAGCATAGAATGGAGTCTCTTAACTCTGTAGGCTTAAGGGTGTCTGCTGTGCTGGCTCCTCCCCAGCACAATGTAAGGTGGTTCCTTTGAGAAGCCCTCTGGAGAGCCTGTGAGGGGTAGTCTTCTTGGCCCCTCATGCCCTGTCCATGCCAACCACTGGTTTGTAGCATTAAGTTCCCCCTCCTTCCCCCCTACTCCCCCCACCCTTGAGGTCAGGAGCGCGCGCTCTCTCTCTCTCTCTCTCTGCCGTTTCTTCAGAGCCAGGTATATAGAAGGTGTTTGGGAGCCTGCTGGATGGAAGTGTTACATAAGCAGCGTGTTGTTTTCACAGTGTCAGCTGGCTCTCACAGCCCTCTGGGCTGGTGTACCACTGGGCTGAGCAGCCAGATGCTGGTCACGCAGTTAACGTCTACACTTAGGCTAGTGTCTGTTAATACCATTGTTCAGGCTGGGGTCCTGACCTCTGCCCCCCTACCCCCCCCGCCCCCCCTCCCCACCCCCGCCCCCCCTCCCCACCCCCGCCAGGTTGGGTCAGAGACTTGTTGAAAGTCACAGACAGTAGGAATCAGCTTACCTGGGCACAGGTGTTTGGTAGAAGAAGGTAGCCTACTGGAGGCTTTTTGCCCTCTGCCTGCTTAAGTGGCCTGATTTCCATGCTGTAGATATTGGACCCCCCCCCTGCTCCCCCCCCCCCCCCCCCCCCCCTCCCCCTCCCCACCCCAGGGTTGTCTGTTTGGTTCCAAACCACAGTTCTCCCAGGACGCTTTTGCGTCGCCCCTTGGGTTTTCTAAGAATTGAATGGGTTGGTGGCTGAAAGAATTGCGTTCTAGGAGGATGTCGCAGTTTGCCAGAAGGGCTGCTTGTGAGTGGAACTGTGTGTCTGCCACTGGTCCCTTGCATTTGTGTTTGTTTACACTTGCAACTGGCACAGAATAAACTCTCCTACTCTGGGGTCTGTAGCTCACCTGCTCTTTGGGAGGGCAGAATTATTTCTTCCCCGCATTTGTTAGGTGACTGGAACCCTAGATATATGTACGTGCGTGTGTGTACATATGTGTGCGGCTTGCCTCTGGATCCCCTTCCTCCACCAACTCTCCTGACAGCAGTGGTGCTGATTGGTTCTGAGGAGGTAGCTGGGCTCGGGCTGAGAAGCACTTAAGATGAGTTGTGATGCAGGTTAAAGAGGCTTGCTTACCTGGTGTGATGGTGGTCTGCCAGTTAGGATGTGGCAGAGCATGTTGGTGCACTGAGAAGGAAGTGACCCCTCAGGCAGAGGTTGCCAGTTGTTAAGACAAAAACAAACAAACAAACAAATCCGGTGGTATTCATGGACCCTGGCGGGACTGCAGTGGCTCCTTGTTGCTCCCTGTTGGCTGAGCTTGGCATGGAGCCCAGAAATATGGTCTGCAGGTTCTGCTCCCCCCCCCCCCCCCACACACACACAGTGGCGCCTACAAGGGCAAATTGGAAGCCCAGTGAGTAACTTAATCTCTGGCCAAAAGGGCAGGGTTACAATTGTTTAGGTGGTGGGAGCAGTGTAGCTTATCTCTAAGTCTCAGAGGAGCCTGGTCATTGGCGGAGCAGGTGAATTTGGCCTGTCTGGGCACTAGGGAACCCAAACAGGTTTTTTGGATAGAAAGGAAGATCAAGCCCTCAGACTCTATACCTAAGCCTGAGAACTGGTATGGGGATGGTGGTCATCATAGAATGAACATGGTCCTAGGAGCAGGTGTCTAAGACCAGAGGAGACAAGCCCCGAGGCCCGAGAATTGGGGCGCCCAGTGCATGCTGTTGATGGTCAGGGCGTGGGGAGGCCAGACCGCTGCGCCCCGCCTGCCCTTCCCTGGTGCCCGAAGCCTCGGTGCCAGCCCTTCGCCAGCTCCTACCTGGCAGTTCTGCCCGCCGTCCCCCGTGCGCCCACCTCCTAGCCCTCGTCGTTTCAGTCCAGCCGTCCGTGTGGGGTCTGCGGGGGGCACCGCGGACTCCGGGCGCGCCGGCCGCCGCCGCCCGCAGAGGGAGGAGCTGGCGGAGGAGGCGGGGCGCGGAGCGGCCGTGGCATGGAGCGAGCCCGGCGCGCCCGGGAGCGCAGCCCCGCGGCCCCCGAGCCCTGAGCGGGCGCGGCTCGTGCGCTGGCGGGAGCGGGCCGGGCGCGGCGGCGCGGCCCATGGAGCGGCCCCGGGCCGGGCCCCCGGCGGGCGGGCGGGCGGCGGGCGGGCGGTGGGCGCTGCGGCGGCGGTTGCGGTGAGGCCGGCGGCGGGGCCGGGCCGTGCGCCATGGAGGCCCCGGGCGCCGGCTTCGCGTGCCCGCTGCCCCCCGGCATCGCGTCCGTCACCTACGTGTTCGTCTACAGCCCCAGCGGGCCCGGCGGATCCGGCCCCGCGCCCGGCCCCGGCCCGGCGTCTCCCGCGCCCCCCGCGCCGCCGCCCCGGGGCCCGAAGCGGAAACTTTACAGTGCCGTCCCCGGCCGCAAGTTCATCGCTGTGAAGGCGCACAGCCCGCAGGGCGAGGGCGAGATCCCGCTGCACCGCGGCGAGGCCGTGAAGGGTGAGGGGCGCGGGCGGGGTGTGTGTGTGTGTGGGGGGGCGGGCCCCCGGGGCACGCGGCCTTATTCATGCCATTTTGGGGTCTCTGTGGTTGGGGTGTCCCTAGGTCATTACAGCAAGCTGCTGTGCCGGGGTCTCTTTTCTGACCCTGGTTTTTATGGGCTGCTGGCATGAAGCTCTAGCGCTGTCATGGTAGAGGTTTGGTTCTTGTGGGGCGGTTCTTGTTATGATGGGGGGGGGGGGGGCGAGTGGTGGCAACGGCAACTCGGTCCTTGTGTTGGAAGGACCCTAACCAATTACAGAGCTCCCACGTCTTGTGGGGTTCCTGTGTCACTTCTGGGGCTCCTTCATTGGAGATCCTTGGGATATACAGGTGAGGGGGGCTTGCCATCTTCCGGGGGCGGGGGATCTCTAACAGTTGGGGTTGTCTGTGTGCAGTGCACATTTCTTCCATGGATGCTGCCTGTTTTGGGTAGACAAGCTCCCCCTTCATCATGGGGTTCTCTGTCGTTACTGGGTTCCTACCATGGGCGCTCTGCCTGAGAGGTGGAAGTAGTTGTGAAGATCCTGGTACATCATGCCGCCTGGCAATGACCCTGAGCTCTCGGCATTGACTCTTGGGTGGATGTCAGTTACCACCGTTGGGGGAAGTGGTCACTGTGGGCAGGAGCAGGAGTTCGGTCCCTGCTTCTGCCTCTGTCCTCTTCAAGTGTGTCCATCTGTGTCTGTCTGTCTCCCACATGTCCATCCTTTGCTGAGGCCATCTGTTCAGTTCTCTTCTCTACAGATCCCGGAATCTTCCCAGGGAAAATGCTAGGAGGGTGGGTGGGGGGGGGGGGCGGTGGCACGGTATGGGCTTGGAAAGAGAGCAAGGGTTTGGGTCATGGGCAAAACCTGAGCCTCAGGTGGCAGGGAAGTGGGTGTCCTGCCACTCTCCTTTACCCTGACAACCTGTCTGGCTTCTTTCCCTAGTGCTCAGCATTGGGGAGGGCGGTTTCTGGGAGGGAACCGTGAAGGGCCGTACAGGCTGGTTCCCAGCAGACTGTGTGGAGGAAGTGCAGATGCGACAGTATGATACACGGCATGGTAAGTGACCCCAGTTTTTTGCCCAGGTAGCCCCCAGAGGGCATATGTTCTAGTCTCTCTTTGGTTATCCTGGCAACACATCTGGACATTTCACTAAGACTGAGAAATAAACTCAAGTAAACTCAAGGTACATAAACACCGTGGGCAAGCGTACATGTACCTAGGAACATGCACATGTGAACCTGACATTTTACAAACCGTGGAGAAACTTTGCCGTGCCAACAGGAGGTACACACTCGTGGCCACCCCCTCTGTCTGCATGTTGGCGCATGGGTCTCCTGTGATGGTTGAGCCACCCCTCTGGCACGGTCTTCGCAGGAATACTGGGTTCTTGGAGCTCCCAATTCGTGAACGGCTGGCACATAAGTAAGGAGGTCAATGTGAAAAAAAAAAAAGAGGCGTTTTTCCAAAGTGGACAGATTGTCCAAGTGGGCAGAGCAGGAGGCATGGGCCGGCTAAGAGGAAATGAGGCCAGTTGGGCCCCAAGGAGTGGTTCAGGGTATCCTGGGGTTGGTGTGGTCCAAGGGCAGCTGATGAAAGATGCCCTTGTTCTTACAAGGGTGTGAGGTGAGGGCTGCCAAGCAACGGTGGTCCAACCTTGCTGAATGCTGAATGCTGATCCTGTTAGGTGCTGGTGAAGACAGTGGCCAGTCCTCTGGAGTCCCCTGTGTGGGCTGGTGATATGTCATTGAGCCCTCAGATACCTTGGGAGGCCACAAGATCGATGATATTATTTCCAGCCCACAGAGTGGGTAGGGCAAGTGAACTCCTCCCGAGTGATGATCTGGGGGCGATTATAGTGGTATGTCTGGATCAGGGTACTTGTCTCTCTCTCTCTCTCTGTACCTAGGTACAACCCTAGGTTGTGGCCTCTACCCTGAGTTGGCAGCTTCCCAGGGGAGGTCACAAACTTGGGGCCAGGAACCTTGGTTCTGTGTCAGACTCGGTGGATGCCTAGGTTATACAGAAGCTCTAGGTGTCTGGCTTTCTTACATTGCCTGGCTTACCCCCTGCCCTGCCGTGATGGCTTTACTGGTGGCTGGATGTATGGGAGGAATAGTTCCACTTGTTCACTGCCTGCGGGGAGTTAGAGCACGGCATCCAGGTGGAGATGATTTCAGAGTGGTAAGCCCTTGTTTCAGAGTAAAGGGCAAGGGGGAGGGGCTGCACACCTGTTGAATCGGAGCTAGCCTCGCGCTTTCACATGAAGATGGGGATGAGGTTCTGAGAACTGCGGAGCCAGGAACATTTGGACCCTTGTTCTGAAGGTGAGGAAGGAGAAGAGTTTTGAGTTGGAGCCAGAATCCAAGAGGAGCAGATGTTTGTCAGTTTTGCCTCCAGCTGGACTTTGTGCTTGCTGTCGGTGGGTATGGCAAGCGTACCCCTCGGGCCTTAGGCCATTAGGAGTAGGAGATCCAGAGTTAGAGTTAGCCTGAGGAAGCCAAAGAGGGCTTCAGAGCAAAGGTGGTGTTTAGGTTGAATTCTCTGTGTAGTTTGTGGATGGGTCCCTCATGTTTATAGGGGTCCAACACAGTATTCTGGAACTGTAGCCATTGCCCGTTTCTGCATTTGAGCCGTGCCAGACGTGATTTTAGCATTTTTATATGAATGAAGTTGTGGACGTAAGCCTAGGAATCCTGGGGGTGGGGTGGGGTGGGTGGGGCCAGCGGCTAGGACGTGTCTGGGATGTCATGAGCCACAAGGGGCAGGAACGTTTGTTGTTTTTTGTTTTGCTGTGTAAGCAGTTAGCTTTGTGAGGATTGGCAGAACCGGGGCGCGTGAGCCTAGTTGTCTGTCCTTGGGGTCAAGGTAAGGAATAGTCTTGCAGTAGGAGCTGACCAAGCAGATATTTTAGGGGCAAAGCAGAGAGGTGTGTAGGGTGTGTCAAGGTCACAGTAAAAGGAGAGGATCACAGAGCAGCCGATATGAGAGTCATGGAGCTTTCTAGCAACTAACAGGACTCCTTAACAGGGCCACTGCTACCATAGATGACACGGGGGAGTGGGCTTTAAAGGTACCTAGGTGGATGGGAATTACATATGATGAGGGCCCTACTGTGGCTGGATAGGAGCAGCAGTGTGCTCCCTCTGACCTCAGCTGCAGTGCCCGTCCTGCTGCTCCGAGCGGAACTTCTTGCCTGGGCCTCAGGCTGGGTTTTGTCACTGAGCTGAGAGCATCCTAGCAACAAGAACCTGCTTCCAACAATGCCCCTTACCCCCAAACTCTGATTCACGAACCAGAGTGGGAACGAAGGAGGGCACAGGTCCTCCTGGTCATTAACCAAGCAGAGAGGTTAGCTTCCTGCAGCACTGTAGCAGGTTGAGGAATGCTGAGAGTCGGTGATGCTGAGGGCCGTTAGTGCAAGAGTCTCAAGGCCTAACATGCCTTCCCATACTGTCTGTCTTCTCTTTTCTAGAATGTTCCATTTGGGAGCTGGTGCTGGGCAAATTACTTTCAGCTGGCTTTCTTGTGTGTGATTAATAAAACCAGAACATGAATTTGTGTTATATAATAAATTGTTTGTTTGGTTGTGAACAGTTTAAAACCAAGAGGCTTTGAAATAGGACCTGACCAGGATAGGGCTGCTTCACCGGGCATATCTTTTAGGGTCAGGATTAAGATCTGGGTAGGGCAGAGCAGAAAGGTGAGTAGGGTGAGCCAAGGTCACGACGGTGGTGTGGTGGAACTGGAGGCTTCCTGTCAACTGCAGGGCTCCCAGACACGGTTCAGCTAGCATGGCATCTATGTGCCTGGGCCAAGGATATACAGGAGAGTCGGAGGTATCTGAGGCCCCAGTTGCTTCACCTGCACTAGTCTTGGGAATGGGTGGCAAGTGCACGTTTGTCACTTAGTCAGGATAGGACAAATGGAAAGGAGTAAGTAAACAAGTTGATAACAGGCTACTAGAACCTAGTGGCCTCCCAACATGACATTTCCGACTGTGAAAAGAGAGGTTTAGCTGTAACCGTTAACTTATTCAGAGTCTCACACAAAGTGCTTGGGACCTAAAGTCTGGACTAGTACTTTTTCTTTTCCTTTTCCTTTTGGTTTTTCGAGTCAGAGTTTTTTTTTTTTTTTTTCTGTGTAACCTTGGCTGTCCTGGACTGACTTTGTAGACCAGGCTGGCCTCGAACTCACAGAGATTGGCCTGCCTCTGCCTCCGCCTCCCTGAGTGCTAGGATCACAGGTATGCACCGCCTCGACCGGTTTAGTACTTTTCTTGATAGCCATGTCATTAGATGTAAAGGTCATCTAACCATTGCTCCATTCCTGTCTGTGTCCATCTGTTGTTTAACTCACTTACTCATTCTTTTACTCACCCACTGATCCAGCAACCTACCCAGTCCACCAGCTTTCCCTTTTTCCACCCACAGATCCCATCCATCCATCTATCCATCCATGCATCATCCATCTATCCATCCATCCATCTGTCTATTCATCCATCCATCCATCATCCATTCATCCTTCTATCCATAATCCATCCATCCATCAGCCATCCATCATCCATCCATCCATCATCCATCTGTCTATCCATCCATCCATGCATCATCCATCCATCCATCCATCCATGCATCATCCATCTATCCATCCATCACATCCATTCACCTTCTATCCAGTCATCCGTCATCCACAATCCATCCATCCATCCATCATCCATCCATCATCCATCATCCATCCATTCATCATCCATCCTCATCTCCATTATCCATCCATCCATCATCCATCCATCCATCATCCATCCATCCATTCCATCCATCTCCATCCATCATCATCCCATCCATCCAGCAATCATCCATCCATCCATCCATCCATCCATCATCATCCATCCATCCATCCATCATCCAGCATCATCCATCCATATCCATCAATCCACCATTCATCCATACATCATACCATCAATCATAAATCATCATCCATCATCCATCCATCCTTCTATCCACGCATCCATCCATCCATTTACTCATGTATCTATATATTTTTGGGACCATCCCTATATTCCCCCAAACCTTCAACAACCCATTCATTCATGTAAACATTTACTTTTTGGGTTATCTTCTGTCCTTTCCTATAGTCACCCGTCACTCACCTAGCCAGTTGTGGTTCCATCTGTTACATGCCAGGGACCACAGGGGCAATTACATCTGGTCTTTTGCTTTAGCTCATAGTTACTGAGAAGACAAGCCATTAAAAAAAAAAGTATCTTTTTGCTGGATATGGTAGCACATGCCTGTAACCCTAGCACATATCCCAAGTTCAAGGCTCAGGCTGTATCTAGTGAAATCTTGTCTCAAAAAAAAAAAGAAAAAGAAAAAGAAAAAAAAAAAAGTCAAAGCAGGGTGCTGTCGAACTCTGGTGCCCAGCACCTATATGGTTATTTATAACTCCCACTCTTGAGAGTCCAGCTCCCTCTTCGGGCCTCTCTGAATGCACCAGGCATGCACGTGGCACACATATATACATGCAGGGAAATACAAAATAAAAACAAGTAAAATTAAAGAAAAAACTGAAAACAATACAGAACCTAACCCCCCCAAACAAAACAAAACAAAACAAACAAACAAAAAAAACAAAAAACAAAACAAAACAAACAAAAACAAAACAAACAAACAAAAAAAAACCCAACCAAACAAAACCAAACAAAACCAAAAAAACCAAAACAACAACAACAACAACAACAACAACAACAAAAAAAAACCCCAAAACAAAACCAAAACCAAAAAAACCATAGGTTCCCTCTGATCTCATTTTCTGTCAGTGTGCCTTGCTCTGCTCCTACTGTATGCTTCACAACGTTCCTGTCCTTCTTTGCCTGGGCTGCCTCACCCCCAGAAGCCCTGTGCCCTCATACCTACAGGGTTCTTCCTGGACTGTCTGAACCTTTGTTCAGCTCTTCTTTCTGGTGAAGCCTTTACTCTCCCTAGAACTGTACTTTTTACACCCTTCTCTTGCTTGCTTTTCTCCTGTTAGCTAGCATTTTATATTTATTGCTTGTTTATTCCATTTCCCAGATTAGCTTATTAACTCCTCAGAGGCAGAGACTTTGCTCCGTCCTAAAATAAACAGTGCCTGCCTGGTAGGTAGTAGAAGCTTAGTGAATGGTTGTTGAAGTGGGGGAGGGGGGGGGGGAAAGTCTTGAGAAGTGCTACAGCTAGAGAGAACTAAGGAGGGAGGTGCGGAAGGATGGGATTGAAAACAGTGGTGGTGCCATCTTGAGGCCTTCTGAGGCACTACAAGTGGGAGCCCGAGGAGCCATTCTGAAACTTAAGGGCTGGTTGTAGATTGAACCTTTTAAGTGAGGTTCAGCAGGAGGTGCAGCCAGGGTAGGCACTCAGCTTTCTGTAATCTCTTTCCTCATCCCTTGGATTTTCGAACCTGTTTGTTGTGAGGAACTCAGTGGACATGCCGTGGTGCTTCCACACTGGTGCACACGGGCTGATAGTACAGGCACCTGCGTGTGCATGAGCTCAACATTTGTACACACTCTGGGTTACACAAACAATTTTTTTTTCATCATTAAAACTGGGCTTAGATACAGATGACAGACGTGGCTCTCACTTGACACACATAAGCACCAACAAAGCTTTTATGCCTGACCATGAGGTCGACACACACATACTCTCAGGTCTAAGGCTTGCAGAGGGGAGCACCCTGGCTTTGTATGGCTTTCTGTGTCTAGCGGGATGTTAATTAGGGAAAGATGAACAGGGCAGCTTTTCCCCTTGGGCCATAACTCCCAGAGGCCAGATTCCTTGTGTGGTACCTGAGCTTTCTTACCGTAGCACTTTTGGGCTCTGAGTTTAAAGATTTGCCCCCATCCCACCCCCACTTCCATCTAGGCCTGCGAGTGTGCGGGACAGAGGCTTATCAGCGCAGTTGGGGGAAATTCAGCTGGGTGGTGGGCCGTGACCGTTTCTTAGCCCTTGATGCTCCCTCCAGAAACCCGAGAGGACCGGACGAAGCGTCTTTTCCGCCACTACACTGTGGGTTCCTACGACAGCCTTACTTCACACAGGTACTGGCAGGAGTGTGGACGCACAGTGACACTAGCTGGGCCTATTATATCCGATGAAAGGGGAGGTCAGGCTACGGGGGTGGGAGGCATGGCAAGGAGTAGGTGGTTAGCTACCTCTGTCTTTGCCACTCCAAGTTGTCTTGTGCGTGTGGGACCCTGGAGGGTCAGCTTGACCTGCAGGGCTTCCTGTGCACTGCCCCCACTCAACCTTGCATTCCTCTGGCAGTGATTACGTCATTGACGACAAGGTGGCTATCCTGCAGAAACGGGACCATGAAGGCTTTGGCTTTGTTCTCCGGGGAGCCAAAGGTAACGGGTGTGGATTTTGGGGGGGGGGGTGCTGCGTTGCTGGTGATGTTGTCTGTGCCCTCCTTATTGCCCCTCCCCCCCTTCAAAACACATTCCTCTTTGGTTGTATGTCTTGGTTTGGAATGTCCCAGTGCAAGGTAGTACGTTTCCCTTTTTAGAGCCTTCCATTTCCTTTAGATCTTTTTGGTAAAGGTAAATGGGGAGGGGGCACTTCACGGAGGGATGTAGACTGGCTTTGGGGGTCCCCACCTGCTGCCTACCCCAGCCCAGGTTGCTATGCCTTAGTAGTCAGTTACCTCGAGCTGGCTGCCGTGGCTCCGTGGAGCTCCCTGACATGGTCTGTGCTTGTGAGTGTCTTTTTACCTTGCTCTCCCCGCAGCAGAGACCCCCATTGAGGAGTTTACGCCCACACCTGCCTTCCCTGCACTCCAATACCTTGAGTCTGTAGATGTGGAAGGTGTGGCCTGGAGGGCTGGGCTTCGGACTGGGGACTTCCTCATCGAGGTGAGGCCCATCCTGACCCCTGCCCAGCACGAGGGGAGGGGGACTCATACCTGAGTGGACCCCTGGGTACACTACCTAGCCGCCTGTCTATCCCAGGTGAATGGAGTGAACGTCGTAAAGGTCGGACACAAGCAAGTGGTGGCTCTCATACGTCAGGGTGGCAACCGCCTGGTCATGAAGGTCGTGTCTGTGACCAGGAAACCAGAAGAGGATGGTGCTCGGCGCAGAGGTAAGGGCTCAGATTGCTGGCCTCCTGGAGTCTACCCTGGGTACTTGACCCTCTAGCCCTTTGACTTCACGCCCACATCCCTCTCCCCATTGTGGATCCTACACTGCTGACATCACATTCCTGCCTGAGATGAGATAAAAACACCCTTACTATTTGCTGCACAAGTCCTTGGTGTTAGATGCTTGACCCCTGACCAGACCTCTGACCCCTGACCCTAGATTCCCCCTCCTCAGATCCCTGTCCCCTCCTTCTATGAATCCCCCCCCCCCCCAGCCCTGGTGTGGCAGAGCCCTCCTTCCCGACGCCAGCAGCTGCCTGGAGGCCGGGTTGTCATGGCAACTGTGAGGTTGACGCTGCTGCTGCTGCTGCTTATTGTGCAGGGAAGGGGGAGGCGGCACCTGAGGGAAGAGGAAAAGCGTCTTCTCCCCGCGCCCGACGCCAAAGACGCGGCACAGCCTGGGCCTAAGAGGCTTTGCCGCTGGCCCGGCCCAGGTGTGCGGCTTGCCAGGCCACACTGTGGTCTCACCAAGAGCAGTGATGCCTGGCCCTAGGGTGCTTTAGGCAGAAGGAGGTAGTCTGGCAGGAGATCCACCCAGCCCCCATGGGTGGTGCCCACTCACTGGGGCCTTGGAGCCCGTAGGGTGGATGTTCGGATCCGAGCCAGCTAGCACCCTAATGTTTGCTGGTGCTCTTACTACCATTTGAGGCCTTGGCCCTGGGCATCTTAAGGGCCCTAGGGGCCCAACCGCCCTGGCTCCACTGCTCCCTCAGCTTCTCACGCCATGAAGAAGTTTGCATCTAGCCGCAGCCTGAATAAAATCTTGGCACAGTGTGACTCGTCTTCAAGGGAATACGAGGAGATCCAGGCAGTGGAGCGGAAGTGGCACTTGCACCTGGCCACACCGCGCCGCCTGCTGCTAGACAGGAGGGCCAAGGCCTCCCTCTTCTTTGCAGCCCCGCCACCCCCAAAGAGGGCCCCCAGTACCACGCTGACCCTGCGCTCCAAGTCCATGACGGCTGAGCTCGAGGAACTCGGTGAGCATTGCAGGTGGATGGCGGGTGGGGTGGGTGGTCTGTGATGGGCTGGCCAAAGTGGGGTGGATACGGAAAGTTCGGGAAAGAACTGGTAGAAGGAAGGAAGAACAGAGGGACTCAGAGACCGGTTAGCAGTTAGGGTAGGACTGGAGTGATGGGGAAACTGGGTAGCTGTGGGTGACGGATGGGATGGCAGGTGAGGAGACTGAGGACTCAGGGCATCATGAGGAGATGGAGATGGGCTGGGACAGTGAGGACAGATGGCTGGGGAATGAGGTCTGGCCCTGTAGCATGCCCGTGTGCATGCACATGCATGCGTGTGTGTGAGTGCTGTCCTTGGTTCTGTGCTTTTCCACTAAGACTTGGCTCTTGCACTTCAACTTAGCTGGCAAAGAGCAGGGGTAGAGCAACCTCGAGTCCGCTCCTGGGTCTGCCGGGCATGAGCTGGGTCACCTTTGTGTTTATTTTACTCGGTTGGTACCTGTTCACTTATCTGCCAAGTTAGTCTACCGAGAGCGCCTCTAAATGCAGAGAGGGGATGGGGCCTTGTGAACTGCTGGAGGCGGACAAAAGTATGTCAGGCTTTGATGGATACAGTCCCAGGCTGACTATGAGCAGCCTCATTGTGGGCATGTCCTGATATACATGACCCCATGTTGACGTGTGACAGTTGCCAGCTTTATTATGGCCGTGCTCCGTATGCACAACACAGCCTCTCCGCATGTGCACATGTATGGTAGTTACCAGCCTTGTTACAGGCTTGTCTCATGTACATGGCTACGATGTTCTGACACGTATAAAAGCATCCGGCGTCGTCATGGACATGTCCCCTGTACATGACCACCACATCACGACAAGTATAGCAGTTACCAGCCTTGTCATGGGCACGTCCCATACGCGTGACATATTTTGACACATATGCCAGTTAACCTTGTCATGGGCATGTCTCATATTCACAGCCATGTCCTGACATGTGACATTTACCAGCCTCGTCATAGGTACGTCCTATATGCATGATCGAGTCTTGACACATAGGACTGTTACCAGTTTCATCATAGGCATGTTGCTGTATGTGATTTTATTGTCATTGTGGGCATGTGCTAATATATTTGACTGCTAAGAGCCTTATTGTGGGTGCATCCTAACTGCCAATGGTCTTGTGATAGGCATACGCCAATCCTTGTGACAGATGGATACACACTTTTCTTCTGTGGTCTGAGCCCAGTCTTAATCCCAGATTTTCCCCCTGACTTCAGTCATAAAAGGAAACCCTTATCCTGCCTTGCAGAACTATCCCTGCCTTTGTTTATGGACTCAGTGCTGGCCATGTCCTTGCCATAGGCTGAGCTGCCACATTCCCAGCAGGTACCTTGGCTGAAGTTTGGTTTAGTTTGGAAAACAGTTACTAAGATGGAAGGGGCTGACATGGTCAGGATTTTCCATGATAAAACTGGATAAAAATAAACAAAAACTGCAGCAATTACAGAGGAGGAGCCTCCTGGTTTAAAAAAAAAAAAAAAAAAATAAAAAGTAGGAAATCAAAGCCAGACAAATGGGAAACTGGTGCTCCAGGTTCTTTTTTCTTTTTTCTTTCTTTCTTTCCTTTCCTTTCTTTTTTTTTTTTTTTTTTGTTTTTCAAGACAAGGTTTCACTTATAGCCCAGGCTCCAGGCTGTCCTGGATTCTCTTTGTAGACCAGGCTGGCCTTGAACTCACAGAGATCTGCCTGCCTCTTCTTTCCGAGTGCTGGGACTAAAGGTGTGTGTCACCATGCCCTGCCCAGAGGTTGTCAAGGGTGCTGTGTTCTGAAGCTCCTACAAGGCTAAAAGATGTGCTGTGGACTTGGGAAAGCCAGGAGCACCCACTGCCACTGGGTTTAGCCTAAGGAGACTAGAGGGGCTAGAATGGTGGCTCAGCACTCAGGAGCACTTGTCACTCTTGCAGAGGTCCCAGGTTTGGTTCCCAGGCTCTTAACCATCTGTAACTCCAGTTCTAGCGGATCCAACCCCTCTCACATGTGGAGGCTCCAGGTGTGAGCATGGTGCACATTGATACATGCAGACAAAACCATTGAAATCTTTAAAAAAAAAATACCACCAACAACAACAAAACTTTTTTTTTTAAGAACTGGAAATAAGAACATAATAGTAAAGTAAAAGGTGTCAGTTACTGATAAACCTTATTGATGTGGCTTATTTGGAGCAGGTCTCAGCTGCCATGCAAGGGGGAGGGAAAGAGAGAAAGGGGGAAAGAAAGGCAGAGAGAGAGAGAGACAGACAGACAGACAGACAGACAGACAGACGGAGAATATGACAGAAGAGAGAAAGGAACCAAAATGTCTGGATTATATAGTGAAGGGGGAGAGGAAGCCCCTGGCCTTGGATTGGAAAGTTCAGAGTAGAGTGTAGGGTATGCCAACCATGGCCTGCAGCGGGTAGGGACCAAGGGATGCTGGGAGAAGCCCAATAATTATTATAAACGCAAGAAACTAGTAGAATTAATGAAATTAACAGGGTAAGAGGAACAACAGTAACTTTGCTTGGAAAGACTTTTAACCTTATTGAAGCAAACAAACAAACAGCACAGAGAAGAGCCTGTGGCTAGGATGCACAGTATATAGGACTCACTTAAAAACACAGCAGTGAGCGAGACCAACCTGAGACCACAGAAGCTGATGAGGTGGACACCAGTGACCAGTTAGTGGACATGAGGACCAGTGAGGAGACCTCAGGATCTACTTGATAGGAATTCCAGAGGAAAATAATAGAACGGCTAAGGATTTCCCAAAAGTAAGGAGAAAGCTGGGTGTGGTGGCGCATGCCATTAATCCCAGCACTCCGGAGGCAGAGGCAGGCAGATCGCTGTGAGTTCGAGGCCAGCCTGGTCTACAAAGCGAGTCCAGGACAGCCAAGGCTACACAGAGAAACCCTGTCTTGAAAAAAACACCCCCCCCCCAAAAGTAAGCAGAAAGGTAAGCCTCCAGTCTGAAGAAGTATGTCTCAAATAAATATGGGCTATCTGAGTAAAACTTTAGAATACCATAGACAAGCAGGAAAAAAAAAAAAAAAAAAAAAAAAAACTTTAAAAATACCAGAGCCAGTAGAGGGAGCCAGCTGGCTTGGCAATGAGTGATAGTTTGACTTCAGACTTTCATCAGCTGTGATGGAAAGCAGAAGATGGTGAAAAAAAAAATGGGGTGAAGATGCCTCCCCATCTAATTGCACATCCTAGCCAAACTTGTTGACTAGGGTGAGCAGAGATACCAGCAGACTTCTGGCTCTAGGGTCTAAACTAAGCCAGGTCAGCCATAGAGAACAGACTTGTGCACGGATCAATAAACCAATACTGTAGACAGCTGGATTCGATCGGACCTTTGCGCATAGTCCTGCAGTCTCTTGCTAGAAGCTGCTCCGCAACCGGCTCAGATGGGCCCTTCCTACCTCTCACAAAGAGGCGTTATTTATCCTGAGCCTGGAGACGGTCCGTCGCTGTGAGAGTGGAAGAAGAGCTCCTCCTGGCTATGGGGAGCAGAAGAATTGCATCCTCCTGTCTGCTCCGGAAGTAAGCTGCGCTGACACAAAGACAATTTGGGAGGTCACCTGGTCCTTCTGGGAGTTCTGCCTGATTTGAGGACGACAGGACCAACGTAGAGTTCTAGTACCCAACAGAACATCCCACAAGCCAGTGCTTGTTCTGTTTGCTTGAGACAGGATCGTTCTGCAGTCTAGCTGTATTCTGCGTTCTCTAGGTGCTGTTGAACTGCCGATGCCTAATGGAGTTCTGGGATTGCAGGCATGCGTTCCCACGTGTTTTGTGTCTTTGAAAGGTAGAAATAAGATACGTTGAGTTGAGGTGGGGTGGGGGTGGGTAGGTGCCAGGGTTGAGGCTTGTGCTGTGTAGGGGATGGGACAAGGCAATGTTGGAGAAAGAAGAGGGAACGGTCCCTGGGACCTAAGGGAGTGAGCAGAGGCTGACCCAAGTTAAAGAAGCTAATTACATACAATGAAAGTGGCGGCGTGTGGCAGAAATCAGTGGGAGAATCTCGTTGTGTCGCACACACCTGCCACTTAGGAGGTTGAGGCAGGAGGATTGCTGTTGAGTTCTGAGCCTGTCTGGTCTACAGAGTGAGTTCAAGGTCAGTCTGGCCTAGGTTGCAGGACTGTATCCTAAAAAAAAAAAAAAAAAAAAAAAAAAGGGTTGTTCCTAAGAGATGGGAGAGGGGGCCTGGAGAGATGGCTTCAGTGGTTAAGAGCACTGTCTGCTCTTCCAAAGGACCCGGGTTCAATTCCCAGCATCCACATGGCAGCTCACAACTGTCTGTCATTCCTGTTCCAATGGCTCTGATAACCTCACACCAATGTACATAAAAATGAGAGGGGGGTGGGGGGAGGAGAGGGTAGAAGCACAGAGACCCCATCTTCTCTCTCTTTCTAGCCTGGGGCTCCTTTACCAGGTATACACAAGCTCAGCTTGAATCAGGGACATGGGTTAATGGAGTCCCATGTCAGGGACCTAGTGTGGCCAGGTGGTCTTATTCATTCATTTAGGTGAAATTAAGACAGACCTCCCTTAATTTCTGGGTTCTTCTTTTTGTGATAAGAGGTCAGGGCAGGTCCCTACTATTGCCTTAGTCTAGAGTTTTTTGGTTTTCTTTTTTTTTTTTTTTTTTTTTTTTAACAAATATGTATCCTGCTTGCTGCTACAAACCTGCTTTGGGATATGGAGGTGCATTATCAGTGGTGGAGTGCTTGCCCATCATGTTTCAGGCCCTGAGTTCCATCTGCAGTACTGTAAAAGCAAACCAAACCAAAAAAAAAGAAAAGAAAAGAAAAAAAAAATCTCAGTACAGAAGGCTCATAGGTGACCACCTTGGTTAATAGTGGACTCTGACCTTTATTTTTTTTTTATAGTTACATCTTTGTTCTGAACAAATACTTGGCTGCCCCAAGTACAGCTTAATTGTGCACATCTCCGTGTGCGCACATGTGCACGTTTGTGTGTGTGTGTATGTGCATGCATGTGAGTGTACACGTGCACACAGTGTATATTCTTGCTTTTGCTTGTTTTCTTCCAGAGATTTAGAGTGTTGGTAGGCTTGTGCTCCTGGTTTGACGAGGTATAGGTGGGGAAAAGACCTGTGGGGCCCGGTTGTTGAGGAGGTGGGGGCGGCGGGGGGTGGGGGGAAGCAAGGTGCAGAAACCATCGTACAGAATGGCCCAGGTTCCGTGCACTAAAATCTTCCCCTTAACTCCCTTTGCTCTGTTTTTCGATTCTAAGCTTCCATTCGGAGAAGAAAAGGGGGTAAGTTCCGCTGTCGTATTTATAGGCCTGGCTTGCCTGTCTTTACCAAGGGCTGCAGTCCAAGCCAGAGTGGTCTGGGATCTGGCACACTCTCCTGTTCCTGCTTAGGGATCTGGTAGGGACACGGTGAAGGACCTTGGAAGGATACATGAAGGGTTCCTAGGGGTATCGTTGGGATTACTAGGGAGTGCAGCCATAGCCCTTGTGGATCCAGATGAGCTGGGTTGGGTGTGTGTGTTTGAGACCTATGAAGAGACTCTGGTGGGGAGGAGGTGGGAGAACTTTTGGTGGGGGCCCCTGCAAGTGTCGTGGCCTGGAATTGGGGAGGGGATGGTCTGTGAGGGTCAGGCCACAGAGCTTAGGGGAGCCAGGTGCCTGGGCTGTACTGGGATGCTTGTATCCGGGTGTTTGGCTCTGCCCTGTGCTTTATCTTGTGTTCTTTCCTTTGCCTAAGCCAACATCACGCTTGTGAGTTGTAGAATTGAGCCCAGAGCAGAGCTGTTTCAGGTAGGGGTTTGAATCTGATGGGAAGGGAGCTGGACTTCCCCCACTCAGAAACCCCCAGGCTGTTGACTTCACTGTCCCACTCTTCGGGGTCCACCCCTGTGTCCTCTGAAACTCTTTCTCTTGTGACTTGTGTGTCCAGCATGGCTGCAGGGGACATGGTGTCCATGTGGGGCCAGAGACACCAGGGTGTAGGCTGGGTAGTGAGGTCTAGCATCTGTGGAAGTCTTCCTTGGCTTCTGCTGCATCCTCTGCCTTTTGAGTGGACAGGAGTCAGGCTCAGATACTCCCACAGCCCAGGGCGTGCGGATTTACGCACTCACCCCCCACCCCTGCCACCTCTGATGCACTGGCCTTTGCCTGGGCAGAAAGACTCTCCTTAGCTCTCAAGCTCCCGCTCCCCAGTTTCCCTAAGATCTGTATTCTAGCTCTGTAGTCGTAGGGCTCCCAGGATGCTAGGCTGTGGTCATCATGCCTTTCTTCCAGACAAATGGCTGATTTGTCACTTCTGCAGGCTCTTCTTTTCAACCCTGCCTGGGTTCCCAACACACTCTACCCTGCATCCAGATGGCCCCTTGCAAGGCTGGCGGGAATGCCTATACTCGGTTCATAAGGGATTTTTATTCCATTTAAAAAAAAATATCTAAAATAATTTAGGATTATGTTTTTCTAATTTTGTTGTGGATTTATGTTGGGGAAAAGTATTCGATTTTTCATATATAGAATTCTTAAAATTTTATTTAATTTAAATAATTTATGTGCATTGGTGTGAGGGTGTCAGATTTTGGAGTTACAGACAGTTGTAAGCTGCCATGTGAGTGCTGGGAATTGAACTCAGGTCCTTTGGAAGTGCAGGCAATGTTCTTAACCACTGAGCCATCTCTCCAGCCCCCCCCCCCCCGCCCATATATAGAATTCTTAAATTCTTCCTTGTGGAAATAATTCTTGTTTGGCCTCAATACTTTTGCAACACAACCCTAAACAGTTGCTTTGTTAAACTTCGTGTGTAAGCTGCTTGCATCTCTTTGAATGGGTACTTTTGGATTCTCTTCACACATTCTCTTAAGTCCGTGGCTCAGGTGACAGTGTGCCTTGGTAGGAAACGTCGCTACTGTGTCATGGACTTCTCCTTTTCCTTCTGTCTACTTCTGCAGTTTCTGGATGGTGTAAGGGCCTGTGGTTTGGGGCAGTGCTCTTTTTGCATCATTTTTTGTTCCTGGGAAAACAGGAGGACAATGATAGGATATTGTGGTTGCTATGGTAGCCCATGTAAAACTTGGGCACATACTGTATATCACCAAGGGCTTGGCCAGGGTAACGTTTTCACACTTCAAAAGCAAGTTACTCATCTCACTTACAAAGACAAGTCAGAAGGCCTTTTGCGTCTGTAGCTCCTGTGCTGCTCCTGTGCTGTTACCTGGTGGTGCTGGACGTCATGATTGTGCCCTACAAATTTCTCTCCAGTGGGAGTGTGTTTTGCTGGCAAAGTACTGTGTCGTCAGGGCAGAAACTGGACAGTGTATTCTCTTTCTGAGGAACCCACGAATTGTTGGGGACATTAAGGTAAATGTCCTGGCTGTGTCCTCAGTGTCTGCATCGCCCAGCCTGGTCTTCGTTGGCCAGCATGGTGTACATTGGCCAGCATGGTTGTGGGCTTCTTTGTGCTAATTTCCCTTAGACCTATATGGCATAGATGTGGTTTATGACTGTTCTGTTAGGTGAAGGCACCAGCTTTTAGAGGTAGCCATCTGTAGAGTCAGTGTACAAGGTGAGGTGGGGGTGGGGGTCTCGATATGCTACTTAATATGATAGCCTCAGGAGTTCTCTTTCCTCTACACAGCAACTGTTAAGTCACATAGAAACAGTAGGTGCTGGTGAGCAGCTGGAGGGTGGGTTTGCAAAGAATAGGAGATCTCCAGGCTGACCGGAGAGGTTCTTCAGCAGTGGCGCTTTAAGTGGAAAGGTGTCTAGGACAGGCGTCCCCTGACGGTGGGCCCAACCTTCAAGAGTTGAATATAGTCTGGGGACAGGCGGAGCCTGAGGCTGCCGAGTGAGAAGGTTAGTGCAGCAGCCAGGCAGACAAAAGCACCACCTCTGACCTCTAGAGTATACCTGAGCACTGACCCTGAGTGGACCTGAAAAGGGTTATGTAACCACCTCAGACAGCCTTTAGACACTTTAAAGGTTTCCAGAACCCTTCCTCCTTCTGGAACCGGTTCCCCTGGTAGTTCAGTCTGACCCCACAGAATGGGGTTACGGGGAGAGGGGGTGTTCAGCTATGGTTCCCGCTGCCATGGTAGAGGACAGTGAGGTAAAAAGGTTGAGGAAGGAAGGGCTTATTTGCTTGCCAATTTGGGGAGCGTGATGAAGACGTGAACATTCTTGCTAAGCTCAGTTTTGTTTTGTTTTTTTTTCCTTTTTAAGCTCAGAAAATGGTGCCACTGGATTTTAGGGTGGGCCTTCCCACATCAGTTAACATAGTCAGGATAACTCCCCCCCCACCCCCCGAGGTGTGTCTGGAGGCTGGTCTCCTAGGTGATTGAATTCTGTGTCAGGTTGACAACGGTGCCATCATACACTGTGTGCTGCCACGCTGGATTCTGTACATCTTTTTTTCTTTTTTTGGATAAGCAAAAGTACCACTTTTTCTTTTGAGGGGAGTGTGTGGTGTGTTTAAGTACGTGTGTGTGTGTGTGTGTGTGTGTGTGTGTGTGTGTGTACACGTGTGTGTGTGCGCCTGTCCATGCATGCACACAGGTCAGAGGTCTACCTCCTGAGTGTCTTCCTTGATCGGTCTCCATCTTACTCTTTGAGACAGGTTCTCTCACTGAATCCAGGCCTTCCCATGTTGACTAGACTGGCCCCCCAGTGAGTCCGTAGGACTCATCTGTCTCTGCTTCCTAGTGCTGCGGTTACAGGCATATGCTCTCATGCTCAGCTTTTTATGTGGGTGTTGGGAGTCTGAACTCAGGTCTTCATGCTGTGCAGCAAGAACTTTACTCACGGAACCATCTCCACAGCCCCCCAAAGTCCCATTTTAAAAACAGTAACTTTAATAATAAAAAAAAAAATGACTACACAAAGCTTTTCATTTTATAACGGATGTGACAAGGCTATGCCCAGGGCCCCCTGGTGCCTCTCAACCAAGCCCTTTTTAGGCATCACCCTTAAAAGGATCTGAAGTCTGAGGAGTTTGGGTAGGCTTTCAGAAAGGAGATTCCTTTCCACATGACACCTATTTCTCTTCTTTCCTTACCTCCCGCCCCATTGGATCTGCCTTTCAGGGTGAGCGAGGAGGAAGGAGCTGTGTCCTCCTATCTTGTATTGAATAACTCTTAGGTTCCTCAGCCCATTTTGTTCCTAGGAAATACTGCCCCTCTGACTGTTCATTCCTTGGTTACCATCTTATTCACCCATTTAGCGTCTCGTTAGTATCTGTCCCTGTGTTGAGAAAAGGCACTGGGCAAAAGGGAGAGGTGAGAAAGTGAGGGAAATGGATCTGAGTGGTCTGCCCTCCTGTGGTCGGTCATTGTCATCATTCCAAACGATCACAGAGATACCCAGGGTCTTCTTCAGGACAGAGCTTGGCTGGTACAGGAACTGGGTCTTGGAGTCTGAGGGGTCATTGATGGGATGTAAAATCTAGGGTCTCAGGAACTGAGAGACCTCGGGGTGGGTTAGGGTGTATCGGCCCTGCTAGTGCCTTGATGCTGGCATTGGTGGGTGTGGTAGTGAGGCCAAGGCGGCCCTGGGGCTGACGTGGCACCTCTTTGGTTGTGCAGAGAAGTTGGATGAGATCCTGGCAGTTGCTGCGGAGCCGACACTGAGGCCAGACATTGCAGATGCTGACTCCAGGGCAGCCACGGTCAAGCAGCGGCCGACCAGCCGGAGGATTACCCCTGCCGAGATCAGCGTAAGCCAGCCTTGGGCCAGGGCTCTGGGATGGTCAGGTCCGGGCCTGGGGATCAGAGGGTCATGCGCCTCTCTTTTGAGGTAAGAGTTCTTTATTTGGATCCTTTCTCCAGAGGAGGGGGAGCTCTCCGTGGCCTCCCTGGGAGACATTTGGGAACCATCTCAGCCCGTAGAACGGCCGCAGTTCAGCTCCCTTCTATGGTTGCAGCTTTTAGTGTCTCTGACCTTAGTCAGATTCTGTGTTCCTCTGGGACTACAAGGATCCATAAGTTGGCTGAGCTTATGGTACAGCGCACCTCGGTTCAGAAGGCATTCATAACCCACTGGGCACCCCTGGATTCTTTCTCCCTCTCTTTTCAGACTATGCCCAGGGTCTGTGCTTACTTTTTATTCTGTGTTCATTTCACTACCCATACAGTGCAGGCCCCAACTTGAGCACGGGGTACCAGTGCCTTTGGGGTGTCCTGGTCTAGCTTAGGATGGGTGGGGCTGGATGGAGAACTGGGTGCTCCAGAGCCCTGGAACTTCCATGTTCCTCCCTGACCCCCACAGTCATTGTTTGAGCGCCAGGGCCTCCCGGGCCCAGAGAAGCTGCCGGGCTCTCTGCGGAAGGGGATTCCACGGACCAAATCTGTAGGTATGGCTGGGCTGAGGGACCGCTTGGGGTTAGGGATGGCTGGGCTGGGGTGGGTGGATTCAGGGTTGCAGGACCCCAACTCTCTCTGCCGAAGTTCAAGGACACCATTTTGTTTATGGGTCCAAGTCTGCTCTTCTACCCAGAGATGTGCCGTGGGAAGACACCTTTGAAATTCTTTTCCCAGTCTGCCACTCTCCCACCCATGGATACCCCTTAGTCCTTTTCTGCCCGTCCGTCACTTCTGCCTTGCACAGATAACAATTGTCACCAGCACAGCTCGCTCCCGTCTTGTTGGCCAGAGTGCAGGTCTAGTCTCTCAGCCTAAAATTAGTCTCTCCTTGAACCTGCTCCATCACTCCAGGTAGCATCCTCTCCCCGTCTCTTCATGGTCAGATCCGAAAGGTCACCCGAGATCGCTCTCACCCCCATATGCTCATGAATTTGAAGTAGCTGGGTCTCTCTATAGCCAGAGTGAAGCTGCTCCCGCTAGGGTCAGCAGTAGCCTCAGGGAATTTCCCCCTGGCAGACACTACTGGCCTTTCTCTTCACTGGCCCCAGTTGGCATTTGATTGTTTGTTCTTTGTTTTTTGCTAGTATCTTGGGGGTGAGTTTCTTGCTTTCTCCTCCTTTCTTGGCTGCGTTCGTTCAGCCTATCCAAATGTAGGTCAACTCAAGGCTGCGTCCTCGGCCTCCTTTCCTTCTCCACTGTCACACAGTGGAGGTTTGTCTTTCCCCGGCTGCCACTGTACTCCACACTTGGTTATCTGTTCTGATCTCTAACAAGCCCTGTCTACTTGGTGTTTTCCAGGCATTTAGTCTTCTTGACATATTGACCCATGTGTCCGTCCGCTTGTCCACATAGCCCCTCCCCATCTTTCCCACATTAGAGTACACTCCTGCTCAGCCCAGTTACAGGCTAGTCTTGAGGTGCTTGTATGCACACTGGGTCATTTAATATCTACGGCAACCATATTGGGAGAGGGGACAATCAGTTATTCTACTTGAGGGTTAAAATGGCTTTCCCAGCATCACACAGCTGCCCTGCTTATACTAACTCCTATTCATTTTTAAGCCAAACCAGCTAGCCAAACTCTGATTGTGCTTGTTACCCATCCTGGGATTCCTGCTTACTATAAGCTGGGCCTGGGTCTCAGTTAGAAGGTGACATGTCTACAGTTACAATGTGGGTGTCAAGGTATACATATAAATGGAGACTGGTCCAGACACCACGCAGGAACATTAGCATTTACACTTAGAATAATGGGGCAAGCAGAAGTTTCCTGGGGATTGTAGGGCAAATGCCGCACAGAGGCCAGTGTGTGTAAAAAGCACAGGCGTGTATATGGGAGGGCTCTTCATGGGCTGACAGTGAGGATTTCTCTAAGTGGGGGAGGGGGCGGTGGTGGAGAAGGGCAGCTAGTTAGAATGCAGTTCTAACTGCTTTCGGCTCTCCCGAGCACTCCAGGCAACCCCCCTGGCACCTTTATTTTCTGCCTCACCTGCCTTGTAACTGTTTAGCGCAGGCTTGTCCTGCACCTGGCCCGCACCTAGCCCCTACCTCTGGCAAAGGAAGCTTTCTGTAGCATGTTTACCCCTCGATATCCCTCCAGCTGGTGCTGTGTGGGCTCCTGTTTGTCACAGGGTCCCCAGAGCAACAGCCCTGTCCTGCTTCATCTGGGGTGTCTGTTGCTGCCTTTCTGCGACATGAGCCTTCCCACACTTACTCTGATCTGTCTGCCCTCGCTCTTCCTGGATGGTCTTTCCCTAGGGCTGACTGCTAGAGCCTGTAGCCCCAGACATCGTTGTGTGGGCCTCAGGCTCCCCGGCAAGCATGCCAGCTCCTCCCTTCTGGATGCAGCTGACCAGTGGGCTAGCAGGTACCCAGCCTCAGTTCCTCCCAGTTGTCAGCCAGAGCGTTGGCTGAGTTGTCAGGCTCCTTGGCCTCCCACCTCAGGTTCCGGCTGTATGTCCCTGGGCATGGGAGACAACTAACTCTTGGCACTCCAGAACTTTATAGCTTGTAAACATAGATACAGCCAGTAAGGAGCTCAGGATCCTCTTGGGACATTGCTGCAGCCGTTGTAACAGCCTCTCCATCCACGCTGTTGTTTTGAGCACACATTGAGTACCCAGGAAACAATCCTGCTGCAGACTGGTGGTAGGGAGGGTCTTTCTTTAGTCTGCTGTCAGCACAGACCCCTATTCCGTGCGAGGCAGGTGACTTTTTTTTTTTTTTTTAATCTTTTTAAAACCTTCAGGCAGAACCTACCATGCCATTTGTATTAAATTCCACCCCCTCTTTCATTGTCATCCATCATTCCTACCTGCTGTAACCTTGAGGTCTATGTGAGTTCTTCCTACATAGCTCCACCTGGCACACGGGCTTGGGGATGTTCAGGACATGCTTGTGTGCTGTGCAGGAACGGCATCAAGAGGAGGGCCCAAGGTCAGCTAGGCAGACCTTGAGATACCAGGGATGACCTCGGGCATCTTCTTTTGGTGTTGTTACCTGCAGCTGTGAGTTGTAAACTGTAAATAACCCTGTGACAGGGAAAGTAAGGTCCTGTGATGAAGCAGACTCCCAGAGGTGACTTGTATGTAGGAAGCTGGAATTCAAGGCCAAGTTTGCAACAAACCAACCCTGGTTAGTCCTGAGGCAACGGAGCCAGAGACGTAGCGCGCCACTACCAAGCCTGTCTGTCTTCTTAGGTCGGGGTGCCTCGTGCTTCCGAGCCTCACTGTATAGAGCTCTGCGTGGGGCGGGGGTGGGGGGATTGTCTCTATTGTGTCTGAGATGATACAGGAGGCTTCTGTAAGGATCTAGCCTAGTGACACCTCTAGACGAGAGCATGGGGTTTGTTTTTAGTGACCGACCCCATGAGACATGCCCAGATGGGGCTCACACCTTGCCTTGGGGTAACACAAGATGGGGGTAACGCTGGAGCATGCCCTGGGTGTTTGCCCTTCGATTTCAGCTTAGCGTACCCATCCACTCTTCTTTCCATCGGCCTACTCAGGCTTTCTAGATGTTAGCCTCTGGCGAGGATACCGTCTTCCTAGTATCCGGCAGGCCTGTCCGTGAGTATATCTCCAAGGAACCACTGAGGCTTATTTCCCAGCCTCCTCCTCCTCTGGCCGTCGGTGCCAGGTCTTCCAGATGCACGGGTCCATTACTGCTACCCTGTGTTCCTCATTGACTTCTGGCTTTGAGCATATGATAGGAAGTGTCCCTTCTGACCACTTCTCTTCTCATCTCTGGTTGCCATCAGGGTTTCTGTTGACTGCTCCTTGAATGTTTCTGAGTTGCTTTGCTCATCCTTGCGTGGGAAACCCCTAACCAACCCTTAGGTGCTCTCCAACGGCTCTAGGGTGGGGGGGGGGCTACCTATACCCTTCTGGTGTCTTCTCATGGACTGCCCCATACCCACCGGGGTTGAGGAGATCTTGGCCTCAGTCCAGGCAGTCAGAGTTTGGGTCCTGTCCCAGATGCTCTGCTGGAACAGCCCTCTACACCGTGGGTGTGTGTGTGGGGGTTCCTCCTGGACCCTTCATCAGAGCTTTCCCTGCCTGCACAGGACTTGGCATGGAAGTGTGTGTGTGTGTGTGTGTGTGTGTGTGTGTGTGTGTGTGTGTGTGTGTTCCCGTCCTGCTTAGAGCACTTGCTCTCTCCCTTGGCCTTTCATGGGTCTGGGTCCCATCTTCCTTGGTGGGGCTGTGGCTACTCTGGGGGGAGGAGGCAAGATAGGACTAGCCATTGGCTCTGGGTCCAGAGAGGCCTTTCAGTGGCCAACGTCCTTGCCAGACTTACCTGGCTCCTCCATCCCCAGGGGAGGATGAGAAGCTGGCATCCCTATTGGAAGGGCGCTTTCCACGCAGCACATCAATGCAGGACACAGCACGTGAAGGCCGTGGCATTCCGCCCCCACCGCAGACCGCCCCGCCACCCCCACCCGCGCCCTACTACTTCGACTCTGGGCCGCCCCCGACCTTCTCACCGCCGCCACCGCCAGGGCGGGCCTATGACACTGTGCGCTCCAGCTTCAAGCCAGGCCTAGAGGCTCGCCTGGGTGCGGGGGCCGCTGGCCTGTATGATTCTGGCACGCCTCTAGGCCCGCTGCCCTACCCAGAGCGTCAGAAGCGCGCGCGCTCCATGATCATCTTGCAAGACTCGGCACCAGAGGTGGGCGATGTTCCCCGGCCTGCACCATCAGCCACACCGCCTGAGCGCCCTAAGCGTCGGCCTCGGCCGTCAGGCCCTGATAGTCCCTATGCCAACCTGGGCGCCTTCAGTGCCAGCCTCTTTGCTCCGTCGAAACCACAGCGCCGCAAGAGCCCGCTGGTGAAGCAGCTTCAGGTGGAGGACGCTCAGGAGCGCGCAGCCCTAGCCGTGGGCAGCCCAGGCCCAGTAGGTGGAAGCTTTGCACGAGAACCGTCCCCGACGCACCGAGGGCCCCGGCCGGGTGGCCTTGACTACGGCTCCGGAGAAGGCCTGGGGCTCACCTTTGGCGGCCCCGGCCCTGGCCCCGGCAAGGAGCGGCGCCTGGAGGAGAGACGCCGGTCTACTGTGTTCCTGTCTGTGGGTGCCATCGAGGGCAGCCCTCCCAGCGCGGATCTGCCATCCCTACAGCCCTCCCGCTCCATTGATGAGCGCCTCCTGGGGACAGGCCCCACCACTGGCCGAGATTTGCTGCTCCCCTCCCCTGTCTCTGCTCTGAAGCCATTGGTCAGTGGCCCCAGCCTTGGGCCCTCAGGCTCCACTTTCATCCACCCTCTCACTGGCAAACCCTTAGATCCTAGCTCACCCTTAGCTCTTGCTCTGGCTGCCCGAGAGCGGGCTCTGGCTTCGCAAACACCTTCCCGGTCCCCTACACCTGTGCACAGCCCTGATGCTGACCGCCCTGGGCCCCTCTTCGTGGATGTGCAAACCAGAGACTCCGAGCGAGGGCCTTTGGCCTCCCCAGCCTTCTCCCCTCGGAGCCCGGCCTGGATTCCAGTGCCTGCTCGTAGAGAGGCAGAGAAGCCCCCTCGGGAAGAGCGGAAGTCACCGGAGGACAAGAAATCCATGATCCTCAGCGTCTTGGACACATCCTTGCAGCGGCCAGCTGGCCTCATTGTTGTACATGCCACCAGCAATGGACAGGAGCCCAGCAGGCTGGGAGCTGAAGAGGAGCGCCCCGGTACCCCGGAGCTGGCCCCAGCCCCCATGCAGGCAACAGCTGTGGCGGAGCCCATGCCAAGTCCCCGGGCCCAGCCCCCTGGCAGCATCCCAGCAGATCCCGGGCCAGGCCAAGGCAGCTCAGAGGAAGAGCCAGAGCTGGTATTTGCTGTGAACCTGCCACCTGCTCAGCTGTCCTCCAGCGACGAGGAGACCAGGGAGGAGCTGGCCCGCATTGGGCTAGTGCCACCCCCTGAAGAGTTTGCCAATGGGATCCTGCTGTCCACCCCACCTCCTGGACCGGGCCCCTTGCCCACCACGGTACCCAGCCCGGCCTCAGGGAAGCCCAGCAGCGAGCTGCCCCCTGCCCCTGAGTCTGCAGCTGACTCTGGAGTAGAGGAGGCGGACACTCGAAGCTCCAGCGATCCCCATCTGGAGACCACAAGCACCATTTCCACAGTGTCCAGCATGTCCACTCTGAGCTCGGAGAGTGGGGAACTCACTGACACCCACACCTCCTTTGCCGATGGACACACTTTTCTACTCGAGAAGCCACCAGTGCCTCCCAAGCCCAAGCTCAAGTCCCCGCTGGGGAAGGGGCCGGTGACCTTCAGGGACCCTCTGCTGAAGCAATCCTCGGACAGTGAGCTCATGGCCCAGCAGCACCATGCTGCCTCTACTGGGTTGGCTTCTGCTGTTGGGCCTGCCCGCCCTCGCTACCTCTTCCAGAGAAGGTCCAAGCTATGGGGGGACCCCGTGGAGAGTCGGGGGCTCCCCGGGCCTGAAGATGACAAACCAACTGTGATCAGCGAGCTCAGTTCCCGCCTGCAGCAGCTGAATAAAGACACACGCTCCTTGGGGGAGGAACCAGTTGGTGGCCTGGGCAGCCTGCTGGACCCTGCTAAGAAGTCACCCATTGCAGCAGCTCGGTGAGCAGGGTGATGTGGGGAGGGGCCGGTCCCCCTGTCCTCTGTTCCTTTTGTTCATCTATAGATTTCCCTCTGTTCTTCCTCATTCTGTCCCATCTCTCACCTGTCCATGGCACGGCTCGCCTTTCCCACCTTTTTCATCTTTGTCTGGTTTTGCTTTGCGGTCTGAGATAGAGGGGCTCTTTAGTATAGCTGCTCTCGGCATCCCTTTTGGGGCAGGCAGTGGGCCTGGGTACCTAGGAGACCCAGGTGCGTCATGAGACCTCCCAGGACTTGCTACAGGCTCGCATCCTTCGTCTCTCACCTCTGGCCTCCATCCAACTCAAGCTGCCGCGGCCTTAGTTAAGGATCTTCTTACGCTGTGCTCTGGAGCTGTCCCTTCCCTCTTAGCAGTTGTTTGGCCCCGTGTCTGCTGCCCCATGGCTCCATTTTGGTTCTTTCTGAAAACCACATATGACTGGTGTCACTTCCTGTGGAGCAGCCTCCTGCCTTTGCTTTCTTTTCAGGCCAGAGTACACTGGTTCCTTTTCTTTAGGGACTTGGTACAAATTTCTTATGTTCTGCCCTAGAAACATCTGTGCTATGGCACCTCTTAGGATCCTTCAATGCGTTGAAAAAGAGTTGGAAATCACCTATTTCTTTCACCTATCTTTCCTGCCTGGTCCTGTTTGCTCCTCCCCCAATGGTGATGGGGTTGGGGGAGGTGCGGAACCGGTCTGGGTGCTGCTAAGGTTGCTGCATTTTGTAGGTAGAAGCTGCCAGAGCCCTGGTTTGATCCCTCTGGGACCCTCCCATGTGGACTGCATGGGTTCTGGTGACAGCTAGCCAGCTCGTGGCCAGCCTCTTGTCTGCTTCTGCCTCTGCCCCAAGGTTCTCCTATTCTGGGCTTGGGTGGGACGCCACCCCATGACTTCCCACTCCTTTTTTCCTAGGTGCCCTTCATTGCCAGTGTTAGAAGACGGGGTTCCCAAAGTAGCGAGCAGTGCGCAGCTTAAGGACTTCAGGTCTTATTCAAAGGGCCTGCCCATTTTGTGTTCTTTCCGTTGAAGATCCAAAAGATGAACGGGAGCTTGAGACGCTCACATTGCGTCTCTTGAGAGGTTCGGGGACATTCCCTGTCTTTCTGGTGTCCTGTTCTTGTGCCTTCTTCCTTTCGGCCTCTTCTCTGAGTCAAATTTGAAAGCCCTGCTCAGTAGTGCTGTGACGAAGGCACCGTTCGAGTGGGCACAGTGGGCATGGATGAGTTGCAACAAGTGGCTGGGGTCCTGGGCTTGTCTACAGAACTGGATTCTCAAAGGTAGAGGTGTCTTGGTACAACCTCACCCAGATCCTTTCCTTCCTTTTCTTCCTTCTTTGTCATTGTCCCCGTCACCAGCCCCTCTGTCTCTTTCTGCCTCTTTTCTTGATGAGAAAGCTAAGGGCACATAAGGTACACAGCATATTGCCTAGCCCACTGCAGGGCCTCAATATAAGGAAGAAGCTTAACGCAAATGCCACGCTATGATTTGAAATCTAAAAAGGGGTCCTAAGGCGGATTTCATGGAAGGACAGGTGGGCAGAGATCTATTGGCTGTCAATAGTACCTTCTGGTGACACATTGAGTTTGTGCTCAGTACTTTCTCGTTGCAGGGATAGACGCGTACTGTATAGCAGCTAACTGCATCTTGCATATATAAGTGATAAATTACACTGAGTGTTCGTCAGCCCAGCCACCTTGCACCCTGTGTTTTTCCTTTTGCTTCATCATTCCGTTCTGTTCCCACTCACTTTTCTTCTACCTTTGGGTTTTTTATTTTTTATTTTTTATTTTTTTATTTTTTTGGTTTTGGTTTTGGAGACAGGGTCTTGCTTTGCAGTCTGAGCTGGCTTTGATCCTCCTCCCTCTGTCTCCTCAGTGTGAGCGATCGCATCATCACACCCGGGTGAAACGCCAGCCATCTGGAGTGTGTCCTGCTGCCTGCCACAGTGCGTTCTTTTCTGGCTACAGGCATGGTGCACCTGTGGCTTTCTGTATAGCTAGCTTATTTCAGACCTGGTCTTTTGTCTGGTCTCTGTGGACACCCCGACTTTGATGTCTCCTGGGGCTGCGCCTCAGTTCTGGCCTTGTAGCCAGTGGGCGGGGGCGCTGGAATCTAGCATTCATGTCTTACTTTGGGATAAAAGTCACTGTTGAGCTTTCCTCTTAGAGAAGTGTCCAAAGCATGTGAAGTTCTGATGCCTAGGTGTGACTGTGCCCTTCTTAGGGTCGTCCTGGTAGAGGTCACACCCTTGAACCACAGCTTTGGTGTGTGCATGGTTCCCGAGTTTTACTTACCAGGCTCATCTCTCTCTGATTCCACTGGTCTTCTGGGTGTTGTGTTTGGACTTGAATCTTACATGAGATTGAAACCTACAGCAATGCTGTTTTGCCTTGGCTCTTGGGATCTTTCCTTTTCTTATGTTTATTGTATGCACGAGTGCATGCGTTGCGTGTGTGTGTGCGCGTGCGTGTGTGTATTGTACACACTTTATGGTGCATATGTGGAAGTCAAAGAGGAGTTAGTACTTTCTCTGTATTTGGTGGGTACCAGGGATTGATTCAGGCCAGCAGGCTTGGCTGCAAGTGCCTTCATTAACTGAGCCTTCTCACCAACCTGAGATAGATTCGTTCCATGTAGCTTAGGCTGGTTCTGAAATCTCTGTGTAGCCCAACTTGGCCTTAAGTTTAAAATCCTCCTGCTTTTGCTGCCCAAGTGCTGGTATCACAGGTGTGGGCTCTCATGCCAGCTGATTCAGTTTTATAACTGATCCTCACTTTTTTTTTTTTTAAACATCTTGGTGAAATACCTTTACAAATATTTACTATAGTACTTTTCAGTGCTTTTTTTTTTTTTTTTTCTTATTTTTATCATATGCCTGTGTGTGGGTGGTTAAAGTGTGCCCTGTTCTTGAGACCTGTGGAGGTCACTGCTGAGATCTCACAGGAGATACACTTTCCAATCAAGTTGCTCTACAAAGCCCTACCCTGTCTGCTATAGTTTCTGCCTGCATGTTAAGGGTGTAGACAAAGCCTGTGTGCTGGGGCAGTCAGACTTGAAGGTTCTTGAGACCAGTTGGATACTGGGGACAGGATGCATTGTGTCCTTGCAGAGCACAGGTCATATGCAGATGCATTCTCAAAAGCCCCAAATTCTGTGAGGGAGCAGAAAAATCATGGGGGACACAGGGACAACTGGGCATGTTATTGTTGTACAGGCTGAGGCAGGGAGGGGCGCATGCAGAAACGCTGGAGCCCTGCCTAGTCTGTGTTCCTACTGAGAACTGTCCCATAACGAGGCCTCCAAGTTGTGAAGGCCGCAGGCCTAGCCCTGACCCACATGAGTGCGAAGGCAGTTGGCCTGAAGTGAGAGGCTAGGCCTGAGTATGAACCTTTTCTGTTGGTCCCAAGGGACTGACAGAGGTAAGGCAATCCCAAGAAGAAGATGCTATGGAGTTCTTTTTGTGGGGTGACATCTTTTTGTCGGTGTGAGTTGATTCCTGAGTTTGTGACAGGTTCCAGGAGTCAGGGAAACCTTCTGAGAAGCGTGAGGCGAAGGGCTTGCCTGGTGCGCGTGAGGCCTGGCTTCTAAAATGGGGAGGGGGAGAAAGGGGATAAGAAAGAGAAGGGAAGAAAGGAGGAAGAGAAGAAAGGAAGGGTGGATGGTAAAAGACCCTGAAACTATGAGTGTCCTGGACTCTGGTGAGGAGGAAGACCTGGGTTAATGTGAGGGATTGGTGACATTCCTCAAATATAAAAAGATAGAGGAGCCCAAGGCCCCAGGGTTGGACATCCTTCCTGTATATTAAAAGGTGTTGAGATCCCAGTAGAAACCTTGAGCTCAGAAGACACTGAGCGGGGGGCCTTCACATATGGCCTTCCTCAGCCTACTTGTCATAGCAAAGACTTGGGGGTAGATGACAAAGTACAGACTGTGAGAGAGGGGTGGGGTCGAAAAGCCATCCAGGAAGGAGGATGCTGAGGAAAGGAAGGGGTTCCTACAAAGAAACAGATAAACACGTCATCCCAGGGAGCCTGCCTACAGCCTTGGTGACTGCCTGGAGCAAAGGCCAGATCTCACTGGCTGGGAGTTCCTGGGGGCAAGTTCAAATAAACGTCTTAGAGGATGCCCTAGCCAGGAGCCCTTTAGAGGGTAGCAGATCCTGTGTGCACCATCTTGTGCACACAGAAGGGGGGTTGGTCAGTCAGCTAATAGTGCCAGGAGCCGGAGATGGGTATGCAGAGTTTCCTGCAAACACTTACATCACATTTGCACACGACTGGGCTTCTGCCCTGGGGGCAATGTGGGCAGTGCTCCTTCCCAAGAGGAGGGTGGGGAACCAACACTGATACAATTGACACGCCTTCCTGTACATAACTCTTCCTTGGGCTTTTCCACCAGGCCTCCCAACATCACCAACACTGGTGGAGGCTTCTGAGGCATATACCTGACTCTGTATTCCTAGCCCACTGGCTACAAACTTGTTTTCTGCATCCTGGGCACCTCTGAAGCCAGGCTACTCTCAGCCCAGGCCTCCAGGTCACTCCTGACAGGAAAGGAAGCTTTGGTGCCATCCAGACAGGTGTATATGTATATACTTGGCTCAGCTTAGACCTTTTAGACCCAGAACCTCCCCCATTGCACTGCCATGCTGTTTTGTGCCCCACCCCTCCCAGTTCTATTCTGTGATGCAGGTACCCAGGCTAGGGTCAGCATGAACTCAGAAAAGAAGCAGAGGGGGTAGACATTCCTGGCCTTGTTTTACTCTGTGGGTGGACACAGTCTGACCTCACAACTATGCTTCTAGGGCCACTTCCCCCAGGACCTCACCATCTCACCTCTGCCTCCACCCCGCTTTGCCCCAAGGCCAAGATGGCTCCGTAAGGCTAGGTTCCGTGGGAGTGAAAGTTTCTTCTGTCTGCCAGTTCCCTCCTATACCCCTCAGATTGTTCCTGGGGTCTTTGTGTTAGGGGCGCTGTGAGGCTACTTCGAGAAGTTCTGCCTTGGGTCCAAGCAGTTAGGAGGAAGCAAGAGGGACAGGCTGAGGAGAAAGGCCCTGAAGGGGATGGAAAACCAGGTCTCCTGCGAAAGGACTAATCAAGATAAGGGTTGAAAGTGGCTTGAGGGGAGCATGCTAGTTAACTTTTTCTTCTCTGTGGCAGACTTCACCTTACAGGAACACGCTTTGATCAGGAAAGATGTATTTTGGTCCGTAGCTTCAGAGCTCTCAGTCCATGGTTGCTCGGGGGGGGGGGGGGGCATTGCTATCAAGAGCGTCATAAGGGAGACGGTGCAGTGAATCACCAGGAAGAAAGAAGGGCAGAAAGGGGGAAGGAATAAGACCACCAAATTATGAAATCATCGATGTGTTGTTGTGATATTACTGACTTGTGTGTGTGTGTGTTGGGGGGTGTTGGGTGAGGGAACAGAATCTCAACATGTAGCCTTGGCTGGTCTGGAGCTTGCTATGTAGACCACACTTACCTCAGACTCACAGAGATCGGCCTGGCCTCTGCCTCCTGAGTGCTAGGATTAAAGGTGCGCACCACCCACCGTACCCAGCCCCCATCAGTGCATTGATTTGTTGATTAGGGCAGAGCCCTCATGATCCAGTGACCTCTCAGTGACTGGATCCACCACTATACCTTCAAAGCACACACCTTTTAGGGGTGTGGGGGGGATATCACAGAGCTGAGCTATAACAAGGAGAGAGAAGTGCTGAGGGAACTCCTGCTGGTGTGGGATAGGTACTGCCGATGCTGTGCCAGGTGGGCGGAAACTTAGGCCAGCCTGAGAGACGGAGGCCTTGTTGGGGGATGAGAGGGCAGCTGGAGAGAGGCTGGCCAAACAGAAGAGAGACTATCAGACTGTGAGGCACTGCTAAGCAACACTTATGGTCTGCACCACACAGAGGAGAGAACCAGAGAGCTACTCTAGGACAGGCAAACAAGATGCCTTCTATCTTGGCTACCTTAGATATTTTTCTCTTCCCCAGTACCTTCTGAGTTCCAACCTCTATAGAGTGTCCCATAGGGGTCCCTGAACCTGGCTGCCCATTGTGTGGTTGTGACTGAAGGCATTGTGGGCCTGGCCTGCTAACACTCTCTCTCATTGCTCTCTCCTGCCCATCTGCATGTGGCTGCTCTGTCTAGCTGCGCGGTGGTCCCGAGTGCCGGCTGTGTAAGTGAGCATGCCCATCCCATGCCTCTTGCAGTCCACATGCTGTGCCTGGCTGCCCCTGGCTGCTCTGCATGGCTATGTGGGGGCTTTGATGCTACTGAGTCTATCCTTTGGCATAGCAAGGGGTAGAGGTGGGGACGAAAGCTATGGGAGTAGGCTTCCTTGAGAGCAGCCACCTCAGGCGGGCCTCCCTTCAGCCAGGCAGACTGCGGCACAGCTGGAAGTCCAGGATCCTGCTAGGTGAGGCTGGGAAGTGAGGTACCATCTGCCTTGTGTGTCTGCCTGTGTGCTACCGCATTCCTGTCATTACTGCTGCCTGTCTGCAGCACATGTAGTCACTGTTGGCTGCTGTGGCGCGCTCTCCTGTGCAGGGAGGGTGTGTCTTCCTTTTAACCGTGTGCTGTTGCCTCATACCTTTTATGGGTGTGAGCCCTGCCTGGTGTTTGTCTCCAGTGTTCATGGACCTGCTAAGTCTTGTGCCACTGCCAGCCTTTACAGTGACTCAGCCATCCCTAAAACTGGCCTAGGTTGCTCTGGGTCTCCTCAAGAGAACAGAGCTCTATGTGGGGTATGGCGAAGCTATTGGTCAAATCTTACAGTCCAGAGCCTATGTGGCTGGAACTCACGCCCGAAGACTAAGTTAGAGGCTGGCAGGGAGGGGCAAGCAGCTTTTGTCCACGAGAAACATTTTCCTTTGGGGCCTCCATGGAGAGCAGTGTGGGGGAGCAGTCTTACTTCCTTAGATTCCAGCCAGTGTAAGAACACCCGAGAGCAAAGCACTGGCCCAGGACATTTTTGTTTTTTAAAAAAGAGTGACCACAGGATATTCCTCCAGCCCTAGTTCTCTTGCCTCTGCCCTGCTCTGTCCACTCCGACTTTACTTTCCACCCCTCACCTGGCCCTCACCCACTCTCCCTCCGCAGGCTCTTCAGCAGCCTCGGTGAGCTGAGCACCATCTCAGCGCAGCGCAGCCCCGGGGGCCCGGGCGGAGGGGCCTCCTACTCGGTGCGGCCCAGCGGCCGGTACCCCGTGGCGAGACGAGCCCCGAGCCCAGTGAAACCCGCATCGCTGGAGCGGGTGGAGGGGCTGGGGGCGGGCGTGGGAGGCGCGGGGCGGCCCTTCGGCCTCACGCCTCCCACCATCCTCAAGTCGTCCAGCCTCTCCATCCCGCACGAACCCAAGGAAGTGCGCTTCGTGGTGCGAAGTGTGAGTGCGCGCAGCCGCTCCCCCTCACCATCTCCGCTGCCCTCGCCTTCTCCCGGCTCTGGCCCCAGCCCCGGCCCGCGTCGGCCATTCCAGCAGAAGCCCCTGCAGCTCTGGAGCAAGTTCGATGTGGGCGACTGGCTGGAGAGCATCCACTTAGGCGAGCACCGAGACCGCTTCGAGGACCATGAGATCGAAGGCGCACACCTGCCGGCGCTCACCAAGGAAGACTTCGTGGAGCTGGGCGTCACACGCGTTGGTCACCGCATGAACATCGAGCGTGCGCTCAGGCAGCTGGATGGCAGCTGACGCCCCACTCCCTCTCCCGTTCCTGCTGCGCCCTGCCGGCAGGGCCCCCAACCCCTACTCCAGGCCGCAGGCTCGGCTCGCCCCCTACCACGGCGCCCGGGCCAGGAATGTTGCATGAATCGTCCTGTTTGCTGTTGCTTGGAGACTTGCCCTGTACATTGCTTAGTTGCCCTCCCCTGCCGCTGAACCCCACCCAGCACACAGTAAGGGCGCGGACCAGGGGGGCTGGGTGGAAGGGGGTTGGGGCAGGGTGCTCTGGCCTTACCACCTCCTCCACAGCTCCTGGTGGCCAATTCTCCCAGAGGGGGAACCTAGTCCAGCATGCGAGGTCAGGACACGCCTTGGTGACTCGGGGGGAGGGGGGAGACATTGGGGTTCTCGATGGGGGCCAAGGAGCCCCTTGTTTTACATATTTTAATCCACTCTATATTTGGAACGAGAAAAGGAACAAATATCTCTGTCCGTAACAGTTCCCGCCCTCTTCCCCTCTAGTCCTCTCGCTGGTCCCGCCACAGCCGCCCAGTCTTCCATCTCCGGCCCCTCACTGCCACCCCATACAGGGCAGGGGACACTCCAGCTGGCCTGGGGTTAGCCAGGGTCCTGGCAGCCCACCCTGGGGACCCCAGCTCAGCCCCCTTCCCTCGCTGAGCTATAGTATGCCCCACTCACCCTTTAGGTGCTGCTCAGGGGGACGGGTGGCAGGCATTGCCTGCTGGGCACAAGCAGGGCCAGGTGGCCTGGGAGATTATTGCCCTGGGGCTGGGCCCCGGTAACCCAACTCCAGCCATCATCTTCACAGGGTCTCTCCCAAAGGAGGGGTCTAAACCTTCCCACTTCTTGGGCAACTACAGCAGAGAAGCCTCCCTGCCTCACACCCCCCAAAGACTCCCCATTCCTGCCCTGTGTGTGTGCGCGCCTCATGTGTGTGCACCGCCTGTGTGCTTGTGAAACCTGGGTGTGGATGAGCGCATGGGTGCCCTGTATGTGCCTGACTGTGGAGTGGTCCCCAGGGGTTGTTCTGGATGGGTGGGAGTTTGTGGAAGCTCGCGCAGGGTGCATGCGTGGGTGTGTGCCTGTGAAAGTGCCCTGTCTTCTCCAAAGAAAGGCTGTCCTGCTCTTGGGGTCCTGCTGTTTTCTCAGCCTGTTCTCCCTGAGCCTCACCCAGCTTAAGCAGGGTTTCTTGGTGAATCCTTTTAGCTTTAGGAGGCCTCAAGGGGCCCCCTGCAGGCAGTACCCCCTTTGGGCTTCTAAGGGAATTGTGGGGACCATTAAAATCAGGCCACAACAGCCCTTGGAGAGAGGCAGAGACTCCTGAGGGTACCCTGGCCCCCCTACTGTGACTCCTCACACTCAGCAATGACCTGTGGGGTGGGGGGCCCTGGGGCGTTTTTAAACATAGGGTTTGGAGTCTGAACTAAGCTCCATCCACGTCACTCACAAGTTTCTGTTTCTATTTCTAGCTTTTTTAAATAAAATAAATAAATAAAAAAGACAGAAAACAGATGTTTTCATGGCCCAGGGGCTTGGCACGCCGGTCTGTGCCCACCTGCCCCACCATGGCCCACCAACCCCGTCCCCTAGACACAGAGTCACACACCCACTAACCCTCTTACCAACAGAGCAGGTCACACACACAGCAGCAGTCACTGTAACAGACTGCCACATACACAGTCTCACATTTACCTGTGGGTTTTTGGTTCTGTTCAATTTGGGTTTTTAACTTTACAGGGTCAGTTCTGCTTCACCCCTCCTTTTGTATGGAGTTCCATCTGGGGGGCTTTCACCCCCTGCTCCAGTCCTGAGGCCCTCCTGACCCTGACGTTGTGATACACCCCACAGAGATCTATGTTTCTTATATTATTATTATTAATAATAATTATTATAATATTATGTAATAAATTTATAAGAAATGAAACCGTGTCTTGGTTGCTTGCTTAGGGTTAGAGAGCAGAGCCTATTCCTCAGACAGGTCACAACAAACCCCACAGCCTTGACCCAGTGTACTGTTGACTCAGCAATTTCTTTGGAGCAAGCTTTTGTAGACTTTCCTGCTAGACCAACCTCCTTTAGGATGCTAGACCCTGGCTCAGGCTTTCTGCAGACTTTTTAGCACCTCACTAGCTTGCACTTTTTTCCCCCTTTAAAGATTTATTTTTATGTCTGCCTGTGTCTGTGTAAGTGTACCCCATGTGTATGTGGGTGCCCTCGGGAGCTGGCTGGTGTTTAGGCAGTTGTGAGCTTCCCAATGTGGGGCCTGAGGACCAAACTTTGGTCCTCTGTAAGATCAGCAATTGCTCTTGATGGCTGAGCCATCTCTCTAACCTTGGGTAATGACCTCTAGACAGATGGTCCTCTGGCATCCCTGTCACCTTTTTTCCTGGTGCTGGGGATGAAACCTGGGCCAGTTACTTTGACACGGAACAATACCCCCACCCCACTTTCTTTTCTTTCCTTCCTTTTTTTCTGAGACAGGATTTCTCTCTATAACAGAGCCCTCAGTGTCCTAAAACTTGCTCTGTACACCAGGCTGGTCTTGAACTCACAAGAGATCAGCCTACCTCTGTCTCCTGAGTGCTGCTGGGATCAAAGGCGGGCCTCACTGTGCCAGGCTCCCCCAACACAACTTTTAAACCTAAGACTTGAAACCTTCCTTCAGTGTCTAGTTTACAGAATCTACTATAAACTTCAAACCTCAACTCCGTCTCCACTGTGCGAATCCTTGGCTGCTGGCTACGCTTGGCCTCACGTCCCCCCTGCATTGATGCACTGGTTTTCTGTCTCCCATTTCTACCTTGCGTCCTCCTCACCCTGCAAGATGGCAGGCGAGGTTGGTGAGGCCCCTTATGCCCTTCTGGCCTTTCCTATACTGTTTCCACGCCTGTCTCAGGCCCACCTGCTGCTTCCTGTTTTGCTGCAGACCCTTGACTGCTAGGGTGGCACTTCCAGACTCCTCCTCATTCCTGCTCCTGGCGTAGAATGGCTACCCTTTGCCATGCTTGTTGGCTGTGCTCTCTGTCCCTTCCTCAGGGAGTCCCTCCTTGCTCTGCTTTTTTCAGAGTTTGGGTCGGGTCCTCTTCAGCTTTCATTGCTGTCTCAAGTTTGAGGAAACTGGTTCTTCTCATCTGGCGCGCCACCTCTACTCCCTCAGAGGTGTGAGGTTGACTTTTTTTTTTTCCCCCTGTTACTCTGAGCCAGGCAGTAAGCACAGAAGGCGAGCAGCCAGCTGTCACTAGCCAGTCACATAGCAGGGAACCCACCTACACTTTGTGGCATTGGGACAGGTGGCTAGCTATGAGCACAGTCAGGTGAGCAGGCAGGCAGAGTCCTACTCTGTAGAAAGTTGGAGAGAGAGAACTAAGGGACCAAGAGACATAACATGCATGAAGAGAAAAGGCAAGTGGGTTGGTGGCCTGGGCATCGTGAACACCGATGACGGAGTCTGATACTATAGTCCAGGGAGGAGCTGGCTAGGAAACAGGAAGGAGTAGATGCCATCCTGGATAGCAAGAGAGGCCTTTGGCTCTTCACCCCGGGCAAAGTAGGTGCCCCAGATGGCTCCAGGAAACAGGTGAAGGTCTGGTGGCCTAGACATACTTGAAATGCTTGTGTTTCCTTGAGCTTAATTACAAGCTTAAACCTAGTTGGCCGGTGTACCTCACATGTCACTGTAGCCCCAGGGAAGGTACCAGCCTTGTAGCCTGTTCTAGAATCGGGAGTGGGCTCCTTCTGCAGTGACTTCTTGCAGTCTCCAGACTCAGTCCTTACATACATTTTTAACTAGGTAAACTGTCTTTGATGTTAAAGTTTATGTTCAACATGTTCACTGTCCATTTGGGTCGTCAAGGCTGTGATGCCACAAAATGACACGTATAAACCTTTAAAATAAAAATTTCCTTTTCAATAATTTTTTCCCCTGGGTTTAAGTAGAGAGCAGAAGCCCCATCCCTGGGAGCCCCATCAGGCACTGTTGGGCCGCTTGTCCCCATGTGCCAATGTAAGAGACGGGCAATGGTAGAAAGCAGAGAGAGCAGATTTAACCAAGTGGTATATGGGGTGGGGTGGGGGTGGGGGACCGAGTCTGTCTTTGAGGCTCTGACATGAACTTTTAAGTTTTTACAGGGCAGGCGAAAAGTTTGCATATTAAGCAGCCCAGGTCAAGTCTGGGTTATTACTGGATCACTGTCTCGAATTTAATTTTTCTGAGGTGGCAAAAAGAAGTTCTTACTGCCTGAGGGAAGTGATGTAAAGCTCCTCACAGTGCTACCTTGCCCTCTGAAGCAGGAGAGAAGAGGCTTCCTGACGTAGAGAAGAAAATTATCCTTGTGATTCAGAGCAAAGCTCCTGATGACGGTCAAATCTACCAAACAATCTTGAAGTTGACTTAAGTACTTCTGCACGTGCAGGTGGAGGAGGAACTGATTTTTGACATGCAGGCAACAGAGATAATCTCAAGGCCCTCAGGTAGTTGTCCCCATACCCCTAAACCTTTCTGGACTTTAACTTATTCTGTAGCCCAGGCAGGATTTGAACCTGTGATCCTCCTCTTGCCCTAGTCTCTCGAGTAACCAGAGTCTCTATGAGCATATGGATATTTAAGTCAGAAACAACTTTTTGTTTTATAACATAGATTTAGTTCTTTAAAAGTAGAAGAAAATAAAAACAGAGTCATGTAAAAGAATGTGAGGTATTTGCTATGAAGGCTGGGCATTGGTTTACATTTTCCATTGAAGAAGTAAATTTGAAATTTCAGTATTGGCTATAGATTAATGATGAATGCTAGAAGGGATGCTAGCCATGGCCAGAGGTTAGATTCATTCTTTGTGTCATCTTTCTTAAGTTATATTCTGTTATGTATTTTTTAAAAAATGCCTCCTTGGCCTCATTAGCTATTAGATGGGATCAGGTGCATTTCACTCCGATTGAGCAGGCTCATTCCTGCAGATGAAGAGGACATGTTACAACTAAGGCCCTTGACCTCTGCTCCTGACCTTTCCCACAGGACGCACTCTTCTCATTCCAGTTTAGAGGCCATGACACAGGGCAGAGAATCAAGGTGAGAGCCCGTGTTTGCGTTAGGGGGGTCTTCAGGCCCCCGAGGTCTTGTCCTAATGACTTGCTTTAGAAATTGAGATGTAGCGGGGCGCAGTGGTGGCGCACGCCTTTAATCCCAGCGCTCAGGAGGCTGAGGCAGGCGGATCGCTGTGAGTTCGAGGCCAGCCTGGTCTACAAAGCGAGTCCAGGACAGCCAAGGCTACACAGAGAAACCCTGTCTCGAAAAACAAAAACAAACAAACAAACAAAAAAAGAAATTGAGATGTTGCTTTTACTTAGGAGAAATACGACTTGTTAGAATATAAGGAGAGAACATAATTCAATACTGCGGTAAGAGTTAAGTCATCCTGTCACTCAGATAGTGAAGATAAGGTTGTACCAATTTCTGGTAAAGAAAGGTAAGATGTTTTGGCCCAGGAACATCTGACCTGGAGAGCAAGTAGGCACTGGGATACAACATGGCTTTTAAACATCAGGGCTGAGATGGAGAGATGCCTCAGTCATTAAGAGTACTTGCTGCTCTTCCAGAGGATCTGAGTTCAATTCCGCATTCTCATGTTGCGTAGTTCATAACTGCCTGCAACTGTAGCTCTAGTGGATCCAGCGCCATCTTCTGGCCTCAGTGTACCCTACACATGCAGCATACATTCACACAGATACACATAAGTAAAATTAAAATGAAAACTTTTAAGCAAGAAGAATACTTTTTTTTTTTTTTTTTGGTTTTTCAAGACAGGGTTTCTCTGTGTAGCGTTGACCATCCTGGACTCACTTTGTAGACCAGGCTGGCCTCGAACTCACAGCGATCCACCTGCCTCTGCCTCCCGAGTGCTGGGATTAAAGGCGTGCGCCACCATGCCCGGCTAAGAAGAATACTTTTTAAAAAGCATTAAGGCTACAAGTTGGGACTTCAGAACACAGCCTGGGGTTCTCTGACTGTTCAACAAAAGTGACGAGAATGCTTGGTGCTGAGGTAGGAAAGACATTGTAATAAAAGAGATACACTTATAGCCCAAGGGGGAGAATGAGACCTCCTGGTCACTGACAGAGAAAAGATTAAACCTCCAGATCAGCGATTTTCAACCTTCCTAATGCTGTGACCCTTTAATACAGTTCCTCATACCATGGTGACCCCCCAAACATAAAATTGTTTTGTTGCTACTTCATAACGGCAATTCTGCTACTGTTATGAATCATATATAAATATCTGATATGTAGGGTATCTGATATTTCACCCCCAGTGGGGTCATGACCCACAGGTTGAGAAACCCTGCTCCATAGGCATGACCAAAGGGATGGGTCCTGATTGTCACATAGAGACAGGTAGTCCTGATGCCCTGTGATAACTCAGATAGGGTATGTAAGACCTCCCTATACTCAACTAGAAGGTACAGAGTTTTGCGACCCTTTGGCAGTGGCATCTTGAGACAGGCAGAAAGGCAGTTGAGATGAGAGCCTTGAGAATTCAGAGACTGTATGATATTCTTAGGGAGAAGGGAAAAAACATGGAATTTACGTTAAGGAGATTATTCAAGTAGGGGGAGGAGACTTAGGAGAAGTGGATACTTCTGACACTTCATCGTGGGAGACGAGACTCACAGAACATTCATATACTTAAGGTACAATAAGTGTTTGAATAGGGGAGATAGGATCTCTTGATTCTGGTAGAGAACATGTGACAAGGTACCACTCGGATGGAAGAAATGAGACCCTGGGTCCCGATGTGGAACAGAACAGTTGTCACATATGGGGAGAGGAAGTCAGTCAGGTAAGACATTCAAGACCTTATCGGCCAGCCTAGGGAGACGTGACCTCCTGAAAGTGATGTGTATAACAAGGCATGGCATTCAGTTAAAGATACCCAGAGAAAGCAAGGTCATCCCAGAATCCAAGAACTCAACACACCATGTCTTGATGGGTAGGAGCATTGGCATCTGTGGCGCCCCCTAGAGGAGATTTAAGCTTTCTATCCTATGACAGGCTGGAGAGGACTTACCCTCAGAGGAGATGAGTCCTGACGTGGTGGAGCATCACAGTGAGTGATGCGTGTCTGCTATACTATCTTCTGACAACCAGATACAAAGAAAAACCACTTGACGCTATACAGATAGCTGTGATGAAAATTCCTACTGCTCAAGTATACTCCTGGCTGCACTTAGGTTCGAAAGAGGAGACCTGGACACCTTCAGGAAACATTGTGATACCCAGTAAAGGACAAGAAAGGTGGGCTTTGAAGTCGTAAGGTCAGGAAAATTCAAAATGGCTCTTTGAAAGTGTTCCGATGACATATCCACATCTCCCACTCCCACCACGTACTGAGGAGGCCGGCCAGCGGAGCCTGATTCCTTTTAGCTGTGAACATATCGATACAGGAGGGCCAAACTCCCCCTTCAGTCCATGAGTGTGTTGTGGTGTCAGCTACCAAAGAGCACATCCCAAACGCTGATAAAGTGAGACTTCTGAAGCTTCACTAAGGATGAACGGAGGTCTTAGGCCAGAGGAAATGGGCTGCACACAAGTCTTGCAGTATCCTGAGCTCAAAGGAGAGTCCACGCAGGAAGTTGGGGTGTCTCTGCAGCACAGATGAGTTAATCAAGGAGGCCTGCCTGGCCTAACTGCTGGGGTGGGGGATGTGAGCTCACCCCGTCGATTGGCCAGAACACCTTGGAGCTTTGTGACATCACAGCTTGCAGGCCAGGTTAGGGTAGGAGTACGGTAGAGATGCTGCCAACTGTCGCCGTGCTGGTCTTGGCAGCGTCCGTGGTGGCCAGAGATAACGGCACGTGTGAGTAAGTGTCAGGGGGGCACCTTGGTGGGTGTAAGCGTCCTCAGAAATAACAGGTCCTACCTACCTAGACTCTCTTTGTCCAGGGCTAGGATGAGTAGCAAGCTGAGCCTTAGCAGGCTCTGTCTGGATAGTCTCACAGTTCTTGTGACCCACATCCCCAACTCAGATTTTCCCTGCTTCCAGAACTGTAATCCTAGAGTCATTAGGTTTCCATCTGCCCAGAGAGAGAGGGAAAGGGAGAGAGAGAGGGAGAGGGAGAGGGAGAGGGAGATGGAGAGAGAGAGAGAGAGAGAGAGGGAGAGGGAGAGAGAGAGAGAGAGAGAGAGAGAGAGAGAGAGGAGAGAGAGAGAGAGAGAGAGAGAGAGAGAGAGAGAGAGAGAGAGAGCGCCTTCATTGCCTCTCGGGCATTGGGTCCTAAACTTTAGGAGCGCTTTGTTATCCTGTGGACAACTGAGGCACATTACCTGTGCACGAATTCGAAGGTATCCTGTGCCTTTGCACCTCTGTCCTGAGGACTATTACCCCTAAGGGACCCACAGTGCAAACAGCTCCAAAACTATTGGTAGTCTTTCCCCTGTGATACGTTTCCAGAACTTTCAGCTCAGGATCCTCTCTGCTTCTAGTGTGATCCCCCCCCCCCCCCCCCCCCCCCCCCCCCCCCCCTCCCGCCGCAATGCTTGTGAGCCACTGGATTAGCTTGTAGTTCCTTGCAGTTACTTCCTCCAAACCCGGTGTGTCAGCCCCGGAATCTCCTTAATCATGTGACTCTTGCTTGAGTTTCCCATCCAAGATTGGTTCTGAAACCATTAACAACCCTCTGCCACCATCTGCCACCTTTTGACTACCACTACGTCCAGGGACCCCTTAATACCTCTAGGACCCATATAGACATTTCCTGGAGACTGTGGCCTCCTGCACACCCTAGGCTGCCTCTCTTTTCACAAGTTCATCCCCATTTTCCCCAACCCTATGTCCGTGCCTCCCACCAGGTGTGGAGGTACAAAGATTGGATGCCTCTTCTTGGTTTGAACAGTGTCCTGGTCTCTCCTCAGTGGCCCCTGTGGGTTACGATTCAGGCAGAACCCACAAGCAGCTTTCCGGATTGTCGGAGGGCAGACTGCACAGCGTGGGGCCTGGCCCTGGATAGTCAGCCTCCAGATCTTCACGTCCCATAACAGCCGCAGGTACCACGCCTGCGGAGGCAGCCTACTGAACTCCCACTGGGTGCTTACAGCTGCTCACTGCTTCGATAGCAAAAAGTACGTGTGGGACTCAGGGAGGCCTCTCGAGTACGCTTAATGGAAAGGGACACACCCCAGGGGCTCTTCCCAGGGTCTCTGTGGAGCTCTGGGCCCACATGCTTGCTAGACTCCGACAGGGCTCTGAGGGTCAGCCACTCTCACCACACAACTTTTGTCTAGCCAGTCTGCAAATGAGAACGACTGGCTTACCTTTGTCCCCACAGAAAAGTCTATGACTGGAGGCTGATTTTTGGAGCACAGGAAATTGAATATGGAAGAAACAAGCCAGTGAGAGAGCCTCTGCAGGAGAGATACGTGCAGAAAATCATCATTCATGAAAAATACAACATCGTGACAGAGGGGAATGACATCGCTCTTTTGAAGATCACTCCTCCTGTTTCATGTGGGCGCTACGTTGGGCCCGGCTGCCTACCTCATTTTAAGGCTGGTCCTCCCAAAATTCCCCAGACCTGCTACGTGGCTGGGTGGGGATACACAAAGGAGAAGGGTGAGTATAGTTGGGGACTCCTTGGTGGCCCTGGTGCCCCTTCTCTTTGCAGCCTTTTCATGCCGGGGGGGGGGGTTCATGACGTATGGCTGAACTGTTTCAGTTCGCACGGCATTATGAACAGAGTCTACCATAGGCCCTTTCATAACTGGAGAATTCAGTGTGACGGAAGCAGAGTCCCATGTCTTAAGGTCATGTCTGGATTGTCAAAGGGCGTGACAGGCAATAGCCTGGCTGCCTATGGAAGGGCTGAATAGCGGGTATAGGTGGAACCTTGACATATTTTAGAACGTAGCAAAGCTCGGTGTGGCTATCAGCTGGACAGACTGCTAGACTTTGGGCGTTGGAAACGTAAACTGAAGCAGTGTTTGCAAAAGGCCTCTGGGATATGGCTTTGTTGCCATGGTATTTTCCCCACTTATGATGAAAACGAGAAAAGGGTTGGCCTCCGGAGTTGAGCACCTCCAATTTTTGTGGTCTCAGAGTTGTCTTTAATTCACTATCAGCAATATGTGCCTTCGGTATTTTTCTTTCCGTGGACAGTCAGAGCACCAAGACTTACCACTTCCTTCCAATTACTTGATGTTCTCTATGTAGACTGGGAGATGTAGGTGGTGGGTGTACTTTTCTTTGGGTCATTTATTTAAAGCTCTTGGAATTGTCCAGCAGATCTCTTGCAATTCAAGATGAGTATAGCTGCCTTTCTAGCCTTCTGTCCTTATTCAAATTGTGTGCATTTCCCCTGGCTCAGACCTGGCTCAGTAGACAAGCTGGTGGGCACTGGAAATGTTCTAGAGTCACGGATGACTCCAGAGTTATAGCCTGAGTCCCAGACAACCTCTCCATGTCCTTAAAGCCAAGGCCCACTGTTGATACCAGAAGTAGCAGGTCACCCCTTAAATTGCAGTAGTAGACAGTAGGACATCGTCAGTGGGACAAGACCAAATAGAACTTGTGTCCTGCTCAAGAGTAGTGCTTTCAGCTTCTTATAAGTGGTTGTACAAATTTATAATTGTCACATTAAGGATGTGAAAATTTGACCAAATTAACTGAGCCACCAGTTTCTTCTTTGATTTTGGAAAGTTTAGGCTTTTCTTTCTTTCTTTCTTTCTTTCTTTCTTTCTTTCTTTCTTTCTTTCTAAGCTTAGGCTTTCTAATTTAAGGCAATTTAGTCATTTGGGGCTTACAACTCAGCCTTTGTTCATTCATTCATTCATTCATTCATTCCTTCTTATCCTTCCTTCCTTTCTTTTTTTCTTTTTTCTTTTAATTTGGAATCCCTGTTCCCCTCATTCTTACGTTCTTTTTCTAGAGGTGACCCAAGTCTTTAAAACAGTGGCTCTCAACCCATGGGTTGCAACCCCTTTTGCAAACCTCTATCTTCAAAAAACCTTTACATAACGACTCATAACAGTAGCAAACCTACAGTTATGAAGTAGCAAGGAAAATAATTTTATAGTTGGGGGTCATCACAACATGAGGAACTGTACTAAAGGGTCACAGCATTGGGAAAGCTGAGAACCACTGTTTTTTTTTTTTTTTTTTTTTTTTTTTTTTTTGGTTTTTTGAGACAGGGTTTCTCTGTGTAGTCTTGGCTGTCCTGGACTCGCTTTGTAGACCAGGCTGGCCTCGAACTCACAGCGATCCGCCTGCCTCTGCCTCCCGAGTGCTGGGATTAAAGGCGTGCGCCACCACGCCCGGCTCGAACCACTGTTTTTTAAAGGCTCACTACCCATCCTGTCCTTTAGGGGAGGGAGTCTTACCCTAGGTACTTGAATTTCCACTGGCTCTTGCTGGCATGTGACTGTAGCTATCTGATTTGGGGGTGGGCATTCCAGCCCATCTGCTGGTGCCTGTAGCTCTGCACTGTTCGCCCCTGTCTTGTCTGCCCTCTCATCATATACACAACCAGTGTTCTTGTGGACCTTGGATAGCTGGTCTCTGGTTCTAGAATCCTCTTAACTTAGTGGGAGGTATCTCCCACTTCTGTATTGCAAACACATATCTCCTATAAAGGCCTCGGTCTTTAAAAATACCCTGGCTCCAAACTCCCATGGCCTGTTTATATGTTTGCTTCTGCCCTTCTTTGAGTTCACCTGCTTTGGGGGCTGGAAGAGCTACCCAGATCCCATTCCTTTTGCTGGGCTTTTTGAGTTCCAAGAGGGCTCTTATGTAAATTGTCTGCTATTGAAAACATTCTGTTTCAGAACACCCGTTTTTCACAGTGAGGCTCATGACTTTCAGGACTATGGCCTCAGTTGTAGACCTAAAAAGTCATTTATCTTAATGACTAGCAAGTTAGGGGCGTTGTTATTGTTATTGTTGTGTCCCTCTCACCTCAGGGACAGCCTCTATTGAAAACAGAAAATGGAATATTTACACACACACACACACACACACACACACACACACACACTCCTTTAAGTAGCCAAAGCCCAGGAAACACCTATTAAGCAGATGCCTAGTGCCCGCTTGCTGAATGTTTAGCCCTGTACTCACTGGCTCCACGTTTTCCTTGTCTTACCACCTGTGTTCACATGCCCCGCACTGCTCATGACATCCAAACCCACGTTGCTGTGGGAGGAGGGTATCAGAGCTGCTGCAGGTAAAGATCCTGCTAGCTGCATGTGATGAAGAGGCCTGGCTGTGCTGGTTCTGAGGCTGTGTCTAAGGCAGATGCATGCTGGCTGAATGAGCTGAGCATAACTGTGTCTTTCCTAACCGCCCCCCCCCCCCCCACGGTAGGGTCTGTGCTAGTGAATGAGTCCCTGACTCAGTTCTCCTCTTCCAAAAATCTCCTCAAAGCAGATCTGAGACACATGGGAGGAGCCCGTCTGAAGCTGGGTGGAGGAGCCCTAATGGAGGATAAAAAACAGGGAGGGTGACTTCTAGACATACAGTGGAGAATTAAAGGTGTGTCTTAGTCATGGGTGTGGAGAGGGGCAATCCTGGCGAGATTCGTGAAGTAGGTGGGTGGTGCTCCAGTCCCTGATGCAGAATGGGAGTCACAGGACCATGAGCATAGTTAGTGCTTGGCACTTGTGCTTGTTAGAGCTACAACTAACCCCCTCACTCCTCATCTGTCACTAATACAGGTGTCATCTGTCCTTCCTTCCTTTGTTCATTCAGGTACAATTCTTTTACTTCTACCCCCACCTGCCCTTTCCCTGTGCATCTCTCCCCTCCCCCCTCACCCCCCAGGAGTGTAAGGTGAGCCTGAGGGATCTTTGTTTAACCGGAGCACTACATAGGATGGCTAGAAGTTCATGGTGGGGGAGAAGGCAGGGCTTCCTTCATCTCCTCCTTGAGCACTGACCACTGTGTGGCCTGGCTGCAGTCCCCAGGCCATCACCTGTCCTGATGGAGGCACGTGTGGATCTCATTGACCTCGACCTGTGTAACTCAACCCAGTGGTACAATGGGCGTGTCACATCAACTAATGTGTGTGCAGGGTATCCCGAAGGCAAGATTGACACCTGCCAGGTAACTTCCTTCTGGTACTCAGACCCCTGGGTCCCTCTAGGGATCCTAGCCCCTGAGGAAAGCTCATTTCAGGTCCCTGATCTCCATCCTCTCCTTTCCTGACCCAAGGGCCCACTCCAGTGACTCCTTTCCTGGTCACTATTTCCTAACATCCATTGTAACTCATATGGGGATGACGTTTGCCATCGGTTCCTGCTGAGAACGTGTCATCGCACTTAGCATTTGATCCCAGCATTAGCATACAGAACACACTGCCCAAACTGTTTTCCTCTTCTCCATAACACAGAGCACCCAAAGCACAGTGTTCATGCATTCCAGTGCATATTGGCAGCTCTTAACTTTACCAGTTGTATCTAAGGCAATAGGAAACTATGTGGCTCCAGACATGGCTCTCCCATAGCCCCATTGACCCTTCTGGGAAAGGAGAGTGGCTCAGGCTGAAAGTGACCCCTCTGTCCTTCTGGACAGGGGGACAGTGGTGGGCCTCTCATGTGCAGAGACAACGTCAACAGCCCCTTTGTGGTCGTGGGGATCACGAGCTGGGGGGTAGGCTGTGCCCGTGCTAAGCGTCCTGGAGTCTACACTGCCACCTGGGACTACTTGGACTGGATTGCTTCCAAGATCGGCCCTAATGCCTTGCATATGATTCAACCAGCCATCCGTCACCCACCTACTACCCATCCACCGGCCGTCTCTTTCCACCCTCCTCCTCCTCGCCCTCCTTGGTATTTCCAACATGTGCATTCTCACCCACCTCGGCCGCGACCACCTCGACCTCAGTCACATCGACCTCTGTCACATCGACCTCTGTCACATCGACCGTCTTCACCCCAAGTCTCATCAGCCCTCATGCCCTTAGCTCCAAACTCATCCCCATCCCCACCTGCATCCTTTAGTTTTTCTACACATCGCACGAGGCGCCGCCACACGACCCTTTCTTTTGCTCAGCGTGTACAGCATCTCATAGAGGTTCTGAAGGTGAGGACTTATCCTAGCCAAGATTCCTCACACTACAGTGGATCAATGAACCATGGTCACCACTACTCCACTTATAAGCCTCTGTCCAACAAACACAGGCAGCCCCTCCTTCATTCCTGAGAAATGAAATAAAGCATATATTTGTATATAAATATATATTCATGAGGACGTGCTTTCTGGACTTCTGTTTTCTCCAACTCAGCCCAAATCATTCTCCATCAAATTTATCCCCCCCCTTCACCCTCTAATAAAATGGAAATGCTCATACATTCATATTGGGTTTTTTAACATTGAATTTTAATGCTTGAGTGAAGTGACTAGGACCATAGGCCAACCGTGGTCCTTACTTCATACTTTATGGATATTGGCAGGTGAGCTGACCTGAAAAGGAGGGACGGGCTCCTGCTAGGAGGCCATGTTTTTCAAAATGCTACCATGACACTGGCCATAGAGATGCCTCTTCCAAGCACAAGGGGGTAAGAAGGCTGCTTGGTAGCCGAAAGAAGTGTCTACCACCAGATAGCCTTGTGGCTGATTGAATGTAACCTGTTCAGGGATATTAGTGGCCTGCCTGTAGCCAAGTCTATTAGTTCCTGGACTCAGGCACATAAGAACTTCTTTGCTAAAGCTTTCCAGGAATAACAGTGGGGGAAGGGTATCTCATGAACACACCTGACTTTGGAATGGCTTTTTTTTTTTTTTTTTTTTTTTTTTTTATACCATTGTGAGATGTTTAAGAATATCCATTGCAGCCAGGCGGCGGCGGTGGCGCACGCCTTTAATCCCAGCACTTGGGAGGCAGAGGTAGGTGAATCTCTGTGAGTTTGAGGCCAGCCTGGTCTACAAAGAGGAGTCCAGGACAGCCAGGGCAACACAGAGTCCTGTCTCAACCAACCAACCAACCAACCAAACAACAAAACAAAACAACTCCCCCCCCAAAAAAAACCAAAGCCCATTTTTAAGGAACAGAGTCCAGTTTGAACCTTTTTAATGATACAGAGATAATGCAGGGCCAATAGGAGAGGGTCAGACGCATTCTCAAGGACCAGTGAGTCCAGCAAGCCATGGACATGGTCTGAAGTTTCCTTAGAGTGGCTCCGACTTGCCACACACTGCCTGAGGCCGGGGTTGGCCCTCAGCCAGACCACAGTTGTTTGCAAAGTCCTGAGAAGGAAATCCTGATGGGTGCTGTTCATTCTTGTCAAGAAAGTAAATCAAATCTGGTGTTTGAATTAACCACTCGTGTTATTAAGGATGGCAGGGTAGAGAGAAGCTACACTTCTTGAAATCAAAACAAGCTCAGGGATGTACACCGGTCTCAGGAGTTGTACTTTGCTTTTCAGCTGTGCTGTTTTGGCTTAGTAGGAGTGTAAGTGTTAGGACTCCTGCTGGCCATGTCTGCCTGCTTGATTTGATGATGCCTATGCACCAGTGTGCAGAAATAAAAGTTTTTTTGCCTTACTGTAATACCTTGTGTTGTGTGGTCATTTCCTTGGGACCCCACACCCATTTCTAAAAGCCTGGCACCCAATGTGAGAGGCTGTTTCTCTGTGAGCAAAGGTCCTGGGAACGGATTCCTCGGTGTACCCTGCTGCCTCGTTGCTGTGGTCCTGGGTATGGACACGTTCCCAAGCTCTAGAACTAAGGACAGCTCAAATCTGAAAATGAACCAGCAGTGCCCAGATAAGGGCCTTAAAGGAGCATGCGCACCAGGTAGCTTCCATGCACAAACCAAAGTAAGAAAACTGGACTACAGAGTGCTGATATGTTGTTGGTCTATTTTTTTTTAAGGGTGAGAATGTGACTGAAATGTCAGTCTCAGGCTACTTAGAAGTGGAAAACAAAAGGTCCAAGAGGAATACATGAAACCTCCAGTGCAGTGGGTTTGAGCATCCAGGGAAGACTTGAAACCTCCAGTGCAGCAGGTTTTTTGAGTACTCCAGGGAGGACTGGGGAAGGGAGGAATGAAGATGCTTTGTCTGATGTTCCCCATTTAGTCCATTAACATGAATTTTCAGGTTCTGAGAAAACAACTTCTGAACCAAGAGAAAGAAAAAGAAAAACAAAAGAAAAAACACAACAGCAACAACAACAAAAAACCAAACCAAAACAAAATGAAAACCCACACCAAACCGACGGGCGTGGTGGCGCATGCCTTTAATTCCAGCACGTAGGAGGCAGAGACTGGTGGATCGCTGTGAGTTTGAGGCCAGCCTGGTCTGCAAAGTGAGTCCAGGACAGCCAAGGCTACACAGAGAGACCCTGTCTTAAAACCAAAAACAAACAAACAAAAAAAACCCCACAAAAACAAACAAACAAAAAACCCCCCAAAACAAAACAAAAAACACCAAAACAAAACAAAATAAAACAAAACAAAACAAAACAAAACTCCAACCAAACAAAAAAACCCAAAAAACAAAACAAAACTTGCAAGTGTTAATACTGCTTTGGTGGGTGGGATGTCTGGAACATTGTATGAGTGTGGCTGAAATGTTTTATCCAGCGAGAAGCAAGTGTGGACTCCAGCTCTGCAGCTCCAGTTTCTGGGGTAGCGTTCCTATGGTCTACGTGGGTCCACGCAAACTGCTGTGGTTAAAAGGATCTGTGCTGCTTTTCAGGTGTTTTCACTGTAGGGAGAGAGGTTCAGCATCTCTGGTCAAGACATCAGTTACAAGATAAGGATTGGGAGCTAGGCTTCCTCTTTGGGTAAGAAGGACAAGAGATCTGAGACCAATAAGAATAAACTGTCTCCTAAGGCACATACCCCAGTATTGGGGTGGGTGGGGGCGCAAAACGGGGAAAAGAAACAACAGGGGTTTCAATTGCTGTGATAAAACACCATGACCAAAAGCAATTTGGGGGAGGAAAAGGTTTATTTTAGCTTATAATTCTGAGGATTACACATCATTGAGGGGAGTCAGAGCAGGGCAGGAACCTGGAGGCAGGAAGTGAAGCACAATCCGTGGGCGGGGGAGGGGAGGGTGATGCTTACTGCCTTGCTCCTCCTGGCTTGCTCAGCCTGCTCTTTTATACCAGCCAGCACCACCTGACCAGGGATGGTGTCACCCACAGAACTGGATCCTTCCGCGTCAATCATTAAGACAATAGCATATAGGCTTATCTATAGGCCAATCTTACGAAGGCATTTTATCAAGATGCCCTCTTTTTAGATATGCATAGGTTTGTGTCAGGTTGACAAAAACCACCCAGCACACTGGGTATGTGAACTTATAAACTATGTTAATGGTGAAAGGTGAAGAGTGTGGAGGAGATGATTATGATGCTTGCTGGAGAAGGGACTCTGAGACCTTCTTTTCTCTGAAACAACAGCAACAAAGTAAAGGAGAGAAGAGAGTCCACCTTCTAAGTGGGAGCCTCTCGATACCTCTCTTCCTCCGTGTTGGGAGCCCCAGCTCTGGACTGCCAGCTTCAGTTCCAGAGTCCAGCCCAATCCTTAGATAAAGACTGAAGCTTGAGCAATGGCAGAGGGATAGCCAAAATCTTCCCCTGCAACAAACAATCTCCTTAATTGATGCTCTCATTCAGGGATATTCTCCTGGGTGGGAAAAGGATAGTGTTTATCAACATCCTCCTTCCCAATTCAGAAGTCTTATATTGTAAAGGGAACTGGTGGGGAGAGGGAATGGTGAGAATGCCATTGCCACATACATACACGTAGGCAAAAAAAAACCCCCCAAAAAACAACACACACACACACACACACACACACACACACACACACACCCTCCCCCCCAAAAAACCCAAAAAACAAAAAACCAAACCAAACCAAACCAAACTAAAAAAACAAAAACAAAAACCCAATATTTTAAAAAGACAAGGATCCTACGTAAGTGCAGTCACCGTGTCTTTGGGGCTGGAGAAATAGTTCAGCAGCTAAAAGCACTGTTGCTCTTGCACATGACTTCTGTTTGGTCCCTGGCACCCACATGGTGTCTCAAAATCACTGAATTTTAGTTCCAGGGGCTCCGACGTCCTCTTCTGACTATGAAGGTATCAAGCTAACACAGTGTACAGACATACATGCTGACAAAATACACACACAAGTAAACCTTAAAAACAAAAACCCAAAACCAAAATTGACAATAAAAAAGAAGGGATACTATGGCTGCAAAGGGTGTAATGACAAGAGAAAAAAAATCCCAATCAACAACCTACATGGAAGAATAACAAGGTCACCAAGGCCACAGGAGGAACCTTTGAAACTTGGCGAAAAAAGGGATTGGAAAATCAGTCCTCCAATCCCAGACTAGGAATAAAACCTTTACTATACAATAGGGAAAGGAAGAATGGTCTACAGTGTTTCTAGAAAGGCAAAAGGATCACATGAAAAGAGTAATTAGGATTCAGCGTAGAAGAGCCTCTGGAGCATGTGATGGTAAAGTTACACTGTGTAACTAACAGCTGGCCAGACAGTGAAAAGTTACAAGAGATTGAGGAAGGAAGATTCTAGAGGCAGAAACAATGCTACAAATATAGGGAAATGTAAGGAGAAGGGACATTTAAAGAAGGAATTATCTGTCTTGAAAACAAGAAATAATAACCCACATGTCTTTTGCAGAGAGTTAACAGACACTAATAAAATACCTTGTATCATCTCAGACTGTAGTTCTAAGGCTAGTGTGGAGAGTGCTTTCTTTGCTGCCTTTTCTTGTTTGCAGGGAGCATTCCCTGGCATCCAGGATCATTTTGACAATGTGCCAAGGCTCTTGTTAAAATGTATATATTTTTTCTAACCACTGGGAAAAAAAACTTGATAATTACAAGTACCAGTATAGGTAATTTTAATTTGTTGTAATGTGCCATGCATATTTTTTGGATTTGACACATTTTTAGGGAAAGAAATAGTAAATGTGTATAAGAGGATTATTGAGAAGGATGTAAGTATAAGTTCATATATTTGGTAACAAGGGTTAAAAAGAAAAGAGGTATTTTAGATAAGGATTGATTTTATATAAAACAAGATTTTTGTCCTAAGAATGAAAAAAAAAAAAAAAAAAAAAAAAAAGGTGGGGACTGCCTTAGTCACCATGAGCAAGGCAACATATAGAAGAAAGACTTTATTGGTGACTTTATTACAGTTTTAGCAGGTAAGTGTACTGGTTAGTTTTTATGTCAACTTGACACAAGCTCGAGTTATCTAAAAAGAGGGAACCTCGATTGAGAAAATGCCTCCATAAGACCCAGCAGTTGGGCATTTTCTTAATTAGTGATTGGTGGGGAAAAGCCTAGCTCATTGTGGGTGGTGCCATCCCTGGGCTGGTCGTCTTGGGTTCTGTAAGAAAGTAGGCTGAGCAAGTCACAAAGAGCAATCCAGTAAGCAGCACCCCCCCATGGCTCCGTGAGCTCGTGCCTCCAGGGTCCTGGCCTGCTTGAGTTCCTGCCTTCCTTCAATAATGACCAGTGATATTAAATCATATGCCCAATGAACCCTTTACTCCTCAGGATCCTTTGGTCCTGGTGTTTCATCATAGCAACCGTAACTAAGACAGTGAGTTCATGACATTCGTGGTCGGGAGCATGGCAGCAGGCAGGCTTGGTGCTGGGCCAGTAAACGAGAGCTTATATCCTTTTTGGCAAGCAGGAGGCCTACAAGAGAGAGGGGTAACTGGACTTTTGAAATCTCAAAACCCATCTCCAGTGACACATCTCCTTTATCAAGGCACATCTCCTAACCCTTCCCAAATAGTTCTATGTAGTGGAAAGTTCTGGCATCTTTAAAAACTCAGTTCTGATGTGTAAACATGTTTTTATCTTAATCCCAGGCGTGGGATATGCGGCCGATTCTGATGGTCTACAGCAGTAAACTGTCTCATGCAGACTCTTGGGGGGGGGGGGGCTCTGAGAAAGAAGGCTGCTGGTGCTCCCTGCTCTGCTGCTCCTGGTGGCTGCTGGTGCAATGTGATGAAAAGAAGTAGTTGGAGGCGTCCTGAAATGAGGATGGACTTGCCCCGAGGAACCCAACGGCCCTAACCTGTGGAGAGTAGCTAAGAGACCTCCACCCCCTCTCCCCTCTAATCTCCTCCTACCTGGTACTGAGGTTGGGAAGGGTTAGGATGGATAAAGGGTGGAGAAGGGAAGTAGAAGTATAAGAAGCACAATAAGTAGTTTTAAAAAGTACAGCTTTAGTTCTGCCAGTTGGGAACGAGGCTTTCAAATGCACGAGCCTATGGTGGCCATTCTCATTCAAACCACAGAAGGGAAAAACCCTTAAAGCCAAGTCACAGAAGGTCTGAATAAGTTGCATAACGTCTGTGGCGAGTGAGGCTTAAAGGAGATACATGTTTGATGATAACAGTTTGTTGCGATTTCTTTTTTTGTCATTAACGTTTTGAGACAGGAGCTCACTATGTAGCCGAAGCTATCCTGGAACTCACTATGTGGACCAGGATGGCCTTGGCCACTCACAGTGATCTGCTTGCCTGTGACTCTTGACTGCTAGGATTAGAGGTGCAAGCCACCACACCTGGCTCCAGGGAACTCTGAGTACACAAAAGTTGCAAACAGCTCAAATACAGTGAATGAGTAAACAAACACATTGTTGAATAGATACAGGATAGAACAAGGTTCAGCTAGAAAAGAAACAATTGTACATAATGCATGATTGAATTAATCCTGCCTCCTTCTTCCCCAGACAGGGTCTCTCCAGTAGCCTTGGCTGTCCTGGGACTCACTATGTAGACCAGACTGATCTCTGCCTGGTGCTGAGATTAAAGGCATGCCCCACTATGCCCCACTCTAGATGAATCTCGAAAACGGAAGAAGTTAGACACAAAAAAGCCACACATTTTTTGCTTTCACTTATATGAGCTTTTCAGAATTAATACTCACAGAGACAGAACACAGCCTTACCATTAGTAAGGATTTCACTTTGGAGTGATGGAACTACACAGAACTGGCACTTACACCACATTGTGACTGTGAAGTGCACAGAAAGGTTAGTCATGTGAATTTCATCTCAGACACTACATCCTTCCTTACTCTAATTTCGTCCCTTCAAAAACTCATTAAATCAAAAAGCATAATAGAAGCCCCTAAAACTTATAAAAGCTGTGCTTTCATGACAGCTACTGTGCAGTGGTTCCCTTATGAGCCTGTTTACCTGGTACCAATTGCTGATGGATAAAGACAGTTTCCCTTTCCCCAGAGAAGTGTCTGAGCTAAAGTAGGAGCCACTTTGCCCTGGAGGAGACAAGCTGTCTCCTGTGCCTCACACACTTGCTGACAGTCCTCTGGTCTTCAGGCAGGTCCAAATCTGGGACAGTTTGTCCTTCAGAGTTTTGCTGGGATTGGAGGTGGTTGTAAAGCTGGCCTCTAGCTGAGATGAAAAGACTTGCTTAGTTTCTCACCGCACTCTCTGTTCCCCTCACTCATCAGAGAAAACAGCCCCAGTAGGCCATGTAAAATTTATCTTCTTAGGCTCTGCTTCGAGGAAGTCTAGTGCAAATAATTATGTGAAAACCAGTAATGGCACATTTTTTAGTACATGAAATCTACATCATCAAAGCTATGTACATAAAAAGAAATACCAGGCTAGAATGTAGTTTAGTGGTAGGGCACTTAGCTAGCTCATGAAGTCCTGGGTCCAATGCCCAAAAGTGCAACACACACACACACACACACACACACACACACACACACACACACACACACACACACACACACACACACACACACACACCCAGCCTATTAATCACTTAGAATGAGTGTTTTAAGGAAGAGTCTCATTTTGTAGCTCTGGATATCCTGGAACTCGCTGTAGTCCAGGCTGGACTTGATCTCAGAGATCCACCTCTACCTGCCTCTACCTCCTGAGTGCTGGGATTAAAGGAACATACCACTGTGCTCAGCAACAAGTTATTTTTCTTTGAAAAAAATCTTACCTGAGTAATGCATTTCCTGAAAATCCCTGCTCAGAAGTCAAAGTTGAACATGCATCGCTTACTTAAAGGGGAAGCACACTTGTTCCGGAGATCTCAAATCAGCATTTAATTTGGACTACAGCATGGTAGCAGATCAAGGCAGTCTTCATCAATGTGGTTGATGATGTTTCCCGTTGTGTACCCCAGAACACGAAGTACACACAGATGCTCAGTGTGGTGGGCTGAATGAGACTGAGTCCCATTAGTTCATGTTTGAATGCTTGAGTCGGTGGAACTGTTAAGGATTAGGGGGTGTGGCCTTGTTGGAGGAGGTGTGCCACGGGGATAGGCTTTGAGGCTTCAAAAGACCATGCCCTTCACCATTCCTATTGGTCCTCTTTGTCTTGTGCTCGTGGATCAAATGTGAACTCTCAGCTCCCTCCTGCTCCATGTCTTCCTGCCTGCTGCCATGCTCTGCAGCGTGACAGTGATGGACTCACTCTCTGAAACTGAGCCTCTAGCTTTCCTCTAGAAGTTGCCTTGGTCACTGCATTTTGTTATGGCAATAGAAAAGACTGTTTTTATGAAACTTAATCTTTATTGTAAAAAAGGAAATGATACAAACAAAATGGAGACAATGCAAATGATGCTCAAGACAGTCATAAAAGTAAACTAGCAAGCTGCAGAAAGTAGGGATGCTCTTCCCTGCCGCTTCCTGCCACCCACACAAGATGCAGTGTTTAACTTGCTCTCGGGAAGTGGAGGAAAGCTTTCTACCCTGAGATGGAGGCTTTAAAAGAAACTTTTGTTCATGTGGTGGGGAACAGTAATGTGTGTGCATGAGCAGATATGGCTAGACTTACGCTCTCACTTGATTGCAATAGTCCTGCTCCTGTGCTCTCAACCCAACATCGAAGAGCAAGCTCCTGAAACAGTCAGTACCTTAAAAAAAAAAAAATCTGGAACTAACACTTGTCTGTCAAAAAATTGTTGAAAAAGTTGGTTGGGAAATGAAGGAAATATCACAGATTTTGCAGGGACACACAGTAGTTAGGGGCTAGCCAGCGTTCTATTGGCAGAAGTGCAAGGGACAGTCCCTGAGGCCAGCTTGGGACAAAAGACAACAAACATCTCAATGTCTACTGAGAAGACATATGGGTATGTTTGCTGCCTCTGCATTGTCAGGCTGCTGGTTGGGTGGGGAGATGTGAGGCCAAGGATCCCTCATCCTGCTGCAGAAAGCTGGTGGGAGAGCACGCCTGTCTAGTGTTGACCTCCTCATGTACCACACAACAGTGGGTTTTCAGGAAGTTGAGCAGGGGAGGCCCGGAAAGCTTCTCCAGAGATGTAGGGTGCTCCCAATGGCTCCTAAGTCCCCAGCTCAGCCGTGTGTGGCTGTCTGACTAAGGAGATGGGCTCTTGGTCACTCCACTCTGCTCTTGGTCACCCTCTTCTTTCTGCTCCAACTTGAAGTTCTGTGAACAAGGTCATGGGTGAGGCCTGACCCTGCACTTGTCCAATTATAGTTCTGAGGCAGTTAGGGAAAAGGCAGGCAAACCCCCGTATGTTGGGTTATATTTCACATCTCTGAAGAAATCATCTACTTTTTCTATTGTATCTGAAACTGGGCCTGACTTACCTCAAGCTCCTGTAAAACCTCATCCATGAAGTCCTGGGAACTTTCTTTGTAAGCCACAGCTAATCGAATTGCGTCATTGAAGAGCTGAACGTACGGCAGAAAGGGCAGAAGTAGAGCAGCGGCAAGGATCCTGGATCCCACCTTTATAACCCACAGTCTTGTCCTTCATGTACCTTACCATCATTACCCTGGACGCACAGTCAGTGGATGTTGTCTCACCAAATGTGGTCCTCCCAGCCCCCTTCCTCTGCTGTACCCAGCCACCCTGACCCACACACAGTCAGTGGAGGTTGTCTCACCAAATGTGGTCCTCCCAGCCTCTTTCCTTTGCTGTACCCAGCCACTCACTGTCCTTGTTTTCCTCCCTTCTTTCCCTCCTGCAACTGCCATAAGCTACATCAACAGACCGCTTCTGGTCTGCCATTACCTTCACAACATTGGTACCATCGGCAGCTGAGACAAAGTACAGGGGCAGGGAGAACTTCTTAGCAAAACTGAAGTTCTTTTGAGTCATCTGTATGTCTGCTGCAGAGAGGAGTTTGGAGGGAGGATCAGTAGAGGCTTGGTGCTGGGAAGTAGGGAAGGGACAGTCAGGGACTGCCCTAGAAATGGTTGCCACGGATCTGTGTCTTGGGAGGACAGGGTTTTGCTACTGGCATCTCTATTGGGAAGGGAGTATCTTGGGAAGGAAAAAAAAGGAAGGCTACCCATCCTTTCACAGAAGGAAATATATGGTGCTGGGTCCCCAGGAATTACTGCCACCCAGGAGCAGGGATGCCCCACCATCAATTTTATTGGCCACCAGGATGCATGGAATCTCCGGCCTGAACTCTCGAAGTTCTGCATACCAGGTACCCAGGTTCTTATAGGTAATTTTCCTCTGGACATCAAATACCTACAGAGGGCAGAAGAGAGTTTAGATGTGTCAAAGTACTTTATCAGTTCCAGACAACACACACCTAGACAGGCTGTGTAAACTCAGACCAGCACCTTCAGAGGTTGGGCCACAGAGGAACCAATGGGCAAGCATCACAGATGGAGTCAGTTCCAGACAGAAAAGAGGTAACCCCAAACACCAAATGCCAATTGCCTTTTCCACACTCCTTTATTTAGTACTCTTGGTTATTAGAATTAGGAAGTTCTAACTTCTCAAGGGCTTTTATGCTGAAGGGACAGTGGAGGGACAGGTGATGAGTCCCTTCTATGACCCTCTCACTGACCTCATCCACCAGCTGACAAGCCTCTCCACCCTTCTGTGCACACCACTATCAGTCTATGTGCCACAAGTAGTCAAGAGTCCTGTGCATGCACATCGGAAAGAGCAACTATAAACCACCAGAGAAAGCTGCACAGAGACAGTGGCATCTGAGCAGAGTCTGAACCACAAGCAACATTTCCACTGAATGGGTATAAATTACAGAGGGTTGAGGGAGAGCAGATGGGGGACAGTAAGCAGAATGGATTAGTCTATTCTGTACCCCTTCTCTTTATGGATGACATGGTGAGAGCAGCGGGGTACATATTGTACAAGGTAGGACTAGAAGGACTGGGTGGTCAAGTGCTATTAAGTGCCAGGGCAAAATTATATTTTGTAGGCAGACTTACAACAGTGGTGCCCACTTATCCATCACGTGTGCTCTCATCAGAGATGCAGCCAGAGTGACTTACAGAGTTGTCACCAAACAGTCTGGCTTCTTCCTGGCTCTTTTTAGGCACTCAGTCTTGAGGTCTAGCCGCTATTCTGTGAGTGAGTCCACACCAGCTCTTAGTGACAAAATGTTCTCGCTTGGTGACACTCCCTAGGGTTCATCATTCAGAGAATTAAGACTATAGGACTGGCCTCAACTCAGTGGTAGAATACATAGTGAGTACGCACAAAGTCCGGGTACCAAACCCAATGTAAACCAAACCTCAAGTTAGCCCATTGATTCACATGTCACAGGTGCTTGGTACTCATGAAAATGATTTATCTGAGGATGAAAAGAAAAAAGTGGTGGCTCAGGGGCTGGAGAGATGGCTCAGTGATTGGGAGTACTTAATGCTCTTCCAGAGGACCTGGGTTCAATTCTCAGCACCCACATGGCAGCTCACAACTATCTGTAACTCCAAGATTTGACACCCTTACCCAGACACACATGCAGGTGAAACACCAATGCATGTTAAAAAAAAAAATAGTAAGAGTGGTGGCCTAGAAAATGACCTGGGAGCCCAGAGGCAGAGCCAGGAGACAGATTTTCATAATTTCACTTGAGCTCTATGTACAGACTTTTGTGCAGTCTATGACCTGAAGCCATTATTGAGTGGACTCATGGTAACCATCTAGATAGCAGAGTGAGAGCCTGGGAGAGAGGTGAGGGCTGATCTGAGAGGGAAAGGTCTTCCAGGGGCAGTTGGTAATAGTTGAGGATACAACCCCCCTCCTTTTAGAGAGAGTTTCTCTATGTAGACTTGGCTGTCCTTGGCTTTGTATACCAGGCTGGCCTTGAACTCAGAGATGTACCTGCCTCTGCCTCCCTGAGCACTGGGATTTCAGGTGTGCACCACCATGGTGGTACTCTTGAAGTTTCACTGCAGATGTGTTCCATCAATAACCAGCTGTGGCCTTGTCTCAGCCATGTTTTCCTTGAACACTACAGTGGCTACGGGAGCCCAGTTTCTTTCATCTGTTCCCATCTCAGGACAGCTCCTCTGGCATATTCTTTTTTGAAGTGCTGGGTAGCCTTGAACCCTTTCCTATACATCCAGGGGCAGAGGACCAATGTGTCCTTTGTCTCCTTACCCCTAAAGCCAGGACTGCCCAGTGCCCAGCTTGTTTCATACCATGATGCAGGCGTGAGCCTTGTGGTAGTAGGAGGCATGCATGCTCTGGAACCGCTCCTGGCCTGCTGTATCCCAGAAATCTGCAACATGAACACAGCTGTGTCTGCCCAGTGGGGTTGGGGGGCTGGATGGCAGAGACCCCCACAAGTCCCAAGCATTTCCATGTAGGTTTCTATGCAGAAACATGCATGTATTGTGTATGCAATGCTATGTGTAGGAAGACACAGAACCACAAGGAAGGACAGTACAGACAGGGAGTCCCAGAAAGGGAATATAGGTGCTCCTTGTCGCCACACTGGAGATGGGGCCCTTCAAGATCTAAATTTCAACAGATGGTGGACAGTCAGGCTATATGGCCTAGTGACCCATGGGATGGTCATGTTGTACATTTGAGTCAGGCTACAGATGAATTCATTTATACTTGCTAATGTTAATCCCGGCAACGAGCAAGTTTACTCCCTGTCAGAGGCCTCTGCGCTCCTTTTCCCCCTGGCAGGAACAGTTTTCCAGGGTTTTAACTAAGTCCTGCCCTGCACACTAGTTCTGGCCTGGGTGCTATGGGACTGTATGCCCCTGTGTGCCTCCCTTTATGCTCCCTGATGTCCCACTTTTTTTCTTCCTTCACTCTCTCCCATGAACCGCCTTTCCTACCACCCCCACCCCCCACTCAGTGTGGCCTGGGGGCCCATGCTGCTCACCCACAAGGATGGTCTTGCCGTCTACTGTGGCCGTGTGCTTATACAGAGTCAGGGCGTATGTGGACAGCTGCTGGGGCTGACTGGGTGCAGGTTAAGGAGCAACGGTGAATGAAGAGGTAAGGAATGGGGAAGGGGGTGTTTGTGTGATAGAACGGGCCCCCTCCTTAGTGTTTTTTTTTTTTTTTTTTTTTTTTTAATTTTTGAGACAGGTCTTACTCTGTAGTCCTGGCTATCCTGGAACTCACTGTGTAGACCAGGCTGGCCTCAGACCCACAGAGATCTACCTGCCTCTCCTAAGTGCTGGGATTAAAGGCATAAACCACCACGCCTGGCCCTCTTTTTGTTGAGACAGGTTTTCCAATGTAGCTCAGGGTGGTTTCAAACTTGTGGATATCCTCCTGGCTTTGTCCTCTTTATAAAGACTTCAAGTGGAATGAATTCTACAGACAGACAGAGGCCGCTTCAATGGCACGAGGGCTACGGAAGGGGCTGGGACAATGTCCTGGATGCCTGGGTGTGAGGTAACACGGAGCAGGATTTTACAGAGAGGTGGTGTCACGATGCTGGAGATTGATAACTGTGGATACTTGAAGTGTCTCATGGACAGAGTTCTTATAGCACAGAGCATCATGGCCGTCCCACGGTAAAAACCACCCACAGGCCAGGCAGCTTTCACAAACTGAAGTTCACTTGTGTGTGAAACACTAACAAACTACCCTGGGAACAGCAGCTTGTGAAGCTCAAATATGCTGGACAGTTTAATGAGCAAAGCTGAAACAAGCCAAGTGGGGCTTGGTACAGAGTGAGTGACATCAGTCTTTGGTGTAAGGTCAGGGGAGAGCGGATCAGGCTCTGCAGTTCTCAGGATGAGGGGAAAGCTGATATCCCACACTTTATAAGCTTATTCCTACCAAAGGCTTTTCATGCTCCAAGGAAAGAGGTTAAATGATTTACCCAAGGTCAGAACTTCTGAGGAGGAGGCAAGATTTGCATATGGGCATTTGATACAGACTGAGTGCTGCCCGCTATTCCTCCTGCCTTCCTGATAGAAACCCACGTATAAGTCAGCTGCAGCAGCAACAGCCTGGGCTGTGTGGTGTGGTCTGGGACAACAGTGAGGAGCCAGTGTGAAGCAACCCATTGGACTTCCCTGGGCTGCTGGTACAAAGCAGTGGACTGGAGGTTGTGATGCACGAGAGTGGGAGAAGCCACAGGAACAAAGGGCATTTCAAGCCTTTAAGGATACAATCCATCCATGAGAAACCTCTCCATGAGTCTGGAAGGGAAATGTGCGAGGTCACAGGTCACGTAGCATCTGTAGCGTCTCTTGTCCCTACTTTATCACCACTGGGCTGACAATGTGGAAGCCAGCTGAGGCTTCCTATCTCTTTCACACAGTTTCTAGTCAGGCCTAGTCAACCACGGGAATTACCATTACCAAGCCCACTGAGCCAAACAACTGGGCCAATCTGCACGGGGCTCTCCGATCCATAATTTCCATCTCATATACTACTACACAAAGAATTACCCCATCTGTACAGGAAAACTGAGGCCCAGAAGACCGTGGTCTTCATCCAATAGCCATTTTTCAGGGCTCTGTCATTTCTTAGGGCTTTGCGCAAATGCCATCTGACAGGAAGGTGACCCTGAAGTAGGTAAGAAGTTCCGTCCAGATTGTACTCCTCCATCCCTCTCTGTCCTGCACAGGTCTCAGCATGAACCTCAGCTAATTTGCTTTAGTGACTCTGTCAGTCAGAACAGAATATGTGGCACAGCAGTTTGTGAATCTTTAGTTTACTACTACCCCTCCCCCTGTGCAAGGCAGTGCACTGGACTGGATCGGTCAGTATCTGAACACACGACACGAACGTGGGCAGTTAATAAGCTTAATTTAGTACATATTCTGGAGCCACAGGGCAGCCTTGAAGCCTTATTATAACCAATCAGTCCATACACAAAACAAAACAACAAACCTTGCACCTCCCTGAAAGACATTAAAATCACACACACACACACACACACACACACACACACACACACACACACACACAAGTTTTAAATAAAAACAAACAGATTTTTAACACTGGTATGGTGGTTACTTTCAAATGTTAATATGATGGGGTCTAGATCACCTGGGAGAGGGGCCTCTGGGCCTAGACACACTGAGAACTGGCAGAGAATTCTTGAGTCCCATTGAAACAGAAACAAGGTGTTATCACTACCAACCTTCTTCTAGACACAGATTCTATCATGCTCTCTCTGTCTCTGTCTGTCTGTCTGTCTGTCTGTCTGTCTGTCTATCTGTCTCTCTCTCTCTCTCTCACACACACACATTCTGCTTTAGGTATGAAAAGAACTGTGAACTACTTGTCTTGAAAATGTCCAGAACTGGGTTTGTCTTTTGATTTTCTGTTAGCAACTCAGATTTTTCATATTGCATTACGTTAGGCTAGTGCTGACTTAATAAGCCTTTCTTGGGCTTCTCTCCAGTCCACATTTCCCTAAAGGCCTATCAATTATTAAGCCGACAATTAGTCCCCCCTTGCCTGGCACTTCTGCTCTCTGTGACAGTTCTAAATTCAAGAGTGCACAAAGGCCTGCCACTTACTGGGTAATCTTCAAATCCTTACTTTAATTGCATGGGATGTTGTTGAGGTTAAAGCAACCGTGAAATACTACAGCCGAGCTTCCGTGTCAGGTGGAGAGTCAAATGTGAATTCAGGAAGCAAGGCCTCTACAACTACTCGTCGCTATCTGAGCCTGAAGTAGAATGTGAGACGATCTGGGGACTCGAGGGATGGAAGACGAAGCCAGCCATTTCCGTAGGAACAAGTCTACCCTCATCTTTTGGGGGTAGAAACGGGGCAGGCATGCTCCCCACCTCACCCTGAGTGGGTGAGAGATTGCAGAGGTCGACTCCTGCACAGGCAGGCACTGAAGTCAGACAAATACCCCAGCTTTAAGACCATCACAGTCCATTACTGTTGCTGTCTATGCTCTTCAACTTCAGGGAGTTCCCTCAAGAAAGCGTCTTCACTGCCTTCATTCTACCTGTCGCGTTCTTCTCTCTGTCCCCTCTGTCCCACTCTAGCAAGGCCTCAACCCTCACATGTATAGTAACAGCCCACTTTGTACCTCCGTACTCTGTACTAGTCCAGTAATTTCCAGGGTGATCCACTCTACAGTTTCTGTAAGGACCCAGGAAGCTCCCTGATTTCTGTTCCTTTGACTCCCATTTCTGAGTGCAGTTACTGACACGATGCTGTTGCTCACCCATGCACACTTGGGCCCCAGTCAAGGCTGCCCCTCACCAGCTCACAGAAACCACAAACACTCCTCTTCACCTCCAGAGGACTTTTCGAATCAACTCAGACCCGTTCTGGGATTGGCTCTGCTTCCCTAATTTTCCAACATACTTGGACTTGCCCACTGCACTGTCCCCCAAGCAGATGATCTTCACGTTGTCATGAGCGTCATATTTCTCTTGGTCCAGCTCGCAGTGTTTGGTTCTGTCCCCTGCCATTAGCTCCTGGCGGTAGACAAGAGCTAGCCGTGGGGCCTTGTCACTCTGGAAAAGTCAACAAGAGACTCCTGTTAGAGACGAGACCTCCCCTCAACTAAGTCTACTTTTTTCTTTCCCCTGAACAGCTGATGAGAGGGAACCCAGGGACACACATCCTGACAACTTGACCACCAGCCTTAGGGCTGTATCTTTGTCTCTAGATTCTCCCATCTTCTCAGGCCACACCCCTCCTCCTACCCTACACACTAGGTTTACAAGCTCAACATACAAGTTTTCTTACTTGTAAAACACAAAGCAAAAAACAAAAAACAAATAGTGCAATAGTGCCTGAGTTACATGGCAAGTTTGATATTTGGTAAAAACAAGCTAAGACTAACCATGCAATCTATGATGCCTGACCCACGTTCTTTTTTTTTTTTTTTTTAAAGATTTATCTATTTATTATTATATATACAGTGCTCTGCCTACATATACATCTGCAGGCCACAAGAGGGCATCAGATCACATTATAGATGGTTGTGAGCCACCATGTGGTTGCTGGGAATTGAACTCAGGACCTCTGGAAGAGCAGTCAGTGCTCTTATCCACTGAGCCATCTCTCCAGCCCCTGACCCGCATTCTTGGCCACCTTGTTGCCATCAGCAGCCCGCATTCTTGGCCACCTTGTTGCCATCAGCAGCTGACTCACATTCCCTTCACCGTGGTATTCCTCAAAACTCATTTTTGCAGGCTTCATTTTCAAACCTCTATTACAGCGGCTCCTCAACCTCCCTAATGCTGCGACACTTTAAATACAGCTCCTCACGTGTGGGGGGTGACTCCCCCCAGCCAGAAAGTTATTTTTGTTGCTACTTCATAGGTGTAATTTTGCTAGTTATGAATCGTATTCTAAACATCTGTGTTTTCCAGTGGTCCTAGGCGGGTTTAGAACCGCTGCTCTAGTAGTTTCATCCGTTTCCTAAATGTAGATGATACAAACCATTCCTGCACCCAATTTTTTTATCCTTCACTGCCTCAACTCAGATATTTAAATTCTCATCAGGTTTGTAAATAGGATACTAGGGCGTGTAGGAACGATACACTTTAAACATAAACGGTGCTCTAGCTCTGTGCACACTCAATACTCAATGTCAACGAAGCCAGTGTGTGTTACATCGCCTCTAGCCACTCGGTCCATACCCAAATGCGACTCTGGCAAACACCGCTACGAATGTACAACAATCCAGACTCTTTGCTAGCTGGGCGCAGAGCAGTTACACTACAGCGCAGAAGCAGGAAGTCACACTCGCTGAACATTAACCACGAGCTGACAATGAAGGGGACTCAATTGGCTGCAGTGAGGGCTATGACACTAGCCTGGCATACAAAGAAAAACAAAAACCAGCAACAGGGTCCCGAGCGTTTGCATTACTGTATGTCCACCCAGCCACGGCCTCGGCCCATAAGCAGGGAATAAGAGGCGAGCATGGTGTGGACGCTGCCCCTTTCATCTCCATCCTGCACAGGGAGTGATCCGTTCGAAAGCCAAACGCTGTCTATCGATTCACGATGGAATCCCTCAGTGACTGTCAGTGTCCTCACGGTCTACGGGGCGGCGGGGGGTGCAAGCTGTCTTTCGTTTTTGGGCGCCCACCAGGCCTAACCACCATCTCCCGTAAGGACGCGCGGTCTGCGGTCGGGGCTCGGCCAGATCCCCGCCTTCCCTCCGCCCCAACTCTTGGGCGGGCTCCCCAGGCACTTTGTCCTCACTTCGGTTTTGCGAGACCCGGGACGCGGCAGATGCGCTCGCCCATCACAGCCCCGGGACCGCAAAGGCAGCCTGCTTACCGGCTTACAGGCGAACGCACTCCGGTAGCGGCTTGGCCGCGTCTCTGCCGCTGCTACGCGACCGCAACAGGACCCCGAGTTGGGCTGTCCGGCAATGGCCCGAAGGACCCCACTGGAAAGCAGGTTGGCTAGCGCAGTGCCTGTCTATCTGGCACCTTCCAGGAAGACAAAAGTATGTGCATTGAACTACTGGGCTGGAAAGGGAGTGCAGAGCCCCATGTTGTAGGGGCGACTGACTAGCAACAGGTTGCTGCGGCTTCTGATAATTTGATAGGATAAATCTAAGCGAGTCTCTCGACTTTTTAACTCTATGGGCTGTCTCTGTATTCTATTTATGCAGTCGTATGAATGTGTAAGATTTGGTAACTGTATCAAGTCTCTGAACGTGCAATTGAAAAGAGAGAAGGAAGAAAAAAGAAATTAAAAGGAAGGACATGGCGACTGCTAGGTATGGTGGAGAAGGTTTATTGTAGATAAAAGGGAAAGGCTAGCCAGAGGCAGGGATATCTGGGAGAGTCCAGAGTGAACAAAACCCTTAGCCTGGCCATGTGAGGAGAGGAAAGAGTGGAGAGAGGACAGGTTGGAGATCGGGAGAGTAAGGGGTAGACGAAAGTGCTAGATAACTAAAATGGCTAGGTTATATAGGGAGGGGCAACTGGGGGAAGAGCAGCCAGGACATGGGGCCGGAGAAGTTTAGGATGTGGTACCCTGCCACAGATAGGGATGAAGGGTGCTGGGAGAACCCAGGTCTGCACTGATGTGTTAAATAGGCACCTTAGTTAGCTATTTGTCCCGCATTTGAGACCTAACAGTAATGATCAAAAATCATTTCAAATTATTTCAAAATAAAAAAATGTAATGTGCCTGTGATGTTTCTGGGAGCCTTCCCTTTGTGGCCTTTTGAGGCTTCACTGCAGCTTTACTTGTGAACGCAACGTGCTAACGCTACACAGGCTCAAAAAGTCAAGAACACGGGCTGAAGTGGCTCAGGTGCAAAGCTCTATTGTGCTACAATTGGCGCTGTTTTACTGTACACATAAAATAGAACGGCTTAATTTCAGGAAACAAAGATACCCACGATTTTCCTTCCACCACTTCAGACAGCTTGCATCAAATGAGTGTTATCTTTGGATTATATCATGTTAAAATATTGGGTTTTAGAAACTGGTGTTTTGACTTGTTTACTTGAGTTTCCTTAAAAAAAAAAAAAAAAAAAAAAAAAAGACTAAATAAATTTGGCTTGGGATTAGGACAAAATTTCCAACAGTTTTTGAGATTACTCTAAACATACTTCTATTATTTTCTACTACCTTTACCATGAGGCTGGTACCTAGCTAGCTGCCTTCGTTGTTAATTCCAATTTTATTAAATAAATGGAGGCACCACCTGTGTTTATGTTAAGAATTCTGACAGAACCCCCTCAGCAATGGGCCAAGAGACACCTTGTGGTAGTTGGTGATCTTGTATCAGTCAGGGGTGGAGCAGATGGCAGTCCTTGGTCCATCCTAGCTTGATGCCTGCCTTGGTGGCCAAAACTGTTCTATGTCTAGGACTCATAAAAATCAAATCAAATCCAGGCAGCTCGGCATGGGAGGAGGAAGACAGAGACCCGAGGACTGCCTTGCCACCCACAGACTTGCCCTCCAGCACATGACACAGGCAGGCTGTAGATACCTGCTTGCTGCTACCACAGTGTGTGAGCGGGTGGTGGTCAGATGGGAGAGAAAAGAGAAGCGGAGCAGTGCGAGCATTATGAGGAGAGATGGAACTGGAGACTCCAGGGTGGGGAGGAGTAGCCTGCTGTGAGTGGCCAGCCCCTCCACCAGGGTGAGGTCCCAGCCCGAGCTACCTGCCCCTGAGGGCCATGTCGGAGTCAGTGACTACCCAGCAGCAGGTGTGCATGTCCGTGGCTCCTATTACTGGCAACTAGAGAACATGGGGATGTCCTTGGTGGAGCAGCTGCTGGGGACCATGTGGATGTCCAGGGGCTGTGCATAACTGGCTCCACCCCTCACAGCCTACGTCACTCTGGAGAGCTGGTCCCACCTCTCACCCGAAGCAGCACTTGGGAGAGAGGTCCCTGTAGCTCCCCCAGGCAGCACAGTGGAGCTGGCCCTGGTGGTGGTGGTGGTGTGTGTGTGTATAAGCCAGCCCCGAGGGCGTGAGTGTGGGAGAGCTGACCCAACACTCACCTGCCATGGAGTGGCATGGGCAAAGAGGTGAAGCTCTCTGCCACCTCTGCCCACAGGGTCGTGAGAACTCCAAAGAGCTAGCCCTGCCCTCACTAGCTGGACAACACTCTGGAAAAACGGGTTCTGTACCTCACCTTTACAACACAGCAGGGCTGACCCTTGGTGGAGAGGATGCAGGTGAGCCAGCCTCAAGGGTGAGAGTGTGGGAGAGCTGGCCCTGTCACTTGTCTGCTAAGAGGTGGTGTGGGTGTAGGAGTGATGGATGCCCCCACCCCACCTGCAGAAGCTGGGAGAGCTGCTCCTGGGGTCATGAAAGCAGGAGAGCTAGCCCTGCCCCTTCACTGGCTGTAGTACTCTGGAGAGTGAGCCCTGCACCTTGCCTGGGCAACACAGTGGGGCTGTCCCTGATGGCAAAGGCACCCCGTAGGGTGTGAGAGTGAGAGAGCTGTTCCAGCCCCTCACAGGCTGCAGCACTTGGGAAAGCAGGCCCAACACCTTGACTGGGCAGCACGGTGGAGCTGGCTCTGGAGACGTGGGTGCGGGTGAGCTGGCCTTAAGGGCATGAGAACAGGAAAGTTGACCCTGCCTCCTGCTGATGGTGGCATTGGGTGGCCTAGCAGGAGCAGTACAGGAGAGTTGTCCCTGGTGGTGCAGATAAGGGAGAGATGGCAGGCTGGCCAGATCATTTACCACCCATGCCCAAATCTAGGGCTCTGAGTTGACCACCCCCCCAAATCTATATCATCTGTGAATGGTTGGGATGTGTGGAAGGGCCAGTCTTGCTGTTCCAAAGCTGCAGCAACTCCATGATGCAGGGCAACAGCAGGATAACCCGGGGAGTCCCGGTGAGGAGCCAATATTGATGGTGTCGCAGAAGCCAGAGACCTTGAACCAGACTTGTTACAGTGAACATTTACAGATGAAACTTTATGGACAGAAGGATATATTGTGGGACACACTGTAACATACTACAGCTTTCACAATGAGATGTTTTTTATGCGTTTGCTGTTGTTGTTGTGTGTGTGTGTATGTGTGTGTGTGTTTTATTTTGGATGGGAAGGTTGCAAAGGCAAAGGGGACAGGGAGATGAGCGGGACTGGGGTGCATGATATGAAACTTATGAAGAATCAATTAAAAAAAAAAAAAGAAAAAAGAATTCTGACAGAAAGCTTAGCAAGCGTAGTTTTCAATTCCTACTCATGCTGAGTGTGACCACACACGTGGGAAATACATCAGCCCATTCTTTTTATTTTTTTATTTAAAAAATACGAAACACTTCACGAATTTGCGCGTCATCCTTGCGCAGGGGCTGTGCTAATCTCTGTATCGTTCCAATTTTTAGTGTATGTGCTGCCGAAGCAAGCACGAGCCTATTCTTAAGGCTTTTAATACCTCATTTTAGAAAACCCATTTTCAAAAAAAAAAAAAAAGAAAACCCATTTTCAGTTGCTTATTCCATTTCTCTACTCGGCTGCCACAAAAACCAGTGTCCTTTTCTGGGCCACACCATGTGTCCATTGTTTGAAGAAATTATGTTTTTTTTTTTTCTGTACAAATCTGAGCATTTTCCCTATTTCTGTTTTTTATCACTCATCCTTATTTTTTTGTTGTGTATGTGTATGTTTGTGTGTGAATGCATGTGTGTGAGACCAGAGGTCAACATTGAGTGTCTTTCTCATTCACGCTCCAGCTTATTTTTTGAGACAAGGTGTCTCTTATCTGAAGCTTGGGCGTTGGTTAGATCGGCTAGAAGTGGACCCCGGGGCTCCTCCTGTCTCCACAGTCCCAGTGTTTCCTAACACTGTGCATCTAGTTCATCCACACATGCTCTTTTGACGTGGATCTGAGCAAAGGTCTTCTGGTTATGCAGGAAGCACAGTACTGATTGAGCGTTTACCGGTGGCTGAGTTCCTACTGCTTGGTAACAGCCACCTACATCCGCACCATTTTCTGTAAGCAATAAGCATTGTAGAGCTGGGGAGATGGCTCAGTCAGTAATGTTGAAACTAACCTGGAGCCTCACAACCATCTAGTATAGCTTAAAAGTAGCACCTCCAGAACAATGAGAGAGGAAAATGACCCCAGAAGTGGACCATGCTGCAGAACAAAGGAAGCGCTGAGGGTCAGGCACTACACTTTAGGTAAGATTTAGGCTGTGAGGCCAGGGGCAGGACTTAGGGTTAGGAATCAGGCTAAGGGTTATAGTAAAAGGCAGAACAAAGATAACAATTAGGTTAAGGGGTTATAAGGAGAGAATCAGGTTAAGGATTAGTTTTAGGGCAGGGTAACGTGTTTAAAGATGTGCATATTTATGTGTCCACATGTGTAGTTATGTGAGCATGTACATGTATAGATTTATTTGTGTGTATATCATATATTTATGTATTTATGTAAATGTGCATGATTATGTGTGCACAGTTGTATATTTTTGCATGTACATTTATTGGTGTAAACATGTCTAGTTGTATGTATGTAAATGTGAGTACATTTATGTGTTGTACATGTGTGTATATGTGAATACTTATGAATGTACATGTGTATGTTTTTGTATGCTTGCATATTTAGCTGTGAATATATATGTATATTTATGTGTGCATATAAATGTATATAACCACACATTTGTATGTGTGTATAATTATGTGCATACATGGGTAAATTAATGTGTGTACATGTATATTTATGTCTATGTACATGTGTATAATTATGCATGGATGCATGTGTATATTTGCATATTAATGTGCACATTATGTGTGCATATGTGTATATTAGCTGTGTATTTATATGTGTATAATTAAGTGTGCATGTGTATTTATGTGTTTGTATATGTATATATTTATGTCTGTGTACATGTTGATATTTATGTGTATACACATCACACATGTATATTTATGTCTGTGTTCCCTTTCCTCTCTTTCTTTCTTAATCTTTTAAAAAATAATTAATTTACTTTTATTTTATGTGCATTAATGTGAATGTGTCAGATCTCTTGGAACTGGAGTTACAGACAAGTGTGAGCTGCCATGTGGATGCTGGGAATTGAACCTGGGCCTTCTGGAAAAGCAGACAGTGCTCTTAAGCACCAAGCCATCTCTCCAGCTCTCTCCTTCTTTCTCTCTTTATTTTCTCTCTCTGCCTATTTACTGTACCTCTATTTGGTTCCTGGTATATGTGCTCTTACAGTAGTGGGTAAAATGGCAGATGCACCTCTCTCTCTCTCTCTCTCCCCCCTCCCTTTCTCTCTCCTTCATCTTAGTTGAGGAGTGACATTGTATTTTACCTGAGAGCAACCCTGCCTTTCCAACTTGTCTAACGGGGACCCAGATTCTGGTCTCTTACTGTAATATATAAAGTGGTGAACTTAACTCTCACCTTTTCACTTTCTCTCCTATGTCTCACCTCTCCTCTCTCACCTCGTCTCCTCTCTTCTTTCTGACCTCATTTTATTCTCATTTTAACCTCCATTCTTCCTCTTTCTCTCCTCTTCCACACCCTTCCTCTGCTCTCTCCCCTCTGTCTCGCTTTCCTCTTTTTCCTACTCTCACTCCTTTTTGATGGTTTTCCTTTCTCTTATATTTGTTCTTTCTCCTCTTTTCCTTACTCTCTTTTTTCTTTCTAATCTCTTTGCTCTCTTTGTTTAATGCCACTTCTCCTCTGTCTTTCTCTCCTCCCATTCTTTCTTCCCCCTCTTTCTCTCACTCCTCTTTCTCCTAGCTCTCTGCTCTCTCTTCTCTCGTTGCTCTCACTTCTCCCCTCACTATCCTCCCTCTATTTCTTCTTTTTCTCCTCATATTTACTCACTTCTGTTTCCTCCTCCCCTCACTCTGTTCTCTCTCTACTTTCTTTCTTCATTCCCTCTCCTCACTGTCCATGCTCTCCTTTCTCTCTGATCTTACTCTCCTCTCTCTCTCTTTCTTCTCTATCTCCCCTCTTCTTTCACTCACCTCTTTCTCCTCTCTGTGACTCTCTTCTCTCTTTCCTTTTAGTATCTGTCTCCTCTCTCCCTCTTTTCCCCTCTCTCCCCCTCTCTCCTCTCTCTTCTTTCTCACTCCTCTCTGTCATTTCTATCTCTTTTCCCTACCACACTTCTCTTTCCTTCTGCTCAGCGGAGGGTTGAGAATTCACCTCACCAGAGAACAATCCTACCTTTTCTTCTATGCCATTTGAGACAGTCTCTGCTCTTACAGTAGTTAATAAAATGGCCTGTCTCCCTCCTCCTAGCTCTCATCTCTCCCTCATCTCTCTCTCTCTCTATTCTCTCTCTCTCTGATTCTCCTCATTCTATTCTCTCCCTCTCTGTCTCTCTAATTGAGACCCAGTTTCTGTGCTCTTACAATAATATATGAAGTGGTGGCTCCTCCCCATCCCTCCTGTCTTTCCTGTATCTCTGTCCATCTTCTCTCTTCACACATTCTTGCTGTCCTCTTTCTCTTTCTCTCTCCTCCTGCTCTTCCACGTTCTCTCTCCTTCCTTCTGCCAGTGCAGTAACACACATGGGACACAAGCAAAGGAATGCGCACAGACTCAGTATCACACAGAACAACTATTCTCTCTTGTACTTGTAAAGCAGCCCATCTGTGCCCCGGGTCACAGCTAATCAGGGGAACTGCAGATACCTGTGTTCAGGGTAATCAGGAAGTTCCAAACACCTGCACCAGGGGTTCAACCATTCAGGAAAGCAACAATAACTCTCTTCAGGCTTGCTGATAATCAGGAAATCATAAACACCCAGGGGCATAGCCAATTAGGAAGAGGAGAGACAGCTGCAGCCAAAACTAGCCCCCCCCCCATTCCCCACCAGTGCTGTTTGACGGCCTGTGAGGTGACTGTGCACATTAAACCCAGAGGTGTCTTCCAGGCTTCACACACTGGCACCTGACACTGGAAGTCAAATAAATACATGAAGACTTGCCCAAGTGTGAGTACAGATCTGAACATGCCTGCAAGGGCTGCTGTGGAGTCGAGAATGACTTGTTTTCACTCATACTCAGCTAATTTGTGGTGGGCTGGTGTAGGTTTGCTGGGTCAGTATTGGCAATATTGAATTGTATTCAGGAGCCAAACACTGGCCAGCCAACTTTTCCACAGTTGATTTGCGTGTGAGTAGAACCTAGGAACATTGGAGGAAAATTACAAACCAACCAACCAACCAACCAACCAACCAACCAACCAACCAACCAACCCAAGAGATATCCTCATCACCTGTCATCTAGTTTCTGCGCCTTTGTATTGCTAATCCACGTTTGTTCACTATACCCAGTGATCACTATTAAGCTTTCTTTCCACCCAGCTTGAGTGTACATGCTTGTGTGTGAGCGTACCGAAGATGAAAGGAGAGATTGGGGGACCAGGTGTCCTCTCTCATTCTGTACCTTGCTCGTTTGAGATGGAGCTCTTAATGAGCCTGATTCCAGACCTTAACACACAGCAGCCTGATGGCCTGGAGGTGAGTCCAGGATCAAGGCGAACAGGTTCTGAGTGTGATGAGTTGTTCCCAGTTGCCTGCAAACACTCCACGCTTTGGTACTTGGTGTTGGGTCACAGACTTGTTTCTTAATGTTTGTGTAAGTGAATGAAGAGAATTTAGAATTAAGTCAAAATGTCCTAGTTTAACTGTCCATGAAGTCTGTCTGTCTGTCTCTGTCTCTGTCTCTGTCTCTGTCTCTCTGTCTCTGTCTCTGTCTCTGTCTGTCTCTGTCTCTGTCTCTGTCTCTGTCTCTGTCTCTCTCTCTCTCTCTCTCTCTCTCTCTCTCTCTCTCTCTCTCTCTCTCTCTCTCTCTCTCTCTCTCTGTGTGTGTAAACCAGACTGTTTCTTCCTCAGTCACTTCACCTTATATGCATATGCATGTGGTGTTGGGGGAGGAGGGAGCAATCACAGACTATGACACCTGTATGGAAGTCAGAGCAGCTTTTTTGAGACAGAGTCTCATGGAGCTGGCCAGCCAGACTTGAGATTCACTTTCTTCACGAGGGGAAGGGGATGGGAGTATCACCACCAAGTTTGTTTTCTGAGGGTCAAACTTAGGTCCCTATGCTTATGTGACAAGTACTTTTTAGAGTCATTTTTCCTAACCTCATTTTTAAAAATTTGTTAAGACAGTTGCATGCATCCCAGCTCACTGTGTAATTGAGAATGGCCCTGTGCTCCTTACTCTTCTGCATCTGCTTCCAGCTATGGACCACCTTTCCCAGCATCTTCTCCATGCCCCCCACCTTGGTACTGGGGTTTGAACCTAGGCTCTGTGCGCTCTACCACTGAGCTATATCCTCAACTCTATAAAGTGGCTTTTGATAGCTAACTATTTGACTCATAAAGCAGCGTCAGTATACTTTATGTATTTCTGATGTATTCTGGCCCCAACACATGGAAACCTGCACACACACAATACCATAAAGACTTCTGAGACAGACATCTGCTCCTTGAGGTCATGTGATGAGGAACAAAATCTTCCTGTACATGGGCGTCGTCTCAGTCAGGGTTCTATTGCTGTGGAGAGACACCACGACCATGGCAACTCTTACAAAGGAAAGCATTTAGATGGGGCTGGCCTGCAGTTTCAGGAGTTTAGTTCATTATCCGAGTAGTGGGAAGCGTGGCGGCATGACAGACATGGTGTTGGAGAGGCAGCTGAGAGTTCTACGCCTGCATCTGTAGGCAGCAGGAAGAGAGAAACTCTGGGACTGGCTTGGGCTTTTTGAAGCCCCCAAAGCCCACCCTACTGACACACTTTCTCCAACAAGGCCACACCCACTCCAAAAGGTCACGCCTCCTAATCCTTCTCAAGTAGTGCCACGCCCTAATGTTCAGGCATTCAAATATATGAGCCTATGGAGGCCGTTCCTATTCAAACCACCACAGGCATCAACAGGCCACTATTTGCCAGTGACTTGGATAACAGAAAACACCTCCACACCTACAGAAACTAAAATGTGAGCATTTATACTTATCTAGTATAAATCAGAGCAAGAGGAGATGAAGAGATGGCTCAGAGGTTAAGAGCACTTGCTGTTTCAGAGGACCTGGGTTGTATTCCTAGCATCCACATGACAGCTTACAATTGTCTGTAAGTCCAGTTTCAGAGGATCTAACACCCTTTTCTGGCCTCTCAGCGCATTAGTCATGCACATGGTACGTAGACATACATGCAAGCAAAATACTCGGACACGTAAAGTTAAACAGGGCCACCACAACGTGAATTGTGGAATCATGTTATCCATTTGCCATCACAGTATGCCTTAGGCAACCACACTGTGCCATGACAACACTTGAATGTGACATCACACGCCTCACTGTGATGCCACAGAGGTAAATCGAGAAAAATTCAAGGCTCCTTTGTGCCATCATGTGATATCACAATGCCACCATGGACACCAGAGTATCCACCATGACTGTAGAGTGTTTCACAATGTGCCACCACTCGTCACCACATGCCCTGTATCATCATAATCCTCCATTGCTCCAATGCGTCAAGAAGTGCCCCGTTGTGTCATCACCATGTGATTATGGCATAGCAATGATGTGAATTATGCCATCACGATGTTAAGTTATGACGTCACAATGCACCACTACACCATGACTGGACTGGGATATCATGCATCATTATTGTGACACAGTAGAGCCCTATTGTAGTATTTGATGTTTCCTTATGGTGTTGCAGTCCTTAAATGCTGCCTCACAAGGCATCGCTGTGACACCATAAAGCAAATTTCAGTTAGTGCTGGGCATGATACTGCACATCTGTAATTCTCAGGATGGTAGAAGGATGGAGAGTTTTTTTAGAAGAATTCTTATCTTGGAAGCTTGTCTGGCATGCTTGAATCCTTGGGGGTCACCCCCAGCACCGCAAAAACTGGTCATAATGGGGCACAATGAAGGCAGGAGGACTTGAAGTCCAAGGTCACCCTTATCTATACCGTGAGTTGTAGCTGAGACTTCATTTAAAAAGTTAAGAAGGAAAAAAGGAGAATAGTATGAAGTAGTTGAACCCTTGGGCTCCTGCAAAAGCACTGATGCTCTTGTGTCATCCTGGTCGACAGGAAGTACATGATAGCAATTTATAGTGTCTTATACTGTTCAGTGTGTGTGTGTGTGTGTTGGATACTATTGTGAGCTTGTTAAACACTTATTAATTGCTTGTTTTCTCTCTCACCCTTGTCTCTGCCTTTTTACCTACCTCCCTTTCTTTTCACCACTCTCTCTACCTCTTTCCACCATACCCCATGTGTATATGTGTGTATTGGGTGATTGTGTGTGCTCGCTCATGCAAAGGGTTGGGAGTAGTGAGGCCAGACACTGACACGTTGAAATCAGTGACTTCTCAAACTGTGTGTGTGTGTGTGTGTGTGTGTGTGTGTGTGTGTGTGAGAGAGAGAGAGAGAGAGAGAGAGAGAGAGAGAGAGAGAGAGAGAGAGAGATTCAGTTCTTTCCTTCCACCTTGTTTCTGACATGTGTACTGCAGGCTAGCTGGCTCACAGGATTCTAGGTGATCTCCCTTTTCTGCCTCCCATGTCACTGTATGAGAGCTGGGATTCCAGAGACGTGAAGCTGCATTTGGCTTTCTCTGTGGGCTCTGGGATTTGAACTCAGCTCATGAGACTGGTAAGATAAGCACTTCTCCCAGCCGACCCATCTCTCCTGTGCTCAATCTTATTTTTTTTTTTAAATTTTTATTTGATTTTAATTTATGTGCGTTGGTGTGAGGATGTCAGATCTTAGAGTTACAGACAGTTGTGAGCTGCCATTTGGGTGCTGGGAATTGAACCCGGGTCCTTTGGAAGAACAGGCAGTGCTCTTAACCACTGAGCCATCTCTCCAGCCCCTCAATCTTATTTTTTGAGACAGGCTTTCTTGCTGAACCTACAGCCCAGCATTTTAGCTAGACTGGCTGCCAGTGAGTCCCCAGGATCTATCTACCTGTCTTGGTTTCCAAGTGCTGGGGTTTCAGGCATGTGCTGTCACACCCAGCTTTTTAATGTGGCTGCTGTCACTCTGTATTCATGCTTGCAAGGCAAACACTTTACCCAGTGAACCATCTCCCCTGGTCTTGTATTAATTAACTTAATGAAAACAACTCTATGAGGCAGATGTTACTATTCTTATCCTAAATAGGAGGAAATTGAGGCCCAAGAGTGTAGATAACTTGTCTACCACAGTGAGCAGTTCCCAGTGAAACTGACTCAAGTCCTCTTTTTCTTTCAACAAGACAAATATGGCTGCTGTATTATTCTTGGCAATGGAAATGAGAGACACAAAATGTTACGTGGATGTGATCCGATGATTCCCTTAAGTGGGGACTGAGATGGAGCACTGTGGCAGTTACCACAGGAGGACAAGCTTACCCACTCGAGTCCTGGGATGGCTAGTTTTATGTCAACTTGACAGGAAGCTATGGTCATTTGCGAGGAGGGAACAAATGCCTCCATTAGATTGAACTGTAGACAAGGCTGTGGGGCATCCTTTTAAGTGGTGACTAATGTGTATGGAAATGTAAGCAAAGCTCACCCTTTCCTCCCCAAATTTCTTTTGGCATGGTGTTTCTTCACAGCGATAGCTACCTTGAGGATACAGGGTCTCAAGATAACAGTAGTGTGCCACTAGGTGGCACTAGAACCTAAGACCTGTAGCCTAGTCGCCTGCTTTTACAGATTGGCAGAAGTACAAAGCTATTTGGGGATTTATACTCTGATGTTAATCCCTCCCTCGTTCCCCCGCCCCCCGCCCCGGTCTCCTGTAGTCCAGGCTAGCCCCAGGCTTGCTGTGTAGCTGAGGATGACTTTGAATTTCGGATCTTCCCCAGTGGGATTGCCGACATGTGCTGGTTTTGCTGTAGTAACAGAAGAAAGGGAATCTGTGCCATCAGAGACGTTACAACTCTGGCCAGATAGCACCAATTTCTGTAATATCCCCTGGTCACAAATAAGGCTGTCAACTCTGACACCCAGAGAAAGAAACTCAGGACATTTGGTACTTGCCAAACGTGGTTTCTGTCTAAGTGTGCTCTGGCACTAGCCCTGCTCTCCTCCAGCCATTTCATTCACAGTTTCTGGGAATCTAAATGGCTAGACACTCAGGTCAGAGTGTGCCAGCAGACCCCAAGAGAAGCGCTCTTCCATTAGCCGGCAAGAGAGTGTGATATTGGGGCAGCGTTCTAGGGTGATCGTTGGCATTTTTCTTCTTCTGAAGGAACATGATCTTTTCCTTTTATTTATGCTTTAATATTTTGGCAAACGGTGAACATTGTGGATGGTTTTCTGTTTGTTTTTTTGTGAGAAAATCTCTAGTGGTCCAGGCTTGCTTAGAACCCGAGGTATAGCTCAGGCTGGTCTTAAACTCCTGAGTCTCCTGCCATCACCTCTTCAGCATAGGGAATACGGCTGTGCACCACTGTGCCCTTGATTGTTGGAGTTCTGTTTTGAGATGGAGTCTCTGAGTATAAGCTCAAAACTCACTTCTGCAAGAAGTAAAAAAATGGTGACTGAGATGCTTCAACTGGCAAAATAAGTCTTATATGCCCGTGGCAGAAGCCGATGACCTGAGTTTGATCACCAGAATCTACAATGGAAGGAGAGAACTGCTTCTCAAGAGTAGTCCTCCAACACACACACACACACACACACACACACACACACACACACACACACACACACACACACACTATATACCTATTTTTTAATAAAATAAAATGTTATTTTTATGTACATGTAAATGAATTTTTAATGCATACATAATAATGCATACATAAATTATTTTCATGTATGTGTTTGTGAACATTTTGCCTTCATGTATGTAAGTATATTATGTGCGTGCTTATGCTTGATAAGGCCAGAGGAGGGTATCATATCCCTGGCAACTGGAGTTTCAGACAATTGTAAGCTGCTATGTGAATGCTGGGAGTCAAACCCAGAATGTCTCTAAGAGCAGCAAGTGATCTAACCACTGGGCCAACTTTTCAGCCCCTAAACTTATTATTATTATTTTTTTAAGAAGTAAAATAAATGTAAACGCTTTTTATAGCACAAAGCAGTGGGTGCTGTGATGAAAAATAAAACAAGAAATAGTCACAGGGATTAGAGATTTCGCCCATTTGGCATGCATGAAGGAGCCGTAGGGGTGATCCCCAACTCTGTAAAAAACAGATGTCATGGCAGCATTAAATAACCAAATAGGGGGCAAGTGTACATCCTGATGTATTTCCTGCCTACACACCACCCACCTACATGTGATCAAGCACATCTGGTGCAGCTGGGTCAAACAGACTTGTTTAGAGGAGGGAAAACAAGTGGCTTATCAGCGCCTGTAAACAAAAGCCTCCAGCATTTCTGGAAGTGTCTGTCCTTGAGCAAGGGGCTTACAGGTTAGAGGTACTTCTATTTCACGGATCTCTTAGGCACAGCAATTAAAATTTAAAACTTGTCTTCAGCTCTCACACCTGTAATATTAGTAGTTGGGAAACTAAAGCAGGAGGATTGCTGAAAAGTCTGAGGCTAGCCTGGGCTATATAGCAAGACGTTGCCTCAAAAACAACCAACCAACAAACAAACAAACATCCATCCAACCAACCAACCAACCAACCAACCAAAAAACTCACAACAAACAAAAACCCAACCCAACTTAACCCAACCAACAACCAACCAACCAACAAAACAAACAAACAAATAAAAAAGAGGTCTGGGAGAGACAGCTTGGCCAGTGTGATGGCTAGCTAGTCTTGGCTATCAAATTGACTACACCTGGAATTAGCTAAAACCCAAATGTCTGGGTACACCTGTGAGGGACTATTTTCTTAATTAAATCATTTGAAATGGGAATGCTCTCTTCTAATCGAGATCTTTGAGGTGGAAAATATACCTTTAATTTGGGCTATGCCTTCTGCTGGCAGCCTACATAAAGGACATGGTAGAAAGAAGCTTGCTCACTTTCACTCTCACTCTCAAGTCCATTTCTTCACTGGCGTTAGTGGAGTATAGCAGGCGCTGTGCCAACCTGCCTTTCAGGGACTCAGTGCCAGTAGCTTACATCATCGCCTGCCTTTGCCAGGTGCAGCCCATTTCAACTGTTGATAGGAGTTGCATATTTTCCTCTGCAACATTTGTACCCTTTAAAAGGTTCTTCTGGACATCATAGCTGCCTCTCTCATTCTCTCTGCCATCCATCTCTCTTGTCTGTCTGTCTGTCAGTCAGTCTATCTATATTTTTGTTTGTCTCTCTCTCTCATGTCCCGACTCCGAGATGGCCTTTTGCTCTTACCTTCTCCAATAACCCTCTTGAGTTAGATCTCTTGCGTGGTGTAATCTCCTAGTGGCAACTTAGGCTCCAAACTGCTCAGGTACCTTTTGCTGCCTTATCCTAACAATTCTTTAAGATTCCAGCATATAGCAAAGAAGCTGAGACATGCAGCCTTGTGAACTGAACAACTACTGGATTCTTGGATCTTCCGTTGGTGGAGAGTCAATGTTTGACAGGCAGGGCCACAGTCTGTAAGCCACTCGAATACATCCCCTCACTGCATATACGGATTCATTCTATAAGTTCTGTTCCTCTGGAGAAGTCTGACTAACACAGCCACATGCAAACACGAGGACCAGAGTTCAGATATCAAGGACCCGTATAAATGTTCGACGTGTGCAGTGGCTCGCCTGTAATCCTGTCAGCGGAAGGTAGAGGCAGGAGCTCTCTGGGAGCAAAGTGGCTAGCTAGCCTAGCAGGATAGGTGAGCTCTGAGTTCAAGTGACCTATCCTGACTCAATACAGGAAGTGGAGAGTGGTTGAAGAAGATACCTGTGCTATGGGGTGCCCACTGGGGAAGAACACTGAAACCCAGTCTATAACCAATTGGAAATACTTATTCCATGGGGCTGGACAGATGGCTCAGAGGTTAAGAGCACTGACTGTTTTTCCAAAGGTCATGAGTTCAATTCCCAGCAACCACATGGTGGCTCACTACCATCTATAATGAGATCTGGTGCCCTCTTCTGGTGTGCAGGTAGAAATAAAATCTTTATTCCAGTAACTGGGACTACACTTAAGTATTTTGGGACTCAAGTGTAGTGCATTTAGAGTAAGGGGCTTTTACGGGCAAACCTACATCTAGCAGTAGTAGGGAGAAGTTTTGCATAAGCAAATAGTTTATGCAAAGCTTAGACAAACAGCTAGAAGGGGAGGTTCTGTATAAAGTACTTTAACAAAAGCTAAGATTAGCTAAGTTAGCTAAGTTAGCTGGGGCATCTTGACCTCAGGTTCCTAGAATAGAGTTAGGTAGTTTTCCATGGGACTTACCATTAAGGAGATCAAATTGTCTCCTGGCCCACTCACCTGCATCCATGTCACCAAGGCCAGCTCTACTGTACTGCCCTGGTGAAGGGTGGGGCCTACTTTTCTGAGTGCTACAATTGGTAAGGGGTGGGGCCAGTTTTCCTGCTTTCATGCTCTCTGGACTAGCTCTCTCATGCTGCTAAAAGTGGGGCCAACTCTCCAGCCTGCCATAGGTGGCAAGGGGTGCCTGGGATAGGCTGGGATAGGGCATCTCTTCCCACCATCCCACACCACTGCACAGCCAGCGAAGGGGTGGGGCTGAGTCTTTTGAGTGCTGTAGCCAGTGAGAGGCTGGGACAGCTCTCCTGCCCCTTGGGGCCAGCTCTCCCATGATGGCCAGGCAAGGGATGGGCCAGATCTCCAGAGTGCTTCAGGTGGTAAGGGGTGCCCCAGGTGGAAGCCCAAACCAAGGATGTCTGCATGGCCTTTGGTGGTAACAAACCCACTGTGCTGCAGGACCACAGGCTCAGACATGGCCCTCTGAAGCAGCTCGGGCCAGGACCATGCCTCTCTATGGCTTCAGCTGGCATCTCTGGCTACTCACATCAGGCTGTTTCTCACCACCTTCCATTTCTATCTGTCTTCAAAGAGCCCACACCACTGTGTTGCTCTTTCTCTTCCGTCTCTTCACCACTTATTTGCTCATCTTAGTGGTGTCTGGGGCCTCTGGTTAAGAACTTCTGGGATTGTCTCAGGACTGCTATGCCCTGTTCATGCTATGCAATTTTTATTCTCTCTCTCTCTCTCTCTCTCTCTCTCTCTCTCTCTCTCTCTCTCTTTCTGTACGAATGGTGCAAGTGAATACAAGTGCGCCATTGTTGACATTGGTAAGTATAACATGGTTTGTGTGTGCTGTGTGTGTGTGTGTGTGTGTGTGTGTGTGTGCGTGTGTGCGCATGTGCACATGTGTGTGTATTTCTAAATTACAATAAAAACATTTGATTTTTGTGTCAGGTTCCCTGTGACTGGAGTTACAGATGCTTATGCACCACCATGTGGTTGCTGGGAACTGAACCCAGCCCATGCAAGAGCAACAAGTGCTTTTAAACCACTGAGTCATCTCTCCAGCTCCATCCTAAGTTCTAAACTACAGAAAATACATGCTTCAGAAGTATCCCCTTACCCACCATGCCTTTTCCCTTGTACCCTTCCCTGCTCCGCAGATTGTTTTGATTTCTTTCTAGGATTTCCTGCTACTGTTTTGCAAACACAGGCACAGCTTTCACTATATACATCCTAGCCTCTCTCCTGAAATAACAGCATTCTGTGGACATCACTCTGCCCCTTTATCACTGATCCTGGTCTCAGCTGCCTTTAACAGTACATGTAATGCAGATCTCTGCCATGAGAGGGCAGAGGAGAATCACTTTTTATAGGAAGAAGCTCTTCCAAGTCCAGTGAGTCTCTGTATAATGAATTTCTTAGCCTGATAACACTGGACACGGGGGGGGGGGGGGGGGGGGGGGGGCGCGGGATTTTCCTCCTGACTCTAGCCACTAGCAGTACCCTGTCCTGTGCCCTGGTGTGGGGTTCAAGATAAACAGGAATGGTCCTTGGGTCTCTCTATATTTTTTCATGCAATATATTCTGATTTGTTTCCCTTCCCTCACCTACCCATCCAACTCCACACCTTTAAAAAGAATCTCTTTAGAAAACAAACAGGCAAATAATAAGACAAACAAGAATAAAATAAGATAAACAGAAAAAAAAAGTTCGAGAAACAAGTATACATGTGTACACACAAACACACACACACACACACACATGCACACACACCACTACCACTATAAACACACAAGATTAAGCAAAAGAACAGTAAGGTTAAAAAAAAAAAAGCCCCAACAAAGCATCATCAAACAAAAATATCTCCAAAAACACCACCGAGGAAGAAAGGTGAGGTTATGGTGACAGAGAAGGACTCTCTGCATTGCGAAGGTAAAGGACTTCTGGTAACTAGTTGTGATAGATTGTGTTCAGTGTTGAAGATTACACATTCAAAAAGAGAATGACGGATATTTTCTCGTTTGTCCATTGGCTCAAAATACACCTACCACCTGAACGTGTGTTATCCTGAGGTGACGATAGACCTTGCAGGATTTCTTTGTGTGTGAGGGGTGAGAACGGGTGAGTGAGCATCACAGCACTTATGAGCATCACAGAGCATGTGTAGGTCAGAAGGAAATCCTTGGGCTCTGTCTCTTGTACTGTGACTTGTATTTTTTCCCTCTTGCAGCTTTAGATATCTTTCTTTGTTCTGTATACTTAGTGTTTAGCTATGATCTATCTTGGGGAGCTCTTTTTTGGCTCTTGCCAAGTTGGGGTTCCGTGTGCCTCTTGTATGGGTATCCCTTTCTTTAACTTGGGTAAGTTTTCTCCTATGATCTTGTTGCCATTGTCCTGGGGGTTCTTATCCCTCTTCTATGCCTTATAACTCAGAGATTTGATTTTTCCCCCTTTTTCTTTTACTTCTGAGACTATAATATAATTAAATCATTCGCTTTCATCTTCCTTCACCCAAAGCCTGCCTTGTTTCCTTTCAAATATTGGCCTCCTTTTTTCACTATTATGGTTACATGTGTATATGTATATTTGTACACATATATTCCTAAATATAGCCTGCTCGGTCTGCATAATTCACTTGTATGCATATTTTATTTAATATTTTTATTCTTCTCTTATACAATACATCCCGACTTCTGTCTCTCCTCCCTCCATCCCCCCAGCTCCTCCTGCCCCGCACTTCTCCAGACCCACTCCTTCATTTCCCCTCAGAGAGAGCAGGCCTCCCAGGAATATCAACCTAACACGGCATAACAAAGTTACAATAAGATTAAATACAAACCCTCATGTCAGGGTTGGACAAGGCAACCCATCTGAGCAGAGGCTCTAGGTCCTCACCATGTGTGGTCCTGCTTCATCATAATTTTGTGTTACATAATTTGAACATTCAGTCTGTCTAGAATATCCCTCAAGAGTAGTCTGTGTGGATGGTGGGAAAGCATTGATTCAAAACATGACTTAACTTGAGCTTCAGTCATTTTCCACTGCTCACTCTTGGACAAGTTACTTTACCTTTCTGACACACAGTTTCCTCCCTTATTAAATGAAATTAAGGACATTTTAATGGTGAGAATCTGCCGAAGCAAAGGCATGTACTTTGCACTTAAAAAAGTGATTATCATCTTTGTATTCAGACAAAAGAGGCTAAATTATGCTATGGTAACCAACAGCCTGACTCCTGGCACGTACTGGGATCTTTCCTTTTGTATTTCATGTCTAACATTGGCTAGCAGGGCTTGGCGATCTCAGGGAATGACTCAAGAACACAAAGTGGGTGGGAGGACTGGAGAGATGGCTCATTGCTCTTCCAGAGGTCCTGAGTTCAATTCCCAGCAACCACATAGTGGCTCACAATTATTTGGGCAGGATCTGATGCCTTCTTCTGGTGTGCATGAAGACAGTGCACTTATATACATTAAAAAAAAACAAACAACAAACAAACAAACAACAACAACAAAACAAGTTTAAAAAAAAGAACACAAAGTAGTATAGACTATTCCTACCTGTGCTCCCCTGGTCACAGAAGCGGTAAAGAAGAGCAATTTGGCAAATGATGCTCTGGCCCTTACAATGTCTCCTGACAGTGACACACTTCACTATTACTCATATTCTCTTGTTCCAAACAGGGCACATACTTAACTTGGAAATAAACGAGCAGTGTGAACCCCGTGTACTCTTAAAGGAGAGGGCCACAGATGTTTGCTGATTAACAATGTGTAAATGCCTCACAACATTTGTGGTGTTCTATATACAACACGTTCTCAGTGAATGAGTGCTTATTGAATACATGTTTTGGGGGAGTTGAATCTTAAGCCTACACCTCTCTACTTGTATAGATTGTCTAAATCATAAAGGGGCTAATCTTGATATGACGATAGAAAATTATCAAGACCTTTATCTTGTGGGCGGACCAACGCTGTGAAATGCCACGCATCTGTCACAAAAGCCCTGTGTTTGAAGGTAGGAGTGATTGCATGAGCTGAAGGCTTAGCTAGAATTTCTTACTGAAATACAGTTCAGTAAGGTCTTCTTGGGAGGTTTATAATACACAGTTTTTCCTTTTCCTTTTCGGATACTTCAAAGTTTGGCTCTACTCATAAATCTTGATATGGTGCTAACACCTGGCAGCACAAAAGACATTATTAGGAAAATAAAAGTGATTGATGCCTTATGCTCCAACTGGCAGGTTGCTTTAATGTGATCGTGGTTTTATGCCTATGTCTTGTCCCGTTTTGGTGAATCCTGAGACAAAATATTACACTTTAGTCAGGAGCATGCCAGGTGGTACATAATGCCACCACGGAATATGCCGTTGCTATGGCATCCAGAACCCTATTCCAGCTTTATTCTTTCACCCTTTTTCTCTGTTTTTGCAGAGCAATAGAGGCAGCTGCAAATCAGATATTTTTGGATTTTAATATTTTAAGTATGGCCAGGAGGCTTTGTTCTTTGTCAAAATAGATGTGTTTTGCATTGCGCGCTCTCTCTCCCTCCCTCCCTCCCTCTCTCTCTCTCTCTTTCTTCTCTCTCTGTATGAACAGTACCACTTGTAATCTACAGCGTCCTTTGGTGTTGATAGGTACATTCTTGGGTAGAAATATTTTAAACATTACTGTTCTTGAACCATAGAAAAGCAACAATATCTGAGAAACACATGAGTCAACGGAAGGTTGCCAGCCAAAATGCTGACAAATGAAATGACTCTTGGTTAAGAACTTCAGCGTATCATGTCCCTTTGATGGGGAGGCCTGGTAGCACTCGGAGGAAGGATAGCAGGCTACCAAGAAGAGACTTGATACCCTATGAGCATATACAGGGGAAGGAGGCCCCCCTCAGTCACAGTCATAGGGGAGGGGAGTAGGGGGAAAGTGGGAGGGAGGGAGGAATAGGAGGATACAAGGGTTGGGGTAACTATTGAGATGTAATATGAATGAATTAATAATAAAAACAGAACTTCAGGGTATATAGATTGTATATTGGTTTCCTAGACTCTGAAGGTTTAGCAAGACCTGCACAACAGATCCTAAAAGGGAATTGTAGAATTAGGATTTTTAAGATGTTTTAATTAACCCCCTAAACCATATGTTGGTAGCCTGACAACAAGGTGTAATTTTTGGTATGACCTTTTAGAAAGAGGAAGTGGAGTCATGAGTTTCACAAACTGCATTCTCTAAAGTGTGTTTGAAAGATGAGATTAATTTACCTTTTATACCTATGTCCAATCGTCGCCGTTTGGCTCTGAGGCTTGTTTTGTCGTCCGTGTCTGTCTGAGGAACCTGTGTGTCTAGAGCCTTGTGAAATGTGAATGGCTGTTGATAGTATGACCTTGACAGGATGGTGGGGCTTGGGGAGAAGCAGGGACAGGCCTTTGTTGGGGTTGCCCAGCTCTCGTATCTATGATACGTTCCCTGGCTGAGGACTTGGGGCTGGCCCGGGCATTCGCCTGGACAGCTGGAAACACTAGGTCTCCTGTGCGTGTGTGGAAAGGTGAGAAGTGGCACACTGTTGCTGACTTGTAGAGAACGTTTAATAAATCTGATTTCGTAAAAAAAAAAAAAAAAAGAAAGATGAGATTAAATGTTATACAACATATAATTTTGTTGAGAAATGCTAAACTAGTCAAAATTTGGCTCAATGCTTCCATGTGAATCCCTAAGAACTGCTGAAATATTTTCATTCTCGTCCTGCCATCAAAATCATCACCACTGTTGTATTCTTCTTTACAAATTAATTTTGTGTATGTATGTTTGTATGTATGTATGTATGTATGTATGTATGTCCACATACATGTTCACATGTGTGTACACGTATAGTGGTCAAAGGACAATTTTCAGGCCACAGTTCTTTCCTTCTACCATGTGGTTTCTGGGACTCAAAATCATGTCACTAGGCATGCTGGGCAGGCACTTTTACCTGCTGAACCATTTCACCCTATACCTTTATTTTGTGATCCTGGTAATTGAACCCTTGTATCATGATTGGGCCTCACATAAGCATCTACCTCCCAGCTCTCCTTTGCTTTTTAAACGGAGTATTTTAATGGCCTCTTATTATTCAAGACAAATGTGGAGAAAACCTGTTCTAAATTTATCTTTTAGTTTTGATTTTCACATATGATTCCTAAATAAAGTTATCTCATGCTTAATTAAACAACGTGCGCACGATCAGGTAAGACATAGTTATTGTAAAACAATGGATTCCGCACATCGGCATCATTGTCACACATGCTGAGACAGATGACTGGAAGAACTGACTCAGCTGTAAGTGCAAGATCATTAGGAAGGTGGGCGGCTCACGATCTGAGTGCAACAAACTCAACGAGACATGCTCCATTGCGAAGATGCCATCTTCTCATGCTTGGCCCCATGGAACTGGCTAGCTCAGTGTACAACATGGTGTCAGGGGCTCAGGCGCAGCATTGTCTGGGCCTTGCTTTGTTTACGTTCTCTCTGGAAAAGGTGGTCTAACACATGTAAAACAAAATGGCAGCACAGGCAAATATTGGATTGCGTTTTTAGATGTGTTACATAACTAAGACTTGAGGGATTTGGAGGAAGGGAGCTTCGTGGATTGTTTGGTACACTTTGGTCACAGGAAACCATAGAGGAGCTGTAAACAGTGAACTGAGATTTCAAGTGGTTACATTCGACTTTGAGTTCAATACCACTCTCTTCTCTTTCCTCAAGTCCTTTACTCCAGTTATCTTGGTCATGATTTTACATACCATATAAGTAAAAGATTCTTAATCTGAAATCAAAATTCAAAATGCTCCCAAAGTTGAAACTTTTTGGGTACCAATGTGATGACCTCAGTGGAAAAATCCTGCACTGTGAAACTTTGTTTTGTATATAAAATTGTGTATATCCTTGAGGCTATGTGTAATATATACATACATACACACACATATATATGTACAGGAAAGTGTCATGTTTAGACTTGAGTTCCATTCTTTAGTTGCCTCTTTCTGTATTTGCAAATATTTCAGAGTCTCAAATCCTTCTAATAACTAGTATTTTAGATAACGGACACTCAGAACTTGTACTGTAAATTAGGCTGTGCCTAAAAGCACTCCTGGCGTGCTACATTGCCACTCTCATCTTTTGATTAATTTAACAAAATAATTGCTTCACCTAAAAGATAGCATGTGATTTCATTATTTATAAAAACAAAGAGAGGTCAGAAAAAAATCATTAAGTTAGTACAGATATGTAGGCGTATTTTTTTTTTGTAGGCGTACTTTTTTTGGTCTCCTTTATTGGGTTATTATATCTACTTCCAACTCTTATTTTACCCTAATCTCTTCTGAGCCCCAAACATTAGGCAGGAGAGGAAGAAGATTAGAGGGAAAGAGGGCGATAGACCTTTTTAGACAATGTCCTGCTGATTAGGGGTGTTGGGTTTCTAGGGAAAAGTCCAATCTTCATCATCAGAATATCCATCAATCCATCAAACCAGCAATAGCAAATGTAGTTGCAGGATCCAACAGCAGCAGGGACCAACAGCAATGGGGGGTTGGGAGCAGCAGCTGCCATAGGCTCTCTTGGGGATCTCTCATTTATACCCCTCCAGAGAGTAAGCAGGGAAATCTTTGTCTTGAATTTGAAATGAAAAAAAAAAAAAAAATCACAATTAGTGCTCTTGTCACACCGCAGGAACAGGGTGGCCTTGTTCTGTTCGTATCTTTTTACTTTACTTGAGAATTCAATTCAAACACTTAATTTTCAGTACTGATGTTCTAAGCTTTGTTGGATCAGCAGTCTGGGAGTGCTTAGACAGGCTGCCAAATAGATTCCCATGGAGAGAGATGGCGTGACTATGAGTCTCCTTAATTCAAGAAAGGTAGAGGAATAGCTCCCAGGGATTGGTGTCTACAGATAGTCTTTAAGATAACCCCATTCAGCAAATAGACTTCATAATATGAACTCCCTTGTTATTAAATCAACCAACATATTCACCACTCAGAACAATAGACATGTCCTGTAATGGCTAGTTCTAAGTAGACACAAACTAGAGTCATCAGAGAGGAGGGAGAAAACTGAGAAAATGCCTCCGTAAGTTCCAGTTGTAAGGTAAGGCATTTCTTAATTAAGAATGGATGGGGGAGGGCCCAGCCCACTGTAGCTGGTGCCATCCATGGGCTGGTGGTTCTGGGTTCTGTAAGAAAGCAGGCTTAGCAAGCCATGGTGATCAAGTAGGATTCCCCCATGGCCTCTGCATTAGTTCCTGCCTTGGGGCTCCTTCCCCGCTTGAGTTCCTGTTTTGATTCCCTTTGGTGATGAACAGCAATGTGGAAGTCTAAGCTGAATAAACCCTTTCCTCCCCAACCCACTTTTTTTTTGTTATGGCATTTTGCTGCAGCAATAGAAACCCTAACTAGGACATGCCCTAAAGACAAATCAGTGGGTTAAACACTTACTTATCCCACTTCCTTACAAACTTATTTAAAAAACACTCTATTGTGCTCTTCCATTATAATAGAAGACAAAATGTATGCCAAATCTATCTTGGAAATTAATCTTAAAGAAGAAAAACTCATGGATAGAAGAGCTCCACCTATGCTTAGAGTCAGTAGTAAACCAACTAGTGTTAGACAGTAACTACTTAAATATTGGATTATTCTCCTCTTTTTTTCATCTTTTTTTAAGATTACAGTATAATTATCTTGTTTCTCCTTCCAAATCCTCTCATATACCTCTTATTACACTTTTTCAAATTCATGGCTTCTTTTTCATTGTTTTACACACACACACACACACACACACACACACACACACACACACACACACACTCCTCATATATACATATGCATATTTAGAACATATATATGCATGTGTATGAAGGAGAGATAAAACTGTTTTTTAGGATTCCAAGTGCGGGATCGGAATGGTCTTGTGAGAGAACAGGTGAGGTTAATTCACTAGAAGAGCAACCACCTCGTGCAGGAGCTTAATTGGTGCCAGCTGAAAAGATCCCGTGAACAGACTCTGGGAGGAGATATATAAATGAGCCCACAACTGGAGGCGGGGCTTTTTGGAGACTTGGGATAGATTTGGCTGTTCATCGCTGTCCTTCAAGATGCTCCTAGAGAGAACCACTCAAGGGAAGGCTTCAGGGCTCCGGCTCCTGCTGAAGTTCTGGGTTCTGGTTACCCCAGGTTTCAGCAGAAGAAATCCTGTGGCTCACGCCCGGAGAATCATTCCTCAGAACTGATATCCTTAAGGTTTTGTTACTGTGTCCATTAATCCTCATTTCCTATTGTTTTGGTTAGTTGGGTTATAAGTGACGTATGCTTGGTCACTAAATTGTTAATAAAATATATTGGTTAAGAAAATTGAGCCTCCATGTGTATGTTCACATACTCTTAAATGCTGCTCAGTCTGTTACTTGTGTATATCACCTTACACAAAAATAAACTTCAAATGGACGAGAGACCTAAACATGAAACACACACAGAACACTGAAACTACAAGAAGAAAATGTAAGCAGCACCCATATGATATAAGTGTAGAAAAGGAGTTTCTGAACAGGACTCCACTTGCCCATGGATTAAAACCAACAACTGACAAGGGATAAGTGGAATGTCATAAAACTAAAAAGCTTCTGGACAGCTATAGAAACAACCAACCAGGTGAAGAGAATCCAGGGAACGGGAGAGAATTGTTGACAGCTATACATGTGACAGAGGAATAATATGCAGAATATATAAAGAACTCAAAAACAAAAAACAAACAACAGCAACAACAAACAACAACAAAAAAAGAGTGATTGAAAGACAAAGACCAACCAAACAAAACCCCACTAATAACCCATTTGAAAAATGGGTCTGGCTCTTTCCCCTGGCTGGCAGCATGGAGGCCGCGCGATGCCTGGAGTTACTGTAGAAGACGTTAACCAGCAGGAGTTCGTCAGAGCTCTGGCAGCCTTCCTCAAGAAGTCTGGGAAGCTGAAGTCCCCGAATGGGTGGACACAGTCAAGCTGCCCAAACATAAAGAACTTGCTCCCTATGATGAAAACTGGTTCTCCACATGAGCTGCTTCCACAGCACGGCACCTGTACCTCCGCGGTGGTGCAAGGGTTGGCTCCATGACCAAGATCTATGGAGGACGGCAGAAAAAACGGTGTCAGGCCCAGCCACTTCAGCAGAGGCTCCAAGAGTGTGGCCCGCCGGGTCCTCCAAGCCCTGGAGGGGCTTAAAATGGTGAAAAAGGACCACGATGGGGGCCGCAAGCTAACACCTCAGGGACAAAGAGATCTGGACAGGATTGCTGGACAGCTGGCAGCTGCCAACAAGAAGCATTAGAACAAAGGATGCTGGGTTAATAAATTTTGCCTCGTTCATTAAAAAAAAAAAAAAAAAAAAAAAAAGAAAGAAAGAAAGAAAGAAAGAAAGAAAGAAAAAATGGGTCTGGTACCTGAGCAGAGAGTCCTCAAAAGAAGGAAAAAATGGCTAAGAATTATCACAAATTCTTCATTGTCCCTAGTAATCGGGGAAATGAAATCAAAACAACTTTGAGGTTTCATTCCCAGTCAGAAAGGGCAAAGTTCAATACAACAGCTGACAACAAATGCTAGAGGGCATGCAGTGAAAAGAAAATCCTCACACTCCATATCCTGAGACGATAAACTGGTGTAGCCACTGTGAAAACAAGTGTGGATAATTCTCAAAAAGCTAAGAACAAGTTTCCCGTATGATCCAGCGGGACAGTCCCTTGGCACAGTCCCAGAGGACTTGATATCCTACTCCACAGATACATTCAGCAATATACAGAAGAAAACATTTAGTTGAGGCATGCTTACAGTTTTGGAGGGGAGCTAAGTTTATGATCATCCTAGAGATGGTCGTGGCGGCAGGCAGGCTTGGCACTGGAGCTGGAGCTGAGAGTTTACATCTGACCTACAGTCGCTGGGCAGAGAATGAGAGCTAAGCAGAATGGCCTGGGCTTTTGAAGCCTCAAAACAGTCCCAACAACTTGGGACCAAGCATTCGAACATATGCACCCAGTCTTACTGGGACCACCACAGCAAGTCAGTTTGTGTTGTCATTGTTTAGATTTTGTTTAAGAGCTGTTGTTTTGAAGCAAAATAACAAAGTTCAATTTTACCAATCAAGACTCAGGAGTCAGATGCAGGGGTGAAAGCTCAGAGAGGCAGAGAAAGCACCCAGCTGATCTTCCTACTCAGCCAAAGGAAAAAGCCCCTTCTCCAGGCTGTCTTAAAAAAACCCCTCAAACTGAATGGTCCTCTTTCCTACTTCCTGTGCACCTCTCTATTTGTCCTTCAGACTTCTTCTCACTCTCTGTGTTTTCTTTTTCTGTGTTCACTTCCTGACAATTGCTTGCTCTACCTCTTGACCTACGGTTGGCTTTATTTAGTTCTATTTACAGAAAATTCTTGCATTAAAGCTATGTGCTAGGGTTTAGCCACACCACAATCACTTGTTTACAATAAACAGAAAGTTCTTGCACTAAAGGTGTGTGCTAGGGCTGAGCCACACCACAGCTAGAAACAGGCTTTCCCGGTACACGATCTCAGGATCCGATCCACAGTGCGACTAAATATCCTGCAATGAAGAGCCAAACCTTTGCTTGAGGTTTTCTGGATACAACCTCCCCATCAATTCTAGGGGCACATTTTTTTTTTCAGGAGACTTTCTTGGTCTTCCTCCTCTTAGAATCTTCCCAGTCTTCTTCTGGAATGTTTCCTAAGACTTCAGTGTGGGAGTTATCTTCTACATGAATCCATCGGGGCTCAGCATGCCATGACTAGCTGTGGTTTTCTATAAGGCTCTTTGTTTTCTGCAAAGAGAAGCTTCTTTGATAAATGGTGAGAGCTATTCTTTTTTAAAAATATATTTTATTAATTTATTCATATTACATCTCAATGGTTATCCCATCCCTTGTATCCTCCCATTCTTCCCTCCCTCCCATTTTCCCCTTATTCCCCTCCCCTATGACTGTTCCTGAGGGGGATTACCTCCCCCTGTATATGCTCATAGGGTATCAAGTCGCCTCTTGGTAACCTGCTGTCCTTCCTCTGAGTGCCACCAGGTCTCCCCCTCCAGGGGACATGGTCAAATGTGAGGCACCAGAGTACGTGAGAAAGTCAGACCCCACTCTCCACTCAACTGTGGAGAATGTTCTGACCATTGGCTAGATCTCGGTAGGGGTTTAAAGTTTACCGCCTGTATTGTCCTTGGCTGGTGCCTTAGTTTGAGCGGGACCCCTGGGCCCAAATCTGCTTATCATAATGTTCTACTTGTAGGTTTCTAGGACCCTCTGTATCCTTTTATTTTGCTATTCTCCCATGCTTCTCTCATCTACAGTCCCAATAGGATGTCTTCCCCTCTGTCCCAGTTTCCTGGTAAGTGAAGGCTTTCGTGGGAAATGCCCCTTGGGCTAGTATGCAGATATAAGTGAGTATATACCATGTAGTCTTTCTGCTTCTGGGTTAATTCACTCATTAGGCTCATTTCTAGCTCAATCCATTTATCCACAAATTTCGGGAATTCCTTGTTTTTAATAGCCGAGTAGTATTCCATAGTGTATATGTACCACAGTTTCTTTATCCATTCTTCTACTGAGGGACACTTAGGCTGTTTCCATGTTCTGGCTATTATGAATAAGGCTGCTATGAACATGGTTGAGCAAATGTTCTTGTTGTGTGCTGGAGCATCTTCTGGGTATCTTCCAAGGAGTGGAATAGCTGGGTCTTGAGGAAGCCCTATTCCCATTTTTCTGAGATAGCACCAGATAGATTTCCAAAGTGGCTGTACTAGTTTGCATTCCCACCAGCAATGAAGGAGTGTTCCTCTCTCCCCACATTCTCGCCAGCATGTGGTGTCGCTTGAATTTTTGATCTTAGCCATTCTGATGGGTGTAACATGGAATCTCAGAGTTGTTTTGATTTGCATTTCCCTGATGACTAAGGAGGTTGAGCATTTCTTTAAGTGTTTCTCAGCCATTTGATACTCCTCTGTTGAGAATTCTCTGTTTAGTTCCAAGCCCCATTTCTCAATTTGGTTATTTGGTTTGGTGGTGTTTAATTTCTTGAGTTATTTATATATTTTGGATATTAGACCTTTGTCAGATGTAGGGTTGGTGAAGATCTTTTCCCAGTCTGTAGGCTGTCACTTTGTTCTCTTGACAGTGTCTCCTGCCTTACAGAAGCTTCTCAGCCTCATGAGGTCCCATTTATTAATGGTTGACATTAAGGCCTGGGCCGTTGGTGTTCTGTTCAGGAAGTTGTCTCCTGTGCCAATATGTTCCAGGCTCTTCCCCACTTTTTCTTCTAAGTGACTTAGTGTCTCTGGTTTTATGTTGAGGTCTTTAATCCACTTGGATTTGAGTTTTGTGCAAGGTGACAAATATGGGCCCAGTTGCATTTTTTTTACACATAGACCTCCAGTTAGACCAGCACCATTTGTTGAATATGCTGTCGTTTTTCCATTGAATGGATTTGGCTTCTTTGTCAAAAATCAAGTGACCATATGTGTGTGGATTCATATCTGAGTCTTCCATTCGATTCCACTGATCAACCAGCCTGTTGCTGTGCCAGTACCATGCTGTTTTAATTACTATTGCTTTATAGTACAGTTTGAGATCAGGTATGGAGATTCCTCCGGAGCACCTTTTATTGTACAAGATTGTTTTAGCTATTCTGGGTTTTTTGTTTTCCATATGAAGTTCAGAATTGAACTTTCAATGCCTTTAAAAAATTGTGTAGGTATTTTGATAAGGATTGCATTGAATCTGTAGATTGCTTTTGGTAGGATGGCCATTTTTACTATGTTAATTCTCCTGATCCATGAGCAAGGAAGATCATTCCATCTTCTCATGTCATGTTCAATCTCTTTCTTCAGAGTTTTGAAATTTTTTTCAAACAAGTCCTTCACTTGCTTAGTTAGAGTAACTCCTAGATATTTTATATTGCTTGTGGCTAATGTGAAGGGTGTGGTTTTCCTAATTTCTTCCTCTGAAAGCTTGTCATTCATGTATAGGAAGGCTACAGACTTTTTTGAGTTAATTTTGTATCCAGCCAATTTGCTGAGGGTGTTTATCAGCTGTAGGAGTTCTCTGGTGGAATTTTGAGGGTCACTTATGTACACTATCATATCATCTGCAAATAGGGATAATTTGACTTCCTCCTTTCCCATTTGAATACACTTGATCTCCTTTTGTTGTCTTATTGCTCTGGCTAGAACTTCGAGTACTATATTGAAGAGATATGGAGAGAGTAGGCAGCCTTGCCTTGTTCCCAATTTTAGAGGAATTTCCTTGAGTATCTCACCATTTACTTTGATTTTGGCTATTGGCTTGCTGTATATAGCCTTTATTATGTTGAGGAAAGTGCCTTGTATCCTCGATCTCTCTAAAACTTTAAACATGAATAGGTGTTGGATTTTATCAAATGCTTTCTCTGCATCTAAAGAGATGATCATGTGTTTTTTTTTATTTTCAGTTTGTTTATATGGTGAATTACATTGATGGATTTCCGTATATTAAGCCATCCCTGCATGCCTGGAATGAAGCCTACTTGGTCATGATGAATGATATCTTTGATGTGTTCTTGTATTCGTTTTGCAAGTATTTTATTTAGTATTTTTGCATCGATGTTCATAAGAGAAATTGGTCTGAAATTCTCTTTCTTTGTTGAGTCTTTGTGAGGTTTAGGTATCAATGAGACTATGGCCTCATAGAATGAATTTGGTAATGTTCCATCCAATTCTATCTTTTGGAGTAGCTTGAATAGTATTGGTATTAGCTCGCCCTTGAAGGTCTGGTAGAATTCTGCACTGAAACCATCTGGCCCTGGGCTTTTTTTGGTTGGGAGACTATCAATGATTGCTTCTATTTCTGTAGGGGAAATGGGACTATTTATCTTGTTTATCTATTCTTCATTCAACTTTGGCAAGTGAAATTGATCAAGAAAATCGTTCTTTTCCCTTAGATTTTCAAATTTTGTGGCATATATGCCTTCAAAGTAGGATCTTATGATTCTTTGTATTTCTTCAGTGTCTGTTGTTATGCTTCCCTTTTCATTTCTGATTTTGTTGATTTCAATACTGTCGTGAGAGCTATTCTTACTTGAGGGCATAAGGATATGTTTTACATGAGGTTAGGAATTTATAATGGTCCAGTGATGTGGCAGTAGCATCTTTTCCTCTATGATCCGTAGCCTCACTAGTGCTTGGTAGTTGGATAACTTTGTAGCACTGTACATTATTTACATTCTGCTTATTAAATCTTAATCCCATTTAGAGAGCTGCTGGCTTCCACTATGGCACCTTTAGGGCTGTCTAGCCCTAGTGGACACTGATGTGGTCTGTAGGTGTCACAGCTGGGAAGCTCTCATAGCGCCTCTGGTACTATGAGAGTTAGTCATTGGAAGGAGGTTTGTGGACCAGATCAAAAGCACTTTCTCCAAGTGCTGTGTCCAAAGCGTATGGTGTTATTAGCAATAGAAGCTTACCTTCATCTTCTTCAGGGTACCAAGGACCACAGTAATATTCAATATTGTCTTGTGAGTTTCTCAGACTACTCTGACCAACAACCCAAGAGTCAGTTTCTTGTACCTGATACTGGGGGTATTTGCTAGATTATCACCCAAAGTAGTGTAAGTTCACACACACACACACACTCTTAAATGCATTACATGTAATTTTAGGTCAATATAAAATAATATTTTCCTAAGTCTCTTTTAAATATCCTAAGTGCTATTTACCCTTTCTCTCCCTTTTCCTCCTGCAGTGCCCCTTCTCTTTCTCCTTCTGTAATGTCTTTCCTCCCACTCCCAAACTAAATCCCTCCTATCTTACCTATATCCTGCTATTCACCTGTCTAGAGTTCCTTCTCCATGCCACATCTCTTTTTCCTTTCTTGGTTTTCTGCAGTGACTCCAAGTCATATACTCACATCTGAAGGTTTCGAGCTGGGAGCCACAAATAAGAAAACAGGACAACAACGGAAAGAGAATGAATCAGAGAAAGCATGCGACTCTATGTGTCTGAATTAGCTTCATTTAATATAACGTTTTTCAGTTCCACCGACTTACCTGAAATGTCCATGTTTTCATCTCTCTTTTATAGCTGAACAGTGTTCCATGGTTTATAGGTACCACATTTTCATCATCCATTTGTCTTTTGAAGGATACAGAGACCCAGTAAACATGGCTGAACAGTATCTGAGGAGCAGGATGTTGAGTGGCCAAGGAGTAGTGTAGCTAGGTCGTATGGTAGATTTATTTTCAGCCTTCTGAGAATTCTTCACACTGATTTCCAAAGTGGCTGCATCAGTGTGTAATTGCAGGAGTGAATGAGGGTTCTTCTCTTCTCACACCCTTGCCAGCATTTGTCCTGGGGGTTAATTTAATAATAATGAGTCTGGAGATGTGGAAAATTGTTACTTAATAAGGTACCTTATTAAAGTGCTACTCAAAAGGGAAAATGTGTGCTTCTCATGCACATACCAAAATATCTTTCCACATTATGGACCAAGTGGAGAAAGGAACAACAACAACAACAACAAAAATTGAAAACAGGAATCATGACAGTGTTTTAGAACACTGTTTGTTTGTAGGTCTCATCCTATGTCATTGTCAGCCCAATATACTCACTGAGATATGCCTAGGACAGATAGGCCTATCCTGTGATGTTTTGAAATGACTCTTCCATTGCATGATAGCATGAGGTCATGAAACAAGCAAAGAAAGGTTACATTAACAATTTTGATAATTTTGTTTATCATGGATTGTATTTGCATTGATTTTTAACTGTTAAGATATTGCATTGAAATGTCATTGCTCGGTTCCTGAGGGTTTTGGTGTCCTTTAGAGTCTGTGTTCAAGATAAGTATATTACTTGCTTTATCCTAATACTAGCCCTAGGTTATTACACACATAAAAACGTCAAATAATGATTAATTTAGAAATTAGTAAGACAGAATGAGTGAAAGTAATCTAACAAGATGAAAGTTACATGGGATAAAAGAAAGTCAGGGAATAGATATCAGTGCTCAGCCCTCATTCATATGAGAGGGATTTGGAGACTAAGCTGACTGCTGTCTCCCAAGTGGTCCCTGGTTATTTCAACATGAACTCAACTTAGGCAATGAAGGCATGAACTCAACTTTCCCACTGGTAAGTCCTCTTGAGAATGTCTGGGTTGTACCTTTAAAACTCAACTGGCTCAGCAGTAAACATGGGCTGCTTTTCCAAACGACCCTGGCTCAATTACCTGCACCAACCTGAAGCCTCACAACTGTATCTCCAATTCCAGACACCCTCCTTTGGGTTCTCCTTGTTTTTAATTTTTAAAAAAAATTTATTTTATTTTGATTTATTTATACATTTTATGTATATGGGTACTTTGTCTGCATTTACATCTGTACACCAGAAGAGGGCATCAGACAGTTGTGAGCTGTCATGTGGGTGCTGGGAATTGAACTCAGGACCTTTGGAAGAGCAGTGAGTGCTCTTAACCACTGAGCCATGTTTCCAGCCTTGGGTCCTTCTTGTTACTATAAGACATGCAGGGACAAAGATAGAGCAGAGATTGAGCAAATGTCCAACCATGGAAGAGAGCCAACCTTTGACAATATTAATGATATTCTGCTATGCTCACAGTCAGGAGCCTAGCATAACTGTCCTCTGAGAGGCTACACCAGATCCAAACAGATGTGGAGACTCATAGCCAAACACCGGGCAAAGCGTAGAGAGTCTTGTGGAAAAGTGGGGCGGGGGAGGGGGGGATGGATAGAAGGACTTGGAGGTGACAGGAGCTCCACAAGATGAAAAAAGTCAACTAACCACGGCCCAGAGGGGCCTGTGGAGACTGAAGCCCCAACCAAGGACAGTGAATAGACTGGACCTCGGCCCCTTACACAGATGTAGCAAATGGGCACCTCAGGCTTCGTGTGGGTCCCCTAGCAAGGGGAGCAGGGGTTGTCTCTGACATGGACTCAGTTGCCTGCTATTTGATCACTGCCCCCTGGCGGGGCTGCCTCTCCAGGCCACAGGGGAAGAGGATGTGCTCAGTCAATCCTGATGCCACTTGATGAGCTGGGGGTGGGTGAGCGTGTGGGGGCTCCTCTTTTCTGAAGAATAGGGGAGGGGGAGGGGGGAGCCAGAGGAGAGGAGGGAGGGAAGGCTACAATCAGGATGTAAAGTGAATAAATCATTTAAAAAGAGGGAAGGATTTATTTTGTAGAAAGGGATCAAAACAATTTCAGGCAAGAAAACTCTTCAACTACAATGATTCTCAACTCTGGCTGTGCAGGAGAGACATTAAAGTCTCCAAGGTCTCAAGCAACATCTGGGGCAAGAAGAACCAGAACTTCGCTGGTGGGCCCTCAGCCTTAAGTTGTTAAGTTGCCTTGATGGCTGCAGTGCAACCCACATTAAGGAACCAACCACTGACTTAGAGGATGGTTAAGTGGTAGAACTATTAGCCTTATTTACCCAGCTCCCAGTGACGGAGCTACCTCTCTCCCATCTACAGAGGGCTTTATATTTTGACTAAATAATAATAATAAAAAACACATTTGAAGAGACGTGAGCTGTTAGGAGTGCTAGGCTCGAGTCCCAGCACCCACACAGTGGCTTACAATGGTCTGTAACTCCAGTTACAGGGCTTCTGATGTAGTTTTTTTTTTTTCCGAGACAGGGTTTCTTTGTGTAGCCTTGGCCATCCTGGACTCACTTTGTAGACCAGGCTGGCCTTGAACTCACAGCGATTCGCTTGCCTCTGCCTCCCGAGTGCTGGGATTAAAGGCTGATGTCCTTTTTATAGCTCCATGGGCATAGCCTGCAGGCGGTGCACAGACATACTCGCTTGCAAAACACCACCAACACCTAAAGTAAATATGAAGGAAAAATAAAATAATAAGAAAAGCACATTAGAGCTCATATTTTCTTTAAATATGCTGTGCAGAGACCTTTATCACAGATGCAGTTCAGGTTGAGGCTGGGAGTTGTGGGAAATCTTCTGTTTTGGGTGGGAGGGTAAATTAGGTAGTTAAAAAATACTTTTCCATCTTAGTGTTTCTGTTACCCAGTGCCAAAGATTCTTTCGCTTCCGTCTTTGGAGGTACGCTCTTTCGCTCACTCTGCTCTTCGGCTGACTGGCCTTCTGTTTACTTTGATCTTAGGGGTTCATTTCTGCTCTTTTCCCCAGTGATGATCTAATTGCACAGATACGAATACCGCATAAGTGCACATCCGACAGGCCAGTTTTAGTTGTGTTTTGTGAAGAGTACAACCTGCAGTATTTTATGTGAATCTCCGGTATTAAAATTCGACTTGAATGGTACTGTACTAAATAGGGAAGAGGCAATTCAAAAATTTGGGTAAAACCAAGGACAATATGTGCAGTAAACATTGAATCCCTACCCAGATCTAGCCAAGGGATAGGACATTCTCTACAGTTGAGTGGAGAGTGGGGTATGACTTTCACATGAACTCTGGTGCCCCATATTTGACCACGTCCCCTTGATGGGGAAGCCCCGTGGCTCTCAGGGGAAGGATAGCAGGCTACCAAGAAGAGAATTTATACCCTATGATCATATACAGGGGGAGGAGGTCCCCCTCAGTCACAGTCATAGAGGAGGGGAATAGGGTGAAAGTGGGAGGGAGGGAGGAATGGGAGGATAGAAGGGATGGGATTACAATTGAGATGTAATATGAATTAATAAATAAATAAATTAAAAAAACAAAAAAAGCACAAAAAACAAAAACAAAAATTTGGGTAAGAAAGCAGAGTCAGTACAAAGAAATAACATCTATTTAAAACAAAGGCATTTCTTTCTTAGTTAACCCAGTGAAAAAGTGTTATGTGATGTGTGTGTAATAAAAACTTGACTTTTTGAGTATTTCAGAAACTAAACAGTATTAAACACTTGAGTAAAAGCCTTTAATGTGATATGGTCCACCCACAATTAGCATCTCTATTCTACAATTATCTCCAAATACTGTTTTTTTTTTTTTGTTACATTCAAATACTTAAGATCGTTCACGTTTTTTCTTTGAGACAGGGAATCATTTGGCTTGCCTCAACTAGCCGTATAGTTGAAATGATGCTGAGCTTGCAATTCTCTTGTCTCCACTTCCCGGGTGCTGCAGTTTCAAGTTTCTATGGCTGAGGACTGAACCCATCCATGCTAGGCAAATTCTACCAACTGAGCTACATCCGCAGACTGAATTTTTGTGCCCATGGATTTTTATCATCTTCGATTTTATAACCTATAGCAAACCATGTGTTTAGTGAGTTTGAAATCTTCCTATGGTATAAAACAAGGCATTTCAGCTGTGATCAGGTTACTGATCTCTCCAGTCGTGTTTTATATAAAGAACGTGAGAGTAGAAGACAAAACCAACCCCTACTCTGTTCATTTTAGTGACTATTTTCAGTACATATCACATTTTGAAAAATATGTGGATTCCCACCCACCTGTAAGAAAGCATTTGATTCTGCAGCAGACACAGGTGGTGATAGCTATTTAAAAAAAAGATTTATTTTATGTAGATGAGTGCTCTATCTGCATGTACATCTGCATGCCTGAAGATGGGTACCAGATCCCATTATAGATGGTTGTGAGGCACCATGTGGTTTCCAGGAATTGAACTCAGGACCTTTCAAAGAACACAGAGTTCCCTTAATTGCTGAGCCCTTGAACATAGCATCAGAATGCCAGAGTTGAGGGCTCGGCTCTTGTGACTCAGTCCCTTGGGGTCTTATGGACCTTTGTTGTACAGGCTAGCATGATTGAAACATGTGGAAATATGACTGGACAGCAAGGATGTGATCTAATGTAATAGCATAGGTGGAGAAACCAGTGGCCCATGGGATTCAGTCACAGGAGGATGTTGTCCAGAGATCTGAGTCTGCCCTCGAAGTAATGGATGGTTTCAGATGGCTTTGTCTAGGTGTGTTCTTTTCCACTGAGATACACCAGTGTGTCAGCCAAGATTGTCATTGATATCACGAGCCCAATGCTCATTGCTGTTCTTCTACAGGCTTCCCCTTGTGTTTTTTTCAGTCTCAGACGCTATTGTAGGTGGCACTTCTATTAAGTTTAGGTAGGAATTTAGTGAAGCACCTATTTTAATCATTTCTAGATTTGTAATAGCATTTTCTTAATCTAGGTAACAGCAAGGGATCTGTGGAAAAAAACTGGCTCTTATACACTTCAGAACGGTTTCTTCTTCTTCTTCTTCTTCTTCTTCTTCTTCTTCTTGTTTTTTTTTTTTTTTTTTTTTTTTTTTTTTTTTTTTTTTTTTTTTTTTTTTTGAGACAGGATTTCTCTGTGTAGCCTTGGCTGTCGTGGACTCACTTTGTAGACCAGGCTGGCCTTGAACTCACAGTGATCTGCAGTACAAATGAAATCTGAGCCAATCATCGCGGGACTGATGATCTCTCCACAAAGCAGTCTTCCTTTCTTGTTTGGGTTGGTTTCTTCATTCACACCAGCCTTAATCACAGTGTGGTACTTCCATGGAAAGAAAGTTGACCTTTTGAAATTTGAACATGAATCATAGCATTGTAAAATATGTGCAGTGGCGGAAGAGGCTAGGAGAGCTGGTAGACAGCTAAGGGATGGAATGAATGAATGGACTGTGTTCATTAGCAGAAAACCAAAGAGGAACTTAGTTGAATGCAAATATATTTGTACATTTAAATCATTTCAGGCAGACGTCGAGGCTCAGGTTCATCTGTTTATAAGCACTAAAGAATATGATAAGCATAAAGTTTAGGTGACTAGAGATTGATCTTATAGATAATTCTGAAACCAGAGGGAGAATTTTGGTAGCATCAATCTAAAGCCTAATTAATCAATAACCTGGACAAGATGTTTGGGGACCGGTAACTATATAATGGTGAAAAACAACAGTGTCAAGTCAAAGCATGACCTCTGAAGTGAAATCAAAGCATGACCTCTGAAGTGAAATCAAAGCATGACCTCTGAAGTGAAATCAAAGCATGACCTCTGAAGTGAAATCAAAGCATGACCTCTGAAGTGAAATTCTATTTAGGCAGGAATAATTACTAAAATTTATGAGTTGCAAACTAGAAAACTAGTGAAGAGAATTATACGAGTTGGGAATTTAGCTAAATCAGAGAGCACTTGGCCAACATACATGAAGCTCTGCTTTTATCTCTCATCAATCAATTGGTCAATTAGTCAGTCAGTCAATAAGTGTGTGTGATGTTGTATTTGAGATGAAGGCTATAAATTGCTTTAGGCACAAATAGATGCACTGAATATAGGACTACAGATATGAAAATCAGTTTAAGATGAAAGGAGAGAGATAGTTAGGGCAAAATACTTGTTGTAGAGTTTTCAACTTGAGATCAGGATATCTAATCAAGTAGGAATAGATCAAAGAATGGACAGGATTCCATTCAACAGATTCCGGTCAGATTTGTCAGCAAAAGGAAGCTGACAGTAAGTTTTAAATAACGGTAGAAAGATTAGAAGTCTAGGACCAGCCACAGAGAAAAGAGTAAGTCATCAAAAAGTTGTAATGTCACTTAAGAATCTCAGCTTTGGAAGAACTGGAGTACAGACAAGAGCCTGTGTTTCAGGAGGACAAAGTCAGTGAGGAAGTAGTTTCCCAAACCAAATGGGAGCAGCTCCAAGGCTGACCTGGTGCTGAGCTCCAAACCAAGGTGATTTGTATTTCTAATCCCAAAGGCTAAGGTTAGAATGAAACGGAAAGGTGGGGAGACAGCCCAGCAGTTAAGAGCACTTGCTGGTTATGCAGAGGGCCAGGCTCTGGTTCCAGCACCTATACTGGCGAGCTCACAACCATCTGTAGCGCCAGCTGTAGGGGCTCTAATGCCCTCTTCTGAGGTTGGAGGGTATTGCATTCACACACACACACACACACACACATACACACACACACGCGCGCGCGTGCGCACATGTGAGCGTGCACTAGAAATAATAAAGATAAAATAAAAAAAAATTAGCTCAGTCAACAAGTCCTAATTACAAGTGAAAGATGCAAAGAGCCAAAGTGCAATGGTTGTGGTGTGTGCTGACAATACAAAGCAAGAACATGCTAAATTCCCAAACACAAATGAGCTCCCACGCCTGAAAGCCTGTGTAAGAGAAGTCCAGAGCAAACATACACACGTACTCCCTGATCTCATCATGTGACGTGTTGTACCACATTCGTACTGTCAGGGGGAAAAGCTGTATTTCCTGTTTTCTTTATCCAGTCTGTGATGTTTTGTCTTGCTAGTGACAAAAGACAGAGACAGGCGACAAAAAGCCAGAGGATTCTACTTGTGGATTCTACCACACGACTGGTCATATTTTGAGATGTATTTTCCAACAAGGTCCGGGGACTTGTGACTAAAATTTCCTTTTACTAAATTTTACTAGTACAGGTCCTCAGTGGGAGCCCTGTTTAGTGGAATTATTTTTGGAGCCTGTAAGTGGATAAATTCATTACACTTTTAGGACTTCTCTGCCCATTTCTCATCTTCATTTCAAAATGTAATTTAACCCTTTACTTGTCCTACTTGGAAAAACCACTTCATCTGCATGAGATTTCTGCAGAACTGCTCTTATTAATGTATTTCTACTTCCTTATGATGCTATAATTATCTTTTACCTGCTCCTGTGTTTTCTAGTCTTTTTTCACCATAAAGCTATGAGGATCCAATCGTGGAATTCTACCCTAATGATAAAACACTCTACTTACTTACTTAATTTATTTATTTGTCATTTGCCTGTGTCCTTTGGTAGCGCGCAGAGTACCTCCCAGTACCGTGAACACTAGTCAGAAGGGTCCTAGTTAGGCACCAGTTTGACTTTTCCATCTTTAATGAGCTAGGTAAGTGTTATCCTCAGCAACAGGGTTTGTGGAGAGCAAGCAACAGCCTTGGCAATAGCTTGAGCTGTTTGCAGGTTTCTATGCGGCCCCTTTGGCGAACAACTCAATATGTACAACCTTTCCTGCCGCTGGAAGTTTCATTTGGTGTTGAAAGATCTCTAGTTGGGGGCACTGCTTCCTTGTTATTTGGTGACTCCATTTAGTTTTTTTTCATATATGTATATATTTTTGAGACATTTCTACAGTAGCAGATTTCCACGTGACCCCTCAAATGAACCTTAGTGTTAGCTGTCTCTTCCCAAGTTCCCTTCCCCATAACTCTCTTTTTCTCCTTATTTAATCTGCTGTTTCTGTCTCTTCATAACTATATATTAAAATAAATATTTTATGTTTATGGATAGTTTTGCCTGCATGCATGTCAGTACACATCTTAGGTAATTGACTGGGATGGAATCCGGAAGGTCTGCGGTCCCTGCTCCAGAAGTGGGCAGATGAGGCCAGCACCAAGAGGCCCATCAGGCATGCAAAGGGGAGACCCTGTTGAGTGGCCTGTAAGAGAAATGGGTGTCTTGAACAGAATGAGAGAATTCCAGCTGTGCCAGAAGACTATCCTGGAGGAGAACAGTTTCGTCATCGAGGGCTTGCGCTGGAGAAGTCCGCTCTGGCTCTGTAACAGGCGCCAGAAGGCAAACGAGCAAGCATTGACTATTCCCACCCAGTGATGATCAGGCTGCACGGGTTTTATTTGTTGGCTTGGCAGGGTGGGGGTGGGGGTGGGGCGCGGGCGGCGGAGCTCTGTGTCCTTTCCTTTGCCCCTACGGTCCCAGCTTGTTATCCCCAGGCTTTGAGAGTGCACACTTTACCATGTTTTGTTCTAATCCTATCCCCAGAGGCTCAAGACTTCCTTAGTCCCCTTTGCCCTTTTGGGCTCTTCCATGCACTTAAACTGAGGTACATGTCTTGTCCGGAGAGAAGAAGGTGGAGAGAGAAGAAGGTGGAGAGAACGTGGAGTCTACTCAAGCATTTCCTCCTCACTCACTAAGGATGGACTTGGAAGCACAAAGGATTGGGCCTGGAGCTTTCGAGCGAAGATGAAACTCAATGATGCTTTTGATTTAATCCTCATAATCACTCACCATTTTTTTTCTCTTAAAGAAGCCAACGATACAGAAATAAAGGGCTATTAGCACATGCTTTCACATATGTACTTCATATGTGTGTGTGTGTGTGTAAAACACTCTGATATTTCTCTATGGAGGAGATTCCAAGGGTTGTGGGGTCAGACCTGGGAGGGCTGGGAAGTGAGTGTGATTGGGGTCCAAGATGTGAAATTTCCAAATAATCAATAAAAATATTATGAGAGAGAGAGAGAGAGAGAGAGAGAGAGAGAGAGAGAGAGAGAGAGAGAGAGAGAGACAGCGAGAGAGAGAGAGAGAGAGAGAGCGCAACAGCTGTGTCACTCACAGAAGCCTTGCTCCATACCATGCTCCCTTCTGCTGCTTGGCTCTTATGTTCTTTTTGTCCCTTCCTCAGTGATGTTCTCTATGCCTTGGGGGTGATGCTTTGGACATCTCATTTATGACGGAGGTGTCCATCCAACCATTTATTCTCCAAATGGCTTGTTTTGAGTCTCTGTAGTGATGACTGACAACTTCAAAGAGAAGCTTCTCTGACAAAGGCTGATAAAAGTGCTAACTAATCTGTTCACTTTCAAAATAGACACAGTTATTGAGAGGGTAATTTGATGTGCACATCCCATTAGCACTATAAAAGCAATAGCTTCCCAATTATAGTCTATGATATCCCCAGTCATGGACTTTTGACCAGACTGACAGTACTGGATGTGAATAACCTTCTGAACATCAGAAATCCAATCAAATAACAAAGTAGTTGTTGAAGGGGAGATAAACCTGTTTTTTTAGGATTTCAAGTGTGGGATCGGAACGGTCTCATGAGAGAACAGGTGAGGTTAATCCACTAGAAGACTAACCACTTCATGCGGGAGCTTGATTGTTGCCAGCTGAAAAGATCCCATGAACAGACTCTGGGAGGAGATATATAAATGAGACCAGAACTGGAGGCAGGGCTTTTTGGAGACTTGGGATAGTTTTGGCTGTTCATCGTTGTACTTCGAGACGCTCCTAGAGAGAACCGCTCGAGGGAAGGCTTCGGGGCTCCGGCTCCTGCTGAGATTCTGGGTTCTGGTTACTCTAGGTTCCAGCAGAAGAAATCCTGCTGATTGTGCCAGGAGAATTGTTCCTCGGAACTGATACCCTTACGGTTTTGTTATTGTGTCCATTAATCCTTATTTCCTATCGTTTTGGTTAGTCGGGTTATAAGTGACGTATGCTCAGTCATTAAGTTGTCAACAAAATATATTGGTTAAGAAAATTGAGCATACAGGTTGTCTACTTCCATAACAGACTTGCTGGCAATTTAAACCACTGTTTCAGTCAGTGTTCTATTGCTGTGAAGAGGCACAATGACCATGGCAACTCATAAAGGAAAGCATTTAATTGGTGCTCCCTTGTACTGTCATTTCAGAAGTTTAGTCCATTATCACCATGGCAGGAAGCATGGTGGCATGTAGGCAGACATGGTGCTGGCGAAGGAGCTAAGAGTGCTACATCCAGATCTGCAGGGAGGGAGGGAGGGAGAGAGGGAGGGAGAGAGAGAGAGAGAGAGAGAGAGAGAGAGAGAGAGAGAGAGAGAGAGAGAGAGAGAGAGACTGAGCCTGGCTTGGGTTTCTGAAAACCCCAAAGCCCACCTCCGGTGACACATTCACTTCAAGAAGGCCACACCCTCTTCTGATTGGATCAAACAAATGATACATATTCTAAGTGCTGCCATTTTGTTTTCAGACTCCATAAGTTCCCAGGCTCTACAGGAGCTTTCCAGATGGCTAGCCAACTTCCACCTTTCCCTTTTGTTCCTAACTGTGAAAGAACAAGTGATTCTGATTGATGAAAAACTGTGACTGTAACTTGCCACAGATGTTTGTGGTTTTCATGCTTAAACACTCGGGAACATTCTGACTCGTGGTTGCTGCTCAGGTCCTGAGTCTGTTCTGCAGCCCTGAGTGGTCAGTAGTGACCTGAGTACAATACATTTTTATCGTATGCTTAAATACTTACTAAGACGAACATTCGAAGATGCAGTCAGCTCCTGAGTCTGTGCTGTTGTCCCTGACTGGTCAGTTCTTGTTGCTTAATTCAAATAAAGATCTTGCTCTGTGTGGACTCTAGTGCCTGCTTGGTTGTCTTGGATTTTTGGACCCTAACACTTAACAAGATCACAAACCCCCATTCCCTTTCAAGTAGTGCCACTCCCTAATGATCAAACGCTCAAATATATGAGCCAATAGAGGTCATTTCTATTCAAACCACCACAGTCCACTCCCTGGCCTCCATAGGCTTTTAGCCATATCACAATGCAGAAATGCATTCGGTTCAACTTCAAAACTTCCCATAGTCTACAACAGTTTCAACTCTCTCAACTTCAGCTCCTGCAAAAATCAACAAGCAGATCACATCCTTCCAACGTACAATGGCACAGAATAGGTATAACAATTTCAAAAGGGAAGAAAAGGAGCAAAGGAGTAGTGAGGAAGTACTGGACTAAACCAAGACCTAAAAACAAACAGGGCAAGCTCCAACCTCTGCATCTCCATGTCTGATGTCAAAACGCTCTTCAGATCTCCAACTCCTTTCAGCTTTGGTGACTCAAACACACTTCTCTCTCTTGGATTGGTTCCACACCCTGTTAGCAACTCTCCTTGGCAGGTATCCCATGACTCAGGCATCTCCAATATCTTGGGGGTTTCCAAGGCAACCGAGGGTTCACCTTTATAGCTTCACAAGATGGACTCTTTGGACCTCCATGCGGAGACAACCCTGATACACGCTTGGCCTCAGCTGCTTTCCTTAGCCGCAGAGGAAGATTCCACAGCCCCTTTCTTGTATCCTTGCCTCTAAAGCCAGGACCGTGTGGTCTGAGCTGCCAAGTTCTGCTGCTAGCTGGGGCTGGAGCATGACCTCCTTATTTGGTTATATCTGCATCAGCTTTCTGTTGTTAGTAATTTTCTTTACTGTTTAACTCTTTACTTACTTTCCATAAGTTGGAAGCTTCTCTGGGTGGAGTCTTGCATGAGGTCACCACTCCATTCATTCTGTTTAGCACCAGGCTTGTTTTGTTTTGTTTTGTTTTGTTTTGTTTTTTTTAAATTTCTTTGAGCACTGGACTTAGCTCCATTACACTTCCTGGTGTGTTTCTTCCATCCTCAATCTTCACTTTCATATGTTTCCTTTCTTAGCTTGTTCCTTTTCATTATAGATTTGCACAAGTGTGGCCACCTTCCAAACAATAGTTAATACTAGGCTGTCTTGGAATCTCCTCTGTCAGTGCTGTTACTCCAAAACTCTTTAATTTAGCTTCTCAGGTAGGTTTCCCGCCCTCCCCCCCCCCCCCACCCCAAGGACAGAAAGCAGCCACATTCTTTGACAAAATACCACAAGAATGGTTTCTGGGCCACTTATGAATACTCTTTATTTCTGAAACCTCTTGAGCTAGGCTGTCAGTATCCATACCTCTGACTTCCATACTCCTGCTAGTATGGCCTATTAGGCTCCACTTAACTAGTTCAACTGCTTTCTTAATCCAAAGTCCTAAAGTCTACATTCCTCCAACAAGCAGCATGGTCTGGACTGTCACGGCAGTGCCCCACTCCCTGGTACCAACTTCTGTCTTAGCTACCATTCTATTGCTGTGAAGGGACATGGGACACCATGGCCATAGCAACTCCTAAAAGAAAGCCTTTAGCTGGGCCTTGCTTACAGTCTTAGAGGTTTAGTACATTATTATCATGGTGGGGAGCATAATGGCTCACAGGCAGGCGTAGAACAGTGTCTGAGAGCTTAATCCTGATCTGTAGGCAAAGACGCAGAGAGAGAAGAGACTTGGGCCTGGCAGGGACTTTTGAAACTTCAAAGCCCACCCCCAATGACACAGTTTCTCTAACAAAGCCACACCTCCTAATTTTTCTAATCTTATCAAAGAGTTCCACTTCCTGGTAACTAAGTATTCAAATAAATGTATCTCTAGAAGCCACTCTTACTCAAAGCACAACAGCTGCTAAAAATGCTTACAACAGTTTAAAAAGATTTAATTTTACTTTAAATATGTATGCGTGTGTATGCATGTGTGTGTGTGTGTGTGTGTGTGTGTGAGAGAGAGAGAGAGAGAGAGAGAAAGAGAGAGAGAGAGAGAGAGAGAGAGAGAGAGAGAGAGAGAGAGAGAGAGAGAGAGAGACAGAGAGACAGAGAGAAAACACATGTGTGTAGGAGCCAGCAGAGGGCAGCAGATACCTGGGAGTTGGAGTCGTAGGTGGTTGTGAGTCATCTGATGTGGGTGTTGGAAATTGAACTCAGGTCCTTTGGGAGAGAAGGAAGAGGTCTTAACTGCTGAGCAGTTTTCTTTCTTTCCCTTCCTTCTTTTCTCCCTCCATTGTTTCCTTCCTCCCTCCCTCCTTCCTTCCCTCCTTCCTTCCTTCCTTCCTTCCTTTCTAGCCCTGGCTGGCCTGAAACTTGATGTATAGGTCAGGTTAGCCATGAACTCAGTAATCTGCCTCTGTCTCTTGCATGCTGGCATTTAAATTCCTATTATTATTATTAATTATTTATTATTATTATTATTATTATTATTATTATTATTATTATTATTATTATGTTATTATTATTATTAATTTTCTGTGTGTGTGTGTATCACACACATTCCATGATGCACATGTAAAGGTCAGAGGAAAACTTGTGTGAGTCAGTTCTTTCCTTCCACAGTGGGTTCCGGGATCAAACTCAGCTTGTCCAACTTGTGCAGCAAGCACGTTTACTACTAAGCCATTTTACCAGCCCTAAAAATGCTTTCAGAGCACTTAATCTACATGTGACATTTGGAATCTGCTGTTGATCCTTTAGGTGGGAAAAACTTTGTGGAAGAGCTAATAAATATTTCTTGAAAGAGGACGAGGAGTACTAATATTTGGTATGTCTCACATCCTGCTTATTTAATGTCTGTCATGATCATTGTTAAAGGCACACGATTGTTAGGGTATAATTCACATATTTGAAACATTTGCTGTGTGTTAGGATCACGTATATTCTTTTTGCGTCATGCTCCCTGTTGCTGACAGACAGAAATGAGTCACCTCACAGGCCTCTTTCCAAGCAGAAAGAATCCTTAGAAATGCCTACTGCACTGACATATTTCTATGGTGGCAGAAATATTTAGAAAAGACTAAAGTTTTTGATTTTTATTATTTCTCATGCTCAGAATGAGTTATTGGGGGCTGGGGAGATAGGCCAGGCTGGTAGAGTGCCTGCCGCTCAAGCTTAAGGAATCTGGGTTCAGATAGACAGCATCAAAGTAAAAGGCTGGCATGGAAGCGCCATGTATTACCCAAGCTCTGGGTTGGGAAAGAGGCAAGGGTGCCTGAAGCCCATTGGCCAGCCCACCTAGCCTAATAGTGAGCTTCCGGTTCAGTGAGAGATATGTACACCCCGCCCCCCTATCAAAAATAAGGCGGAAAAAACCCGAGGAAAGACATCTGAAATGAACCTCTGGCTTCCACACGCATGAGGACACATTGTGTTCACACACACCCAAAACCACACACAGTAGTGCTTGGTTGGGTGATATTTAAGCTCGCACGTAGCTGTAAATTCTGCACTGTAGCATAAATCAGTTAGTGGCTTTGGTAAGGGCGACTGGAAGCTTTCACAAGGAGAACATAGGGTACTGCTTACCTTGAAGCTCTTTCATAACCACATGCATTACACTGGGTACGTTACAGCACTTTAAAAGGGGCCAGATGGGATTTTTTTTTTTTTTTTTTGTCATTTGAGCACGCAGTATATAATTGTCTTTTAAATCATTGATCTGACTGAAACAACTTGAATTTTTGTATTATAACTGATAACTATTTCATAAACGTATGTTACTGGGAATATGTTATGTGTACTGGAAATACACAGCAGTCATAAATCCGGGCAAAACTGGTGGATTTTATGTTATGGCTGTTGATGTGGTGCACTCCCGTATCGTGCATGACTCAAGGAAAGTTTCTCTTAGTCCATGATCCTGACAATATGAAGGCCGACAGCAGTGGGTAAGCTGGAAAACCGTTTGTGACAGGCTCCTGGGAGAGAGAGCTTTTATTTTATCCTGCTTGGTCTTTGATTCTTACCAATACTGAATTTTTTACTTCTTTTTCTGCAGCCGCTTTGTGAAGACTCTATTACAGGGGGTTAAAAATAGCGCAGTGGACAATGAGAAATGATGACATGTCATGACAAGATATTTTGGCTTTGAAATTTGTTAAAGAGACATGATATGTTTATGACTAATTAATTGTATAACTAACCAAACCAAGAAGCCTAAATTATTTAAATTAATTAATAATAAATAAAAATTGAAAGAAAACAATATTCTTTTTATAGATTTTAAGTGAAAGTGCTGATTTATAAGATATTTGTGAGGGGCCAATGAGAGTGAGTCTGAAAGGCGATGCACACTTCAGTCTGGTTTCCCATTCTCTGACAAGGAAGAGTCCAGACCGAAGAGTGAAACCCTTGCCCAGAAACGTGCCCCACCCATGCTCAAGAGTTCCTATCTAGAACTGCAGAGGCAGACCAGAGGCCAGAAAATTTTACACTGAGCCCCAACCTTGATATACCCTTTCCTCAGCGGAGCCCTACAAAACCTCAGGGCCCCAGTGCCACAGCAGGCAGCCTCCACTTCCTCAAAGAGGCTGTGGACCTTTAGTTGTTCTGATTAAAACAACAATTCTAGGCTCTCTTTTGCTTTGGTTTTTATTTTGGTTTTGTTTCACTATGGGCTTTACATGAAGCGGAGGCTGGTCTCGCATCTTTCATCCTCCTGCCTCAGGGTCCTGAGTGCAGGGGATATGGGCATGCAGAAGCACGTATGGCCTCGCCTGTGGGTTCTTTCACTTGAGTGAAGCCTTAATGATTTTCTAGCATTTTCAAAAGTTATTATTATTATTATTATTTTTTTTTCAAGACAGGGTTTCTCTGCATAGCCTTGGTTGTCCTGGATTCGCTTTGTAGACAAGGCTGGCCTCAGAACTCACAGAGATCCGCCTGCCTCTGCCTCCCGAGTGCTGGGATTAAAGGCGTGCGCCACCACGCCTGGCTAGTTATTATTTTTTTTAAATGGCAATAAATTGGATGAAGTAGTACCCACATGCAAACACAGTACTTGGGAGGCTGAGGCAGGAGAATAACGAGTTTAAAGCCAGCCTCAAGTATAAATCACGAGGCCTTGTCTCAAAACAAAAGCATAGGCACAAACAAAAACCAAACTACACACTCCTTCCACTACAAAACAAAACAAAACAAAACAGAAATGAATGAAGCGGAAATCCACGACACAAACAAAAGACATGGCAATGACTTGTTCATGTTGCATTCACTAATTAAAAGTCCGTACGGACACCTACTGTTTAGGACTATGTTATATCTATGGAAAAGCACTGGAAAGTTCTCGGCTTTTGTGGAGCTTATACTAGTAGTGTAAGTCTACCCTGATATCACTATCACTCACACAGAAAGCCAGTGAGTGGGCTATGTGCTGTGCTATGTGGTAGAAGCAGTTAAGAAGACAGAGCAAGACTGGGCACAGTAATGGCCTAGGCAAGGTCTTGCTGGAAGATGATCACAGTGAACGATACCGGAACGGCTGAGTCTGTACAGTCGTCCCACGGCTTGCTTGGGTTTTTAAATTGCTTTTGTGCCATCTGAGCCATTTTTCACTGGGAGGCTATCCAATGACGAGAGTCGTGGTGGTTTGAATAAAAATGGCTCCCATTGGTTCCTAGGCAGTGGCAGTATTAGGAGGCGTGGCCTTGTTGGAGTAGGTGTGGCCTTGTTGGAGGAAGTGCATCATTAGAGGGTGGGCTTTGAGGTCTCAGAAGCTCAAACCAGGCCTAGTGGTTTAAAGTTCTTTTCCTGATACCTGGGGATCTAGGTGTAGAACTCTGGGCTACCTCGCTAGCTCCATGTTGGCTTTTGTGCCACCATGCTTTCTGCCACGATGATAATGAACTAAAACTGGAAACTGTGAGCCAGCTCCAGTTTGAAAAAAAAAAATTTTTTTAGGGATTTGTTTGAGGGCACATAGCCAATTGCAGTCCAAGCTGGAGACAGAACTTAAAAGAAAACTCTGATCACTATTTTTTCTAGTGCACAGAATCCACTATAAACCAAGACTGAATATCTTTAGAGAAACCGGGACTAGTACTTCTGCAATTCAGCTTAATAACTTAGTATTTTAATTAAATGCTAAATGATGTAGAAATCAGAGTCCTTAAAATATTTTATCACACTTAGTTCATGTTCATTTGCTAAATTTGATACAATGAATTGCATTAGAAACTTTTATTTATCTTTTTCCAACTTAAAATTCGATTCTTTAAATTTTACTGTGAAGCTCTTATGTGTGCACGAAACGATTATGTTGGTGAACAAGTGAAAAATACTAAAAAAAAAAAAAAACCTACTATAATGAGATAAGCCCACAAAAAGTCACTATTTTTGTGGTTGTGACAGACTCGACCCTCCAGTTCCTCATTTGAAGCTCTAGTTCTGGTGACTGGATGAAGGACACGATTAATTTTATTCCTTATTATTTTTCTACATTTAACACACCCTCAGTTCTTTTCACTAAAACTTTGCATTGGCATTTGAAATCATGGGTTTCTTTAGTCTGCTTCTATTTGTCTCCTTGCTGCATCTCTTTCCCGTCTTCCCCCACTCTTTCCCTTCTTCCCCCACTCTTTCCCGTCTTTCTCCACTCTTTCCAATCTTCCCCCACTCTTTCCCTTCTTCCCCCACTCTTTTCAATCTTCCCCCACTCTTTGCCATCTTCCCCCACTCTTTCCAATCTTCCCCCACTCTTTCCCGTCTTCCCCCACTCTTTCCTGTCTTCCCCCCTCTTTCCAATATTCCCCCACTCTTTCCCATCTTCCCCCACTCTTTCCCTTCTTCCCCCACTCTTTCCCTTCTTCCCTCACTCTTTCCTGTCTTCCCCCACTCTTTCCCGTCTTCCCCCCTCTTTCCAATCTTCCCCCACTCTTTCCAATCTTCCCCCACTCTTTCCCATCTTCCCCCACTCTTTCCTGTCTTCCTCCACTCTTTCCCTTCTTCCCCCACTCTTTCCTGTCTTCCTCCACTCTTTCCTGTCTTCCTCCACTCTTTCCTGTCTTCCCCCCTCTTTCCAATCTTCCCCTACTCTTTCCGGTCTTCCCCCACTCTTTCCAATCTTCCCCCACTCTTTCCTGTCTTCCCCCACTCTTTCCAATCTTCCCCCACTCTTTCTGGTCTTCCCCCACTCTTTCCCGTCTTCCCCAACTCTTTCCTGTCTTCCCCCACTCTTTCTGATTTCCCCCACTCTTTCCCTTCTTCCCCCACTGTTTCCCATCTTCCCTCTTCTTTCCCATCTTCTCCCACTCTTTTCCTCCCTTCATTCTTTCCCATCTTCCCCCAACTCTTTCCCCCCACTCTTTCCCATCTTCCTCCACTCTTTCCTGGCTTCCTCCACTTCCCAGATAGTCAACCCGACTGTATCATCATGTCACATATACCTCATTATCCTCACTCTCTCCTCCCCTTATTTTAGACACCCCATTATAGTCTTTCTACTTTCAGGTCATGTATAAATTGAAAGATAAGTTCCATGTCTTAGGGTCAACATTTAGTATTTTTCTTTCTGATTCTGGGTGTTTGGTTTTAACACAATGATTTTCAGTTCTTCTATTTTCCCGCAAAGGCCATAATTTCATTATTCTTTACAGTGGAATAAAATTCCATTGTGTACATATGGCCACACTTTATTCATCTATCAGTGGGCATCTAGGCTGGTTCAATTTCTTGGTTATTGTGAATAGTGCAATAATAAACATGGATGCCCCAATATCTCTGTCATATGCCAACACAGAGTCCTTCAGTCCATACCCAGGAGGAGTGTAGCTGAGTCATCTGGTGCTTTAAAATCTATTTTTAGTTGTTTGAAGATTCTCCATACATAAGTATGTGTGGAGTGAACGCACCAGTTTACATCACTGCCAATAATGTATAAAGGTGTCTTGTTCTTCATTTCGTCATCAAGAATATGTTGTCATTTATTTTGTTTATGATAGCCATTCTTCCTGGAGTAAAATAGTACATCAACGCAGTTTTGATTGGCATTTTCTGGTTGCCTAAAGATGATGAGCATCTTTGAGTTCTCTTTAGAGGACTATCTGTTTAATCAATCAGTCTGTTTGTTGCCTAGATAATTTTTCTGTTTTATTTTTGGAGTTCAGTTTTTATAGGGTGTAGGCATTAACTCCTTGTCGGATGTGTAGTTGGTCGAGGGGCTTCCTACTGATAAATGAACCCTCCATTCTGGTGGATTGTTTCCTTGCTCATTCACGTGGGGGATTATTTCCTTTGAGATTAAGGTCCTTGGTAGAAAGTCTTGGCCTTTATTTAGATGAAGGCATGCTTTTGCATGTTTTCCTCCAGTAGCTTTGATTTCGTGTCTTGAGATGTAGATTTCTACATGCAGAAATCTAGTTCTCCCAGCATCGTTTGTTGAAGAGCCTTATTGGTGTTGGAAACTTCGCCCTTTTGTTAAAACGAGCTATTTTAGCTCTCTGGGTTTATTTCTGGGCCTTGGATTCCCCCCCACCCCCCATGATCAGCATTTCTGGCCCTGTTCCAGTGCTGTGCTGTTTATATTACTATGACTCTGCATATAATTTCAGACCAGGTTTTGTAAAAACTCCAGTACTGCCTTCTCTGCTTAGAACTTCTCTGACTACTTGGAGTCTTCTGTGATCCTATATGAGTTTTAGGATCATCGTGCTATTTCTGTGAAAGATGTCACTGGAATTTTGATGGAGGTCATGCTGAATTTGTAGGTATCATTTAGTAATAATAGATGTGTTTACAATATTGATTCTACTGACCCATGAGGATGAAAGGCTGGCAGTCTTACAGTGTCTTCTTCAATGTCTTTGCCACTGATTTAAGTTCACATTATAGAAGTCTCTTATTTCCTTGGAAAGATATATTCCCAAGCATTTTTTTAAGCTATCAAGACTCCCCCCCCCTTGTTTCTTTTTTGATTTGTTCATTATTGCTAACTAGAAAGGCAACTGATTTTTATACTTTGATTTTGTATCTTGCCACTTTACTAAAAATGTTTGTCAGATTTTAGAGTTTTCTTGGAGAATCTGGGGCAAGAGTTCTCCACTTGTGGGCTGAATAACCCTGTCACAGGGGTCACCTAAGACCATCAGAAAACACAGATGTTTACATTCATAACAGTAGCAAAAATTACAGTAACAAAGTAGCAATGAAAGTAATTTCATGGTTGGGGGTCACCACATATGGGGAACTGTATTAACGGGTCACAGCATTAGGAACGTTGAAAGCATGGTCCTAGGGTCTTTAAGTATAGGAGCTCTGTCATGGATAACTTAATTTCTTTTTGTTTGTTTCTCTTTTATCTCTTTCTCTTGCCTTACTTCTCTAGCTAAGATACCAAATAGAAACACAGAGAGTGGACACCTTTGTCACATTCCTGAATTTAGAGGAAACACTTTCTATTTTCCAGCTAGTACGACATTGGTTATATGTTCGTTGTATATAACCTTTGTAATGTTGAGATGTTTTCCTTTTAGTGCTAACTTCTCTTAGGTCTTTTCTCATGAAAGGATCTGGACTTCGCTAAAGGCCCCCTCTGTCTCTATTGTGATATTTGTGTAATTCCGGCTGCACAGTCTATTCTTTATAGACCATATTACATTCATCAATGTGTGTTGGACCAACCTTACAACCCTGGGCTGAGATCAACCTAATCATGGTATATGATCTCTCTTTTTGGGAATTCAGTTTGCCAGTATCTTAATCACATCTTCTCATTTGTCTTTATCAAGGAAGTTGGTGTGTAGTTTCCTTTGGTGTTTCTGGCATTCTTATCTGGTTTTGACGTTAGGCCAATACTGCTCTCATGGCATGAGCTGAGAAGTGTTCCTTTCTATTCTCTGGTGTATCGTGAGGAACATTGGTGTCAGCTTTTCTTTAAAGGTTTGACAGAACCTAAAAGTGAATCCATATAGTCCTGAACATTTCTTTTGGTGGAAGATGTTTTAGTACTGTTTCATCTTATTATTCATTACATATCCAAGTTGTTTATACACACTTGGTTTAATTTTGATAGGTCACATGTTCTTAGGAAATTGCCCATTTCTTCTGTATTTGACATTTCCATTTTTATTTTTTAATTTCAAAAATTTTTGGGTTTTAATTGACATTTTAAAAAATATAATTTTCAAAGTTTTTTTGTATTCCTTTGGATTTCATTGGAATTATAATTTTATTATTTTGACCCATTTATTTTTCTACTTCATTTATATTTTCAAAGAACAAGACTTTTTGTTTGAGTCTATATTTTTTCTATCTTATTATTTTATGCCAATCTTTATTATTCATGGCTATTAACTCCTTTTATATTTGATTTGTTCTTGTTTTGTATTACTTTGTTTATTTGAAATGGATGTATTTTTTTATTTTTTATTTTTATCATAAGCACTTATAGCTACAAACCCTTCTTCTAGAACAGACAGGGCCATAAGGCAGAAGTTCTGACAAGGGGGCTATTATTTTAATTTTATTCTAGGTATTTTTTTTTTCTGAGACATGGTTTCTTTGTGTAGACCTGGCTGTCCTGGAACTCTGAAGACCAGGCTGGCGTTGAACTCACAGAGATCTGCCTGTCTCTGTTTCCCAAGTGCCTGGACTAAAGATGTGCCCATCACCACCCATGACCTAATTTCACTGAAGTGTGTGCTGTCGCTTCTCCCAGTATTTTTATACTTCGGTTGTTTCTCTTGCTGTTAATTTCTACCTTTATTTTGCTATGATCGTATAAGAGAAAACTTATTTTGCTTATCTTGTGTTTATTAAGGCTTGCTCTGTGACCTAGGAACTGATCTACTTTAGAGAGGGCACCATGGGTTTCTTGGAAGATTATGTCTTCCATATTTATTGGAAGCAATGTTTAGTCATTTGTTTAATTCAACTGATGTGCTATTGATTAGCTCTGCGGTCTCTAGGTTGGTTTTCAGTCTTTTGTGGACATTTTAGTCTTGAAATGTCCCAGTCTCATTGTGTCTGGGCCTGTCTGACATTTCATGCCCCTTTAATGAAGTTAGGAGCCCAGTCATTTGATGTACACATTTCATTTTTGTGAGTTGCTGCTTTTAGTATTAGGGCCCTTTTTGTGTTCTAATTTTGATTAGTATGCTTAATCATCTATTGAAATAGCTGTTCCTGCTCCATTTTTGTTTCTACTACCTTACTAAGCTATTGTCTCTTTTTAGTCCCAGTGAATATCATTGCTAGTGAGTTGTAATTCTTAGAGATAAGAGATTGTTGGATCTTGCATTCATCCAGTCAAACAGCTTACATCTTTTAATTGGCGTTGAGGACACTTGCATCTGAGATTATTACTGAGGGACTTTAGTCATTCTTATGTTTCGGGACTCAATTTTTTCCCATTGGATATATTTAGTGTTTGTTCTGTTCATTAAACTTGATTAGTCTGAATGGTTGGCTAGTTTTCTACATTGGATTTCACGAATTCTTTCTTAGCTCACGTATGTTCATTTACTTCTGTCATTAAATTGTTTTTGCTAAGATCCCAATGCCTGCCATTCCCCTTCCTTCATAGACAATGCACATTTTCTATGGTGCTGTCATGGTTGTCTGGACTGTCTTGGTTTGTGCTTGTCTTTTAATATCCTTTATTTTCCCATTAATTTTAGTGGAATACAGCATTTAAACACAAAACCAGAAACCTGAATATATGTTTAATAATACAGCAATCTGTGCTGTATCTAGCAATCTCAGGTAGTGGTGGTAGTGAGTTAATTTAAGGGCTTGGAATTTCTCATTCCATGCTTTCCTGGACTTTAGGCTTACTGAGGAGAATCTGGAGTTATTTTTATATGTCTGCCTTTTAAAGGCGAGCTTGTGTTCTTCCCTACCAGCTTTTAATGTTGTCCCTTTACTTTGTGCCTTTGACATTTTGACTATGGCTTGTTTTGAGATGTTATTTTCTGATCATGTCTGCTTGAGGATTCTCTTTTGTTGTTGTTGTTTGTCTGACTATTTCTTTTATTAAATTTAGGAAATTTCTGATATAATTTCTTGAATAGATGCTTTATGCCTTTAGTTTTTACTTAACCTCCTTTTTATCCTTTATGAATTCTTATGCTTGTTCTATTGAATATATCCCAGAGTTTTTGAGCATGTGGTCCTGCTCACGTATTTCTCTATGGCTGATAACCTTTCTTGTGCTTGATGTTGTGTCAAAAAAAATTATACTGCTGTTGGTCTTTGTTTTTATTTGATAGATTGCCTCATTTTATGCTTTATTCTTTTTCGTGTCTTCTTTTATTGAAAATAGATTTCTTCATACAATATATTCTGGTTATGGTTCCTTTCCAGCCAGGACTACACCCTTTCTGTCTCTTGTTAGAAAACAAACAGTTATCTAAGAAATAATAATAAATAAAATAAACAGAAACAAACAAATCAGAATAAGAAAAAACAACCAAACAAGAAAAAGAGCCAACGAAAAAGCACAAGAAACACATACATACATAGATATACACACACTCCCAAATGAATCTTATAAAAACACAAAACCAGAAGTCATAATATATATGCAAAAGCCTGTAGCATTAAGAAACCACCCTGACAATACTATGAGACACAGAACTTCTAAAGATGCTGTTGGGTTCATTTTTATGTTGGCCATCTATGGCTGGGCATGGACTCTACTCTTTAGAGATGACGAAAAAGAGAAGGCCAGTCACAAATTATTATTCAGGCAAAATGCAAGCTAAAAGAAAAGGAACAAATTACAAATATAAGTGGTGTAAAATATAAGAGGAAATAAAATGAAACAGATGACTTTGTTGCGCCATTCCTCATTTCCTCCTTACCAGTTGACTGTGTTTTCCTCACCTCTTTTGTTTTGTGTAGTTGAGTGTGTAGGTGGGTCACGCTCCACAGAGGGAAGGCTGCCGCCCATTTATGTGGAGCTCAGTGTGCTACAGAGTTTCTCACTCCAAGACAACCATATCTACGGACTTCCGTGTCTGTGGCCATGGAGGCTGTGTGTAAGAGGCAGTATTCTTGTGTTTACTTTTCCTGGTTATGCATTCTCTCTTTGCCTGGTTTCTGACTGTTTTATTCACCAATGTCCCAGTTTGTACCTGAGAACCCTCAGATCTGGGAGGCCATACCAGGTCTTGCATGGTTTTGTTCCTATGCTGGTGCTTGTAGTTCTTGGTTGTCAACTTGACTCCGTCTGGAATTAACTGAAACCCAAGCAGGTGGGCACACCTGTGAGGGGTTTTTTTCTTAATTACAGCATTAGACATGGGAAGACCCACACTAAATTCAGAACCTCTGAGGTCAGAAGACCCACACTAAATCTGGGCCACACTTTCTGGTGGCAGCCTATAAAAAACATTGACAGAGGAAACTTTTGGGTTTTGCCTGTTTTCCCTCAATCTTGATGGCAATTTTGTTCCTTCATCAGAGTTATTAGAGGCTACTTATTCAGGATTCTGATGTGCACCAAAGACTAACTAAGACATCCAGCCGTTTGGACCTAACACTATTGGATTCTTAGACTTTCCTTCAGGAGACAGCTATTGTTAGACTAGCTGGATCATAGCCTGTAAGACACCCTAATAAATCCCCCCAACCCTGGGCATGCACTTTCATTTTATCAGTTCCATTTTTCTAGAGAACCCTGTATTCTTCAGGGTTGTTACTCTGTGGTGCTTTTGGAAACTCTGAGATTTCGGTTTCTATTGCCTTTCTGCCAAATCCTGCACTGTCAGCACCACCGCAGCCACCTCGCTGTCTGTGCTGTTGCCCCTACCCTCGCTTTTTGTTTGTAAAAGCAGAGGTATGGATGTGACAACTTTCTCTGTTATCATTTTTGTTAAGATGTGAGGAAAACAAGACTCTTAAAGATATTCTTCCACCTTTCTCACCCAGAGTATAAGCAGTGATTACTGGTCTGGTTTAATGAGAATATTGTGAAAATGCAGGTACAGCTTTCTTTCTATGACGTCAAGAATTTAATGGAGGGGTTTTTTTTCTTTGTTTTTGAAGTGGCCAAGAACTGCTGGAATTGCACACCACTCAGAATTGTGTGGTGTTAAAGAGGCAGCAGTTCGGCTGTGGTTTGCCAACGGGAAGGGTGGCACCGTATTTACTCCGCTCCCATTACCTTGTGGAGGGAAACAGGCTAGGAAACCCAGTAGACGATCATTTGACTATCTTCCTGGATTCAAGGTTGCTGCAAATTGTTTGCAAAGACCTCTTTGCAACCCCCCCCCCCCCGTTTTGTTAGGCAGCAGGCATGGCCATGACCACCTGTGCCTCCTTTGGTTTCCCTGCCTCCTCCCAACAAAATGAGCAATTTTCTCTAAATGTGCACACTCTTGTCACTGTTTGTGGAATTAGTTTCCAGGCTTGGTAATAGGTCTCCTGCATATACTGCAGCCACAAGTGGTTCTCCACACTCAGTGACTGCTGTTCCTATGGCAACAGTTGCATTTAAATTCACAACATTATTCAACACCCCACCCCCTCTTGTCTGCAATTTGAGAACAAGAAAGAGTGATGTTTCAAAAGGGAAGATGTTTGCCATGAAAGAGATGGGGGAAAGCAAAAGAATTTTCAATTATAAGAATTAATAAGATATTCAATAAAGCAGAAAATGTTTGCTTTCAGAGGAAAACAGTGAATGAAGGGATGGTGACTTTGTGATAGGCACTAAAATATTGTAAAAGCAGGAATAATTTAACCTTAAATATGGAATAAAATGCCTTTATTATAAAGGTAAGACCTGTTTCAAAGTCAACTGCAGGAAAATGAGTAAAGACTGTCAATGGGTCAAGTCCATCACCTCCTTCTATAAGCTTTTGTTTTGTTTTCCCCAAAACAACATTTTTGAGGGACAAGGAAGCTTACAGAAACACATTGTTTAGAACTGATATGATCCAAGTGTGTGGAGCAGGATGGACTGTGCTCCATGAGACTGCGTAGATGCTGGTTGTTAAAGCTCTTACAGTGCTGCCTTGCAAGCTGCATTTCAGATAGAGTAGCCTGGGGTCTGAAGAAAGTATTGGTCATGCTTTGAATCTGAAGTCTTTCTTGTCATTTAAACCCAGAAATGTAGAATCACTTTTATCTCTGTGTGCAGTGGAAGAGCAAGTCGCAGGAAAACAAAAGTACTGTAGAGTCATTTTCTTACGTAGCTGGACAGGAATGGAAGAATTTCTAATATGAGCCAAGTACTTAATGTCCATCAAATTTACATTTTAGAAATTTATCGAAAAAAAAAAAAAGAAGAAATTTATCGGGGAGGCATGTGGGCTTGTTGAACAGGATGTGGAGGAGAAAACAGAGTTAAAAGTAGATTGGAGAGAGTAGACCTACCAACGCAGGAAGATCCAAGGAAAGAAGACAAGAAGGACCCAGAAAAGAGGGAGGCAGTGGTGTGAATAAAGGCTATGGGGCATGGAAGGCAAGGGCGAGTGTGTACAGTGTAAGAGGGCTTTGGAGATGCGTTTGCTGTGTGGTCCAAACTCCCTTGCTGACTTATCAAGGGTCTCTTGGGAAGGAGCTACATTGTTTTTCAGTGTTTTTGAGGTTAAATCTGTCCTTAAAGTTATAAATTATAAACGTATCAAGCAAGATAAATATCAGTGTTTACTTATCCATAGTAACTGCAAAAACATCTTGGCCACCTCCACTCATGTATCTTGAGTGGGAGGCATCTTTTCTCAGCGCCCTGGGAATCTCTCAAAGTCAACTTAATAGGAATGGCTAAGATCAAAAATTCAAGTGACACCATATGCTGGCGAGGATGTGGAGAAAGAGGAACACTCCTTCATTGCTGGTGGGAATGCAAACTTGTACAACCACTTTGGAAATCTATTTGGTGCTTTCTCAGAAAACTGGAAATAGGGCTTCCTCAAGACCCAGCTATTCCACTCCTTAGAATATACCCAGACAATGTTCCACCACACAACAGGGACATATGCTCAACCATGTTCATAGCAGCCTTATTCATAATAGCCAGAACCTGGAAATAGCCTAAGTGTCCCTCAGTAGAAGAATGGATAAAGAAACTGTGGTACATTTACACTTTGGGATACCACTCAGCTATAAAAAAGCAAGGAAATTCCGAAATTTGTGGACAAATGGATGGAACTAGAAATAATCATACTGAGTGAGTTAACCCAGAAGCAGAAAGAATCACATGGTATATACTCACTTATAATTGGGCACTAGCCCAAAAGGCATGTCCCATGAAAGTCTTTACTTACCAGGAGATTGGGATAGTTGTGAGGACATCACACTGGGACTCTTGGTAAAAGAAATATAGGAGATGGGGAAATAGAAGGATCCAGAGGATCTTAGCAACCTACAAGAAGAACATTGTAATGGGTGGATCAGGGCCAAGGGGGTCTGTTCAAACTATTGCACTAACCAAGGACAATACAAGTAGTAAACATCGAACCCCTACTCTGATCTAGCCAATGGACAGGACATTCTCCACAGTTATGTGGAGAGCAGGGACTAACTCTGACATGAACTCTGGTGCCCCATATTTGACGACCTCCCCTTGGTGAGGAGGCCTGGTAGCACTCAAAGAAAGAATAAGCAGGTTACCAAGATGAGACTTGATAGGCTGTGACTATATAATAGGGGAGGAGGTCACTTTCGGTCATAGACCTAGGGGAGGGGAATAGGGTGAAAGTGGGAGAGAGGGAGGAATGGGAGGATTCAAGTGATAGGATAACAATTGAGTTGTAATCTGAATAAATTAATTAAATAAAAATAAAAAAAATCACAGCATCCACACCTCCTCTTGTAGTTTGCTTTCTATTCCTGTAGTAAGACATCATGAGCCAAAAAACAAAAAACAAAAAACAAAAAACAAAAAACAAAGAACAAAAACAAACAAACAAACAAACAAAAAAAACAGAACTTCTTGGGGAAGAAAGGGTTTATTTCACTTATACTTCTGCATCACAATCCATCATCAAAGGAAGTCAGGGCAGGAACTCACAGTGGGAACCGGAGGCAGGAACTGAAGCAGAAGCCACAGGGAACACTGTCTGCTGGATTACACCCCAAAACTCCAGTAGACTTGCCCATAGGCCAACCTGGTGGGAGCATTTTCTCAATGGATGTTTCTTTTCTCAAATGATTTGACAAAAACAACCAAACAACAACAACCAAAAAAAAAAAAAAAAAAAAAAAAAAACCCCCAAAACCCCCCAAACCAAACCAAACAAAAACAACCAACGAACACACTTTCTCTATCTTGGCATGTTGTCTTTCTGCTCCTTTTATAATATATAATAATGCCAAAGTAAAGGCTTGTCTTCTATGACGAGACTATTATTATACTCTGTGGTTTTATATTTACATATGGGGTAACAGAACCTATATCTTAGTAGAAATAGCTTCTTGATGTTTTTAGCACATCTAATTTCTCTGACAGTTTCCGCGGTCACCAAGACATGACCTTGATAAATAAAACTTCTTGCTCTTAGTCGATATTCTGGGTATCAAATGGACCCAGGATGGGCCTGTGCGGTGGAAACATCTCAGAAATTTGGAATTTAGTGGTAAGTACTGTTTGAGCTATGTACAGCATGAGTCCATGAAGTCAGCTGTTAAGAGACGAAAAGGGCATTGGTGTGGAGAAATAGAGAGGCGAGGCAGAGTAAGGAGGTGACCAGAGCGACTGGTGTTTTTGGACTGGTCCATATCTTCTATGAGGTCAAGTCTTCATTTCTTGTTCTTTGGCTTAACAAAATTCTCTGGGCCAATCAATTCAGCAAATTTCTATGCTTGGTTAAAACAGATTTTGTTAGTTGAAATTAATATTCTTAAATGGCTACTTGAGAAATCTCTGAAAAAGAGGAAATAGAACAAAATGTGCTTTGCTGTGAACTTTGACTGCTACTGTGAACACAAGGAACAAGAAGAGGCATGCTGGGAGATAACTCACTGAGAAGGAAGGTGGGGGAGGGAAGGGGAGGGGGGGAGGGTGGGGGTGGGACTCGAATGTAATGCTGGTTGAGGCAAAGCGTCAGTACCCTCAACTGAAATACACTATGCCCTGTCGAATGCAGATGATACAGACTGGGTGGAATAAGGTCAGGCATTCACGTAACAATTCTGCTGTGCCATTTAAAATAAAACTGGGCCAAGTAGTGATTAGTGTTCCAATGCTGTTATGAAACATAATAAACTGTTGGCCGCAGACAGAAAATGGCAAAACCATTGCTTGGGTGACCGTAGTGAACTGCAGACAACCTTTGTGCCAACAGTTTAGTTACTTGAAGAAAAAGCCAGAGGCCATCGCAAAGTACACTTCTATGTATGCTTGAAAAGAAAAGGGGGCCCTACCAGGGGTCCACACACTGAACAACGTTGAGGAGTCAACCTGAAAGGGAGGCTTTTTGCCAGGCTCACTCTCTTCACCGATGGGGAAAATGTCAGCGCTTACTGCATTTGATGAAAAAGAAGCTCAAACAAAACACAAACAGTGTTTGCTGTGAAAGAAGCTGTCGTCTATGCATTTGGCCGAATAAAGGAAGGCAGGAGAGAGAGGCTTAGCTCTCTCTTTTATCTGGCGGATGAAAGGGTCATTTTAGAAGTGTAGCCGGACAAACGTAATTCCCCATGTCGCGCTTTCTACGCTTCTTTCTCGAGTCTTTCTCCCTACTCACCCTCCTTAGGCCTTTTCTGAACTGTAAATGAAAAACAGGACATTCTGTTAATATGAAGATTTCTCACCTGGTAGCAAATTTTAAGGCAACCTGTCTTTCACCTATGGAGATCGAATAGGTAAGTGGAAAACGAAAGCGTCTTAGGCTGTGTGAATCATAAAACTAGGCAGTTCTATGAATATTTGTCCACTTTGTTTCATAAACCAGATTTCAGGATGAAATAAGTAGGAGAGATAATTAGCTATCATTTTCATAAACATTTCTAGGGAAACATTAGCATTTATCGATAGAACCTTTTAGTTAGAAAGACCTTCGTTATAAGCAACTCTCAAACTTCGTGCTCAAATATACCAACGTGCACTTACCTAATACAAGGAAAATGTCTTCTTTCTACCAATTAGACTTTAGCTTCTGTCCCATTGGAGAGCGCAGTGCTTTAGTGGAAAGCGGATGATGGCTTTGACAACATCGTTGCTCTTGCCTTTGCACTGTGACTCTGAGGTAAAGGTGACTAATGATAACCATAAAATTGATAACATTTTAAGCAAAATATATACTTCTACAGGAGCTTTGCTGACATAGCTCTCAAACTTGGAATTTTCTCTTGCTTCATGCCGGAGAAGTAGATGCCAAACTGATTTCTACCTGTATTTGTATTCATTTTTGGCTGGGGAAAATAAAACCCTGGAATACATAGATATCCTTGTGAGATGAGAGGAAGTTAGAAGACAAAATGAATGTAGAAAGTATTAATAAATGTATAAAATTAAATTAGTATATAACTGAAAATATACTCTATATATTGGATATATATATATATATATATATATATATATATATATATATATATATATTAGAAAATAGTTATGGGTTCTCTTTTTGTTGTGAACTTATGAGATAATATGAGGACAGCTTAAAAAATTCATTTATTTATTTTATTTTATTGAGTGTACAATGAAAGAGGGCAAGTGGGTTGGGAGGCAGGTAGAGTACCACTTTTGGGTCAAGAGGAAAGGCCATCTTCCTATGCTGGGATGAAGAAATTTCTTGTTTTGTATGTGTGATTTGTGCCCTGGGAAGGAGTGCAGCTAGCCAGGCAGTCCATATGGGCTGGTATAGTCCCGTGGCTTTATCAAGAAGAATCCTCCTTTTGGCCCTGACTTTGATCCTGGCCTCCCTCCTGATTCCCCCGGGCGATCATGGAACCCTTCAAGGCCAGCACCAGGTGAGCTGGAGGCCTGCCTGGTCTTAGCAAGTTATGCTTCCAGGACAGCCAGGCAGGGCTTGTAGATTGTCCTGGAAGTTATCTGTGATGAAAGTATTTCATCATCACTATATGTTCCCTGAGCGCTCTGCCCAGTCCTTCCATGAGCCTTCAGTTGACCATGAGGGCCTAGATGGAACCAGATCTTGCTGAAGTTCTCTTCCAAATGCATGGCAGATGACATCCTTTGATGACATCTATTGATAACATTGAACTGAAAGGCAAAGCATCTCTTCCCGTGATTACTTGGTCCCCATGACATCAGGCTTTAATGAGTTTTCTCATTGTTTTTAATTGTGTTTTCTATCGTTACTTTCCACAAGTAACATGAGAGGAATATTGAACATGACTTTTATCATCTTCTTAATAGCAAGAAAAAAGTAGTTACCTATAACTGCAACATGTATTAACACTGATAAAAATATCAAACTTTTCCCACACTTTTTTTTATTGAAAAAATATTTTTTTTATACAGTGAATTGTGATTATGGTCCCCGCTCTCCCAGCTCCTTCCAGATCCTCCTACCACCCAATTCCACACACCTTTTTACTCTCTCTCATTTGAAAACAAACAGCAATATAAAAAATAGAATAAAATAAGGAAACAAACAAACAAACAAACTTAGGGCAAAACAAACAGACAAACATAAAAACAAAGAGCTAAAGGGAAAATCATAAGAAACATAGATAGATGCACACACACACACACACACATACACACACACACGCACACACACACACATTGACAAACATGGGAATCCCATAAAACATGTAATTGAAAACTATAGTGTGTAAATGAAAGACCTGTAGGGTAAGAAAAGAAAAGGTTCATACAAAGTATTGTGAGACAAAAATAATAATAAAATAAAAAATTCCCTCCAAAATACCATCGAGTTTGTTTTGTGTTGAATGGACTTTAAGAATGGTTGGCACTCAGAGGAAGGATAGCAGGCTATCAAGAAGAGACTTGATACCATATGAGCATATACAAGGGGAAGAGGTCCCCCTCAGTCACAGTCATAAGGGAAGGGAGTAGGGTGAAAGCGGGAGGGAGGGAGGATACAAAGGATGGGATACAAATTGAGATGTAATATGAATAAATTAATTAAAAAAAGAATGGTTTGCATCCCCAATGTGACAGAGAAAACTCATTTTTTATTTGTGAGTGGTTATGAATTAGAACTACTTTCTATATAGCAATGTGGACGTGCGTTCACTCTCAGCTCTTTGGTAGCACGCAGAGCACCTTCCAGTACTGTGAACTCTGCTCAGTAGGGGTGAAGGCTCTAGGTAGGCATCAGCTTGACTTCTTCATTATCAGTGAGTTTTGCAGGCCCTGTCTTCAACAAGAGGGCCTTACCTCATTTTTTGGAAAGAAATCAATAGCCTAGGCCATAGCCTAGGTTGTTTGGGATTTCCCATGGCGAGGGGTCGGGGTGGGGATGGGGCTTTGGCCAACAGAACTGGAATCTTCATTTGGAGAGATGTCCAGTTGGGGTTTCATCTCCCTGGCTATTGGTGATTTCATGTAGATCACCTTCACACATGTGCATATTTTAGGAAGTTTGTACTGTGTTAGGTTTCTATACCACACCTCAAATGGCCCTCCGTTCCCCCACACATTGCCTCTGTCAGCTCTTCTTTCCTGCCCTTTCCTATCTGACTCTTCCATTTAGTTCCTCCATCATCCATTCATAACTACCATATTTGCCTTCTCAAAGGTGATCTATACCTAACCTTTGTGGTTATATAGATTGTAGCCTGCTTGTCACTGACTTAACATCTAACATAGACAGATAAGTGAATACATATCATATTTGTCTTTTTGGATCTGAGTTACCTTGCCAAAGGTGCATTTTTTTCTATTTTCATCAATTTACCTGTGAATTTCATGATTGCATTCATTAAAAAAAAAAAAAACCCAAAAAACTAAAAAAATCAGCCGATAAGATGAGTAATATTCCATTGTGTAAATGTACCACATTTTCTTTATCCACGCATCTATCAACAGACACCAAGCTTGTTTCCAATTTCTGGCTATTTTGAACAGAGCAGCAGTGAACATGGTTGAGCTGTGTGTCTTTAGTGGAGTGATGTAGAGTCTTTCAGGTCAAGTGTGATATAGCTAGATTTTGAGATAGATCAATTCCCAGCTTCCCGAGGAACCTCTGCACTAATATCCAAAGTGGCTGTACAAGTTTGCACTTCCACCAGCAACACACGAGTGTTCCTGCTACTCTATAGGCTCACCAGCACGAGCTGTCATTTGTTCTATTGAACTTGGTCAGTGTGACTGGTGTAGTACGGCATCTCAAAGCATTTTTGATTTGCATTTACTTGGTGACTAAAGAGGCTGAGCACCTCTTTAGGTACTTCTCAGCCATTTTTGTTTCTTTTTTGGGGAATATTATTTTTAGATCTGTATCCCATTTTAAATTGAGTTGTTTTCTTGATGTCCAGGGCTTTTTTTTTTTTTTTGTTGTTGTTCCTTATATGTTTTAGATATTAGCCCTCTGTTGGATATGTAGTTAGTAAAAATCTTTCCCGTTTCTGTAGCTCGCCTCTTTGTCCAAATTATGGTGTCCTTTATTATACAGAAGCTTTATTTGGAAGCACAAAACCCTAGGATAGGTTAAAAACAATCTTGAATAATTAAAAACTGCTGGAGGTATGCATCATCACCCCCAATTTTAAACTGTAGGATAGAGCTATGGTAATAAAGACAGCACGGTATTGGCATAAAACCAGATGTGCGGAACAATGGAATTGAATTGGAGATGCAGACATAAGTTCTCATGTATATGGACACCTGATTTTTAAAAAATATTTATTTATTTATTATGTATACAGTGCTCTGTCTGCATGTACACTTGCAGGCCAGAAGAGGGCATCCGATGACATTATAGATGGTTGTGAGCCACCATGTGGTTGCTGAGAGTTGAACTCAGGACCTCTGGGAGAGCAGACAGTGCTCTTAACCTCTGAGCCATCTTTCCAGCCTGGTCACCTGATTTTTGATTTAAAAAAAAAAAAAGGCAGAAATACACACTGTAAGAAAGAGACAACATCTTTAACAAACGGTGCTGGTCGACCAGATGGCTGCATGCAGAAACATGCAAACAGGCCTATACTTATCACCTTGCACAAAATCCAACTCCAAATGGATCAAAGGCCTCAACATAAGGTCAGATACACTTATGATAGAAGAGAAAGTGGGGCATAATCTTGAATTTATTTCTGAAGAGAAAACTGTCAGCAAAGGCACTAAGATCAAACAATTAAAAATGGCACCTCAAGAAACTAGAAAAATAAAACAAACAAACAAACAAAGGAAGAAAAAAAACCCTCAACTTTTTTGTTTGTTTTTTTGAGACAGGGTTTCTCTGTGTAGCCCTGGCTGTTGTGAAGCTCTGTAGACCAGGCTGGTCTCAAACTCACCGATGTCTGTCTGCCTCTGCTTCCCAAGTGCTGTGATTAAAGTTGTGCACCACCATGTATGGCAAAACAAAACAAAACAAAAAATCCCCAAAACCCCAAGTCTCTCAAACTTTTATAAAATGAAAGATATATATATATATATATTTGATATTCATTTTGAAATAATAAAAAATGAAATCTACATTTAATATTTTATTGAATTAAGCACTTCTTTTATTTCACGTTTCAACTGAACCACAAGTTAAACATTGTGGAAGTTTTAGGATGCTGCAGTTTTTTTCATGCTGTAATTTACATAATGAAGAATAGAATTCTCACAGTTATTATGACTCCTGCACAGCTGGAAGAAATGAGCCAAAGAGATGAAAATAGATTGCTTAATACATGAAATCCTGTCATTTTGCAGCTGACGCTTGACACTGTGTGGCAGAGCTGGTGTGCCTAACTAGTCCAGGAAAGGTTATTGGTGAAAGTGCAGCCCAGTTGTAGCCAGGTACCCCAGCAGTTTTGGAGATGCCAGTGCCATGGGTGGCCACCAAGGAGAGCAGCAGCAGTGGAGTAGAGCTCACCAGAGCCTAGAGGACAAGCTGTGTGTGCCACAGAAGGTAGAGCTACAGGAATGACCCAAGGTCCTTGGAGGAACCCAGATCATGAATGAATCCCAGATAATTGGACATTGAGTTATTTATGCTGTTGGAGTTTTGGTTTTGCTTCGTTCAGATCATGGCTGTGCCCTGGTTCTTTCCTCCTTGGAGTGAGAAGGTATTTAACTTAATTTTGACTTTTCCAGATGCCCACAGATGAAAGACTTTGAACTTTTAAGAAAAAATTTTGGATTTTAAAAAACAATCAGATATATTAAGAAGACCGATTTTTTAAAGTGTTTGGATTTGTAAAGACTGTGGGCCTTTTAAAGTTAGTTATGTTTTAAATGTGAGATGTTGGGGATGAATGAGGAAGGAAAAGTTGTGGCTTCAGTGTTGTGGTTGTCAAGTCAACAAGGGATCAGTTGTGCTGGATAGTTTAAAATCAGCTTGATGCAAGCTAGAGTCACCTAAAAGGATGGAACATCAATCGAGAAATTGCCTCCATTAGATCAGGCTGTATGGCATTTTCTTAGTTAGTGACTGATGGAGGAGGGTCCAGCCCATTGTGAGTGGTACCATTCCTGGCCTGGCAGTCCTGGGTTCTATAAGAAAGCAGGCTGAACAAGCCATAATGAACAAAGCAGTAAGCAGTACCCCTCCATGGCCTCTGAAGCCCAGTCCGAGTTCCTTTCCTGACTTCCTTTAACGAAGAACAGTGGTATGGAATGCAAGCCAAATAAACCCTTTCTTCCCCAAGTCGCTTTTGGTCACGGTGTTTCATTGCAGCAATAGAGACCCTAAGACACCACCCACCCCAGTTTCTAACCCGCTTAGAATATTGCAGCTTCCATCGCCAGTCAGTGGTTTGAGATCATCTTTCTAAAATGCTAAAATTGCTACTTGTAGTTACAGGTGTCACACACTGGCTGCAATCAATACTAAAAGACCTTATTCTATCAAGTGCTCTATTACAGAGGAGCGTGGGACTGGAGTGAAAAGGAAGAGAAGAGCAAACAACTTTCCAAAATCTGGGTGAAGACAGGAATGAAGTTGGTAAGGTCAACAAGACATACTGTCACAAGTGTTTAGCAGCTGATGACTCTTAAGAAGATTTAAGAACTAGGGAAGAACATTTTTTATGTAAGCCTAAGGTTTGTTGGAAAAATGTTTACATAGGATACAAAACTTTTATGATTATCATTTTATTACACAGCTTCCATTGATTGTGTTTTCCCAACATTTGCTATATTTTTCTTTGTATTAAATCATATCTAGGATTCATAGCTGCATTTTGTCACAAACAAACAAGCAAACAAACAAACAAACAAACCAAACCACCTAATCAACCAATCAACCAATCAACCAACAGAAAGAAGGGGCTATGGGCATGACTCAGCAGTTAAGAACGTGGCTGCTCCTCCAGGAGACCCAGATTTGATTCCCAGGAGCCAAATGGCACTCACAACCATCTCATCTGTTGTTGCTGATTAGCTTGCAACCTATTGAGAGAAAATTTCTTTTTTTTCCCAGTTTTTAAAAATTAATTATAATTTATTCACACTACATCCCTGTTGTCCCCTCATTTGTGTCTTCCCGTTCCCACCCTCCCTCCCCCTTCTGCCCTATTTCCCTCCCCTAGACCTCTGATGGGGGCACCCCCTACCCCACTGTGTGGCCGCAGCCTATTAGGGAGAGACAATTTCTTGATGATCATTAAAGCATCATTCTTAGAATGATGAACTCATGACCACATTTGACTTTTATATAGATCCATAAAATGGATTCATTCTTCTACATCTTGGTGAAAACAGAAATGACTATCTATTTGGTCATTTAACAAGCCTGCTCCAAGATAAGTTATTGATAGTTACCGAGAAACAATGATTTTGGTAAATACTTTTTTCTAAGTGGCAGAACATAAACAACGTAATGCCTCTTTTTTTTTTTTTCTCTCTGTTTGACAAATGAGATAATAATCCTGCCAGGTGGAAGAAAAAAATTCTAAAAAATACTTAAAAAAAAAAAAAAAAAAAAAAAAAAGAAAACAAAAGAGGCCTGGAGAGAAGGCTCAGTGGTTATAAGTACTTGGTATTCAATACCAAGAGCTGGAGTTTAGCTCACATCGCCCACATTGAGCAGCTCAAAAAACCGTCTGAATTGAGGTTCCAAGGTTTATGATTCTCTGAGTAGGATCCCTTCCAGGGGGCATCTTCACTAGATGATGAGATGCTTCTAAAAAAGCACGGCACACCTTGGTAATACAGAACGTAGAGAAATAAAGTGGGGACTGGCTTGGAAGACTCTTGTATGCTAATCAGCTTTCATAGTGCCAGAAGATGCTGCTCTGCAGGCTGCTGGGGAAGACTTAACCAACAGTCTTCTCATCTGTTGGCCCTCATTGTTGCAATAATGTCTACTAACCAGGCAAGCTGAACCCACTGGTGCAACAGTGGAAAGTATTTTATGGAGGTGTGATGGTTTGAAGAAGAATTGCTCCCATGGGCTCATAGATTTGAATGCTTGATCACCAGGGAGTGGCACTACTTTGAAAGGATTAGGAGGTGTGGCCTGGCTGGAGGAAGTGTGTCATTGGGGGTGGGCTTTGAGGTTTTAAAAAGCCCAAGCAAGGCCCATTGGCTTTTTCTCCCAGCTGCCTGTGGATCCAGATGTGGAACGCTGAGCTACTTATCCAGCACCACATCTGCCTGGGTGCCACCATGTTCCCCAGCAAGATGAAAATGGACTAAACCTCTGAAACTGTAAGCAAGCTCCAAATAAAATGTTTTTTTTTTTTTTCTTTCACGTATTAAATGTCTCTTCACAGCAGTAGAATGCTGGCAGGGTGTAGCCAACCATCTTCTGATTATATCTGATGTTATCTGTACAAGAGACACATCTGGTATTTTAAATAAAGTGAAAAGCCCATGGTCGGGGACGTCATCAACTCTAGTGGAAAAGTTTTGGTAAATGGACCTGATAAGTTTATGATGTCACCTATTAGAAGTAAAAACAAAATAAAATTACAAAAATAAGAACCTCTTTTATAAAAAATAGAAAAAAACCCCCACATTATAAAAACTGTTGGGCCAGGCGGTGGTGGCACATGCCTTTAATCCCAGCACTTGGGAGGCAGAGGCAGGTGGATCTCCATGAGTTTGAGGGCAGCCTGGTCTACAGAGTGAGTTCCAGGACAGCCCAGGCTCTGTTACACAGAGAAACCCTGTCTTGAAAAATAAAAAAACCAAAAACCAACCCCCCCCAAAAATAAACCCCCCCCAAAACAAAACAACAACAAAAAAAACCAAACAAAAAAACAAAAATCAACCAACCAACCAACCAAAAAACTGTTGGATGTGTGTGTGTGTGTGTATGTGTGTGTGTGTGTGTGTGTGTGTGTGTGTGTGTTTGGAGACAGGACACCAAAAAGCCACAGTTGACCTTGCTCTCACTATGCAGCTAATGACAACCTTGCACTTTTATTGGTCTTCCTGACTGTACCTCCTGGTTACTGGGACTAAAGGTGTGTACCACCATGCCTGGCAGAGTTATTATTTTATTTATTTATTTTTTAAAACTTTCTTTCTACATCAGGAATGAACAATCAATCTCTCTGTACTTTCCAGATCACAATCTAGCACCATTTCTATCCTTATGAGTAAATTATCTTATAGGTGAGTTAAAAAGTATTTTATGTTCTGTTTTAGTGTAAGATTCTGTAGAATTACTCAAGATGCTACAGATGCCATGAACCTAATGGTGCTGCTGATCATTCCTCACCACCACCCGCCCCCATTCCCCTCTCCCTCCCCTGACTCTCCTCTCCCTCCCCCTGCCCCCCTTGCTGCAATAAATATCTTTGTGGACCTCCAGATGCCTCACTAAGGATAGCCTTGTGGTAGATTTGAGGCTTCAGATAAGCCTCCGCTCCAGATGGCACCATGAATCCTGGCATTTCACCATAAATACAGGCAAGTTTGTTTAAACTTCACACAGACCTAAGTGGAATAAGTTACCTAGAGATGTCTGAATTTACTCTGTTTCTTAGAATGAAAAACAGATAAAATTATTGTCCTGAGCTCATAATGAACTAAGAGATAGCTGGATAATGCAGAGTTAGGTCCGTCCTAACTGATAAGTCATATACTTTTGTAAGTTTCAGACACTATTAACCTTAGACCCTGTCAACCTTTGTCATTCTGAACTCACTATGGAACTTATGTAGTGGATACATATATAAGAAAGGCTTAGCTTTAAAACATGTAACCTGTTATATTTTAGAATTCATCTGTTTTTGTGATTAATTGTACTCTTTTGACTATGAGGTAACTCCCTTTTCTCAGAAGTATAAGTATGGTCTTCTACAATAAACGAGGCTGAAAACTGGGAAGTTTCACTTCAATTGAAGTTGAGATGCCTGACTTCATCCACCTCTTTCTCTTGAGCCTTTTCTCTTGAATGTATGTGTTGAGATTGGGAAACCTGACTTCAGTTGAAGTTGAGATGCCTAATTTCATCACCTTTTCTCTTGAATGTATGTGTGTGAGTGGTTTGTTTTCTATCTCTCTCTTACTTCTTATTTCTCTGTAGATTTGCAAATAAGTTAGCAGACTCAGGGCCATCAGCCTTCTACGGCTAATAAGCCTAATTTTACACCAACTTAGTGGAGATCTCCGCAAAGACACCTATCTACAGATCAAAGAGCCTCCTTTTACGACCCTGTGCAGTTTCTAGCCAGAAGCTGCTTTTACAGCATCAGTCATAGGAAACTTGTGGTCAGTTTAAGTTCTCCTTGCTGCCGCAGTATAGCCAGTCCCTAGGGAAGAAACTTTGGGCTCTTTTCCCCCTTCCCTCCTTTCTCTTTCAATCCTGATCAGTTGCCTGAGCCATCAGCTCTTGGCCACCCAAGAGATGAAGCAAACGGGAAGGGCATCTGCATCCAGCACCAGAGACCCTACCCTGGACCTCTTCCGGGCAGCAGCCAGGCATTAACAATTCTGCTGGTCTGGCATCTGTCATTAGATGAGTGTTTCACTCCTTGGTTTCTGTTGCCCTCCTGGACCTTAGGAAAAGGTAATGGCTGCAGGACGTCTGGTAGAGAAGTGCTTCTGTTGGTTGGTGGGTGGCAGAGAAGATCAGAGATGGGCAAATAGGTTGAGAATGGCTGTGGGAGAGAGCTAAGGGCTTCCCGACCACACACCAAGATGTGGCCTTCTCAGGGAACTGATGGCATGGAGAAAACTTCTGCAAGTAGGTTGCAGTTAGACAAAGAATATTTCTGAAGAGACAAGAAATAAAAGGACCATGGGAATCCTTGGTCTGTACTGAGAGTTGTATTCTCTAGTGAGTGCAGTTGAGGGAGGAGAGGAAGGAACCTGAAACAGGACTCAGGATGACACAGGTGAGGATAGGTAGAATAGCGTGAATTGCCTCCCTGAGGTCCAACTCAATGTGGTCATGGAAAGTCATAAGTAGAAAGTGTTTCTAGCTATTGGTGGCTGTTTTAGTCAGGGTTTCTTTTGCTTCAGTGAAACACCATGACTAAAAAGCAAGCTGGGGAAGAAAGGGTTTGTTTGGCTAACGCTTCCACAGTGTAGTTATCATTGAAAGGAAGTCAGGACAGGAACTCAAACAGGACAGGAACTTGGAGGCAGGAGCTGATACAGAGGCCATGGAGGGATGCTGCTCAGTGGCTTTCTCAACCTGCATTATTATAGAGCATAGGACCACCAGCCCAGGATAGCACAAACCACAGTGGGAGGGACCTTCTCTCCTCAATCACTAAGAAAACGCCTTACAGCTGGATCTTATGGAGGCATTTTCTCAATTGACGTTTTATTCTTTCAGATGACTAGCTTGTGTCAAGTTGACATTAGACTAGCCAGGACAGTGGCGGAAACAAAAGGGTAAGGATGGCCCAGAAGAGATGGTTGTGAGTTTCATTGGGGTCCCCAAGGAGTAGAGGTAGGGTATGAAGTGGGGAAATTATAAGCAGGATGCTACAGGGCTTGGTGTGAGACAGCTAAGTTTGTAATGGAAGACAGGAAGAATGAAAACTGCCTGAGATCAGCCTGGTGTGGCTACCTGGGATCCCAGAGAGGAAGTGCTTCTAGGTATACATGGCTGACACAAAGGTCTGGTAATAGATTTGCTCTCATTATCTAATGTAGGTACTTAGAGCTATAAATTTCCCTTGTAGAACTGCTTTCAGTGTGTCCCAGTGGTTTTGTGGTGTTGTGTTTTCATTTTAATTTAGTTCCAGGAAGACTTTTAAATTTTTTTCTTAACTCACTTATTATCAGTAATTGGTTGTTCAATATTTATGAGTTTGTGTATTATCAGAATTTTTTTTTTTTTTTGGTTTTGTTTTGCTGTCAATTTCAAGTTTTATTGCATTGTGGTCAGATAGGATGCATGGAGTGGTTTCAGTCTTTTGAACTTATAAAGATTTATTTTTACAGGATGTGTGTTCTATTTTAGAATAATTTCCATGTGCTGCTGAGTAGAATGTGTATTTTTTTTTTTTTTTTTAGTGTTTGGATAGAATATTCTGTAGATATCTGTTAAGTCTACTTGATGTATTATATCAATTAATTCTGATGTTTCTGTTTATTTTTTGTCCAGATCACCTGTCTATTGGAGAAAGTGGGTATTGAAATTACCTACTATTTATGGATTGATGTTAATCTTTTTCACTTCACTTTGTTTCTTCATTTTCCATACTTGGATATTATGTTTCAAGATGGTGAAAACATACATGAACTCTCCAAGGGTAGATCTAGGTTTCTTATCTTTTACTATTAGAATTTTTAATTATTATGAATAAAAATACACCAATATGAGAAAATTAAAAAAAACCTCTATAAAGCATTTGTAAGCATTGTATGGTAGAGTTATATTCCAAATGTACATTACTACAGTCTGGTGCTCTAACAGTTAACTTGAATTGCACAGTGTTAGATTTAGGATTATAATGAGTTACGAGCTTTAAACAGGACAAAAATGTTGATCTTTCCAAGCAAACAGGTAGAGCAGTTAAGAATTTTTCATTACAAGTGAGCCATCTCAGCAGGCTTTCAAGGTTAGGGCATCAATAAAATTGTGTACAAAGCTATAAAAAATGGCTCTTTGGAGATACAGCCTCTTCCAGAAATCAATTTTGCCACACAACATGGCTCTAAATCACATTACAAAGGATAAAATCCTATGGTTCAAAGAGAACAAAGGAGAGCATCTATTTCACTAATTCGTCTGCTGATAGGACCATATGTAATCTTACTTGAAATATAATATTACTTTGCTTTGTAAGACTTTCAGTAAAAGAGAAAAATAGAATTTCTTACAATGCCCAATTAATGTTGACCTGTGTGTGAGGTAGAAAAGCCTTTAACTCTAGTTTATGTTGTTGGTTACATCCTTACATCCTTCCCCTCCACTTTACCATATTGAAGTGTTGGTTCACAAATAAATGGTATTGGGAAGTTGGGTTTTGGAAAGTGGTCTGCGAAAATAGCTGGTTTTGTGATGAGATCTCTGCTGTAACCACAGGGTTACATGAAAAGGGCACTCTCAAATGTAGATGAGTCCTTCTTAGAACCTGACCAGGCTAAAGTTCAGAATGCTAGCTTGAGAATTCTGAGATATAAAAATGTGGGTTGTTTTTAAGGTCATCAGTCGATGGGGGTGTGTCACAATAGGTAAAGTGGACCAAAACAAATGCCTTTAGTGTCTTTGAAGAAGAATGTTACATTTGTCCACAGACTTTTGTTTCCCTTCTGAATAAGCAGTTTCCTAATGTATCTTGAAGATGGTATTTTCCTGTAGGTATTCTTTAAACACTTTTGAGTATGGAATACTCAAACTATTTCTAAATTTCACCCATTAGTTATTTATTCTCTATGAAGATCAGAATAGTGTATCCTCCTGAGGAGGACAGGGCCATAACAGGGGTATAAGGACTTGGAGAGTTCGAAGCCTTGACAGAGAAGGACAGACAAAAAAAAAAAAAAAAAAAAAAAAAAAAAAAAAAAAAAGCATCATTTGTTGGGGGTGACTTTCCTTCACATTGTGTGAAGACGTGTCTCTGTATTTTCTGTTGTTGACCACTGTACCAGCAGAGAGCTAAGGGCTGGCAGGATCTTAATCGCAATTTCTTTGGCCCATCATCTCGGCTTTATATTTGTGAATGTTTATGCTTCCACACCTGCTCAAAAACAAGAAGGTCAGACAGGCCTCTATGCCTAAAGGCAGTCTAACAGGTGTGTTCTCATTGCTCGCTGGGTGTGATAAAGATCCGAAGGCCAATATCTAGGGCAGGAAGTATGAGGGGGCTACTCCGGGGCCGAGAGAGTGACACGAGGAGATGAAAGCGGATGCAGCAGAATGAAAGATGGCAATGGAAGGGAACAGACACAAACCAGAGCGGATCAGGGTGGTAAAGACATGTGCTGGGTCGTCGTGTTAGAGTAGTCAGGTTAAGTTTACGTAGCAGCTGAAAGACTGCTCCAGCAAAAAGCCTAAGCTTTAAACTCTGTTAGAAGTCTCAGTGTCGTTATATAAACCGCTGGCAGGCCCAAGAAAGTCCATCAATTATGATTTTTAAAAAATTTATTTTAATTTTTAGACTCCTTTCATTCTCGCATTATAATTATTTTTTTAAAAAACATTTTGCTTGCTGCCTTAAGATATAAGGATAAAATGCCACTCCATGACCAAACAGAGGCGTGTGAGCTTGTAGAGACCAAACCAACGCCATTTTGTGTTCAGGGCCTGAGAGTTTTCCCTTGCCTCCCCAGTGTTTCCAGGGAGAGCCACAAACATACAGCTAGCAACTGTTCCTAGGAGCTTTGCACTCAGGGCCAACCAATTAAAGCTACAGGTCACAGCGACCAGAACAAAGAAAGAAAGAAAGAATTCCCACCTGCAGTGGGGCCCTGGCCCCCCCCCCCCCCCCCCCCCCCGCCTTGCTTAGCTCTGGTCCCTCAGCCAATCAGCTTAAAGGGCAACTTTCCTGTGCCCCTCTAACCTATCATGTAACATCAAGGCTTGGCAATGGCTTGGAAACCCCGCCCCCCTCTACTCTCCTGCAGTTTTTTCCTTTAAAAACCCTGTTCCTCTAGCACTAGGGGCCGGCATCTTCCCTCCTCATGAGGGGTCTGATGGTCCAGGCTCTGAGCTTGAAATAAACGAGACCCTGTGTGGTTTGCATCCTGGTGGTCTTTGGGAGTTTCACAACTTGGGCATTATGAGCTGAGAGGGGGGAAACAGAAAAGTACACATTTCATCTACCTGGCCTTATTTGCTCAGGGTCACCAGGGACGTGAGCTGGACTGGACCGTGTGGGTTTTGGTACGACAGTGACAGCTCCTTCTTCATAAAGCCTCTGCTAGGTAATCATTTCTGGATACCAGGAGAAGCCTATGACCTTTATCTTCTCTATATTATGCAAAACACATAATGCTATTTTCAAATTTTATTTAATACGAATCTGTGATTTAGGCTTGAAGGCTATCTGGCTTCAATGTAGCATTTTCCCACATGCCGTTGCATAACCTTAGATACATTATAACTCACACTGAATAAAATATATAGTTAAATTGCATAAGACTTGTCCTCCTATTCCATTCAAATGTACTATGACTGAAAATATGGGTACAGAGTGATTTCTGGATGAGAAAGTCATAGTGAGACAAGGTGATGAGTTATTGCTGACGTGTTGGAGATAAGCTGAAAGGAGGAAAAAAGTTTATCATGAAAAAGTTATTTAACTCATTAAGTGAGAAAGAGAAAAGGGGGAAAGAGGTGCAGAATAAAGACGCACAGTGAGCAAAGGAGGAAGGAGCAGGGCATTCCGTCTGTAGAAGCTAATGATGCGCTGTCGCCCTGCAACTTACTCTGGTTATGATTTGAGTGTGAACTGTCAGCTACCAGCTTATGCATTTTACTACTTGGTTCCCATTTGGTGTCCCAGCTTCGGGAGACGTGGAAGCTATAAGGCGAGTCTTATCTATTGGGTCATGTGCCCAGAGTAGTAGTGAGCACCGTGATCAGGAAGGATCAAGCTTACACACGTTTCTGCCTCTACCAGTGTGTAACCCGAGGCCATGGCTGGTCTTGGGTGACCAGCTGTTTGGAAGGCCGAACCCACAGTCAGCTTGTGTTTGTGTGCACATGGAGGCAGATAGCCTGCAAAGCTCAGTACCCTCGGCTTTTCTTTAGGCTCTGCTGAGAAGGAAATTCTGTGAAGTGAATTCCTGCAGAGAAACGTCTCGCAGAATATCCTGAAAAAAGAAAGTCAGGGGTGTTTGAGTGTCGCTGATTTAATTCTGTCCAGTGTTTGAAAATGCAGGTGTGTGGTAACTTTCTTGGAACCGGTGTATCCCATGAGATGGAGGAGAAGAGACAGTTTTCCATCAGGGTCGCCCTCTTTTTACCCTCACTCCATAGTCAGCCAGGTGGGCGTCTCCAGCCTGACAGTAGTGAGAAGCTATTGCGATTTGGTCTGTCTTGAGGAGAGGCTGGATTAAGTATTGGGATTTGCGCAGCTCACCCACGACTCCTGTCTTAGTTAGGGTTTCTATTGCTGTGATGAGACACCGTGATGCCGATCAAGGCAAGTCTTAGAAAGGAAAACATTTAGCTGGGGCTGGCTTACAGTGTCAGAGGGTTAGTCCATTATCGTCATGGCGGGAAGTGTGGCGGCGTGGAGGCAGACATGGTGCTGAAGGAGCCAAGAGTTCTACCTCTTGATCCTCAGGCAGCAGGAAGAGACTGGGTACCACAATGAATGTAGCTTGAGCATATATGAGACCTCGAAGCCTGCTCCCACAGTGATACACTTCTCCAACAAGGTCATACCTACTCCAACTCCTTTCTTCCTTGTTGACTGCAACACCATTTTTTCCCTCTTGGGCTGGTTCCACTCCCTGTTAGCAGCCTTCCTTGGCAGGTATTCCACAGCTCTGGCAACTCTTAACATCCTGAGGTCTCCAAGGCAACCCAGGGTTCACCTCCACAACTTCACACAATGTCCTTCCTGAGCCTCCACACATGGATATTCTGCCACACACCTGGCCTCCGCAACTTTCCTTAGTCAAGGAGGGAGATTCCATAATCCCTTTCTTCTATTTTTGACTCTAAAGCCAGAACCATGTGGCCGAAGCTGCCAAGTTCTGCTGCTTTCTAGGGGCAGGAACATGGCCCCCTTATTACATCTTCACCAGCTTTCTGTTTTCCATGTTTTTCTTCACTGCTTAAGCTGGGCTGTCCTGGCAGTTGCTCTGTAGACGAGGCAGGCCTTGAACTCAGAAGTCTGTATGCCTGTCTCCTGAGTGCTGGGATTAAAGGTATGTGCCACCTCACATAGAACTATGCTTTAAAAAAACCTACTTTTCACATCAAGGACGTTTAGCTGGGTAGGATCTTGCCCTTAAGTCACCTCTCCCTTTATTCCATTTAACATCTGGCTTTACTTTAATCTGTCTATCATCTTGAACACAGGATTTAACTCCATTCTTCCCAGCTAACCCTTTTCACCTCAAATTGTAACATCCCTTGCCCAGCTTGCTCCTTTTCCTTATAGATCTAGAAGCATGGCTACTAATAACCATATGACACAGTCCATACTAGGCTGTTTTGATATCGTCTCTCCAAATGCGATTAATCCAAAACCTTTCAATTTAGTCTTGGACAGATTTTTTTTTTGGACAAGGGCAAAAAGCAAACATTCTTTGCCAAAATTCACAAGAATGATCTTTAGGCAACATACTAAAACTTTTCTCCTCTGAAAAGTTTTTGATCCAGGCCCCCGCAGTTCAAATCACCCTTATCACCACTGTCTTCCATGCTTTTACTAGTATGGTCCATTAAGAAATGCTTAAAGCATTATACTGCTTTCCTAACACAAAATCCCAAAGTCCAAATTCTTTATTTCCCCCCGCAACACACACACACACACACACACACACACACACACACACACACACACACCCATCACCACCACCACCACCAAACAAGCCCTTCAAAACTAACTAACTAACTAACTAACTAACTTACTAACTAACTAACCAACCAACCAACTAACCAACTAACTAATAAACTAACAAAACATGGTCAGACTTATCGACTTATCATAGTAATATCCCAGTCCCTGTACCAACTTCTGTCTTAGGGTTTCTATCGCTGTGATGAGTCACCATGACCACAGCAACTCTGATAAAGGAAACCGTTTCATTGGGGTTGGCTTACAGTTTCAGAGGTTTAGTCCATTATCATCACGGTGGGAAGCATGGCGGCATGCAGGCAGATGTGGTACCGGAGAAGGAGCTGAGAGCTCTACACCTGGATCTCTGCAGGCCGCTGAAGGAGAAGAGGCACTATGAACATGGTGGCTTTTCTCACAGTTCTGGGAGCTGGCAGAGGAAGGTCAGTGTGCTAATCGGTATTCCTTCTGAAGCCATTTCTTTGCCTTGCCTCCTCTCTGTGCCCTTACACGGTTTTTCTTTTGTTTTCTTCTCTTTGATATCACTTAAATGCAATCATTTTGCAGGCGTTTCTCTAAATGCTGCAGTTACACTCTGGGTCCTTGGGCCTATAACTTCACCATACAAGTTTAGAGGAATAAAGCTGGGCCCCTACACTATTTCATCAAATCCATCATTACAAGAGGCTCACCTTAGGTCATGTGCCCCTTTTAGAGTCAGAGGAAGAAGAAAATAGAGTGAGTACAGGGACTTACACCTGAAAACCAGACACATCCTTCAGTATTAGCAGAGATGGCTTCTTGCCAACCCAAGCAAGCAAGTGCCAAATTCACTTAGGAACATAAATTAAGACTATGACATCAGTAGAAGTTATTTTTTTGTGTGTGTGACAAATAAGCAATGGATAATGAAATAAAAAAGTTTAGTTTTATTTGCTATTTGATTTTGAGGCAGCATTTTGTCGTGTAGCCAGCCTGACCTTGAACTCATACTCATCCTGTGTCTGTGAGACTCCTAGGTGCTAAGATGGTGTATGTGTCCCGCCATACCTGGACCCAAGAAATAGATTCTTGAGTTAGACTTTACATTTTCCAAGGAGAGAAAGATGTTATCACTGTTCAGTAAACAGGAGAATATCACAGTTTAGCCAACAAGCTTTCTACCAAGAACAACCACCCCAGAATATGTTATTTTTGTTAGCTACTTTAAACTTAGAATAATTAAACATCTTAGACTAGAGGGAAAAAGAGCAATTAACTTGAGATATGGATTTGTTTTTCTCTCTTTTTAAATACTTTAGGAAATAGCAAGGGATATATTATCTCTGTAAGACATCTTCTTCAACTATCTTTCATCTAAACAAAGCAAAGAAAACAAGTTAAAAACTCCTCAGTTTGCAGATAAAGAAGTATAATGGGACAGAAGTTTTGTCTGTGGTAAAAATCAGGAGTGATCTAAATATAAAAGCATATAAAATTACAGAGGACAGCAAGATGTTTAAAATGTTTGCCACCAAATTAGTGATGATATCAGGTGCCAACAGCCACATCCAGAGCCCCTAAGCATGACTGAAGTTGTAAGAATCTCTCATTTCTTTTTCCTCCAGCATGGAAAGATACCGGATTAAAAGCAGCATGTTGACTCTGTTTCTTAGCAATTAAACTTTATTATGCAACCCAACTAGCTTATACAAGAAGGAAAAAGGTTAAAGGGACAAAAGAGTGAACCTTCCGGTAGCCGTTCCACAGGCCGGGTCCTTAGGTGTCTCTCTGGCCTGCGTGCTAGTCCAGCTGGTCCGCTGCTCTCCCGCTCTCTCGCCCAGCTCTTTATTCTCTCTTCCCCAACTGCCTGAGTCACGTGGGAAGGACCGTCTCCTTCTCCTGGTGAGGGTCCATTAGAAAGACAATAGTCCAGGGTGGGGTTCCCAGGTCTGCTTCCTGAATTCCAGACCCAGGATGGCTCCACTCAGTCTGTCACAAGGTATTCATGGGGTGCCCCAAGGGTAAAGCCCGCCAAGACTGCTCCCACTTGTGACAAGGCTTATTCTTTCCCACAGTAGCAGGTATTGGAAACAACTCATTTTTGCATATACTTATTTAATATTTTCATAGGTAAAGCTGAGGAAAGGGAGACATTATACAGAGATTAATAGAGCCTTATAGAAGGCATTGTTTATTTTAAAAAGTATTTGATTGCAAAATTCAGACTCACTGTATGAGAAGACATTTGTTTACTGTTCTTTTGTTTCTTAAACTGGGAAATAGTCCCACAGGTAAAGTAAGTTAATCTTTACCATGATCTTCATGCAAGACAGTGGCAGAGAAACACTCAGACTGCTGCAATCGTCCAGGATGGAAAACAGAGCAAAAGGCTCCTTTGCCTGGGTCGAGGAAGAGAGTGCTGCCACCACAGGCGACCCATGGCTAGACCCACTGTGACCCACCGCTGCGGTTTCTCCCTGGGTCCTTTTATCTTGCATAAAGTTTAAATATTGGCAGATTCATGTTGCTTATAATGTTCCACTTTAAAACCGGGTAAGAACATTTGTAAAATTACCTTTAAATGTCCTGAACTAGTTTAAATACGTTCTAAGGAGATGATGGCATTCCAAATGAGCTTAACAGATGTCTCACAAAATTGCAGCATTTGAGTGGATGCTCCAGAATTTTATACTGGTCCCTGGAGGTTAATAAAAGCCTGGTTGTTTATGGGAGATGGAATAATTGATAGGTAGCCTGAGAAGCAAAAATGTCACATCCCAACAAAGGGCAAGGTTTGACTGGCTTGTCCTTTTTCCTGAGCTTTCTTCCTCTTCCCCCATCTCCTCCTCACTCGTCTCTCTCCCTTTCTCCCTGGAGAGATGGCTCAGTGGTTAGGAGAACTGACTACTCTTCCAGAAGACTCAGGTTTGGTTTTCAGCACCCACACGGTGCTTCTGAACTGGAACTCCAGTTTCAGGGATTTGACACCTTCCTCTGGCCTCCATGGGATCTGGCACAGAAGTGGTACAGGGACATACATGCTGGCAAAACACCCATAAACATTAAAAAAAAAAAAGAAACATTAGAGCTTAGCTTGCAAAATCTGATCACATGGGAAGTACAAGCCATAATAAGGTTGGTTATGCTACTTTTTGTGAAAGGTAAATTAAACTTAAACAGGCCTAGTACCAATAGGGAGACGGATTGAATACATAGTTTTAAATAACCTCAAGGCATATTATTAACTTGGTTACAAGGTCTGGACAAAGTTTAGTTTCTGAAGTTAAGTGGCAATTTTAGTAAAAGCTATTTCCACATATTCCTGCCCTTCCTATTCTTCCCTCCCTCCCTCCCTCCATCCATCCCTCCTTCCCCCTCCCTTTCTTCTCCCTACACTTTATTTCTCTCTCCTTATTTCTTTCCTTTATTTTCCTTTCTTCCTCTTTCATTCTTCCTTCCTTCTTCCTCCTCTCTCTCTCCCCTTCCATTCCCCTCCCCTTCCCTCCCTCCCTCCCTCCCTCCTTCCCTTTCTTAATCTCCTCTTTCCTTCTAATAGAATTTGTAGAGCTTCTATTAACCTTTTAGTTTTGGAACAAATGAATCAAACCCATGATACGAAATCAGCCTAGTGCTGCTCATCATCTGTTGTTCTGCTCACGGCTGGCTATCCTCTGAGTGGAGGATCTGACCAGGCAAAGCAGAGTCTTTTAACATCCAATGTAGTCAGAGCTACAATAGAAAAACATATTCTTCTTTGGCTTCTAATAGCTCATGAGAACCAGCCTCATTAGTAGAATCTAAACGGCCCCCGTAAGTGTAGCAAGGAGTGACATAGGCCACTGGGTAAGTTCTAGTGCTTGTCCAACCATGTGCATGACACTGGTCAGACCTTATATTTAATTCATTACCTTCTTAGTGTTTTCCCTTAGAAGTACAGTAATCAGGGTGATGACTGGATATATATAGAGGTGAGCAAAGTTGCTTTTCTATAAGCACCCATTTCTCTGCAGAATATTGTTTTTGTTTATTTGTCCATTTTAACACCTCTTAAAGTGGTGATCTGTTAAAAAATTAAAAAAAAATTCTGTTGTATCAGTAAACATTTCCTCTCTTGGTGATGTACAAAATCCTAGCATGTCTATATAAAAAAATGTCAGTTTTTTGCTTACATTGAAAGATTTACGAAGTGTAACATATATTACATTTTCATGAGCTGTGACATGCTGATATTGAATCTGCTGTAATCTATTGGCTAAATCAAACTGTAAATTGTAAACTTCATGACCTTCATTTTAGAGCCTTCAAAATGCACCCGCTATGTAATCAAAGACCATGATCACAGCAAGAGAGAACTAGAAGCTACAGTGTTCTTAAATACAACATTTATGCTCAAATTCATGTCTCCAAAATACACGACAAAGGTATGGAAATATCTCTCTCTCTCTCTCTCTCTCTCTCTCCTTCTCCTCTCCTTGCCTCCTTTTCCTTCCCCCTCTCCTTTCCCCCCTGCTTTCTCTCTCTCCTTTCTGTATTTATTTCAATCCAGAATTCACTAAGCTCCATGGCTTTGTGTTATGGTGTTTCCAGTTTCTTTAAATATCAAATATTAGCATATTGTCCAAGTACACTCAGTCCTTTTTTATTTTTTTATTTTTTAGGATTATAACCCACAGAATTTCCCATTGTAGAGGTCACATTGTTTCCTTTGTGATAGCTAAAAACATATAGAATATTAACTACACTGACTATTGAGGGCTCAAAGGACTTATGCTAGCCATTGTTTACCTTAGTCTGTTCTAATTATAACTAACCATAGGAGACCCACTCACAATGGTATACTTTTTCCCACTCAAAAATAATCAGGCTATTTCCTTCTCATTTGTGAGTTATGAAGTTCCTGAACATTATGCCACTGGACCAATAATATTCTTAGCTTCAAAATATAGACCGTTTCCCACTGAGTCAAAGTATAGGCTACAAATATTAAAAATAAAATAAAATACAACAACAGCAACAACCGTTGAAATCTGCATAGCATAAAAATCTCAGGGAAATAAAAACCCGACCCAAATAGAAATGACTCCCCTAAATAAAAAGTCTTGGCTCTCATGTTCATTAAAGTCTAGAGTCAGTTTACTGTGGTAGAAGACATTATTGTTTGAGATATTTACTACTCTTTCTGTGGAAGGATTCTGCTCAATTTATATGTCTAAATTTAAAATTAAATAAAGGAGACATAAACCTGTTTTTTAGGATCCCAAGTGTGGGATCGGAACGGTCTCGTGGGAGAACAGGTGAGGTTAATTCACTAGAAGAGCAACCACCTCGTGCAGGAGCTTAATTGTTGCCAGCTGAAAAGATCCTGTGAACAGACTCTGGGAGGAGATATATAAATGAGCCCAGAACTGGAGGCGGGGCTTTTTGGAGACTTGGGATAGATTTGGCTGTTCATCGCTGTCCTTCAAGACTCTCCTAGAGAGAACCGCTCGAGGGAAGGCTTCAGGGCTCCGGCTCCTGCTGAGGTTCTGGGTTCTGGGTACCTCAGGTTCCAGCAGAAGAAATCCTGCGGCTCACGCCCGGAGAATTGTTCCTCGGAACTGATATCCTTAAGGTTTTTTATTGTGTCCATTAATCCTCATTTCCTATTGTTTTGGTTAGTCGGGTTATAAGAGACGTATGCTTGGTCACTAAATTGTTAATAAAATATATTGGTTAAGAAAATTGAGCCTACAATTAAATATGCAAATACCTCCATAAAGCTCAGGCATAATAATGCAAAAATGGATAAATTACATATTTAATATAGGTTGCTGGCCTTTCAGAAAAGCTCATTTGATTTAAAAATGCTGTTCAACTATTTGAGATGAAAAAAAAAAATAAGTAAAGAGAACTCAGTACTCCCAAATGAATGAATATGTTATTTATTATGTCTTACACTTAAGGCAAAGTGTCCCCGGTTTTCTCTATTAATGTGGCAAAATACCGCCCTTTGTTCTTCCATGAAGAAGGGACAGCAGACAGTGGGCTCTGAGCATCCTCGAAGGGACAGCAGACAGTGCGCTTTGAGCGTCCTCGAAGGGACAGCAGACAGTGGGCTCTGAGCATCCTCTTTTCCAGGGCTTATCAAACCTCCTGTTCATCATGCTGTCTAATTCCTGTCATTTTATTTTATTTTTTACTTTGTTTATTGTAAATTCTTTTAAATTTTGTTTTTGTTTTTATTTTTTCAAGACAGAGTTTCTCTGTGTAGCCTTAGCTGTCCTGGAACTCACTCTAGACTGGGCTGGCCTCAAACTCACAGGGATCTGCCTGCCTTTGCCTTCAGAGTGCTGGGATTGAAGGAGTGCACCACCACTGCCAGGCTTTCAATTCTTGATAAACGTATTACTCTTTCATAACTGATTTTCTCTAATTCTTGGGGCAAATTATTTATAGTAAGTTTAAAGCTCATGGTTATACTTCATTGCCTAGATATTTTGAAAAAAAAAAAAAGGTAAAAATCAAGAGTTTATTAAACATATAAGAGTCTGTTTTATCATTAACTTGCATAAAAGACAAATCTATTACAGAGCTGAAATTCTATAACATGCATACAAATTTATGGTGTCATTTATAGCTTAAAGAAATGTAAAGAGATGTATAGCTACAGCTTTAAATTCTAGTTGTGTAAATTAACTGTGGCATACACTTTATTACCCTGGTAATTGTGGCCATCGCCTGCCACTAGAGCAGGGGGTTTTCTGAATCTGAGGTCAGGGCAAGGCTTTACACTTCCCCACCCTCTATATTAGTTTCAGAATAAGGTGTAGTTGGATAAATTTTATGTTAAAGACATTAAAACGTTGCAGAGAAATTTTCAAAGTTCCCCGCTAGACACGGTGTGTTCTAGCCAGAGTGGAGGGTCCTCTGTCCTCCTGCCTTAACGTTCAGTTTAGTTTTTTTTTCTTCTCTCATTCCTGCCTTGTTCCCAACATTTCCCCAGTGGTTGAAGGATTGCTGAAAACCTGAGTACCACTTCTTTCTCTTATTTCCAGAAAATTGTTTTATCTTTTTGTCATAGTTATCTGTGTCTTTACTTTACATATAATTATAGGCTTTTTCAAGAAAGAAATTGGTTTATAGAATCTTATATATCTCATACCTAGTGCTTGTCAAAAAATGCACACAAATAATGTCAGTTTTTTATTCAAATTTATTGCTTGAATTATATTTTTAACATTATTAGTAAGGATTAATAAAATTGCAATTTAATAATAAAGAGCATTGATGTATTGCTCTTAACAAGGAAGAGCATATAAGGTGGAATATTTTTGAATTTCCAAATCTTTTGTTTGTATAGTAATTTTGGTTGTGTTTTTTTAAAAGAGCATTTCCCATATTAGAAATTCCTATCAGTTTCAACACTTAGACAAGTTATTTTTTAAGGGTAATAATTTCACAAGATATAAAGATTCAACATCAATTAAAAGCTAGTTTCTGTAGCAACAATTATTTTTCGTGGGTTCACTACTCCCTTCTTCTCTTCTTACTATCTATTTGGAATTTCTACCCCGCTTCAGACCACTTAGTTCCCAAATAGAAGACGGAGACCTATTAGATTTATAACAAGCCTTAAAGCACTAGAGCTGGGCAGACATCAACCCTCTAAGCTATTTGCTATTTCCCAGTCTTGTACCCCAATCTTACCTGTGGTAATTGTTCCAGATTGTGCTACTTCTGTTCCATCGGGCCAGCCCTCATGTCCACATGCTCATGGTCCACACAGCCCCACGGAGACTTCCTTTCTGTTTTCTCTTCCCTTCCCACCTTGTGGTCCCTCCTGAGATCTCGAGCCTGGGAACTGAAGCTCCGCCTACTTCTCTTCTGCCCAGCCATAGGCAGTCAGCAACCTTATTTAACCAATCAGAGACAATTGCTGAGAAAGGTTGACACAGCATCATTTGGTGTATGTGAGAATGTGCTCATCTGGGGATGCAACCAGACCTTGGGGACCAGCGTTTACATTTGAGTACATAGCACCAGCCCCGCCCTCAACAAGATTCACAACGGAAATGTTATTTCCACTATTAATTTGAACAAGTAGTATAATTTAGACATAATGAAAATTGTTAAAATGATTGGAGTATATTAATTAAAATTATATCAAAACATCAAAAAGTTACTCACAAATTCATTTGATTCTCCCATTTCATCCCAGAATGGTTGGTTATATTATAACTTGGGCTTTTCCTTCTATTATACTAAGTTTTGGGTCATTTTTAATTAAGTGCTAGTTAACAATATTTCAAGGGTAGTCGTAGATTTTCCTTAATGTGTTTCTGAATGAAATGAGTTTATTGGAAGACTTGGCAGCTTTTAATTTTTTTTCCTTGCGCTAACAGCTTTAATTTGGTTTCACAGCAGCATTGTACAAACATAATGTCATTACAGTGTTTCTCCGTGGAAGGAGCTAATGAGTGTCTGATAAAATTAGATATTATGATTATTGTAATATCTTTATGATTTTTCGTGGTTGTTCGATTTTAAGTGTTCTGATTTTTAAAGTTGGAAGAAACTCTGTAGGGAATTTTGTTTACTTCTTTAGTTATACAGGCTGTGTTTTGATATTTATGCTGGTCTTTCATTTAGGATCGTTTACTTCTAGAGGTGCCTCCCCTCTTTAAACATTTTACTTATTTTAGTCTATTTTGTATTTGAAACAATGCTGTTTGGACGCTCCTCTTCCCTACCAGCCATTCAATAGTCAAAGGTAACTTTTTTTTTTTTTCTTTTTCATGGTCCAGTCTTTAGTTACCTTGGTTTCATGTTTGAGTAGACCTTTTTTTTAGAAGGGATGCTCAGAGTCAGATATAAAATTTCAGATGTCTTCCAGGCAGAAGAGGCTTGGTACAATCATGACTTTATGGCACATGATGGTTATTTAGTCATCAATGCTGAACTAGTGAGCAGCGGTATCTATGGTTAACTATGTGACACTGTATTGACTTTGATATTAAATACATACAGCTACTGGATAGATTATTGAAGCGTGAATTTAGGAATTAATAAAAATCTTTCTATCCATATTTTAAAAATTTGAGACAAGGTCTTAACATGTAGCACTGGCTGGCCTAGAACTCACAGAAATCTATCTGTCTCTGATTCCTAGATGCTGGGATTAAAGGTGTGTGTTTCCATGCCTGACTCAAATTTATTTTAATTTTGATTTTTGTCATGTTCCTTCTGAATTGGAATCAATAATTTTTTAGCGCATATGTTGTGCTAATAATACTTACCAGTGTTATTAATAAAAATCACTCTTTGAGCGGAAGCTGGAACAGTTAAGAGAACGGGGCCCTTTGAATGTGGAGATTCAACTTGCAGTCTGGTTCCACCAACAAGGTTTGTGATGGTTAGCAGCCTGCTTCATTTCCCTTGCTTTATTATTCCAGAAAGTAGGGCAAGATGGTTATAGACATATATAAGAATCAGAAGCAGGAGAGCAGGGTGGCCCATCAGATGATGACACATGCTCTGCAAATTCGGTGACTTCACTTTGATGTCTACAACCAATGTAAAGATGGAGGGCGCACACCCTTCAGGAATGAAGGCGCAGGTTCCATCTCCAGGAAAAGACCCAAGACCGGCTGAGGCGCTTGCTAATGGTGGAGGAAATACGCAATTAGTGGTAGAAGAAGGCAGTTACAAACACAGGCTCAGGCCGTGTGACCAGTTGCACAAATGAGGGTTATAATTGACACCAGTGTTTTGTCATACTTTGTCAAGAACGTGCTGTTCAGATATTCATTTTCTTTCCTCAATTTGTTTATCACATAATGTAACATCAATTAAGAGAATACCAGTTGTTGTTACATTTGAGATACTGAAAGAATATCCCTCAAGGGACATTGCCACATATTCCTCTCAATTTATAATGAATTTATGGTTGCACGAGTGATAGTGGTATCGTGGTAGGTGACCTGGTTAAATATATAATGCATTTGCGATTATATGTGGGATGATAGTAATTTCATGTTAGGAATAACTATGACCTTGCTATTGCTTTCCTTTGGAAATCAAGTGTGACTTAAGGAGATATGGTTGTGGGTCAAGTTGACAAGGGGTGGATTTGTGATGGCTGTTCTTGGTTGTCAACTTGACTACACCCAAGCAGCTAGCTGCACCTGTGAAGGATTTAGTTTTCTTAATGAAATTATTTGATGTGGGAAGACACACTTAAAAAAAACTTTTTATTGATTCTTTGTGAATTGGAAGTAATGCGCCCCCAATCCCACTCATTTCCCCATCCCTTTATATCTGTCCTCTGCTCTTGCAATCTCTTTCTACAACAGAAAACAATAAAAATAAAAATAAAAAAACAAAGCCGCAACAACGGTCTCACTGTGGAAGCTACAATGTGTCAAAGTGTATCATGAAGTATACCTTTTTGGCCAAACAGTTTTACTTGCAAATGTTCATTGCAATGAGTGATTTATTGGTCTGGTTTGAACCCTATGGCTTCTGTTACACTATCAATATTAGATTCTCACTGGGAATCCTCCCCGATATCCTGCTGTTGCCCTGTGTCATGGAGATCCTGCAGACTGGCCTGTTGTAGGATATTTGATTCCACTGTGAACCCTGAGATTGTGAACTGTAAAAACCTGTTAATAGTTGTTAAGTGGCTCAGCCCTAGTACACACCTTTAATCCAAGAACTTTCTGTTTATTGTGAACAGGTGGCTGTGTATGGCTCAGCCCTAGCATAATATGCCTTTAATCCAAAAGCTTTCGGTAAACAGAATTAAATGACGTTAACTCTAGGCAGATGTGGAGCAAGAAACCAGCTGACAGGGATTTTCAGAAAGGAGGGACTTTGAGAGAAGGGGATTTAAGACATTGTGTCAAAGAAGAAAGAGCTTTTGGCTTTTCCTCCTGGGCTGTCAGCTGAACTAGTAAGTTTTTGGCTTTTGGCTTTTTGGCTTTTTCCTTCTGGGACATGGGTTGAGTAGGAAGGTCAGCTGGGTGCTTTCTCTGCCTCTCTGAGCTGGTAGGCTTTCACCCCAGCCTCTGGCTCCTGAGTCTTTATTGGTAAAATTGGTAAAATTGAGGTCCCATTTATTAATTTATTAATTGTTGACAATATTGGTAAAATTGAATGATTCAGATTTTGTTTTTAAAGCAATATACATGTTTTCTGCCTGGCAAAGACATGTAAGATTCATGTGTTTGTTTCATGAAGCCTACAACAATTCAAAGCGTCTTCTCTTGTTGGGTACAGTGTTAAGGGTCATGTACCATTCACAACCCCTCACTGCATACGTAGGAATTCCAATCCCCTTACTAGAGACCATATGGTATATCAGAGCCACAACTCACATATATTTATTGGCTTTATTTTCCATAAACTAAGTGGCATTTTATGAGAGCCCTAAATATTTTAATAGAGCCACAAGAATAGCAGTATTTATTTCCTCGCCCATTTTTTAGGGGAGGAGAGGTAGGTGGGCACGGAATGAAACCAGCTATAGGGGTACAGCACAGATGTGGTTGTGTTGCCTAAGATTCCAACTCCGACATTCTTTGCCTTGAGCTCCGTATACTATAACGACTTTCCTGTCACCCCACAATGCTGAAAATCAGATCATGTTTTAAATGAACAGCTCTTCTTTTTGGTCTCTTTTCTCCTTACATTACAAAAATGTTACTTTTGGTAGTGAGATATTTATTGAGTAAATTCTACCTTTGACAGAGAGAGAGAGAGAGAGAGAGAGAGAGAGAGAGAGAGAGAGAGAGAGAGAGAGAGAGAGAAGTAGGCTACTAATATTTGCTAAATATTTGGCCAAGAGAATGAAGAAAGTCCAGGGAAACATGCCGGGAACAGATTGCCAAGACAGCTCTCAGATGTCCTCGCTGAGAGCTTCTATTTCTAAGGCCAGTCAGAAACAAGAGTAATTAAAAAAAAATGAGCAGACCTTGAAAAAGGAGGAAAATAACATTCATATTTTCACATTTACCAGTAAAATATTAAATGCATTTAAGGTATTTGAGAAATTGACTTTTACTGCTATGAATATAAAATGGTATTTAAAATCTTTCTCAGAATGTTGTCTCATTTAGTTGCGAGCATCTATTTTGACATCGATAAGGAAGCTTCCAGCTTCTTTGATGTCTAGAAATAGGGTACATGAGGGAATTTCAGTCTGGGTCTCAAGAGTATATGAGGGGCTCTATCACAAGTCTTGAGCTTACATGCATTCACTATTGAGATTCATTTTATACATCTTTCCTTAGGAAGATAAAATTATTAAATTGAAAACATTTAAATGACATAAATTGCAACTTTTTTTTTTTTTTTTTTTTTGCCAAGAATTGGTGGCAGCTTATGTTAGCTATTTACTTGTGCTTATAATCACCTAAAATAATAATTAGCTTTTGCAATTTGAGGTAATTTTCATGAAATTAAAGATGGGATTATTTCCATAGTGGCTAGCTTTAATGAAATTAATTCTGATATTAAGATTACGTTGGGCACTTTAATTTCATAAGCCAAACAAATTGAAACTAAACATGAAGGAAATAAGAAATTACTGAAACACAGATGTGCGATTTCCTGAAAAGCTGCAGACCAGGCTCTATTATCTTACAAATAGCATTAAAACCTTAGTTTCTCTATTTTATTGGAGCTGATAATTGGGAAGTAGATGACAGGCTGTTTTATTTAGGGTTATCGACATCACAAAAAGTCATGTGAGGTCCACGCATATTCGGGTGCTATTTTAAAAGCATCACATCCTTTTTCACTGATAACATCTGGTTTTCACATCAGTGGTTTGAAATTGTAGAGATTCATTTGTGCTGTCTTTGCAAAGCAGCATGAACGTATAGCTGGTAAGTCTGTAGCTGTCCTCACTGGGAGATATTCTCAAGAGACACTAATGTTCCGCCCCCTCCTTGGGTTGTAGAACTGCTGAAACAAAGGATCTCAAGAAATTGGAACTTCTCCAGGAGTCTCATCACGCTGGGAGAGAGAGAGAAAGTTGGGGCATTTTGTTATATGGAGAGGAAGCTTATTTCCCTCCGAAATTTCACATAGTTCTCACAGCTTGTAGGAGAATATGAGGTCCCGACAACGATGATAGGCAGGACCACCTTGACCAGGACTGCTTAGCTCTGTGTCTTCCCTTCTATTTAAACCTAAGCTCAGTGTCAGGAACCTATAGATTTTCTTGGGTGGAGAGTGGCCATTTGATTTCTTTGTTCCTCTCTTTGATGTGGCACATAAGTCAGTCTTTATCTGTCTGTCTGTCTGTCTGTTTGTCTTTGTCTCAACTATCTCTGCTCTTTTTTTTTTTAAATCATTCTTTGTCAGTTTCCATTGGCTAACTGAGAACAAAGTGGCTGAGCCTAGGGTATTAGGACTGCCAAGACCCAATCTCGGCCAACAGCAATGCTGGTAACAAGAGGAGGCTCACAAGTTGAGGCGATGCCTTTGATTTCAAGGATAATCATTTTCCAAGTGATTTAACAGTCTTTACTCAATGGCTGGAAAGATGGCTCTGCAGTAAAGAGCCTCCACTGCTCTTCTATAGGACCCTGGCTAAACTCTCAGATTCCATAAGTAAGGAAACATTTTTTTCCTAAGATTATCCCAAATCTTTGAGAAACACATTCCTACACAGGTTGTACTGGTTACTTTTTTTTTTTTTTTGTCAACTCAGCATAAGCTAGGGCCGTTTGGAAAGAGAGGACCTCAACTGAGAAAATACCTGAATCAAATCAGCCTATAAAAAAGCCTTTGGGACGTTTTCGTGATTAATGATTAATGTGGAAGGGCTCTGTCCACTGTGGTAGTGTCTCCGTGAGCAGGTTGCCCTGGATTGTCTAAGAAAGCCAAATGAGCAAGCCATGGAGAGCAAGCCAGGAAGCAGCACTCCTCCATGGGCTCTGTATCAGTTCCTGCCTCCAGGTTCCTGTGTTGAGTTCCTTCCCTGACTTCCTTCTTGATTGACACGAAAGTCAAATAAAACTTTGCCTTTTCAGGTTCCTTTTTTGGTCAAGATGTTTTATCACAACAACAGGAAGTAAACAAAGACAGGGGTGACAATTACTCATGAAACTATTGATAGAAAATTTGTTGAAAATTAAGTTGGGGCTGGGAAAGCAATATTATAGGAAGCATGTTTTTACTGTGTATATTTCTTTATATAAAATTACTATAACAAGAAATGTATTCACAGTATATATTTGATAGATTAGAATATTTCAATTTACATAAATTTAAATAAAGAAACAGTCCAGGAAGGTAAAAGGGATTATGTATAGAGGGCAAGGAAGGATTTAAGAGAGGATAGGAGGAAACAAATGTGTGCTATGGAGGGCAACAGAGGAAAATGGGAGGGAGACAAGAGGAGAGGGGTTGAGAAATTGAGAGAGAGAGAGAGAGAGAGAGAGAGAGAGAGGGAGGAAGTAGCTGCTGTTAACACTAAGGATGTATGAAAAGTAATAAAAAACATTGCTTTATTAACTAATACTAAAACACATATTGCCAGAGCTTTGGTTATACTATGTATCAAAGTTCCGAGTGGTAGGCTAGTCCTTCATGCTAAGGTGTAGACTCTTCCTTATGAATGTACTTTAATTTTCTCTGTGTAATTTTCAGTCTGCTCTTTTACACCAGTGATTATGTGTTGATCACCTGGCTAACATGGTATCCATGATATTTCCACTAAAGACATTAACATAAATGTGATTAAATATCAGACAAATCTGGTTTAAGGAAATTTCTCTTTAAAGTGTCTATGTAGGTGATTATTTAAAAAGTGGTGACGAAAGAGGCACGGCCATGAATAGCCATGCACGATCCAGGATGTAAAAATGTATTGATCCCCAAGGCAGGGAGTATTTATTTTCATTGCTTTACATGTGAAAACTCAGCTTTTTAAAGATTCCAGTCCTTTGATTGTCTCCTGAATAGAGAAACACTAATGATTCTACAAGCAATCAAATTTAATGTTATTTCTGGATTCCTAATTTTTACTTAAGCTGTCAGAAAAGATTTCATTGTGATGCAAAATTGCAGTGCAAAGTTGCATGTATATAGACGATTGCCTTTCATATGCCAGGAAATTAAAAGAAACTCTCAGCCTAAAGCTCTCAGACTAGAGCACAGAACTGTCTAAAGTAAGTAATGTAGAAGCGGCTGATTGATATGTCAGGAAGAACTGCATCACTCAGTGCAAATCAATAAGTGTCGAGAGCTTACAGATGATTAACAAGAGAAACGTCTGTTTCTGCTAATCTACAACATGGCTAGGGATTTTAAAAAATCTGAGATAACTTAAGAGGAGTGTCAGGGAAAAAGCCAATCATAATTCTTCAATGTATCTTATTGACAAACTGGAAGCTATAAAGAAGTAAAGAAGAGGCATTACCCTAACAATGCAAATCTGTGGTTTCTATGACTCTTTGTAGCTGGACTGGGGCAAAAACCCTTGTTCTAGCAGAGCAAACAGGCTAGGCTTAGATTTAGCAACTTATAAGAACTGACATGTTAATAGTTTCAAATACTTTGCAGAGGAGTATTGGGTCTGGGGTCATGCAAAGAAAACACCAAGGACATCCATGAGAGGGGTGAGGAAAAAAAAACCCCTTTATTTCCAGACAGAGAGGAAATCAGATGATGTCAGGGACATAGTTCAGTGTAAGAGCGCTGAAACTGTGATGACCAGCCTCTGCCGTAGCTAGTTTATGTGGGCAAATCCCACAATTTGCTCAAGCAAGGGGCTGTCAAGGGAACAGGGTGGTCAGCAGGGTGGTTGGCTATGACTCAAACTATTTTTTTTTTTTTTTTGCTTTTTAGATAAAGAAGTTTCATTGACCCCTTTTCTGGCCAGTTTGGTCGTGGACAGCTGCAAGTGTGGGTGGGGAATTCTCACTGACCGTCAAGGCCATAAGATATGCTTAGTCATAAACATGATTTATAGTTGACGTAACCTGGTGCAGGGACTTTTACCCAGAGTTGGAGGTATACAATGGAGTCTGGTAGCCTTTTAACAGAATGGAGTCTGACTGATGCTAATATAGTCCATGTTAATGTGGGCCCTTCAAGGAGAATTGAGTGCAACCTCACACATTTTATGCAAATTATGCAAATTATGACGGCATGACTCAGATGTCTCTGTGGCTAGTCTTTTAGAGGCATTATGTGAGCCTTTAAAAGGTGAAAACAGCTTGCCTGTAAGATGACTAATTATTTGGTTCTAAATGTGAATTAACTCCAGTTCCTGCATTTCCTGTAGGCATGGTTGAGATAAGGAGCTTGGGTAACTTATTATTTAAAAAGAGTGCGTCCTCCCTTGGGTCCCTCTTGTTTCTTATCTTCTTTGTGTTTGTGTACTGTAGTATGCTTATCTGGTACTAAATGGCTAAAAATATGCTTATAAGTGAGTATGTACCATGTGTGTCTTTCTGGGTCTGGGTTACCTCACTCAGGATGATCTTTTCTAGGTCTATCTATCTGCCTGCCAATTTCATGATTTCTTTGCTTTTGATGGCTGAGTAGTATTCCATTGTGTAAATGTTCCACAGTTGGTTTTTCTTTGCCCCATTCTTAGGTTGAGGGTCATCTAGGTTGTTTCCGGACTCTGGCTAACACACATAAAGCTGCTATGAACATAGCTGAGTAAACGCCATTGTATGATAGAGCATCTTTTGGGTGTATGCCCAGGAGTGGTTTAGATGGGTCTTGAGGTAGAGCTATTTCCAGTTTCCTGAGAAAGGGCCAGATTGATTTCCAAGGGAGCTTATCAGAATTGTCTTCTGAGAGGCTCCACCCAGCAGTGATTTGAAACAGATGCTGAGATCTACAGCCAAACATTGGGCAAAGCACAGGGAATCTAGTGGAAAAGTGGGTGCGGGGAAAGACAAAAGGACCTAGAGGTGACAAGTTTTCTAGAAGAAGACCAAGAGAGCCCAACTGACCAGGGCCCAGAAGGGCCTGTGGAGTCTGAAGCACTGGCCAAGGACCACGCATGGACTGGACCTACGTCCTCTACATAGACGTAGCCAATGGGCAGTTCAGGCTTCAAATGGGTCCACCATTAAGGGGGGCTGCGGTTGTCTCTGACATGAACTCTGTTGCCTGCTTTTTGAACCCGTCCCCCTGACGGGACTGTCTTGTCAGGCCACAGGGGAAGAGGACAAACTCAGTCTTGATGCAACTTGAGGAAGTGGGATGGGTGGGTTGGTAGGGGGGCTCCCCTTTTCTAAATAGGAGAGGGATGGCGGGACTGGGAGAAGAAATGGGAGGGGTTATGACCAGGATGTAAAATGAATAAATAAACTAATAAAAAAGAGAAAAAGAAAAAAAGAAAAAGAGGCTGCAGCAGAAAAATGGGAAGGGAGTGAGAGAGGTAATATTACCTATATTTTATAAATGACGAATCATTATACACACACATGCACGCATGCACACACAAGCACACACACACTACATAGATGTATTTCAAGTGTGGCATGTTGTGAGGAGCAAATTCAACATGCAATGTATTTTTTTTAAATGAGGAAATGAAGTGGTTTTGCTACTAAATTATTTTCAGGAATTATAGAGGTAATAAAGTTTGCCTCCTCTTGCTTTAGACATAAAATGATACACACAAATACATGAATTCAGAGTATATTACAAAAATCACCATAAATTTAGGAAACTCTTGTCAGCTAGAACTCTCTGTAGGGAGCATCAAAACAGCACAGATTTAGTATTTCCAAGGTCACACAAATTAAACCTGACAACCCTGATATCTTTGTTTCTCTGTGTACCTTATATCCCTTCCCTGCTATTACAGAAATCACTTAGATCCACAAACCTATCATGTCTTAAAATAAATTGAGCCGGGCATGGTGGTGCATGTCTTTAATCCCAGTACTCAGGAGGCAGAGGCAAGCAGATCGCTGTGAGGTCCAGGCCAGCCTGGTCTATAAAGTGCGTCCAGGACAGCCAAGGCTACACAGAGAAACCCTGTCTTGAAAAAAAAAAATGATAAGGAAAATAGGATAGTTTGATGAAATTGGGAAGAAAAATAATTTTGGTGTTTTCTCTACCTTTATATAGTAATGTTTCACTTTCACACACACACACACACACACACACACACACACACACACACACACACACACACATACACACACAAACACACTCACAGATGCATGTGAGAGAGAATTTTAGTTCAAAATTTAGTTCAAACCCTAAAGGCAGGAATTCAAATGACTTCTGAAGAGACCAAATATCTCAAAAGAACCTCTAACAGATGTTGATAGAACAACATAACTCTCCCTTCAAAGAAATAAGAATTCTTTTCTGGAACCAAATATAAATTACTATAGACCATAGATTCCATGTTCCAATGTGGTAAAAGCTTGATGAAGTTTTTATAGTAGCAGACTAAACAAAGTTGTAAACCAATTTACCTTTCAAATGGTAGATCTTTCATTGGTTGAACCATGAGTTAGGTGGAAGTCACAGGGTCAACGTGCTGTAAGCAGATGGTGTTCAAAGGGGCTCCCCTGTGCCCCAAAGGGGTTCCCCTCTCCCCCTGGAATGTTTGTAACCAGTTCTAGAGCTGGACTTGTAGTCAAAGTGAGAAATAGAGAGAAAGGCAGTTTTTAGGAGAAAAATTAGATTTCAAAGTAGTTTTTAGGCAAAATTATTCCATATATAGACATGAGCCAGAGATAATATTTAAGGACAGTGCTGATCAGCTGGAGGTCTTTGGAGCTTTGTCAAGCAAAGTCTCTATGACTTGTCCTCATGTCACTGAAAAGGCTGTTCCTCTCCACTCTTGCATCTTCAGCTCCACCTCTTTTCATAGTGCTCAAACCATTTATTCTCTTTCTCTCCTATCTCTCCACCGCACACTTGCGTATAGTAGTGGCCCCTGCTGTGGGCAGGCCATGTGGCAGCTGGCTCTCTTTTGCCTGCCTGCCCATGCCACATGGTGGTGGAAAGGCCTCTCAGAAATCTGGTTTTTGTTTTTTGTTTTTGAGACAGCATTTCTCTATATAGCCTTGACTGTCCTGGTCCTTTGTAGACCAGGCTTGCAGCAATATGCCTGCCTCTGCCTCCCAGCATGCTGGGGTTAATGGCATGTGCTACCATGCTTGGCTAGAAATTAGATTTTTTTTTTTAAAGTTTGCCTGTGTGATTCTTTGAATTTCCCATTTGCCTGTTGTAATTTTTTTCTTTTCATACCTAATTTAAAAAACTTTGACCTCCTCTTTCCATCTTTTAGCTTTGGCTAAGAGTTTATAATCTTGTTTATTTCTTCAAAGAACTAAGTCTTTATTTTCATCAAGTTTTTATACTTTTTGCTGCTATGGTTTCTTCTGTCCCATTGATTTCCACTCTGAGTTTGGTTATTTCTTCCCATCCACTTTGTTGTTGTTCTTGTTCTAAAGGTTTCAGGTGTGCTATTAAGTTACTAATCTCTCCATTTGTTTGATACAGGCACTTTATACTGTGATCTTGTCTCTTGAAACTGCTGCTTTCATTTGTCATTTTCATTCAGTTCTAGAAAGTTTCAATTTTCTTCTTGATTTCTGTCTTGACTCAATTTTCATCCAGTAGTGACTTGTTCAATTTCCATGAGTTTGTATACTTTCCACGTTTTCTATTGTTGCTAATATCCAGCTTTAATCTGTGGTGATCAGCTAGGACTCAGGCTGTCAGTTCAGTTTTTTTTTTTTTTTTTTTTTTTTGTATCTGCTAAGACTTTCTTTGTGTCCTAAAATTAATCTTGGAGAAAGTTCTATGAGCTACTGAAAAAAAAATGTATATTTTTAAAATATTTGAGTGAAATGCCCTATAGATGTCTTAACTAGGTTAATTTGACTTGTGATGGTCTTTTATTCATCATTTCTGTTTGAATTTTGTCTGAATAACCTGTCTTTTGGTGAGGGTGAGTTATTGCAGTACACACCATCCATGTGAGGGTCAATATGGGATTTTAGTTGTAGTAGGTTTATTTTATGAACTTTGGTGCTCTTATGTTTAGTGCCCTATTGGTGGATTTTTTCCTATGATGAGCATTTAGTGACTTTCACTATCTCCTCTTATTAGTTTGGTTCAAAGTAAGTTCCCCTTCCTTCCAACATTAACATGGCTTTGCTTGCTTGCTTCTTGGGTCTATTTTCTAGGAATACCTTTTTTTTTTTTATCCTTTTGCCTGAAGGAGCTGTCTATCTTTGAAGGTGAGGTGTGTTTCTTGGATGCAGCGGAAAGATGGCTCCTGTCTTTTAATCCAATCTGTTCGTATATGACTTTCAACTTGGAAATGAAACCATTAATGTTGAGAATGAGCAGTTTTTATTGATTCTTGTTTTGTTGTTATGGTATGGGTGTCCCCCCTCCCTTTTGACTTATTCTTCTTGAATTATTTATTTCTTGTGTCCTCTTGCATGCGGTTAATCTTTCCAGACTGAAGTTTTCCTTCTACTACCTTCTACAACTAGGTTGATAGGTAGAAGCTACTTAGATTTGGTTTTTATCATGGAATGTTTTTCTTTCTCTACCAACTGTGGTTGATAGTTAGCTGCGTACAGCAGTCTGTGTCTCAGTAGGTTTTTCAGACCATCCTTGTAGACTCTTATGGCTTTCAGAATCTTCATTTAAAAATTAGGATTTATTATAATGGGCCTGCTGTTATGTGGCTTTGTCTTTTTCCCTTTCAGATTTTAATATCCTTTCTTTGTTTTGTGTATTCAATGTCTTGATTATAATGTGTTATGAGAATTTCTTTTTCTTGTTCTGTCTATGTGGCATTATCTATGCTCCTTGTACCTTGATAGGCAGCTTTTTTTGTAGATTGGGGAATATTTTCTGGGCCTCTGACCTAGTTCTTCTCTTTCTGTTATTCTTATATTTTGTCTTTTCACAGTCCCAGATTTGCTGAATGCTTTGTGCCTGATTTTTTTTTTTGTAGATTTAACATTTTCTTTAACTGAGCTATCCATTTTTTCTACATTGTCTTAAAGACCTAAAATTATCTCTTCTATGTCTTAAAATCTCTTGGTAAGGCTTACTTCTGAGGTTTTTCATTTGACATCCTAAAATTTTCATTTCCAGTTTTATTTCAAATGTTTGTGTTTTCCTTAGGGATTCTATTTCTTTGTTAAATTCTACTTTAATGTCTTGAAAGGTCTTTATTATTTCCTTTAGCTGTTTACTTTTTTGTTCTCATGGTCTTTATTAAAGCATTTATTCATATCCCTTTTTGAGGGCCTTGCACATATTTGTACTTGGTATTTTGTAGTCCATGTCTTGTGCTTCAGCTAAATTGCTTTTTTGTGGGCCTATTGCCATAAAATTTCCATCAAAACCTTGGGATGTTAAGAAATTGCCTTTCATCCACGTGTGCAATAGTCTCTCAGGGTCAGGCTAGTATTCTTTCTATTATTCCAATTCTAGTATATGTGCTGCCAAAGTGAGCGCAGAGTATAGGACTTTAAGACGTTTCTTTATAATATTCTGAATTATGTTGGTATCTTTTAAAGTTTCCATGTTAATTTATGTTTATCTGGGATATTCTTTTCTTTTATTAGTTGTCCACGGGCCTGCCAACAAATCAATTTTTCAATTTATCTTTAGATAATTTATTTCCATATATATGAGATAACTCACCATGGAGGAATATAATTCTAATATACTCAGCAATACCTTTTTTTATTTTCTCAGGATTTATGAAAATGTAAATGTTCTATCCATAAGCTGCTCTTATTTCTTCCATCAATAGAAACAGATATTCACAGAGCGTCCATCCGTACCTTGAAACAACATCATTTTTACGTTCTTTCAAACACAGACTTAGATGGGAATGGTAAGGAATGCCTATATTCTTATTATAACGTTTTCAACAGTTTTTTACTAAGCTGCAAAAACCTAGAAAAGAATGCACATATGTGCATGCTGTACTTGATTAAGAATGGCTGTTTCAGCAAAGAGCACATTATGTACAACAGACTCAAGGAGACAATTACAGCATCTGATAGGTAGCAGTTAGGTGATGGGTAGCAAGCCATTATACTGAAAATAGCTGCATGTGCCACTTGCTCACTTCACGTAGTTTGCTATCTTAGTCCTTTGTACATGAAAAGAGTTAACCTATCCACATGGCCCAATGAATAAAGAATACAATACAGTCCATATCCAAACAGTTAAGTGGTCTTCACCTTAAATCTCATGCACCTGACAGCTCCTGAGGGTGAAGTTTCAATTGTCACCTCCGGGTTCTAGGACTTTTCCTAGATGACAGTGGAGTCTCTTGCTTCCATTTCAATGTGTTTGTAGGAATCTCAAGAGAACGGGGAGGGAATCACTTTTCCTCTTGAAAAATGTTACCTTAATGTAAGCCATGCATGCTTTCAGTAAGCATAGAACTTCCTGGTCTCATGTGCCTGTTGTTTTCTTTGTTTTGATTAATTAATTGCTTAATCAATTAATTAGTTAACTTCACATCCCAGTAGGAACTTCCCCTCCCTCCTCTCCTCCCAGTCCCTCCCTATCCCCTCTCTTCTCTCTCCCTTTGTCTTCTCCCTTTCTTCTTGAGAAGGGGAGATATCTCATGATATCAACTTACCTTGGCATATCAAATAGCAGGAGCTGTCTCTAATTCTGTTGGTTGCCTTTGGATTCCTTCCTCCCAGTTGGGATGCCCTGTCTAGCCTCAGTAGAAGAAGATGTGCCTAGTCCTACTTGATATGCCATGTGCCTATTTTTAAACGTTAATGAGAGAACTGACTTTATAAACAAAAATTAACCACTTTAAGGAGTGATAGTTAGGCAGAAGCATACATTTTCATAGGCTTAGATAATTAAAAAATATGGATAACGTTAGCCTCTAGGACCAAAAGGTTCTTTTAATTAATTTTTGAGAAGGAAAAATGCTGAATTATTTCAATTTAACACATTTGGTTAAATTAATCAAAGCAGATATATTTTCACGTACTTAGGAGTAATTCCTAAATTCCCTACTCCAAAAGAGTTTTAAGTTGATTCATTCAGTCAAAATTCATGCAAGGACTTTTAGAACACTGAATTATACCTGAGAAATAAAAAATGACACAAAATGTTATCTCTAAATTTGGAGATAACTGACCTTAATATATCTCTTTCTTAAATGTTAGCCAATCCACTTACTGTAGGCTTTGAGCTTTTAAAACCTGCTTTATTTGTGGTTCTTTAATGCTTCCAACTCACCTACCGTAGATAGGAGAGAAAGAAGGTTACTAGAAACAGGAGAGGGGGAACTTTTTAGACTCAGTTCCCTGGGGACAATTCTTCATTGTCAGGCTTCCAGCAGACCTATTAAACAGCAAACCAGCGATTCAGCAAAAGTGACAGCAACCACAGTATCAGAAACCTCCAACTGTTCTCTGGAGTGTTTCTCTCAAAGTGGAGCTATGTGCAGTCAAGTGATTCGAGGTGATACAAAAGCTATTGATCTTTGTTTTCTGGGCTGTTTATACTCTCCCATAGTCCAGACAGGATGCTTTTCAACTGTCAACTGTCAAAGACCATGCACCTGCGTGAGGTAGTTCCCTTTCTAGTGGACAAACATCACACACTCTCACATGAGGCAGTTTCACATCTCACACTTGGGATCAAAACATGTTTACATCCACTACAATTTACCATAGGCTAAGGATGTGTTCAATAGTTGAGACACTCCTGGCTTTTAAGTTCCTCCAGCCTATCCCAACTGAGGAAGTGCTTTGTGGTTCCAGGTAAAATTAGGCTTTGTTTTCATGTAGAAACCGTACTACAGATCCCTCATCCCTTCTCTTCATCTTGCTTTGTGCGCAGATGCTCACTGAATGTCTGTACTTGAAGCAAGTGAACCCGGGACTCACAATGGAACCCTTAGTTGGTCTGCTTAGAGCTGGCGCCAGGAGACTCTCTTGGTCAAGCCATTTTGTAAACTCCTGGGGGCAGGACACCATTGTGCTTTCCCACAATTCCTCCATTTTACCTTGTTACACAACTCACTGAGATTGTTCAGCATGGCTCACTCATATTCCTTCTCTACACTGGATTCTGAGTTCCTGGAAGAAAAACTGTTGAGAGCACACAGCACACTTTTTGGTATGTAATAAGTGTTAAAAAAAAAAAAACAAAAACAACTGTGGGTTCTGTTTGGGTAGTTCCAAGTAATTTTATTTTCAAAACATTCCCACTTGGATGGCACTTATTTTATGAAAAGGGTTGTCCTGCAGATGAATGCGAAGTAAGCCAGAAGGCGTGAAAACTGTTAGGCATTTGCATCACACACTCCCTTTGGGGTTTAACTGGCTTTAGCATAGCACAGCAGAGTGCACAGGTGCTTTTTGGTTGTTGTCACTGTTGGATCATTTTTGCCCCTAGAGAGTGAAGCCTCCACTTCATGAGTGCATCCTAAACACACAGCAGTAGAACAGTAACACAAAATGTGACCTCTTGCTAAAGGAAGCCTACAAAGTATTCGTTTTGTTGAGTATGGGTATGAAGCAGAAGATACAACCATATGACTATGAGCAATTCTATGCCTCTCTCCCTTGATGGCTTTGGGATAATGAGCCAAGAGTCCACCAAGAGCATATGTGTTTAAGATGCTACAGATTGTTTGTGCACAAAGCTTTTGCAGGCAAAACCAAAAGCAAACAACAAGCCAAGGAGGCCCAGAAAGAAAAACTGCATGAGGGCAAACTGGCCTCTTTTGTTTTGCAGGTAGGATAAACTATGGCAGTGAGTACTCGCTATTTCAAGTGAGGCTTTGAGGGAATTTGGAAAGTTCTGTTCCATAACATCCAAAACAACCTTAGTGTTCATGAGAACTGTAATAAGGGATGAAGCTGGGCATCTCTCTGTTTTGTGTGAAGGAAAACTCACCCCCCCTTTTTTTTTTGGTGTGTATTGTATCTGTCAATCACACTGGTTATTCCATTGGGAGGTGCAATGTTGTACAGGCAGGTGTGATGGAAGTGGTTACACAATGACTTTTATCAAACAATTATAATTGATTCTTTGAAAACAAGTGATGTATTTATGCATTTATGCGTTTATTTGTTTTTATGTGGATCAGTGTTTTGCTTGCATGCATGTCTTTGTGAGAGTGTTGGGTTCCTGGAACTGGGACTACTGTGGTACTTACTACATTACCTGAGGATTGTCTATTAGGAATGTATTTTCTCACTAAGCTGTGATCCCTGATTGTGACTACAACATGTTGAACACACACTTTCCTCCCTTCAATATCTCTCCTAACAGTAAAGTTTGTAGAAATCCAAGCCCTATTATTTATCATATTTTTTTCCCAAATGTGTTAGCTGCAAGAGCAGACCATGAAATTAGTTCAATTTTTTTTTCTTACTACATCAACCGTAGCAGCTGCTCCATTAAACTGTCAACTTCTCATAGAACCATTTTTAATTTAGTAATTCTAGATAGGTCTATTACCTGCTATGCTCAGGTTCTCATGGCTGCAATGTCTACTCACTGGTACTCTTACGGCACTTTTTTTAGGCCTACTTTTCAAATGTACAGGTAACATCTCAGTGACCATTCCATCCCTCTCCTCTTCTGCACAGGTCACTAAGGGATCGAGTGTTGTTCCTTCTGCATGCCTCTTGTTTGTCGTCACATTTTTTTAGTTTCTACTTTTGCACCTCCCTGGATCTTGTCCTGTGTGTTGTACTTCTTCATTTTCACTTTATTTCTAAATTTGTTTCATTGTCCTTCTTTTATTACGCTTGCTGATGCCTTCAAGAAAAATGATTGATTTAAAAGTTTCTGGGACCGTGGATGTTTTGTGTGTTGGTGTTGTGAGAAGCTTGTGTCCATCTAGGTTGACTCCCCTTGGTTCAGTGAAGCGGCAGGAGTCCTGGATGAATTGAAATTGGTATGAGCTACTGTGATCACTAGTGTCAACTTGACAGACGGGAGAATCAATTGGCGTTTCTTCTGGGAATCGCCCTGATTATACTTGTTGAGGTGGGAAGACCTGCCCACTGTGGGTGGCAACATTCCCTACGAAAGAGGATCCTGGGTTGTGGAGGCTGAAGAAGTTGTGTACTTGGTGAAATCTTTTCTTCTGACTGTAGATGTAATTTGACCAGGTGCTTCAACCACCTGTGGCCTTGACTCCCCTGCTGTGATGGGCTATCCTCTAAATTGTGAGCTAAAATAAGTCCTTCCTTCCTTAAGTTGCTTTTAGTATTCAAATGAGTTAGAACCGTTGCATCGGTCAATCCACTGAGCCCTGGGACAAAGTTCATTCTAATGCTGCTCCCCTTGGGAGGCTTGGACGATAGCTTTCTTCTGATATTCTTCACAAGTCAGTATCTTTATTGTTTGACATTACAAAACTTTCCCCATCTGAGGTGAACAAATGCTATTATGTAAAGTGGTGTTGAACAGTGTCAATCTTGTCAGTCCTTCTTTCCTGATATAGGTAAATTTTAAAAGAGTACAGCAATGATTCACTGAGCCCAAATGGGTGGCATAAATTGACTTTTGCAGAAACTATTTGAAAGTTGATTAACTGAAGGTTGCCTACCTCATCTGAAGTCTCCATATATGGTAGGAATACATACCATCTTTCCCCAAAGTTAAATGCCACTGACAGAGGAAAATGAAAACACATAAGTTTATATTAGAGAGCTTGCTTTGAAGGTGGGCCCACGGAAGATGGGAGTGACACTTTAGGGATAAACTGACTCATGCTCCCAGCCTTGACTAAGAGCTATTAGTCTTCCATTTTCAGAAAGCAGTTAACGTTGTCAAAAAAAAAAAAAAAAAATTCAGTATAATTATGCATGTCGGAAATGCAATTGAATAAGAGGATAACTCATTGGGAGCATCCTCTTGCTGTCATCCAGAGATCCAGAAACTTGTCTCACTCTCATCTATGCATCAGTATCTTTCCCAGTCCACAGCAGCCCCGGAACTGAGGGACCACCACTTGCCAGATAGAAATCAGATTCTATCATGTTTTCTCGCTATGCTTAAGTCTTATGAATGAACCCCAGGTTTACAATCAACTATGCTCTGGGGTTCTCTGATTAAATATTTCATTCTTTTTATGTTTTCCTGCACCTTTTAACAGTGACATTAGTATTCTAGACAGGTGGTCAGTAGTCCCAAACAACCTCAGCTAGTTCCAGCTATTTGCTTTAACCTCTTGCAGCATCTCAGAGTTATCAGGGATTGTACCATCTGTTACATCACACTCATCTCTAGGTCAGATCAAGGGAATCTCTGGGGTTGTTAATTCCTGGCCCAACTGCTTTGGGAAGTGTTCTCTTCTTTATCCAAGATCTTCACTATTCATGAATGCAATTTTACCTTTCATCACTCTACAGCATTCTACCTTAAAGCCCCAGGCCACACATTTATTGAAATGTATATTTCATGTTGCACGTATAACTGATTAGCATAACTTTTATTTTTGTTATTCAGCTTTCTAGGAACTTACAAAAGAACCCCACACATCCAGGTTGCATTGCAAAAGTGCAAACAGTATGAAATATCAAGATAGAATTCCCCCAACAAAATCCACCACTATTCTAACCAATGTTATTTAATGAGAATTACATATATGGCACACATTTTTTTAAAAGAAACTTTTATTTGATTTTTTTCATACAGCATATTTTGATATGTTTCCATCTACTCTAACTCCTCCCAGATCCTTCCTACCCACCTAATTTCATGTTCCCTTTCATTCTCTTAAAAAAAGAATAAATAATAACAGTCTCCCCAAAGAAAGAAAGGCAAAACAATCAACCAAACAAAAAGAAAGAAAAAGAAAAATAAGAAAATCATCCACAAGCCAATGAATGCATTTAAAGGGGCAGGGGGAAAGTCTGTTTTGTATGGTACAGATCTTAAAAGAAAAATTGTAAGCTTGATCAAAGCATTCAAGAAAACAAATAGCTCAATGAAATGCAAGAGAATGAAAAAAAATGCCCTAGTGATGCCATAGAAACACAAACCCAAGACCTAATGAAATGAAAAAGACAATAGATAAAAGTATTGGGGTCAATTCCAGCTTAAATGAAGGAGTTGAAAATAACTAAATAAGAAAACAGAGGAGCCTTGCAAGTAGAAAAAGTCCAATTAAAGACAGACTATCAGGACTTGAAGATAAAGTAGAGGGGTTGTCCCATAAAATAAAAGAATTAGAAAAACTTTCAAAAGCATAGGAAAGTACTATGAGGCATGATGAAAAGACCAAATTGTCAAATACTAGGCTTAGATAAGGGAGGAAAATCTCAGACCAATGGAGAAAACTCAAAGCAATCCCATTTAAATTTGGAAAGAGACAGGATTGTCTATTGTCCTCACTCCTTTGCAATATAGTACTCAAAATGTAACCAAATCAATAACAACAGAAGGAAATTAAGGGGCTGCAAACGGAAAAGAAGTCAATCATTCCTATTTGCAGATGGTATGTAAAAGAGCTCAAAAAATTTACCACTAAACTGCTGGAAAAGATCCCCAATTTCAGCAAAATGGTAGGACATAAAGTGGCCTTTCAAAATTTCAGTGGGCTTTCTATACACCAACAGTAAACATGCCAACGAATAGTTCATAGACGCATTCTCATTCATAACAGGAAAAAAAAATGGAATAAAGCTAACCAAGGAATTCAAATAACTCTACAGTGAAAACTTAAATTCTCTGAAGACAGCTACTGAGAGAGGCGCTGGAAGACAGGAAGACTCCCTTCCTCATGGGTCGGCAGAACCGATATTGTGAAATGACCATTCCATCAAAAGCAATTAATGGATTCAATGCAAGCCAGTTGAAATCCCCATGACAATCTTCACAGAAATAGAAAAAAAATCCCAAAATTCACATGGAACCCGTAAGACACCAGATAGCCAAAAAACAATAGCAATACTGAGCAAAAAGAACAAGACTGACAGGATTCCCATTTCAGATCCCAAGACAAATACCCCTGACATAACAATGAAAACAGCAGGGCACAACAGGCCTGGAAACCAATGGAATAAAACAGAAGACAGATCTGAGTGCAGGTAACTATAGCCGTGTGATGATTGACAGCGGTAACAAACATACACACTGGGGAAAAGATAGCATTGTCAACAAACGGTACTGGGAAAACTGGATCTTCACATGTAGAAGTATGAAATTAGACCCACATCTGTGATCCTGCACAAAAACCAACTTCCAGTGGATCAAAGAGCTCAGTGTGAAACCTAGAACACTGAAACTGCTAGTTTAAAAACATAGGCAGTACCAAAGTACATCTAAAGTGTAGTTTCTCCTTCCTAGTTATTCACAGTTGTGCCAGCAAGAGTCTAGAACCATGCCATTGCCTGGCTCTTAAAATATGCAGTGGGTGATAGATGGTTGTCCAAGAAGTAATATGGGTTATCTCTGAGTCTGTCCTACGAATGGCTACGTTTTTCTGACCATTTAAACACTGAGTCATTTAATTGACACCCTTGGACTGTTCTGTATTTATTTTGAGAACTTAGTCTGTCTTTAACACATATTCCAAAGGTGATAAGACTATAAGAGAAATTAATTTCTTACCTCAATTATAAAAACAAAGTTTGGGACCCTAATAAAACAAGTTCATCTTTGTAGAAAGTTTCAGCATAAAGACACCGACGTTAAGCCAGAAGCAACTTTCTGTGTCTGCAGCAATAAGACATTCTTACAGAATACCTGTTAATAGTGACATTTTATGATGGTCGTAAGAGAAGATTTTATGTTTTGTTAATTAAACTGTTTTATGTTTTCTGCCTTTTGTGTTTCAGGCTTTGGCTACTTAGAAATCTGTCTTTACAAAGCCAAGTTTCATTTAAGTAATTATTTAAGTATTGATCATCATTAAGATCTTTTAAACAACTTCTCTGAAAGTAATTATTTTAAAGTGATTTTTAGCACACTTAATGCTCGATGTATCTGTGAATAAATGTTGATGGCTGGGTTTATATAATACATATTTTACAGTTAGATGAATGTAAGGCTTATAAAAATAATGAAGAAATACTTTTGTTCAACACAATGTCTTTTCAGCATCCAGGCACGGGTTGAAGGAGGGACAATAAGAGGGACTGCAGCCAGCTTGCCTGAGCAGCGGGCATGCCAGGGCTAGAATACAGTCCTGCTTCCCAGTGTCCCAGGGCCAGGTTGAAAAGATTAGTGAAACTTACCAATTAATGTTATTAATTTGATTTATAGTTATTGTTTGAATGATCATAGTAATACAATTTTGTACAAAAAAAATCCAAAAAAGAGGGTATGTAGTGGCTTACAAAAGAATGTCCCTTATAGGCTCAGGTGCTTGAATACTTGGACCCCTGATGGTGGCACTGCTTAAGGAGGGTTAGGAGCACTGGTCTTGGTTAATGAATAAGACATTGGGGTGGGCTTTGAGGGTGCAAAGCCTCACTCTATTCCTGGTTTGCTTTCTCTGTTTCATGCTTATGATTTAAGATGTGAGCCCTTGGTTTCTGCTGCAGATTCCATGCCTATACTCTACCCTCATGGGCTCTTGTCCTTCTAGAAGCTTAAGCCCAAGTAAACTCATTCTTCTGTTAAAAAAAAAAAAAAAGAAAAAATTAGTGAATTCCATCCCGGTTCAGTTGAGGAAGAGACAAATCATAAGACTTTGGACTACTGAGGTATAATAAGAAAATTCCTCCCATTCACATGGATGCACCTAGCTTTGCTCTTTTAAGGGAACAGCTGATGGGATGCTTCCTTCTACACTGTATTATTTTCTCTTGAAAACTGTGTTTCTGAACCAACCACCAATACGGTTAATCATCAGTTTCATAAGAGGATTTTGTTCAGTGCCAAGGGTAAGAGTTACCTCTTGTTTTTATTAAGCGGCTTTATAAGTGAGTCCTCAATTCAATAAGGCTGTTTTTATTCCATTCCCAAGCTGTTTTCATTACGATAGCTCTGTAGTATAACTTAAAATCTGGAATGGTGAGCCCTCCAGTGATTTGGATATCCCACATATTTTGTAATCTCATATAAAATTTAGTATGAATCTTTTTCAATTTCTGAGAATAATTGCATTAGGATTTTTGATGTAGAATGCATTGAAAACATATACTGCTTCTGGTAAGATGGATATTTTCACAACATTCCTCCTGCCTGTATATGAGCATGGCAGGTCTTTCCATGTTGTGTTAATTTCCTTTTTCAGCGTCTTAAAGTTTTCATTGTATAAGTGTTCCACTTCTTTGGTGTATTCAAATAGTTATTTTTTTTTTTAAGTGACTGTGATGGTCTCTTAACTTCTTCTTCAACTGGTTTGTACTTGTACAGACGGAAGCTATTGGTTTGGAGGGTTAATTTTGTACCCTGCTACATTGCTGAACATACTCATCAGATGTAGCAGTTTTCTAGCCGAAGCTTTTAGGCTCTTTCATATAAAGAATCATATCCCCAGAAAATAAAGAGGTTTTTATTCCTTGCTTTCCTGTTTGTATCCCCTTTATTCCCTGCAGCAGGAGGGGTAAGTGGGAGCAATTGGTCTTCTATGTTTCCTTTGGAGGGAAAGGAGTAAGTCTCTTTCTGATGCTTGGATGGCACCTCACCTCTTTTCCAGATGCTTGGATGGCACCTCACCTCTTTTCCTGAAGGCACAGAGTAGTCTTTTCCTTGAGGTTTCTACTGTTCTCCCCGAGGGAGTTTTATTTGGCCAGAGTGGGGGCCAGTGAAAAAGACCTTCCAGCTGGGTCCCAATTCTCAGCTTTTTCACCTAGTGTCCTGTGGGGACACACACACACACACACACACACACACACACACACACACACACACACACACTATTTCTAGACCTCATATTCCACCGAATACTGTATGCTTTTTTTTCCTTCTTTCTGCATACTTTGAATAACTCCCTCATGACCCTCTTTCTCAGCTGACATGCACTTCCTTCTCCGAGGAGGACATAGTAGGAGTGGAAAAGAAAAAGAAGTTAAGATCTGAAAGATAAGACCATGTTTGTATATTGTGTTATTGATTATAGGGAAGCCGGGAAAACCCATGATACTACAGAAGGAATAGCTTAAACCACGGTGTTATAGGATGCACATAGGTAGTAAAATAGTTATTATAATGAAGAAAATTAATAATCTCTCATCTCGGTTATGGTCCTTCTGCATATCTGCCACTTTATACATCTCCCCGTTTCTTGCATCTTGCGTCATACATTGTCATCTGCTGCATCTCATTATTAAAGGCACGATTAAAAAAGTCTGGAGACCTTTCAGTATGCTGTCAGTGGGATGTAGGCTGGTGGAGCCTTTATAGGAAGAAAGAACAGCATTTCCTAAGAAATTACAAAGTAGAATTGCCCTATGACTCAGCAATCTGCTCCTGGGTATATATTCAAAGCAGGTTACACCTTCACCTGCTAAGATAGCTGCACTCCCATGTTCACTGTGGCACTATCCAAAAGATCGAAGTTGTGGGGGACAATAAGACTGTGTTGAGAAGAAGTAAGTAAGTAACGTGTTGTATACATTCAGTGAAAAATTATTTTTAATGCAATATTCATAATTTATTGCGTCAAGCCCCTGCTGTAATGGGAATGGGCTTCCTAACAGTATTTCTATAGGAAATAATATGTTGGGAGTAAAAATGGGTTAATCCTAGGAGCGCTGTCAGTCTAAGGAAAATGACTGCCAGTCTCTGACTACTGATCCACAGCTGAATGGACAAACATGTATTTGATGGATCTATTTTTATAACTTTGTAAGTTGTACCATTGCTTTCAGGCCAAACCAAAGGCAGGTGTGAACTTAATTAGAATATATGTGACTATCAAATATATTTAAAATCAATTCAATTAATGATAGAATTCAAATTTTGTGGCAAAATTGTTGTGATTATAATACTCCAATTACTATAGTTAATTATACTAATATATATTAGTGTATTAATATTATATAACACATGATATACTAACATAATATATTAATATAGTTAATAATACTGAATTATAATTATTATAATTATAATTAATAATAATTATCAGAGTAAAATTGAGAGAAAAAAATTTAAAAATTTAAAGTATAATTTGTTTTGGCAAGTTGTTCCTGAGTAGCTAATTCTTATCACCCCTTTTTTTGTTTACATATTTGATTTCTTTTAGTAATAAATGGGCGTGTTCAACTACGACTCGTCTTTGTGGGTTATAGTGCATGCCATGAGAGATATGATGTTCCCAAACGTTGACAAAAGGAAATGTTATGCCAAGACTACGTAGATCACAAGAGCCCCAAAAAAGACCACCAGGACTCAATACTGATGCAATATGCACAGGGTCCTATATTACGGGCTCAGAGCTTCAGATCACAATCCTCCCTGACACAGCAGGATAGATGAATGATACCAGATCTTCAAGGGTAATGGGTTTGTAAGGGAAAACTGTAATTAAGTGTTGGCGTCACTGGGAAGTAAGGAAAAAACCCATAAACTGGGGTTCTGAGTCTCAAGATGTCAACCTTCAGGCAGGTTGGGTCCAGGAGGCTGAATCTCCAGGGAAGTTGTTTTATCTCAGAGAATCATTGGGCATTAATTGTGTCTAATTGTTCCAGTGGCAGGTCTAGTTTATGGCAGTGCGTGGTCTAGTTTATGGCAGTGCGTGGTCTAGTTTATGGCAGTGCGTGGTCTTTCCCAGGAATGCAAGAAGTAGTAAAAACACCTGGAGGACAACTTCTCACAGACCACGGCATTACTTGTAGCATATACATTACATATAGGATATGGCATTGATTTTACTCCTATAGAAATAAAATTTTTGTTGGTACAAGCGACATCATTGTCTGTTTAAACTTGTTTTGAGATCCTCACGACAGATAGAGCAGTCAGTCAGTGTCTGTAATTGCTCAAGAAGACACATAGGTTTAAGAGGTGACAAAAATAAGGCTTGAAACGTTATGAGTAAAGCATGAACACATTGAAAATGATCAAAGGACAGTTAAAAAACTGAGCCTGTATCTGTAATAGTTTTGATTATTTTTATAGAGCATTAGTAGCCAGTTCATATAACTGTTACCAAGAGTAGATTAGTAACTTATAAGAACTTCATTAATTTACCTAGAGGTTTAACACAGATATGCTAAACCTTGTGTGTGTGTGTGTGTGTGTGTGTGTGTGTGTGTGTGTGTGTGTCTGAAAACCTGCTAGCTCAGAGAGGCAGAGAAAGCACCCAGCTGAACCTCCTACTCAGCTCATGTTCCAATGGAGAAGGCCCAAAAGACTCACTAACTTAGCTGACAGGCCAGGAGGAAAGGCCAAAATACCCAAGGCCAAAGGCTTGCTACCTCAAGGCCCCAAAATCCAAAGGCCAAGGAGCTGAGGAGCTCAAAAGCTAGCGCGCTAAGAGCCAAAGAGCTAAGATAGAGGCTGCATCTTTTCAGCTGTTTTTTTTTTTTTATTCAGTCAACTTCACATTTCTATTTACTTAATTTTTAGTATATTCAAAACTAATACCAAAACCTTCAATGATAGTTTTCATATAGTTTCAGTGTCTTTAGATATGGCCATATTATTCTCAAGTTTCAAGTTATTTTTGAGGGTAAGACAAAATAAACATAACTTTCAATATCTGTCTTTTTTTTGTTTTTTGTTTTCTTTCTTTTTTATACATTTTTAATTGAAAAATAAAATAATTTGTATTACATCTCATTTGCTATTCCATCCCATGCATCCTCCCATTCCTCCCTCCCTCCTGCTTTCACCCCATTCCCCTTCTCTATGACTGTGACTGAGGGGGACCTCCTCCCCCTGAATATGGTGCTAGGGTATCAAGTCTCTTCTTCGTAGTCTGCTATCCTTCCTCCGAGTGCCATCGGGCCTCCCCATCGAGGGCACATGGCCAAATATGGGGCACCAGAGTTCGTGTGAAAGTCAGTCCCCAGTCTCCACTTAACTGTGGAGAATGTTCTGTCCCTTGGCTAGATCTGGGTAGGGGTTTGATGATGACTGCACGTATTGTCCTTGGTTGGTGCCTTAGATCGACCAGAACCCCTGGGCCCAGATCCACCCATCATTGTCCCCGACCCGCGGGTTCAGTTATTCGTGGAGTGGCGAGGAGGGTCGCAACCTGTGAATAAAGAATTGGGCGAAAGAGAGGCACGAGCCCAGGAAAACTTTGCTTATCAAGGGCCGTTTATTGTAAGGGGGTATCCAAATTTAAAGTAAGTTTCTGAAAGGGCGGGGGTAGGAAGGAATGCAGTGGAAACTTACAAAATCTTCTGGGCCAGGCCCAAGGACAGCAGGTGTGGAGTGGGGCGATTATTCAGAAGTCTCGATACACCGAATGTTCTCTTTCTCAAGGTCAGGCTGGATCTTTGTGGTTGCCAGGCAGAATAATTATCTCAAGTATGCAGACAGCTGTGGCTTTCAACCAGCAGGGCCTCTCAGCCACTGGGGCAGGTCAGGCAAGGTCCTATGGCTCCTGACATCTCCCCCTACTCTAACTAATACAGTGACGGGCGGGCAATTGCCAATTAACATAGTCTAGTCTCTTGCCAATCAAGGTCTCAACCCAGAGAGCGCTCGCCATCGGGATGGCGGAAGGCGGAAACCAGCGCCAAGTCAGGGCATGGTTCTTCGCAGCTCTCTATATTTTGCCCATGTTTGACGAAACGGGTGAGAGTAGAGGTCTGATCTCCAGAGGGCACTGATATACGCAGGGCTGTCAACCCTGTGATCGGCCCCTATATGGCCACTGATATGCTCAGAGCTTAACTGAGTGCTCGGCCCCAGCCTGGCTCTGGATCCGACCGACACCTTTTGTCTGGAGGTGGGACATTGGGTGTCAACCCACATGCAATCAGACATGCTCCCCAGGAGGCCATTAACAGCAGGCAATGTATCTCCTGTGCAGTGCTTTGCCTCGCACCCCGAACGTGATGAGAATTAGGGCTTAAAGGCTGTCAGCCAAGCCTAAGGAGGTTACCTGGCCTTAATGGCAAGAAGGCATGAATAATAAGGGCATGGTCTCCATCTGTGTGGACACCAGCCTGTATTAGAAAACCCGACTGTACAGTAGAATGAGGGGAGATTTTAGGGAGGAGCCACTAAGAGGTGTCTTTGCAGAGCCCTGCCAGCCAGCAGCCTCCTAGCCACTGCTTTTTGTCCAGGGCCCTGAAATTGAGGGGGCGGCCAAATGAGAATGGCCCAGGATTGGAGGAAGTCCTGGGCGTAAAGTCAGCTGGGGGGTCTTCGCTGTCCAAGCGATGATAATGGACCTGAACAGGGTTGGTAGCCGCATCCACCTGTGCTTTAACAAAACTGGAAAGGCGGTTAAGGGCCCAAGGACCAAAGGAGAGGAGGAGAATAATGCCCACAAGGGGTCCCAGAAGGCTGGGCAAGAGGGTGGTGAGCCAGGGGGAGGAGGAGAACCAGTTCTGATACCAGGACTCCTGTTTCTCTCTGGCTCGCTGGCGTTCCTCCAGGGCCTTGGAAACTTTGTCAAGGCTCTTTTGTGCTAATCCCGTTTTACTGACATAGAAGCAACATTCCTCTTTAAGAGCAGCACAGAGCCCCCCCTCCTTGAGGAAAAGGAGGTCGAGGCCTCTGCGGTTTTGAAGAACTACCTCTGCAAGGGAATCAAGGGAGTCGGAGGGAGGGAGCTCGCGGAAGGCCACAGGCAGCGAGAGGGTCCCGTCTTCCGGAATTAGTACTGTTGAGGTGGTGGCACAGAGGTCCAGTCCTGGGCTGGGGGAAAGGGGGGCCGAACAGAAAGTGAATTGGCAGCGGGGAGAGGGATTAAGGGTGGTGGAAGGCTGGCTGGCAGCGCCGGAGTCTGCTGGATCTGTCCCGTAGCAGGCTGGAACGGAATCGGGCGAGGGGCCCGGGACTGGCCCCCATAGGAGTTTCCCAAAGGCGGGGGGAGAGGGTTACCCATGGCATCCGTTCTTGAACGACAAGTGTTAGCCCAATGGCGGCCGCGATGACAGCGTGGGCAGACAGTTTTAGGAGGGAGACTCGAAATAGGTCCCATGGGTGTCAGACTCAAGGAGGAATTTTGAGAGCCCTGAGGCATAGCAGTGGGACAAGTCTGAGCAAAATGTCCAGGTTGGCCACAGCGAAAGCAAACCTGGGAACCTGAAAATTGGGACCCCGCCGCAGTGCCCACCACAAGAATAGCCTTGGTAAATTTTTCAGTAATAGGGTCAACATCTCGGCACAGATGAACCATCTCATCAAGGTCCTTTCCCTTATATTTTCCTCTCAAGGCAGCCTTATAGGCAGCATTAGCATTTTCAAAGGCAAGCTGCGTAAGAAGTTTATTTTCACCTTGGTCCGGACCAAGGGATCTTTCTGCAGCCTCGAGGAGGCGAGCCACAAAATCACTGAAGGGTTCCTGGGGTCCCTGGAGAATTTTAGTAACAGGGGAAAGAAGTGCCCCAGGGGAAGAGACATTTCTCCAATCAGCCAAAGCTGCAGCGCTAGAAAGCGCCAAGAGGCCAAGGGGGAAGGCTCATTGTTTTTCATCGGTGGAATATTTGTCTTGGCCCAGTAGTTTATCTAGAGACCATTTTTGAGCAGAAGACCGCCCTTGTTGGTAACTTCTGCGGACGGCATCTCTGCACCGATCAGCCCAATCAGCTCGCCAAGAGAGAAATTGGCCCGAGTTAAAACAGATTGGGCGGTGGTGATCCACTCATTAGGAGTGAGGTGTTCGCCCTCCGCCAGGTTATCAAGAAGAGAGAGAGTGAAAGGGGCGTTGGGCCCATAAGTGCGGACTGCTGTATTTAACTTCTCTAATTTTTTAAAGTTGAGACGCCGGTAGGAGGTGGCCCCGGAAACGTCTTTGTTTATTTTCTCTTCCTCAGCGTCAGAAGAGTTGCAAGAGTCTAAATAATCAGAGTTATTTGAACGAACAGAGGAGGCCCGGGAGCGTGTGGTAGACGTGGCGGGTGCAGGTTCTTCACCTGCAGCCTCAGCCTCTCCGGAGGATGGGGGAGGAGCAGGATTAGATTGAGAGCGGGTGACAGGGATCGTAAGGCAGGGAACTGAAGACTGTGAAAAACGAGAATTTAAAAGCGAAAGCTGTTTTTGAAGTCGAGCGATTTCAGCGGCATCTGCGAGCTGGGAGTGAAGATGGGCTTTTAGGTTACAAAGGCAAGAAGAATATTGGCAGGAAGGAGATTGATTATAGGGGAGAACAGGAGGCTGCAGTTTACGGGGTAAAGCTGTAGGAGGTGGCCACTCTTCAGAATGATCTCCAATGGCTTTTTCTTCAAGGGCTGTGGCGTCATCAGGCTTAAGGGAATCTCCAGGATTAACAAAAAGGACAGCGGGGGGGGGGGGGGCAGAAGACTTTGTAGTGGATGGAGAGGCAGTCTTGGAATTCTTACTGTTAAGAGGGATAACAGGCGTGCAGAAAGGGGAATAGCCACGTTCCATAGAGGAGGCAGGATCTTCATAAGCAGGGAGAGGCAGAGTCGGGTAGAGGGAAGAGGAAGGGGGGATAGAGACAGGGCGGGTTTTTTTGTTGAGGAGCGGCCTGGTCCGAGGTCTGCGCTAAAGAGGGTAAGGGGTCAGGCTGGGAACTATTCGGGGGCATATCGATCAGGGTGAAAGAGGACCGTTGAATAGAAGAGCAAGAGGGGGCACGGGAAGATTGGCGAGAGGGCGGGAGGGACTCACGCAGGCATAATTCAGCAACGGAAAGAAGTTGTTTTTGGCCACTATCGTTTTCAGCTGATTCAATTACATCTCTAATAAGCCCCCAGTAAGAGAATACACTGTGTTTGACTGCGTCATTGCCTTCTTTTTCAATTAAGGCGTTTAGTTCCCTGCCCACCTTTTGCCATTTTTTAGAGTGAATAGTAGGACCATCAATCATAAACCATGGACATGTATCAGCAATAAAAACAAAGAACTGCACCAAGTTTTTCTTTTTAACCCTAATGCCCCTCTCTCTGAGAGTTTCCTTTAAGTCCTTAATGAATTGGACTTCCTTGGACATAGAATGGCCCATTCTTGAGAAAATGCAGATGGATGACTCACCTAATAACAAGACCAGCCGGGCGCGCAGGACGAATTATGAAAAACCAAGCGGGATCCCTTAATCCATCTGGGGGTGATCCATGCCTCGTACCCCACGTCGGGTGCCACTGTCCCCGACCCGCGGGTTCAGTTATTCGTGGAGTGGTGAAGAGGGTCGCAACCTGTGAATAAAGAATTGGGCGAAAGAGAGGCACGAGCCCAGGAAAACTTTGCTTATCGAGGGCCGTTTATTGTAAGGGGGTATCCAAATTTAAAGTAAGTTTCTGAAAGGGCGGGGGTAGGAAGGAATGCAATGGAAAATTACAAAATCTCCTGGGCCAGGCCCAAGGACAGCAGGTGTGGAGTGGGGCGATTATTCAGAAGTCTCGATACACCGAATGTTCTCTTTCTCAAGGTCAGGCTGGATCTTTGTGGTTGCCAGGCAGAATAATTATCTCAAGTATGCAGACGGCTGTGGCTTTCAACCAGCAGGGCCTCTCAGCCACTGGGGCAGGTCAGGCAAGGTCCTATGGCTCCTGACACATCATAGTGTTCTTCTTGTAGGTTTCTAGGACCCTCTGCATCCATCTATTTCCCTGTGTCCTATATTTTTCTCACCTAGAGTCCCAATAGGATGTCCTCACCTCTATCCCACTTTCCTTGTAAGTGAAGACTTTCATGAGACCTGCCCCTCAGGAGGTCAAAAAGCCACTTATAGACCTAAAATAAGATATCTGCAAAGACAAGCAAACATGTTATATTTAGAACAACTATTTCAAGTCCTTGATTTGCTACAGTCTAAAATTGTAGAGTGAAAAAACAAATATCTCTTAGTGTTGTTGCTTGTTAAAGATTTAATGTGACCAAGAATTATAAATTAAGTTACCGCAATAATCTAGCATCACTACTGTATGTTCTCAGCATTTTTATTTTACTGAAATGATACATTTTTCGATAGATGATATGCATGATTGACCATTTTAAATAAAATTTTATTACATTAAAAAAAAGAGCCAAAGAGCAAAAATCCCAAGAGCTAAAAGCACCAAAGACCCCTTCGACTTCTCTGCACTGTCTTAAATACCCCTCAGCTCAAAGTCCCTCCTACTCCTTGATCCCTGTCAGCTGGTTTCTTGCTCTGCCTCCTTTTAAAAAATTTTAATTTATTATAATTTATTCAGATTACATCCCTATTGTTATTCATTCACTTGTGTCTTCCCTTTCCCACCCTCCCTCCCTCTTTTGCCTTATTCCTCTTCCCCAGACCTCTGACAGAAAGGGACCTCTTCCCCCACCATATGGTCACAGCCTATCAAGTCTTATCCAGATAGTTCGCCTCCCCACCAAGGGGGAAGTGGTCAAATTGGGGGCACCAGAGTTTGTGTCAGAGGCAGTCCCTGCTCTCCCCACAACTATGGAGAATGAGCTGTCCATTGCCTAGATGTAAACAGAAGGTCTAGGTTTACTGCATGTATTGTCCTTGGTTGGTCCAACAGTTTGTGCAGCCCACCCTGGGTCCAGATCCACCAGCCTTGATGGTCTCCTTGTGGGGCTCCTGAACTCCCTAGGTCCTTCTATCCCCTCATTTGCCCAAGCCACTCTCATCCGGAGTACAACAGTGAGTCCCAGCATCTGTCCTGATCCCCCAATGGGTGGAGTCTCCATATGCTAAACTTTGAACATGTATCATCTTTAAGTCTTCATTTTCACATACTTTAAATCACTTAACTAACACCCTCACAAAGTCCATAACCCTTCTTTTTCCTTCCATTCTGGAAACATCCAGCCATTTTAACCTTTATTACAACTTCCAAAAACCATGTATGTATGTATACATATATATTTAAATATGAACATACCATACATCCATTTAAACCAGTACTTCTCAACCTTCCCAATGCTGTGACCTGTAAATACAATTCCTCATGTTATGGTGACCCCCAACCATAAAATTATTTCATTGTTACTTCACAACTGTAATTTTGCTATTGTTATAAATTATAATATAAATATCTGATATTCAGGATATCTGATATGCATTCCCCAAAGAGGTTTGACTCACATGTTTAAAACAACTAATTTAAACCTTCATATATAAATCCTTTTAAAATTAAAAGTATTTTATATTTTATGTCAATTTAACATTTTTATTTACTTTTTTTCTTAATATCATAAATCATGTTTGATTATTGATATTAATTATTGAAAAAGTAAGTCTTTTGAAAAAAATCACCAGTGGAGCATAAAGGAATAGTAAAAGCAATTTTTAAGTCAGTAATAACAGTGTGGTAATTTGAATGTTCTTTTCTTGAGATCTGTTTATGAGCTTTACTTATCACAGTAGGAAGCCTGTTAACTCTAGGAAAAGGCAAGGTCTTATTTTTACATTTGGAACATGTAGAAGCCTCACCAGAATTTGTCTTTTTATAAGTCAAGAAAACAAATAAGGTGGCAGCAATCTGTTTATTATCTGGCTCTTATTAAATGTGTCTCTCAGGGACTCCAAAGCAACAGTAACAGCATGCTGAGTACTAAAAGATTTCACAGGACTTAATTCACCTTGCTCATGCTTTTGTTTTACAGTTCTTCTTCTTCTTCCTCCTCCTCCTCCTCCTCCTTCTCCTTCTTGCCCCTCGATTCTTAGGATCTAACATTCCCTTTTCTAGAAACCATGTTTTATGCTCAATAATAGTGACTAAACTTAGATGGAAGTCATCCTCTGTTGTTAAAAAGAAAGAAAACCCCAAACAAGACTCAGGAACCGGATGCTGGGGTGAAAGCTTACCAGCTCAGAGAGGCACAGAAGGCACCCAGCTGACCTTCCTACTCACCTCATGTCCCGAGGAAAAGCCCTTCCTATTCAGCTTATGTCTCAGGAGCAAAACGCCCCTTCTCCTTCTCCATGCCATTGTAAACACTTTCCTCCCCAATGTCCCTCCTATCTGTTTACTGATGTTGACTTCCTGTTGGCTGGTTACTTGGTCACCTGTTTGACCCAGAGTTAAATTTATTTAATCCTGTTTACAGAAAGCTCTTGGATTAAAGGTGTGTGCTAGGGCTGAGCCACACCACAAGCACTTGTTTACAGTAAACAGAAAGCTCTAGGATCCAAGACTGAGCCACACCACAATTACAAACAGGCTTTTATAGCTCATAATCTCAGGGTTCACACTGGGATCAGATATCCTGCAACAACCCTCGTTTGCTTTACCTCCTCTACAACTTATTATTAAATAAAGAGACATGATGTTTCCGAACACTTTCAGAATTCTTCAGGTTCTTGGGTTCTTATGGGTCACGAGCCAATGTGTTTCTCAAGCTGATACACTCTTTGTCCAAATCTTAAACTGCTTTGCCATTTAAGTAGATGAGGATCCTTCAAGCCCTACATTGGGCAAAACTTCCCATGGCCATTGTAGCCAAGGGTTTGACGGGGGACATCCTGAAAAGGAGGGTAATAGTAGACCGACACAAAAGAATCTGGGTTCATGCCAAGAAGGCACAACTCTTATTTTCTCCACTGCCGCCTATGTATTGTTTAGCTAGATACCAGAGGTAGTGTTGTGAGCAGAGATCACACAGTATCTTTGGCCACCTTATCTGAGCTTGTCTTTTGCACTCCTTGCCCTTGTGGCCTTACTTCCTCCTAGGCTTTATCTTGTGCCTGAAGTTTCCCATACTTAGGGGGCCACATCTGGAATAGAGTTTGTGCTTGAGAAAGAACTCCAGGTCTCATGGATCCCAAGGAAAAATGAAATATGTAGTCCCAATACTTGGAGAAATAAAATACTCTTAAAAATTTATAAAGAGCCACTTTATCTGGACAGTCATGTGTATACCCAAGGATAGTCTTGATTACTGTGAGTATATTCCACTATTATTGCTAGTTCACAATATAATAGAACTGTAGAATTATAATAACTTGAAGACATACCATCATGAGTCTTTTTCCTCCTTGGTGTTAAGGGAAAGCCTTCTTTCCAAGTTCAGGTAATGGGAAATCATGGTAAAATTTACAAATGTGTGCTTCCTTATTTATATTTTATCTTTTCTTTGCATAGAGAAAACAGACACAAGATGAGACTCTCTCTTTCTCTCCTGTTTTTCTATAGATTATAAACAAATTAATCTTCCAAATTCTATATGGACTATGTCATTTTTCTTAATGTGGGTGGACTTTTGTACCTTCATGGGTATTTTGGTTAAAAAAAAAACAAAACTATTACTTCCCACCTCACATAGTACTTACATTAAACTCAGAACTTTAACGATGCTTTAGACAAGCACTCTGCCTCTGAGTCACAACCCCAATATCTAAATTCAAAGTAGAAAGCCTAAGAATTTGAATTCTACACGACACTGGAGTAGATGGTGTTTATTATATTTCTTTAGTAGTTTCTGGTGAGCATATCAATGTACAAATGAATGGCTGCTGCTGGAATATGGACGTAAAATATTCAGTGTAAGTATATTTGGTATATTAATTATTTAGAGAAACTGAAGACTTTTGAAGACACAGAAAAATGGCACTGAAAAGCTATCTTTTCCTAAGAGTAAGTTGGACTTACTCCTATTGGTGAATGATGGGTAGAGGCAGGGACCTTTTATTTTGTACTGTCGCCTACTCCTCTGCCTGCAGGAGAATTTGTAATAGGATAACAGAATAAGGACACAGCACATGGCCAGGGCAGAAATGACCGTAGATGGTGGATCCCCGGGGAGCTTCAGACTCAGAGTAAGTAGCTCTGATGCTATGTGCAGCTCCCTGTTACTACCAGATGTGCTTCATTTCCCTTCCCACCAGCCCTGCCACTCTACTTAGTTCTTTGTGTTGTCAGATGTTTTGCTCTTCTTAGAATAGTTCTGTGTTCCACTTCCATTATCAGTTTATTTTGTAGATTAAAATTATTAAAAACTCAGAAAAAAAAAAAAAGAACAAAAGGAACAACATCCTGGTGGCGTCATGTTGCGGCAGAAAGATATTCTTTGGCTCTTATAAATAGTGGTGCATTGACGTACATTTCTCCTGAAACTATCTCCTGGTCCCAAAGAGAATGAAAATTTCTGGGCCTTGCAACCAAGTGAATAATATGCCTTGAGACCATTTAATGTATGTATTTAACCTGATAGCCTACTGTGTATTAAGGTTTTTAAAGTTTAGCTTGAATTAAGATAACTGTCTTAGCCAGTGTTCTATCAGCGGAGAAACACCATGACAACAGCAACTCTTATAAAGAAAACCATTTAACTGGGCCTTGCTTAGGGTTCAGAGGTGTAGTCCATTGTCATCCTGGTGGCGCACAGACAGACATGATGCTGGGAAGTAACATCCAGGTCCACAGGCAGCAGGAAGAGAGAGACATTGGGCCTAGCTTGAGCTTTTGAAACCCCAAAGCTCACTTCCTGTGACACACTTCCTCCACACCTCTTAATCCCTCTCAAATAGTAGCACGCGTTAATGACCACATGTTCAAATAGATGAGCCTACCACACGATGTAACCACCATTACTCTGTTTCAGATTTCCCACGCAGTCAGCTCTACAACCCAGGCTAAATGCACAGCTTTAATGATAAGTTGTGTGGTCTTCCATGCCCCTGACTCAGAATGATGTTTATGCATAAGTGTGTGTTGTGATTCAGATCAGACACACACAACAGATGAGCTAAGTAACCACAAACTACAGACAGATCAGAGACGCTGGGAGAGAAGTTGGGCTTACTCTTGGACAAGCGAATCCTAGAGGAATTTGCTTTGTCTTCATTCCTTACTGTGTGTGACTCTGCTTCAATTACGTAGTATTTAGAATGACCTCCTTTTTTACTCTTTGATGTTCAGTTTCTTGTATTTTTTTTAAAGTAAGTGCTCTTTAAAGATAAAACCAATATAAAAGATATACAGTTAAACTCAAGTTGTGCTTTTCACAAGCGTGGAGAGAACAAAGTTCTGAAAGTAGGAATTATTTTCCAAGTACCAAGACTTGCCACCAGGTGGAGCTCTTCTGGAGAGCAGTGGCTCTAGCGCCACTGACCTGGGCACCCAAGCACCAGGAATATACTTCTCTTCCCCAGATTAGCTTGGAAATCTGTGTCCACATTTTCAGCTTTCAATACTCCAGAGACAGATGCAAAACTAGAAGTTCAAAGTCATCTTCAGCTAATTTGTGGCTAGTTTGGGAAGTCAGGAGGATGTTACAGGCCATTTTTTTCTTCCTGGGCTGTTCTATTGGTTCATCAATAACTAATAAATCCACAACCTAGAGGCCATAAAACCTGAGAGCTCTTTCTATTGTTGGGTTCTGTGCTGGTTGCTGTTTTTTTAATTTGAGACAAGCTGTGGTCATCCAGGAAGAGGAAAACTCAGTTGAGAAAATGGCTCCTCCAGACTGGCGCATGTATAAGCCTCTGAGAGAATTTTCTTGCTTATGACTGATATGGGAGGGACACTGTGAAACGTGGCTCTGTTTACATGGTCCTGCTTGTATAAAAAAGGAAGCTGAGCCAGCCAGTAAGCAGTGTTCCTCCATGATCTTTGCTTTAGTTCCTGCTTTCTGGTTCCTGCCTTGAGTACCTGTCCAGACTTCCCTCAATGGTGGATGTGACCTGGGATGTGCAAATTCGGTTTTGGTGTTTATCCCAGCAGTAGAAAGCAAACTTGGCCAGGGTCCTTCCTTGCCTTTGAAGGTGGAGACCGTGATCATGGTGTCAAGGATCAAGGTAAGCTGGTGCAGGTACTGAAACCAAAGAGATGTAGGCAGATGACCTCACATCTGGAGGCCCACGGCCTCTGTAAGATGTGTAATTTTTCTCTCTCTTGCATTTGTGTGTGTGTGTGTGTGTGTTCATATGCCACTGCATGCACATGGAGGTCAGAGGACAAGATGGAGGAGTCAGTTTTCTCCTTTCACTGTGACAGCCTAGGGAGTCTTGAGCAAGCTTGCTTTCTCTGCCAGTTAAATAACTAAAAGGCAGGAGGAAAAAAAATCTCAATCATGATAGATAGGGGAGGAGTCATCTTTTCAGAGGCTGATATTTTTAAAAGCTCTGAAGAGTTTTCCTTCTCTAATTTAGGGTTGGCTAGTTTGAAGAAATATAGGATGGTTGATCTTTAAGTTGCCAAGCTTTTGAATCAGGGCAGTAGGGTAAGGAAGAAGCTGGCCACCTGGGAGGTTCACCATCTTGATTACCTAGCCATGGCCAACCTTCATATCTGTCTGCCTACCAGGGATCTGTCTAACTCCTGGTATCATATACTGCTCTGTAAGCCTTGGGTGTCCATCTCAGGTCCAAAGGCTTGGCCGCAGGCTCTGCTTTGCACTGAGCCAGATTAGTAGCTCCTAGTCTCTTCCTTTCTGTTATTGAAGACCTTAAAGTTGATTAAGTTATGTTGGTTTGAGGGCCATCCTCTGAAGAGTTAATAGCTAAGAAGCCCTGGGTGGACTGAGAAGCTCTGGGCAGGGAGGGTGATTTGACTGACACATTGGTGGAAGCTGCTCTTCAAGAGATCCACAGAGCAAACCAACAGGGGTCTATCACCTCCAGACAGAGGAAGTGACCCTCAGATTGACTCTTCCAGCCCCCCACATTTCCATCCTTTTCTGTTCTATAAAAAACACTAAGACCTGCCCAAGCTTGGTAGGGTTTAATGGCTGCCAGCATTGATTTGAAACCTCTATGTTTTTGGTATGCCGTGTATGCCATGTGTATACTCAGTTTGGATCTTTCCCTCATCTGCCTTCCTCTCTCTCTTCCTCTCTCATTATTATGTGGCCATCAGGCAGAGCCCTTTTGCCATTCAGTCACAGTGTGTTCAACAGTCACAGGCGTGTTTACAGTCAATTCAGTTGAAGGCGCCCTAAACGGATATCCTTGATCTGACCCAGGAGGCCCTCCAGCTTTGCCTGCCAGGACACTGGAATTAGGGGACCCCTTCTAGCCCCCTGGACATTCTTTTTCAGTCACTTCTTAGTTTTAGATGATGACTTTTTTTTTTTTTTAATCAGAAACTAGTGTCATCCTTACCTTGCCTAAAATGTGCTCCCAGATCTGCATTCCTGCACACATTTGGTTCGCCTGAAAACCAACCTCAAGGCATCGTATGCCTGTTAATTAAGGTCTGGATCCAATACAAACCATGTAAAACATTTAACTTTCAAAGTCTCACTGACTCGGACAACATAATGAGACAGAATGACAAAAAAAAAAAAAAAAAAAAAAAAAAAAAAAAAAAAAGAAATGCCCCCAACTTCAAATCTTTTCTATTTTCACCCCTGTCCTATGTTTTGTACCTCCATTTCTGCATTTCAGATTTTGCCACTCAAACTTCTAAACCCAGTCCCCTAAACTCTCTCAGACCCTAATCTGGCCATCAAGGCCCTTCCCTATGAGAAGGGAGCACATTAAGTTATGCTAGCAAATTCTCTGATGCTGTTTAAGCACCCTGGCTTTAGATGGGCTTTGATCTTCTCACTTCAGACTCTTACATGTTTATATCCTTCAAACCCCTGTCCTGGGTCAGGTGGACCGCTGACTCTGTGACTGGGAAAAGGAGATATTCGTTTATTAGGATATCTTATCTATGACTATGTGTAGATAGACATGCGATTGTGGTTTGTTTTATGTCATGTGCTTAGTGCAAAATTGACTTGTAAGTAAATGCTCATGTAAACTGAAGTTGGTAACTTGGCTCAGTTTCATCTTGTTCACAGTAAAACTAAGATAAAAAAAAGAGAAGTAATAATGATAATGGCTAATGGTGTTCACATTCACCATTCCACAGAGAGATCCTGGCTCTTCAGTCATTTTTTAATTAAAGGACATTTCTGCTTCGGGAGAAGTCTGTCTGCTTTGCTTTGTTTCCGTGTTTTCTCCTTCAAACTCAATCTAACAGCCTCTAGTTCTTAGAGGTCTTTTTATGTTTTGTTTTTTTTTAAATTGATAATGTCTCAGGAGGATTGGGAGATTAAGTGGAACACAAGTACAGTCTTCTTGCCTCAGAGGCAAGTGCTCGATTAGTATTTTTACGGGTACCATCTGTAAGGCACTTCATAAGGGATTGTGGGGTTTCAACCTTCTGGGTAATTTCTTGGAGTGGACTCTGGATCAGAAAGGCCAGGAAGTGTGGCCGAAGCAACAGCTCAGGGAGTGGTCAAGTCAGTTCTACTTAGGTTTGGTAGAAGAGGCCGTTTTCTTTCTCTACTAGCTGTAGTAGAGATCCTGGATATGGAGAGAGTTTTGCAAAGGCTAATGACAAAGCCTAGATGTGGGCTTTTCAGCCTAGCAGGATAGAGGAACAGATAACATAAATGTTCTGGAAAGACAGACTGCAGGACTGTGAGGTGTGCTGCCCAATGTGGGACAGATCAGAGAGGAAGAAGGATACTTGGGCATGAAGGCTGTCCCTGGCTGTTACAACCTGTCTTAAGGATAATTCCCTGTTTAAATATGAAGGTCTGTAGAAAGCTGAGAATTGAGTGTTGTTTTTAATAATATATTTTATTAATCCTTTGATACAATGTATCTTGACCATATTCACACCCACTCCTTCTGCCAACTTCTCACAGATCCAGCCTCTAGTGTCCTCTTTCCCTCCTTTTAAAACTTGAAGAGACTGCCCTGTAAGATTTGAGTTTTTGAGAAAATGGCGGGATCAGGGTTATCCAGCCCTTTGCCACTTCCTATATTCATAGACATTGATTTTATGATTTTCAAAACTATTAATGAGAGCTATGGGTCTCAGGCATTACTGACGGGGATGATCCTGGTTTCACAGTTGGTATATATATTAACTAACTGCTTGATTAGCCAGGCACAGTTGATTTTCATTTGCAAATGAGTGTCAGGGAAAGTTTGCATGCTGCACATCTTGTTGACTTATCCAAGAGGAAAACATCTTTTATTTCATTGTTTGTCTGCTTAAATGAATTCTCCTTGGAAAAGCACGAGGTCATCACATGTATGCTCTTGATGTACATGTATGCACTAGATTTGAAACACAGCCCCAACTATATGACTCTGGGCTTCCATTTAACTTCTTGACCACAATTACCCTCTTTGCCAAATGAAGGCAAGAAATTGTTTTTGGGATTAAGAAAAGTATGTGAAAGTATTTTGAAGTATTTACTTCCACAGTTCATGACTTGTGCCAAATAAAAGCTCAGATTTCAATATAGTTCAAAAGTCAGAGCAATGTTGTTCTCTGTCATTAGTTACTGTGTAGCGAGCGACACAACTTTCTCCCACTTTTTAAAATGGTCATAATATCATATTTAGAGTTTTGTACAGATTAGGAGGAAGGTATGTAATCAAGCTTGGTTCATACATGTGTTCTGTCTGTTGTAGGCAAGATAACCAATTAAAATAATCTGGATTTAAATTTTTGTTAACTCTAACCTCTAGTGATAGCTTCTAGTTAAGGCAACTCTTTGGGTTGGATTTTTTTTTTTTTTGGTAAATTTCAGGAAAGGGATATTGTAAACTATTGTCAACTTTAGTGACAGCAAGGGAAACTTGCCTGCACTGTTTGTGGTTTCTGTTCAGACTTTCAATTTTGGTTTTTGTTGCTGCTCTACTATCGAGTTATGTCGTTTTAATCTATCGCATTTTCTATAGCTGCTCATTCATCAGAGCTAAGCACAGAAGTCATTTTTCTGTGTCTCTGGATGTTCATAGCTGAAGGGTTTCATACCACATTACAGTTTTCTTGGCTGTGTTGCTGGGGTTGGAAGCCATGGCTTCAAGCTTTCTAGACAAGTACTCTATGAGCGAGCTACATTCCAACCTTGGGGACCACTAAGTAAACTTGTGTTCTTTTCTTAGGAAGCTGCACTTTGTCAAAGAGACCCTCGTGATGGTGCAGAACGTTGCATTTTTTTCTGTCCCCACTTCTGTGAGCATCGAAGGCAACTGGAAAACTGTTTAATTCACATTCAAGAAATGCTTCGTATTTATCTTGCAAAATTAAGTTGGGAAAAGGGATTTTTTTTTTAGTAACAGATAAAATTATTTATAATCACTTTATTTCTTTTTTTAAAATACATATGAAACAGTAAAATTATATTTCAAGTGCTTTTCCATTTCTTTTACAAAAGTAATTATGAACTATCCTTCATAACAGCGTTGAGGTTTCATTGTTACATAGCTCATCTGATCCTGACAAGTATGTTCATATGCTCTAAAGAAGACACTGTAAAGATACCAAAATACAATGTGTAACATTTTTCAGAGGGTTTACAGAAACATCTGCTCTAAGTAATATGATTATAAGATGTCAAAGTTCACAAATGGCTGGTCACCATACAAAAGCCAGAGACACAAATTTCAAGACTTCTGTTTCTGTTCTATAATGTAGAAGTCAAAGATACTTATTTGAACAATGGCTAAGTATTACATCACAAACTTCACTTAAAAAGTTACATTAAGAACAATGACTTAAAGGTACTCAAAAAAAGGTGGACTGTGATGCGTTCAAATTGCCTGAGGCTCTGTGTGAAGAAGACGATTAGCAGTTCCTACAAGCGTAGATGGTGATTATCTACTTCCAAGGGAGTTAGAGGAAACATCATATTTATGACAGGAGGCAGTTCATTTCTTTTTTAACATCTTAATTCTGAATTGACAGTGTTCTGTAGTTTCTCCATCTTTGACTGTGAACCCAGTCATTGATTTGTTGGGTCAATGACAGCTAATGTTGACAACCTGGGTGTTTTCCTCTTTGTTTCAGGAACAAGGCATAATATTTTACATATTGGAGTTTTATCTGCTTCTTCTTTACGCAGTGAACTCTTCATCATTGATACTACTAAATTCTTCAAATGCAAAGCTTAAAGGACTCTACAAGAAAAACAGCAAATCTTAACGGAACCTACTTATGAAATGTTTTACACAAATATTTATAGAGAATGATTATTTTGTTGTTTTACAGTTATTTGGGGTGCACAAAGTTTCCATCAAATCACTGAAATATATTACTTCCTTTCTTAATGTTGAGATGGGGTACACAAGAAGCCTTGTCAAGTCTAGCCACCACATGCATTAACTCTGCAACAGCAAAACTAACTTATCCTTAATGAGTTTTGATTCATATCTGTAAATTACATCAATAGTCAGCAAATTATTTTTTAGGAAACAAAGAATTCAAGAGGTTGAATAACTAAAACTCAATCCCGTGTTCAGTAAGTAAGGAATTCTGTGCATAGTAGATGCAACTCAGCAAAATGTCAGAAGACAATGGCTTACTTTTACCCTCTGTGATGAATGCAGACATAGTCTCACCATTTGGGAAGGGTCTCGTGGTCTACATCAACGGTTATTATACACTTGAGATTAAAACATTTCCGTATAAATATATCAAGAGCAACTCATATTTCTTGTCACAATAAAGGTAAAAATAGGGTTTATATAAATAGGAGTGCATTTAATCATCTTAGACTTACAAAATACTGTCATTTCTCTTAAGCATCTTTCACTCAATATTTTTCAGTCATTACTTTTAGTATTAAAATGTTTTCATTAGGTAAATCATTAAGGCTTACCTGGGTTAACTGAGAAGTATTCGCAACCTCTGTAGCACACACTGTCATGTTACCAAATCACACTTCAATATAGTGACATAAGGGCATGATGAAAGGAAAGCTGAACCATGATTAAGTGCAGTTTTAATCAAATATGCAATGGTACCGCTCAAATATAAATCTTTTTGATTAACTGTTAAGCAGATGATAAGTAGTTACCTTAATCTTAACTGACAGATTATTAGAGAAATATTGATCTTTTAATGAAAGAAAATTCTTAGCTAAAAGAATACCCAGGAGACATGGTTTTGGAAACAGCATTTTGTTGTTGTTGTTTTATTTTTCGAGGCAGGGTTTCTCTGGGAAACAGCATTTTTTTTTCATTAGCTCTTTTCCCATGTAAAACATTAAACTCATTTTACCATAAATATTAGGTCCTCACAGCAGGTTCAGGATAAATCACATCCTGAGCTGTGTCACTGGGTAATGATTAAATGGTGAATTATGGAGCTTTGGAACAATAGTCAAGAATTAACTGTCCACTAAGAGTTAAAATACAAAGGAATTCCCTTTCCCCTACCTCTCAATATTGTTGTTTCCTATGCTTCATTGTCTTTTTCACTAACTATATGCTTATTTAAATTATCTTATTTTTAGGTTTTAAAAATTCTACCTGTTGGCAGCATTATGCTTTTAGTCTAAAAATTACAAGCATCGAAACCAACCAGGTCAAACCAGAACATCTGTGTGTTAAGACCACGTTGTGACACAGGTCTCATTTTTTTTTTTTTTTTTTTTTTTTACATTTAACAAAGAGACCTAAATGGTTTCTCAAGGCCATGCCAACCCAGTTTTCTAACTATTTGCAATTAAACTGGCTGGTAGTATCACAGATATTATGACAAAAAAAATCAGACAAATTCAAATTCTGCTCAAGAGTAATATCAAGTAGTCTTTTTGAAGAGGTAGAAAGAAATTGATTTGTGTTCAAGGTTACAATTTTATGTTCCTTTATTATAACAATCCTTGGCTGCTTGGAAAAAACTTCATCCTAGAATAAATTATATTTTGTTTTATAGATAATAGAATTGGCATGGGAATAGAATTTTGACTTTTTTTTTTTTAACTTCTGAAATGACTATTAAGTGGAAATTTCAAGAGATTGGTAGTTCTTTATTGAGCCTGGAAAAATTTTAAAAGAATAAACACTATAGCAGAGTAAGTAAAGTTGAGAAGATCAATTAAATATCACAACCAAATAGCTCTAACACATTTGCTCTAATATAACCCCTGAGTCAGTATTGATCGGTTGTAAGCTCCGTGCAGCAACGAGCATTTGCACACCCCACAGAACTAAATGAAGGTGCGTGATTGGCTCCACCTCCTCTCCCCACTTCCCTGGCATTTGTCCTAACATTTGTTACTTATCTGAGTGTGTATGAATTTGGTGAGTTTTACATGTAAAAGTACCGGCAACACAGGGTGGCCTGGGAAAGGAAGGGACAACTGTCGCGAGAAAAGCGTGTTAGGGAGCCAGTGAGCGTGCCTGGACCTTTGGACTAAAATCAAATGTAGGACACCAATGAGGAAAACCTCCAAACTCCAAACCAATCAGCTGCTGGTTTTGTGAAAATATTGTGCACCAGACACATACTGGTGTCTGTCCTAGTCATTGCACTTAGCAACAGTGCTGTCATGCCCACGAGGCAACACTGAATCTGTTTCCTAGATGCGTATATTGGTAAGTCCCTGAATAAGCCCCTGAAGTCGGGAGTTTATTGTATACCTAAATTACAGCTTCATGCTGCGTCTACCTGCATTAGCACATGCCGTCCCACAAGCTAGGTGGAGGGCATCTGGAGCGCCGAGCTGTATTCTAAATACTGACAAACTGACAGTACCTCACAAATAGAGAGACGTTTCTGTGTGGGGGCGGGTAAGATGAGGGTGCGCGCAGCGTGAGACCCGTAAGAATTGTATTTTCTTAGCATGAACTGTTGTTCTGATGAATTTGTGTATTATTCTGGGAGAAAACTTCTCTCACACACCAACTGAAAGACAAGTTGTGAATTTTCTCTCTTTAATCTCTTTCATAGGTTTAGCAAATGCTTTGACGTTCTGACTTAATTCTCATGTAATTTTGGGTTTAATTTTTCCCAATCTTATTTTAGTCCTACTCGCCTCAGAGTTAAGATATCCTGGTTACCTGTCACTTTCCTTTTGTTCATAAGAAGGTTTAGCCTGTCTCAGTAGGAAATTACCTGTAATTTTGCAAGGAGTAAGTCTGTAAAATACCATTTTGAGTGAAAATGCATACTTTACGGACTTAAGAAGTGTCACAGCTGTGTCTACTAAGAAAACCTCTCCGGAAATGTTATTACACTAAAATTATAAGGTTTTCCTTCCCATTTAGCAGTTTTCATTTCACAGTAAAACAAAAACTTCAAGGTTAGTTGTCGCCTTGAGTCATTCTGTAACGAGTACAGTTGTTTTGTTTGCTTTTTCCAGCTTGACAGGACAGTTAGGTGTTTTCAGACAGGTTTCTCTTATTCTTTATGTGAAAAGGGTTAGTAGTACGTTTTCATTAGCTGGACACAGGCATTTTAAAAAAGTTTTAGGCAGAACTGAGTTTGTACTAAAAATATTAATGGGAGACATGCTTACATCCTGGTTAACAGCAATTGAATCTTTATGAGAGAAAATGAAAGACTTTTAAAATACACTTCCTAATATTTGAAATAAGGGATTTTTACAAATATAAAAAAATTCATAATTTGTCATAAAACTTCCTCACCCTAATGAACTTGGCTTTAAAATTCCAAATATAAAATTTCTTCCCTTTAAAAAACCTTATCGTGGAATAAGCTTTAAGTATGCACACCTCAAAAGTAAGGTTAGAGTCATTCCATATAGATTCCATCCAATAGGGTCTTAAAATGAGACAATAAAAAGCTGACCTGATTTCTCTCTTGTAAAAAAATGAAGCAATATTTGCATAGTTTGTTTTTAACCTCTAATGGTCTGATCATTAATCCCTTTGAAGGTAAATGCCTTTCACTAAAGGACTATATGTCTGTCCTCTGGAAGGCCTTTACTTCTATTAAGTGTGAAAGTTGTACTGTTTATAACATGCGTCTATATTTTGATGAGTGACAAGTCGTGCTGTCATTGAGAGGCTATCCAGCTCTAGGAGTGAGCTCCTGAGTGAGAGGAGCCACCACCTGTCTATCTAGTGGTGAGCTCCCGAGTGGGAGGAGCCACCACCTGTCTATCTAGTGGTGAGCTCCCGAGTGGGAGGAGCCACCACCTGTCTATCATCTAAAGGACAATGGGCATGGAGAGCTTTGCTGGACCTTTGGTTTCTGTTAAGTGTGACCTGTCAAAATCACAAAGAGCCACATGACAGTTCCAAGTCACCAAATAATAAACATACCACAGCACTGGAGAACTTTGACAGACAGACTTACGACTGTAACCATTTAAGAACACCAATGCTACACTTGAGGTGAAGGTTACTAGGCCTTTTAAAACTATCAGCTTTGTAGTACACGTCTGAACTAATGTCTGAACTAATGTGACAGCAAGACATTGTAAGCTGGAAGCCTCACTTACCAGCTCTCAACATCACTTTATACATTAATATTAAAAAATGACTCTTCATCTCGCAGCTTAGCTGAGTGTCCCCCAAAAGAAGCTTCAGAGACAAACCTCAGTGACGAAACTGCTGATCATGAAAGAAAAACTGTTATCAGACAAGTGACGTTAATTAGAGCTTGAAGGAGTCGGTCCTTTTGAATTAATTTAAATATGCACATCAAAGTTCACAGAAAACTGTGTGTACGGTTGGGGATTACACACCTAATATTTTATACAACACAAGCACAAACTATATTTAATTTTACAGACATGTGGATTTTCTTCTCAAAAAACTTATTTCTTTGCTTAAGCAAAGAATTACAGCGTAATAAAACACCGTGCTAGTAGAGAGAAGACATGAAAAATAAAACACCTTATGTAACTAAGGACCATTAGCACTCAAGTAGAACATATTAATATGCTCAAAGCTAAAAACAAAGATAAGCCAAATAAGCCAAAAAGAAATTATGCATCGTTATTAATTATCACGGGTATATTTTAAATTAAGAAGCCAAATGATCTGTGTTTTTAGCGTGTGTTTCTGATCCACGGGGCATGTGACGCTGGGCCTTTCTGTGGTGCAGTCTTTGGCGGCTCTATGGTGTGGACGGTGGCCTGGGGGAAGAACAGGATCCTTGACTGTCAAAGCTGGTTGCCCGGCCAGGTAGCTGAAAGACAGAAAGTTCATAATATATGATCCAGTGAAGAAGAAGAAAAAAACATATAATGGCAACCCTATCTCTGTTAACAGTGGATATTCATGCACAATTTGCACATCTCTGAAGAGAAAAATTTTGCAATTTCCACACTCTACAAAACTGGCCTTCCAAGGCAGGGAGAAAACACAAATATTTTCTGTAATATGGAGCGCTTGGAATACAATAGGTATACAGAATAATGTCGCATAGCAACATTTTTGGTTTTTTAAGAAGAGTCCCATACTTTAGTTTTTCTGGAACAGTCCTTGCCATAGCGCAGGGTAAGAGTAACAAGAAGTTATAGACGTAAAAGCCTTACAGTAGTTTGAATGAGAAATGTCTCCCATGGGCTCCGGTATTAGAGGACTGTCCGGGAAGGTTATGGGGCCTTTGGTAGATATTGCTTTTTTGGGTAGGCTTTGAGGGTTTACACTGTCAGTGGCCATCTTCAAGTTTGTGCTGTGTGTGGATAAAAATGCACTGTCTTTGCATCCTGCTCTGACCTCCTGCCACCATGCTTTTCCGCTATATGGACGTTTCTCTGGGACCATTAAGCCAGAAAAAGCACTTCCTTCCAGAGGTCACTTTTGGTCTTGGTGTTTTATTATAGCAACAAATTGTAATTAATTTAAGCCTGTGTTCCCTTTGCTTTGAAGGAGGAAGGGATTTTCATCTGGGCAATTAATAAACTGAAAATACTAGCCTGTCAGGTGGGAGCCCCTAGTGACAAGAGTAATTCCCATGATCCTTACATATCTGTATTTTAAGAGGTGAATTAATAGGATATATGTGTTTGGTTAATGAAGTAGAAGTAAGTAGATTTTTCTAAATGAGGCTTTCATCTCTGCCCACCAACTTACTCTGCTCTTGAATAACTATTATTTTCTCATTTATTCCTTCTCTAACAAGAAAAAAATATAACTTCACCCTGATTTTCCTGTAGTGCTAAACTCAGGCTGTGCAAAAGTCTACGGTCCATATAATGTTTGTCCACTGAATAGCGACATAGGGGGTGAGAAAAAGATTAGTAAGGTACAGGATTTCTCTGTGTAACAGAGCCTTGGCTGTCCTGAACTTGCTTCGTAGATCAGCTTGGCCTCAAACGCACAGAGATCCACCTGCCTCTGCTTCCTGAGTGCTGGGATTAAAAGTGTGCGCCACCACACCCAGTCAGTACATTCATCTTTTGATATCAGTTGTCCCTGATGGTGTTACTAGAAAACCATGTGTGATCTAATGCCATATTAAATCCTGTGTTTCTATACATCTTGTGATATATACGGACTGAAAAGGGATTGAAAGGGTTGTTTTGGTCTTGATACAAACACCTGCCTACTGGTCTTAATCAGGCAGTTTCATATATACATATATATGAATGTATGTTATAATTAATACACCTCAGACTCTATGCTTTTCCTTTTAAAAAAATTATTTATCTTTGTTTTATGTGCATTGGTGGTTTGCCTGCATGTGTGTCAGTGTGAGGGTGTCAGAGATTGGAGTTACAGACAGTCGGGTGAGCTACCATGTGGGTCCTGGGACTTGAGGCCTGGTTTTCTGGAAGAGCAGACAATACCCTTAACCACCGAGACATCTCTCCAACCCCTCTATGTTTTGCTTTACACTTGTTAAAATTCTTGCTCATGTGCTCTCATTTCTCCCCACACCATCTTCATTAGCATGGAAGGGCGCACAGCTGCCCCAAGATCACACGGCAGAGGAACGAGAATCATGGCCCGCATCTCCATTTAGCACCCCCATGCAGCAGAGCTTTCCTTCCCTTTCTGTATTCTTGAGCTTAATTTTTAGTTCAAACTAAAAAAATAAGGCCCCAGGGGGAAAAAAAAAAGCACAATTATACAACAAACAGCGCAGCACGTTCTACACAATATTTACCTCTGAGACAAAATAAATTTATTTAGTAAGTGTTGAGCTATCCGGCAAATACACCTGTCTCTACTTCTGAAGTGTTTCAGGGGAGTACTCTGTATGTGACTGTGTGCACGTGCATGTGTGCCTGTGTGCATTTTTGTGTATATATGTATATGTGTGTATGTGTTTACATTTATGTTTTTTCATATGCATCTGTGTGTTCCTGTTATCTATGCCTGTGTTTAGTCTGTGTGCATGTGTTTTATGTATATATGTATCTGTGTATTTTATGAAAGAGTGTGTGTCTATTTGTGTTGGTGTATATCTATGTATGTGTGTGTATGTCTGTAGATGTTTGTTGTATGTGTATATGTGTGTGTATTTCTGTATATATGTGTGTCCATGTGCTTATGTGCTTGTGTATGCATGTGTCTTTGTGCATAGGTGTTTGTATCTGTGGGTATTAGTGGACATGTTTATGTATGTCTGTGTATATATGAATGAAAATGGCCCATAGGCTCATATATTTCAATGTTTGTTTCCAAGTGGGTGGACTGTTTAGGAAGGATTAGTAGGTGCTGCCTTGCTGGAGAAAGTGTGTCACAGCTTTGAGGATTCAAAACCCCACACAGGGCATCCCACCTTCTCTCTGCTGCATGCTTACGGGTCAGGAGTAAGATCTCAGCCACTGCTGGGGCACCTTGCCTGCCTGTATGCCTCCCACAATGACGATCATAGACCAAGCTGCTGGACCTGTATGCAGGCCCCAAGTAAATGCTTCCTTTTATAAATTGCTTTGTCCATGGGGGTCTCTTTATAGCAATAGAACAGTGACTGAAAATAATGCCTGTATGTCTCTGTGTTTATGTGTCTGTGCATACATGCTCTGTAAATATGTATGTCTGTGTGCATGTGTGTGTATCTGGGTGTCTTTGCATGGGTATGCCTGTGTGTACTGGTATGTGTCTGTGTATATGTCGTCCATGTGTGTCTGTTTGTACCTGTGGCTGTATTTATAATTCATCTTATGAAATTTCACAAGGTCTTTCATCTTGTGAACACTCAATACATCTCAGTTTATTCTGTGGCTCTTGAGGAGGTTCAGCAACTGACTTTGTTGGAAAGAAAGGCGCCAGACAAAGCAATACTTTGTACATCCAAGAGACCAACTTGGACTTAACCTTATAAGAGAAAACTGGTATTCATCTTTCTAATGTAACTCAGGCATGGGCACAGCTGTGAAGACCCCGTATTGACTATTCTGTGCAATGCAGTGTTACCATCGACACTGTAAGTCACTCCTATTGCAGAGGCGTAGCAGAAACTCAGAGAAGGCCAATCACTCACTTAAGCTTTATAGTAAAAGTCAAATAGCATGGCCAGCCTTCGAATGCAGCTAAGTTGGTGTCTTGATATTTTAAATCTCTGTCTTTTCTTTCTGGGCTGAGTTGGATGGGACACAGAGGTATTAGACGACGGTGCTTTATCAAGGATTTATAAATGGAAAGGGGCTTTAGGTCAAGAGGCTCTTTTCACTAAGAAGTAGTGCCCAAGCTCACTTCCCACTGAGTAAAGAGTTTAGTCTTTGGTCTAATGGTCTCAGGTCACTGACATAAGCCTGAGGCTATGCAAAGAAAACAAACAAACAAACAAACAACAACAACAACAACAAAAAACCCGAAACACTCCTCTCACAGGCTTACTGAACAAGAAGCCCCAGAGATGTACAGTTTCCTTTTACATCTCTCAAGGTACACACAACTTAAATAGACAATGTTAGAGACTCTGAAATAAAAGCAAGAGCATTTCTTTTTAAAAGGGAATCAGTGAAATGTTGAATAAAAGTTCGCAGATAAAAATATTTAAGCAACGGCAGTACAACCGAGGGCAGGGTGGCAACGACATCCTTACCTCCAGTAAGGGGTGCCAGTGTGTGATTGGCTTTCGGTGATAGGCCAGCATTTCATTCCAGTGGTCTCTCCCAAGACCCTCAGCGTCTAGTCCAGTTCGGCACACACCTATGACCTCATTGTGTCCCACCCTAGGGTTTGAGGAATGCAATAATTTTATTGTCATAATTCAAAGGTAAGTGGAATGTTCCACATCTTGGTAGAATTTGAAGCTCCTCATCAAAGCAATAAATCCTGCAGCCTATGGTAGCTTCCAGGCCCAGATTTCATTGTTTTATACCTTTAGTGTCCCATGGTCAATCATTGTCTGAAGTTTTCAAATAAAAAGTTATAGAAACAAATAACTCACCAGTGGTACATAGATGTTTTACAGTATATTGCTATAGCAATATAATTATAGCAATATACTTGCCCGATTTTATTGTTATTGTTAACTTCTTCTTGTGCATAATTTATAAAGTGGGCTTCATAAAGATCTGTACATGTAGGAAGAATAATATATATGAGACCCACTGCTGCTTTTGGTTTTCATTATGAATGGAACGTGCTGGAACATTCCTTACAGAGAAGGGATTGTTGTATATCCCTTTCGATTAAATGAAGACTCCCAAATAAAAATTAACTAGGCCAGGTGTGGGTGGAGACAGGAGAATCAGAATTTCAAGTTCAGAGTCAGCTACAGGGAAACCGTTGAAGCCAGCCTGGGGTACATGGGATCTTGTCTCTAAAACAAACAAACTGATAAAAAAGACCCAAAGATAATTAACTAAATAACATCAACATACAAAATGAATCTGTATATTAAAAAAAAAAAAAAAACCTCACAAACCTTTCTAACTCTCTGCCACATTACAATAAAAGCACGTGCATGGGAAGCACCAGCAGACCCCTCACGTTTACCATGCTGCTTTCTGGGAGGAAGCCCCACTAAACCCCCACACTGTAAAGAAAACCTCTTGTCACGAGGCTTATTCTGCAGTGGTGTTTAGACTGCATGTTAAGAGGAGAGGGCTCACTTCCTTGCCTTAAGTCTCTATTTTACTGACTCTAAATTATATGAGTAAGTATGCTACTGCTGGCAATATAATTAAGCAGGGCAGGGTTATGTTTAGTCTCACCGCTGTGACTTATCATTGCATAGCAAAAAGAATACTGTTCGACATCACTATTTTCTAGTTTTGTCCTATTTTCAGGGCAACCAATAAAATGATAGATAAAATTAAATTTAAGTTTTTTAAATTTTTGATTATAATGTAATCACACCATATTTTCCTTCCTCCCTCCAAACCCTGCTTTCTACTTTCCTTCACATTCATGGCTTCTTCTTTTGATTGGTTGCTATTGTATGCACATATGACTATGTTTAGACATATATATATATATATATATATATATATATATATATATATATATATATATATATATATATATATATTTCCTAAATATCAGCTGCTGAGTCTGTATAATGTTACTTGTATGTATGTATGTTTCCAGGGCTGATCATTTGGCACTGAACACCCTGTTGGTGCTCTCTTCCCTGGGGAGACCTCCCCTTCCTCTCCCAGTTTTCCTCAGTTGTCTCTGTTTCTCTGTGTGGGCGTTTCTCTTTCCACTTGGGCATGTTCAGCTCACTTTTAGGCAGTCGTGTCGGTGATGTTTTAGGGGTGTAGCACTTGATATCACTAGGAAACACAGGCTCTTATACTCTTTCCATTCCTCAGGCAGAGTTTCTAGAGCCTTCTTAGGTGTGAAAGACCCTGACTCTGAATAATATTGCCATGATCTCATCCCCTAAAATTAAAACAACAAAACCAGAACCAAATGGAATGTTCCAAAGAGTTCCTGAGAACCAGCAGCAGAAGCTGGGTCCCCTCAGTATCGAGACAGCACCTGACAAAGCTGGCTTTCCTTCCTTCTGTTCTTTTGGAGATGGAGTCTCCTGTAACCCAGGCTGCCCTCTGACTCACTGTGCGTAGCTGAGAATGAGCCTCCTGCCCGAGCCGTTTGAGTGCAAAGATTACAGGTCTGTGTCACCACAACATCCTTGACAAGTTGTTTCTGGAAACCCAATGTAATTTAAAAGAATTTGAAAGACTGTCCCTAGAGTCACACTGGTGGCATCTGTGATGCGGCATGGGGATGGTTTTAGGATGCTCCAGTATGCTTTCCTGGTCTTCTTCTATGCAAATGGACTTCAGTATGAAGTTTCCCAGGAAGAATATGTGTAGAAATGATTTTTATCTTCCCGATTTATGTGACGTTAGGATCTATTTCCTTAACACCGGCTTGACGACATGTTTAGCTATATCTACCCAAACTCCCTGCTTTGCAGTCAATAGGGGTAGTAACTAAAGCAAATGTTCATGAAAACACAATATTTTGAAGGTTTGAAGTGTGAGACAATTCAAGATTTAAAAAAATCACCTCTGAAAAGTCATCCCAGGTGCTTTCCCTTTAATATAAACTCAAATAGATCAGAAAATCATTATTTATTTATTAGCTGAGTTTGAGACACTGAATGGCACATTACTATTTTCCCTCATGGTGTTCAGTGAGTATTCTCTCAGGCATTTTATATTCATGTTCTACACATGTGGGAGAATCATCAACAGAGTAATCTATTAAAGCACTGAGCAGTGTCACAGCCTCCCAGGCCACTAAGCATCTTCCACTCCCATCATATGGAACCACAGTTCCATAGTATGTCAACAGTTTACCAGTGAAGAAAGTGACCCTCATTGACATGCTGTACTGCCCTCGAAGTCAGTTCATTCTAAAGCTGGGGTGAGCACCACTGTCCCCGGGCATGTGGTAGCCCCTCTAGTTAAGCCAACTCTGGACTGTAGTATTTGTTATTCTGAAGGAAGACTTACGAACATGTCTTTTGTGTGTCGTGAACTTCACGCCACTTCCAGGCTCGCTCTTTCCTCAGCCTCAGGTGAGTGCTAAGTAAGACTGCTTAGGCGGTGAAGCCAAACCAAAGCTGTAGCTATAGACTCTGATGGATCATTTCCCCGCTGTTCATTTTTAGTTAGCTCTGCTGTAACAGTGGGTAACCTGGGAAGCAGATGTGACCTGGCTGACTGGTTGATGACCTGCATCAGCGACGAGCAGCCTCCACCCACCTGTCGTAATCCATGACTGCGATGCACAGGCTGACCTGGTCAACGTTCTCTGGAGGGATGTCAAAAATGATGGCTTCATTGTACACAGGGTTGAGAGTATTTTTCTTGGTAGTTGTTTTCCGTTTTTTAAGTCTGCGGCCCTCACACATCAAAGACACTTTGACATAAGGGTCTATGAGAAGGAAGGTAATTTTATTAAAATTGTATAAGAATTTTATGCCATGCATGAAATGCAATGTTTTTTTGTTTTTTTTTCCGAGACAGGGTTTCTCTGTGTAGCCTTGGTCATCCTGGACTCACTTTGTAGACCAGGCTGGCCTCGAACTCACAGCGATCCGCCTGCCTCTGCCTCCCGAGTGCTGGGATTAAAGGTGTGCGCCACCATGCCCGGCATGTTTTATTCTTCTTAAATAAGAATGTATACATGAGCCCGCTCATGTTAATAGTTTTAAACTCAAATGACTTGGTTTGGGGGCTACAGATTCTTGGTCTTATTTTTGTCTATTCCTATAACTTTCACTTCCTTAGAATAAGATTTCAATTTATTGAGCAAGTATGTACATCTTAAACTCTGGGAAAATGTATCTCTATATTTCGAGGAACAAAAGGTATTTTGCTGTTGGAGTTATGTACATACTTGTGCATGTAAGAGGGCAATGCCAATATATAAGCTGTTCAGATGTATTTATTTCACACGCAGGCTGTTCTAAGGAAGACATCCTTTGGGTGAGCCTTTTCACAAGAGAATGAGGCCTAGTTGCCCTCTGCTCCCTCATCTGATGACGACAGTCTGTGCGTCTGACAAGTTCAGTGGCTCCTTTGTTGATGCAGATGCCTCTTGTGAGGTAGGATTAGATAACATTCCCTAACAGACACCTCAGGGGGAAAGCTTCACACACCGAGGGATAACTCTGACACTGTTCGCTGGGCTCAAAACACACAGTCAAAGTATAGACTCAGCAATAATGTGTTGAGTGACTTGCTGACATTCAACAATACACATTGACCTAAAGTTTTTCACCAAGATAAATTTAATTGTCCTTCTATCTCTCTCTTCGTTATGTAGCTCACAAAGTTTTAAAAAGGAACGGGTAGCTCATGATACAGTCTGCAAATTAAGATGTTAGCAGAACACACATAAAAAGCCTTCACATTACCCAGTCTCTTCCTTTGCCATCTGCTGGCTTGTATCACTTTATAATTCTCCAGGCAAACACTGCAATGTAAGTTCAGGTTCAAAACCATGAAAGGAAGGGAGAAGGAACCACCGCGTGTTTGATGCCTTTGTCAAATTTCCCTCCAGAGTTTCTTGGCATAGTGCTTTTGTTTGTTTCTTGTAATTTCTATGGTTTTACTGGAAAAGTACCAAGAATGCAAACGCAAATCATGAGCTTAGCTTTTGTCTGCTTCTCTGCAGACAAGTAAAGGAAACCTATTCACTTTGAGTGTATCTTTGTATGGCCTTGATTCACAGCTGAAAGTCTAAGGATTTCTTATTAAAAACACTATCTGAGAGCTTGGCAGAACAAAGCAAAGTAGACATTTTTAGATATATTAGATCAGTAAGGAAAGAAAGGCAAAATCAAAGTTCAAAATCAATCTATTAGCCGTTTTCAACGATTTCATAATTTGAATTCTATCTTTAAGAAAGGTGATTTGTAACATTTTAATTTGTAATCTCTCTGCTTTTATTTTATTCCACAGTTGAGAAATCAATAAAAGCCTTATAATTTTTAGATATGTGAAATTATTTAAAGAGGAACATGCCATTGACTGTGCTGTGTACGCACCTGATGACCCAGTAATGTCCATTGCCTTCAGATTTCTGCACTTGATCACTGTCAAGGTCATACGACCAGCAGTTGGCAAATAGCAAAGGGAAAACATGATTTCCCCCAGGTCTATGCTTTCCTAGAAAGGCAGTTGATAATGTTAGTAATCTCAAACACCAAACAGTGAAAGCAAAACGAAACGGAAGAGAAGTGAAAAAAAATCACCTTAATAGGGCATTGGAAAAATTTTAATGATTTCATCAAGTATTCCGATTAAGTGTAACTAAGTTTTTATGAATGGTGTTAGCAAGAAGAGTATATCCCAGTTGCTCGCTTACCATCTGTGACTCAGCAGAGAGAACCAGACTGCTGATTCCAGCCACTGGCCCCTTCATCTTGTTTATCATATAGAACAAGCGACAGCACAACTTACCCAGAGGCTGTAGCCTAGAGGGCACCTAGTAGGGAATTGATTCTTCATTTCCTCTCACCTCTGCATCCAGCCATGCCAGAGGTCTTCTCTACACTACTGACAAAGTATGTCATGTATTTTTACATATTACCAACTCTTTTGGGATCTACTGTGACTGCTCAAGCCATTATCTCCCACCAGGATTGAATGGCCTCTAAAACTCATCTCCCACTCCAGAAACTAAGCTTCGTATACCGGGGGGACTATATATCAAATGAAAAGCATTTTATTTACACACACGCGCACACACACACACACACACACACACACACACACATGGCCCTCATCTTAAAAGCATTTATGGGCTCAGTGATGTATAATTCAAACTCTTTAAATTGGCCTAGCGATGGAATGACTATATGCCCTGATATGCATGGGAAGTTCTTGATTCACAACTCATTTGGTGTGACTGTGAAGGGCTTCCTTTACACGGGTCTTCATTTAGACAACACACTGAAAACCCCCATGCACAAACACAGTGGCTGGATCTTATCTCTCTGTTTCATTTCCAATGTACCAACCCAGCCCCATTATAAGTGTAGTAGCCTCTTCCCTCCAAATCAAGTAATGCTCAACTCTGCTTTTGAAGATGCTCCTTGTTGGAAATTATTTCTCTCACATGTCAACTTCTTGACTTCTCTGTCTTTGTCTCTGTTTCTCAGCCTCTATCTCTCTCTGTGTCTCTGTGTCTGTCTCTGTTTGTCTCTCTCTGTGTCTCTATCTTTTTGTGTTCTCTTGGTCTCTGTCTCTCTCATTCTATCTACCTATTATCTACCTATCTACCATCTATCTATCTATCTATCTATCTATCTATCTATCTATCATTTATCTAATCTATACCTTACATGTGCACTTGTGTGTACATGCACACAGAGGCCAGAGATTGGTGTTAGGAATTGATTTCCCACCCTGTTTTTTAAGGCAGCATCTCTCAATTAAACCCAGAGCACACAGCATGATATGGCTAGTTTTGCAAGTCAGCTTTCCCTGGGAACCTGCCTCTACCTTCCATGGTTGGAAATGCCAGGTGAACCATCACACCCACTTGCCATTAATGTACATTCTGGGGATCTGAACTTAGGTGCTTACACTTGCAAGCGAGCTATATGCTTTGCTCTCAGCTGGTTGACTTTTTAACTGGGAGGTGGCTATGTAGACACTCTTCAATGAGACACCCTAAGGTGCCTTGTCAGGTGCACATGACCCTCCCTTGCCCCTTGCAGATCCTTAGATTTTCATAGCAACCACAGCACGAACTGGAAACATCTACAGTTCCCTTTTAGTTTCTTTCCCTGTTGCTCATATACAATATCCAAGATAATAGGGATTCTGTTTTATTTTCAATATCCTAGAAAGGCATGGTGTATTAGTGACTTCAGTACCTAAAAAACATGGTCCTTGGGATTGGATCCAGGATTCCAGCATGCTAAACAACTGTTCTACCATGCACTGCATCCTCAACCATTTAGTACCACAGTCCTTGAAGAAACGAATACATGACAATTACTCTAGATAAAAACTGATATGTATTAACTTTCACATATCCATTAAAGATGCTCCAAGTATTCCAAATGTAGATATATATGTTGCTGCTGCTGCATAGATGGTGAACAAGTGAAAATTGATGTACATGGTGGGAATTAAGAATTTCTTTCTAAGGGTGGATTAAAGGGTTTGATGAAACTATTTGTAAAGAAAAAAAAATTGGAGTGATGGGGAGATTTCTATGAGCTGCTCTGTAGAGGAGAGCAGACAGTGTGGGCTTATCCAACCATTCTCCAAGTCTTGAATAAAGTTGTTTTAACAATAAAAAACAAACAAATAAAACAAAAACAAAAACAAAACAAAACAACAGCAGAAAAAAAAAAAAAAAAAAGAACAGGGAAAAAAGAAAAAAAAAAAAAAAAAAAAAAAAAAAAAAAAAAAAGAAAAGAAAAAAACTGGAGTTGATTTAATTTGGAGAAAATACATTCTGCACTCAGTACCCAGGACAGAACTAAGTTCTTAAAGTTTCTTTGTTTCTCAGACCTGAAAACTGCCTCTAAGTCTGATGATCCAAGTTCAGCCTTTGAAAAGGAGTCCACATGCTAGAGGGCAAGAAGTGACTCTATACTCTTCCATAGTGCACCTTGGCACACATGTACCCACACTTCCACACAAAATAAATGAAAAATATAAACTATTTTAAAAATTCTTGTTTCTCTGAAAAAATGCAGTCAGAATCTTGATTGGCATCGCAGCCAGCCCGTGGCTTGCATTTGGTCGTACAGCAACCTTCATGGAATTGATTCTTCTTGCCTATGAACTTTGGAGGGTTTCCCATCCTCCTGTGTCTTTTTCTTTCTTTGATGTGTTAAAGGTTAATTGCAAAGGTCTTTCCTTTCCTGGTTGTGCTCACTCTCCCTCCTTTAAATGGGAGTGTTTCCTTGATCTTTTTCACAGCATGTTAACTGGTACATGGTTACTGGTACAGAGGGAGGCTTTGACTTTTTGTCGGTTAGTTTTGTATCCTGCCACTTTCCTGAAAGTGTTTATCAGCTCTAAGAGTCTTCAGGGTCTCATGTACAGAATCATAGCATCTGCAAATAGAAATACCTGGAATTCTTCTATTTCTATTTCTTTCTTTCTCCTGTCTTTCTGCTTTAACTAAGACTTAAGACTTTCAAGCACACTATTGAATAGGAGTAGAGAAAGTGGATAGCCTTGTCTTGTTTCTGATTTCAGTGGAAATGCTAGAGATTTTCCCTGTTCATGGTAATGGTGGATACAGGTTTAAGGAAGCACAGAAGGTCCCAGGTAGTAAAAGCAGTTTGGGGCAAAAAGAATGTGTGATGTTAAACAATATTGATTTTAAGTTACGGTACACAACCATCTCAACAAAACCCAGCACAGTGTTGGCACAAACACAGAGTGAGATCAATGAGTGGATCAAAGGACCCAGATAAAACCCCACAGCTACAGCCACACGATGACAAAACTCCGCAGCAGAAAAGAAGACAGCTTCTCCAACTAGAGGTGCTGAGAAAAGCTGGATAGGCACATGAAAAAGAATGAAACTAAACCTCCATCTCTCATTCTGTACATGACCAAATCCAGACAGATCAAGCAGACTGGAAACTCTGAAACTGTTAGAGAAAACAGTGGGAAAGCATTCTAAGATATTAGTATCGGGAAGATTTTCTAAATAGAAATCCAGTCACTTGGGAAATAAGGCAGAAAGGACAAATGAGACCCCATCAAATTAAAAAACTCTAGCAGAGCAGAGGAAACAGTTAATCTAGTGAAGAGGCAGCATATAAGAATGGGAGAAACATATGCTACCTACATATCAGACAGAGGATTAATATTTAGAATGTACAAAGAATGAAAAAACTAAGTAATTAAAGCAAATAATCCAATCAGCAATTAGCCTAATAAGACGAGCATACAGATCCCCCAAAGGTGAACTATAAGTGGTCAATACACATATGAAAATATGCTCAATTTCACAAGCCATTAGAGAAATGCAAATTAGGGGTTGAAGAGATGGTTCAGTGGATAAAGCACTTGCCAGTCAAGCATAGGGTTCTGAGTTCATATGCCTAGAACCATGGAAAGCTGGGCATAATGGTATGCATATGTCGTCCCAGTACTCTGACAGTGACAGGAGGTGTAGACAGAAGAATACCTGGATATTTACAGGCCAGCTACTCTATACACAGCTGCAAACAAGAGACCCTTTCTCAAGGTGGGAGGCAAGGACCAAACACATATGCACCATAGCACATGGGCCCTGCATTTACACATGTGAATGAACATGCCCAACACACACACACACACACACACACACACACACACACACACACACACACACACACACACACCTACCTTGGTTCTCTGTCTCTCCCCAGTCAGGATGGTAGTCAATAAGAAACCAAATAACAACCAATGTTGCCAAAGACACTGAGAAATGAGAAGCCTTACATAAAGCTGGTGGGGATGTAAACTAGTCGGGCCACTATGGCAATCATTGTGGTGGTTTCTCATAAAATTAAATATAGGTCTACCAGCAACCCAGACATACTACTTCTGGGTATTACCCTAAACTCCAAGTCAGCATATCACAGAGACACTGTGCATAAATGTGGACTTCAGCACTACTCACACTAACTAACATACACAACTAACCTAGGTGCCCAACAACAGAGAAATTAACTCAAACAACTTTCAGCAAATCAAAGCCTCACGCTAGTTCCCAGGCTGTTCTAGCCAACTTGCCTACTTCCCACTACAACATAACCCCTTATAACTGTCAAGAATCTCCCTGAACCCTAAGGGTTCCTTAGGGTCCTCTCTGAACCCCAAGAGATGGCTTTGACAGTTTGAATAAACCTTTCTTTTCACCCACTGAGTGGTCTAGTTTAGTGACTTCACTGCACCCTTGACTACAATATAAATCGAGGTAATGCTTTTCTAGACAGGATTCCGTCAACATGGAAAATAAGACCAACACTTGACTCATGGGACCTCCTGAAATTAAAAAGCTTACCCAACAGCAAAGGCAACCATTAGGGGACTGAACAGAATGAGAGGAAATATTTTCCAGCTATATATCTAAAACAGGATTAGTAACTACAGTATACAAGAAATTCACACAACTAAAGTCAAAGGAAACAACCCAACTGAAAAATGGGATTTTAAACTAAGCAGCAAGTTGTCAAAAGAAGACTTAACAGTTGTCTAGGAAACATACAAAAAGTATTCAACAATCTTTGCTATCAGGGCAAATGTTGACTAAAACGAGTCTAAGATTCTATCTTATTCAATGGTATCAATGATGACAAATATTAGCATGGGATTGGACAAAGGAGAACTTTTTACACTGTTGGTGGGAATCCAAATCACTACAATCACTTTGGAAATCAATCTGGAGGGTTTTCAAAAGACTATAAGTGAATCTACCACATCATCCAGCTGTACCGTCCCTGCAAGATACCGAGATGACTCTATATTTTAATACAGAAATATTTCTATTAGCACATCGATGTTCATTGCCGCTGTAAGTAGATAGGAAATAGAATCAGTCCAGATGTCCAGATGGATGGAGAATGGAAATGTGGCAAAATATACACAGTAGAATTTTATTTATCTATAAAGAAAAGTGAAACTGAAAAAAATTATGTGGACGAGGCAAACTACCCTCAGAAACAAAAATGCACATGCTCTTTCTTCTATTCAGTTCTTTGCCTTGACTCTTTAAATGTGGGTGTTTAATCTGGAGTTCTTTGGAAAGCCTGGACGCTAGAATAGAGATTAGAAGTCTTGCCTTAAAGGAAATGGGTGGTAGATCATGGATAAGATGAAGGAGAGGAGATGGTAAATTGGATGTGGAAAGATTCAAACAGGGAGAGGGCTGGGCAGAATACGCTGTAATGATGTAATGATGTAAGTAATTGAGATGAGCATAAAAACGAATACACATGAACAAGTGCATTCAGGAAGGGACAGGAGGAAGGTGCCGTGAAAGCTGTTCAGGGAGAAAAGTCATGAACAGGCTTACACAGCTGTGAACCCTGGCAGCCAGAATTCCAAGACGTGCCCTCTGGCAACATAGTGGCATGAGGTCATGTGGATAATCAACATAATTTTAAATTAAATTTAAACCATGCTCCACAAGAGGCAAACAATAACTGATACTATAACCCTTGGCTGTGGAGGCCATAGTCCCAAGGAGAGAATGCACTACTAATATTTTGCTAATGAACACATTATGAGTGCTGTCTAAAGGCATAATACTTATCCTTCTGCTCATAGATTAATGCAGCTATTGATTCTCATCAGAGAAAGTTCTTATTGTAGTGGACAGAGGCTACTACAAAGATCCATAGCTGGTCAAAGTCCAGAGAATGAATGGGTGTGGAGTGGCCAGTCCTTAATAGAATGTCTGCACCATTCTCCTTGCTCCAAATCCTCTGGGACCATCTTGGGAGAGGTGGTATAATTAGGATATATTTTGTGAGGAAAAAAAAAATCTGTTTTCAATAAAAGGAAAAAAATGAAAGAGAGAGAGAGAGAGAGAGAGAGAGAGAGAGAGAGAGAGAGAGAGAGAGAGAGAGATGGAAGATGGAGAGAACTGTTGCAAACTAGTATCTTCGTGGACATGATAAGACATGGTAACACCCTGATATCATTAGCCAGTCAATATGGCTATCAGTTGGACTCAGAAATATATGTATTTGGAAGGGAAGTGGATGGCGCAGGGAGGAGTAGAAGAGAGCAACTAGGGGAAGATATGGTTAAAATCCAGTTTATATATGGATTAAAATTTCAAAGAATAACTAGTGTGATGGCTCTTCTTGGTTATCAACTTCACTACATGTGGAATTAACTAAGATTCAAGCATCTGGGTCCACCTGTGAGGGACCTTTTCTAATTGAATTACTTGGAGCGGGAAGATCTACCCTAAATCTGGATCCCTCAAGGTAGGAAGATGCACCTTAAATCTGGGCCCCACCATCTGATGACAGCCTATATAATGGGCACGGAAGATGCAAGCTCTTGCTCTTGGCCTGCTTGTCCCTCCTCTCTTTGGCAGTTAAATTCTTCGTTGGCATCAGCACCTTCTTTGGGATTCTGAAGACCAACTGAGACATCCATCTTCATGGACCAAACAACTCCTGGATTCTTGGCCTTTCCCTTGGGAAACAGCCATTGTTGGAATAAAGGAAGAAATGTTTCCATCCTTAGCAGAGGACACACCCCCACCCCTACTCCCTGAAATATTACCCTTTTTACCTTTGTCAGAGGAAATCAATCCTTCATTGTCTGCCAAATCATTGGTGACTTTTCTTGAAGGAGATGATAGACTTGATAATACTTTGTTCTTCAGAGTCTACCTATAGTTACCATTAGGCCTATTACCACACTTAAGCCTAAGAGGGAATATAGAAAGTCTAGTTCATTAGAAGGTGTTTTATACCACCAAAGAGCTTACTGGGTTTGCTAATTCATTCACTCAGAAGTCTGAAGATTAGGAATGGATTTCAAGGCTGTGGTAAAATGGTAGAAGAATTATAAAAGTAGCATGGTTTATTGATGGTTTTGTAGCATAAAGAAGTTGACTGCTGTAGCATTATAACCTCTTTCTGCAACAAGCCTGAAAAACACTATTGAAGAGAAATCTTCCTAGTGGGCAGAATGTTGGGCAGTACACATGGTTTCACATTTTTTAAAAAGGAGAAATGGCCAGATGTGCAATTGTTCACTTATTTATGGCTTGTAGCCAATGGATTGCCTGGATAGTCATGGACTTGGAAAGGCCATCGCAGGAAAATTGGTGAATAGACCTCTCCAGATGGACAAAAAATGTGAAGATACTTGTGTTCCCTGCAAATGTTTATCAAAAGGTGACTTTGGAAAAGGAAGAGTCCAATAATCAGGTAGATAAAATGTCCTATTCTGTGGAAAGTCAACCTCTTTCCCTAGCCATCTGTGTCATTGCCCAATGGGCCTGTGTACAAAGTGACCATGGTGGCAGAGACTGAGGTTATGCATGGACTTGACAGCATGGACTTCCACTCACTAAGCTGACCTGGCTACAGCTGCTGCTGAGGGTCAGGCTGGCCAATGGTAGAGAACAGCACTGTGACTCTGATATGGCATCCTTCCACCCAGTGACTTGGTGGCAGGTTGACTACGTTGGACCACTTCCTCTGTGGAAAGAACAACACAGTGCCCTTACCGGAGTAGATACTCATTCTGGTTATGGATTTGCCTTTCCTGCATGTAATGATTCTGCCAAACTACCATCTGTGGAATTACAGTCATAGCATTCCACACAGTATTACTTCTGACCAAGGAACCCGACACCCAAAGAAGTGTGACGGTAGGGCCATGATCACAGAATGCATTAGCCTTACCGTGTTCTCTATCATCCTGAATTAGGTGGCCTGATAGAAAAATGGAATGGTCTATTGAATACATAGAGGGTCAATTAGGTGGCAGCAGCCTGGGGTGGTGGTGGGCCGGGCCAGGGCTCTCCAGCACGTGCTTATATGTTTTGAGTCAGCATGCAATATTTGTGATAGTTTCTTCCTTAGCCAGGATCCATGGATACAGAAATTAAGGGATGGAAAAGAAAGTGGTTCCACTCAACTATCACCTGTAGTGAATCACTAGAAAGAAAAGTTCTTAATGTTTCTACAACCTTAAGTCCTTCTGGCCTAGAACTTTTGGTTCTAGGTCAGGGAGCACTCCTGCCAGGTGACACAAGAAACGTTCAATTGAACTGGAAGCTCAGACTCCCCCTCTTGCCAAATGGGCAAGCTTCAGCAAGAGACATTGTCTCAAAAACATAATGGAGAATGGACTGAGGAAGTCACCCAGCCTCAAGCTCGACCTTTACATGCATGCAAACACACACGCAAATTCATCCACACCAATGTGTGGGTATGTTCACAGATACCACCAGCAATGGTACATATTCCATGTATTAATTCCCAAACAAAGCAAAAACAAAAAAGCCAAAACAGACAACCTCACCCACCCCTCAAAAGAAAAAACTTGATCTCCTTTAAGTTGAGTTTAATTGCAAGTAAAATGAGAATAACTTTTACCTTACCAGATCAAGGTAAACAGAACACAGTAATAATTGCAATATTATCTGCAATACTTCTTTATTTTTTGTGACCTAGGTTAGAAGGAGAAGAGAAAGAAGAAGCAAATTAAATGAAACAGGGATGAGAGGAAAAGTTTGAATTCAGGGATATGTTGGGAAGTAGACTAACGAGGACTTATTGAGAAAAAAAAAACCATTGGTTCCTATGGTTACAGAAGTCATCACATCTACTTAGCACCCTAAATGTAGCCTGCCTTCCACATTTCCTTGAGGGTAAGAAAACATGGTTTTCTGTAGTATACTGCTAAAAGCAAGATGTGCTACTAAGTAGATTGAGTGAGAAGTGAGCTCCTTCATCAAATGACTAGTCCTCTGTCCACCTCCGAGAAAATGAATTTATAGTGAAAGGCAGAGTGATATACTGGCTTCAAATGACTATAAAATTCTTATTATTTCTTCATGGCACATCTCGTGAAATTTAATCTTGAGCAATCTACCCACCCTTGGCTTCAGTGTCTTTGGTATAAGATAGTGTTCAATAAGATGAAATAAATTCTATTCTAGCTCTAAATGTTTATTAATGCAAACACTAGTGAAAATAGGGCCCATGGAGGATATATAGTTGGAGCATGCTCAAGATTGTCTGAACCTGGGGCTGGAGAGATGGCACAGTAGATAAGAGCACTGGCTATTCTTCTAGAAGGCCAGGTTCAATTCCCAGTACCCACATGGTAGCTCCCAACCACCTGTAACTCTAGTCCCCAAAGATCTTACACTGTATTCTGACTCCCACAGATACCAGGCACACACACGGTGCACAGACCTAAATGCAGGCAAAACACCCATACACGTAAAATAAATACTTCAAATGTGGCAAACCAGCCACTGGGAAAAATGTCCTGGTTCCTGCCACAGACAGAATTCAGCCTAAAAGTGGGCAAGCTTGGATGCAGGCAGAGTAGACGGCCAAACTCTGCCAAGACAGGGTAAGCAAGTCCTCAATAGTTCCTGCCTCACAAATATGTCTGTCAGATATATTGGGTCAGAAGATGATGCTCCAATGTTATAGAGAGTTTTGGGTGACTGTTCAGGCAGCAAACCGTCTCCGTTATTTTTTCATTTTGGAAGCTGCTAACCTGCACTTCCAGTTCACTCAGGTAATTAAGTTTCATTCCTTCTCAAGTCTCGGATGGGGTTGAAGACCAGATAGCTTAGTCTTACAATTAAACTTAGTCGTTTAGGGGTTAAGATGTTTCTAGGTCTAGATAGATGTTTTACGTTGATAGAGATGAGATATGACAGATATTGACTTACATTCAGAATTTTAGCCTCACCAAGATAGGAAAGATGTTTTCTTCAAGTTTGCCAAATACCTATAACCAAATAACTATGAATGTAACATTTATATAAGTGCTGATTGTTTCATGGTTCTTCTTGCTGTATGTAGTTTATTTTATTTATGTGCAATAATATAAATGTATATGTAAAAAAAGAAATATAATTAAAAAAATTAAAGAAAATGTTCAGAACCACAGTTTCCAGCTTGTTTGCACTAGTGCAGACCCAGAAAAGACAATAAGGATCAATTGATGTTAATTGTTCAGATTCAAGAAAGGAAAAAGCAGACACAGAACATAGCTATCACCCCAATTTCTAGAAAATGTGCCAGATGAGGGAGGTGGTGCTCCTTAAATCAGTCAGCGTCTAGGTTCATTTAACAGGAGATGGCTGAGGATGGCATAAAGGTTAATGGATGGACACTGTTATTTATATTGTGTAATCAAAATGCCTGTGAGGAATAAGGACATTCTAAGGAGACCTTGTGTCCCTCATACTAACAGTCTGGACTATTGAAACAAGCCACCCACAGGCTTGGAATTTCTACCAAGGAAATCTCAACGCTGGGAGAAGGGAAAAGCTGAATCCTGGTCCCTTCCAGAGAGAGGGAGCTTGTCTCCTGGAAGGAGACATATTACCAATCACTTCTCAGACTGCCTGGTCCTGATGCGGGAGACAGTCTGGGTCAGTGATGGGCGGAGCCAAGACTGTTTAGTTATGCACTCTTTCTCTTCCCGCAATTTGAAATTTACCCTCATGCCAGAACCCTGAAGGTGGGCTTGGCAATGGCAAAGGGTGGGAAGGAGGGGGTGTCACTGGATTGTTTTATCCCTCTTCCCAGTGTGGTCACCTTGAATCTGCTTTTACAACTTTTTGCTATTGCTTGTTTGCTTAGCTGGCTTACTAAGTATAGCTGGCTGAACATGGCTTCTTACTGGGGCTACAAACCCCAGACCTTCTGCAGCTCCAGTAATACTACTCGGTTTTGTTAAAATCCTCAAAGAGATCTGGTGTGTGTCTTACAGAGATCTTAAAATATAAAGTCCAAACTTCATATCATGGCGCACATAGGCCCCTGAATGTTCAGCTCATTATTAGTTCTATTAATTATCATCACCATCATCATCATCACCACCACCATCATCATTACTAATTTTTATTTTGGCTTTCAAAAATCCCAAACTCTGATTCCAACTGTATCAAATACCTTATCAATCTTTAAAGATTTGCCCATCCATCACTATGTTCACATTTATTCCCCCAAACACCAGGCACTTGGTTATTCACGGGGACACAAGTGATCAAGATAAATGCTCTCTCCCAAGGTTCGTTCAGCTGATTCCAAACAAGCACCTTGACCTTTCGAAATGTCACACAATTAATTAGGGAACAACACAGAATCAAAACACAGGTCTTTATCATCTTAAGGCATCATAGGCATTTGGGGATTTTAAATAATAGAACAGTGGTTTTCTTTAAAAAAAAAAAACAAAAACAAAAAACAACTACCCAATTCTTTCCAGTGTTTTTAATTTTCTAAGGAGGGTGGCAAATAATCGAGGATAAGTACAGTGGATTACAGCAGTAAAGCATCCACAGAAGCTCTGGGGATAGGATGATGGACAAAGACCAGGCCACGCAGGAAGCACTTCCAGGGCAATGTCATCCAATACAATCCAAATGATAACACTGGCCACATCCTAAAGGGCCCATCCTCTGAGCCACCTAATTAACTTGGATTTTCGGGTTTTGTTGCTGTTTGCTTGTTTTCTGGTTTTGTGAGACAGGGTCTTAGTCTGTTCTCAAACTCTCTATGCAGTTAAGGATGACTTTGAACTTCCAATCCTTCTGCCTTTCTTTCTTAGCGCTGGCGTTACAGGCGTGTGCCACCACACCCGGCCATAGGCTGTTGAAATTTAATTTCGGTCTTTGTGCATCCAAAGCAAACATTCAGCCAGCTGAACTTTATAGCTCAGCTTTAATTTCCTCTGCTGTCAAGATCAGTTCCAATTTCATGGCTAGTAAAAATTAGCAAGAAGTGAGGAGTTTTGCTTACCTGAAACTTGTACCTGCCGTACTGCCTATCATGCAGCGAGACAAACACCCAAGTTGCCCAATTTTTCACTACATATTTTTACTTAAGAGGAAATTGGAATTTTGTAATTTTGAATATTTTATCAGTGGCTGTATCAGCTAATAGTTTAAGTTTAGAAGAAAATCCAATAATAGCAAAATTTAAAAGTAGCGTTATCCCGACTCTGTGATATATTTAGTACAACTGGAGGAAAAATGAAGAATGTAGCACCAAAATTATAAAGTTCATTAAAAAAATTTAAGTACTCACAGAAATTTAGTAATAAATGTTAAAATGTATTTATTTACATTACATTGGAAGCTTAGCAGGAGCAGTTGGTGCCCAGCAAGACTGGCACCGGGAGCAAGGTATTCTTTTCACTTATCAAGTCAAGGTCTACATGTTTACATAATACTTGGCAAATTCTGGGCTAGAAAAAAAAATCTATTAAAACATTTCAGGTCCACAAACCAGCTCAATATGTTATGTGACCATGCATCTCTTTTTCTTAAGTTCTTGTGAGAATTTTTAAAGTGCTTTAAAAGATGGTTGTTGCTATAAATGTTTATTTAGTAGGAAATCAGAGAAGTAAATGTGCGAAATGTAATTTTATTAAAAAGGGGGGAATTCTTAGGCCACTGAGATTGCTCAGCAGGTGAGAGGCACTTGCTGCCAAGACTAAAGACCTGAGTTCAATCCCTGGCACCCAAGTTGCAGAAAGAGAACCAATTCCTACAAGTTTTCTTTTACTTCCACTCATGCATGTATACATTCATATGCAAACATGCACAAGTACTCATGATATAATATAAAATAAATAAGTATTCTAAAATAATTACTTTCCCCATTTATATTCTCCATAGCTTCTGGGTATGCACGGGAAATCCACATTCAAATGTACAAAATGTTTGTCTTCATAGTGATTTAAAATTTCAATTAAATGCACCAATTAAACATTGAACAATGGACTCCGTTTTAATATGAAAATGTCAAAGATTATTCTTTATAATCGGTCATCTATTTTCTAACACTTTTACCAATAAGCAGCGATCTTTATTAAATTCTATATAACTAAGTATAAACTTGTAGTTTTTCTCTTCTGTTACAAAAGTGGTCACCCAGGGTCCACCGCGTCCTTCAGTGCAACCTGCCCGAATGTTAGCAATTTTTCTGTTAGTTAAGATGAGATGAGTAGATTGCTTTATGTATGATATGCAGCTGATAGGATGATTTATAAGATGAAATCAGATCTTTTATATGTAGCAAATATATACCCCTAATGTTTTTTTGCTATTCAATACCAAACTTTAAGAGGGGGAAAAATAGAGAGATAATTCCATATATCAATCCATAGGTTTCTTTCTGAAGATACTCATCAGTCTTAATTTATTTTCCTTTCCTTGTGCCGTTTTCTTTTCAAATATCAGTGAATTCTTCAGAATTCTGTTGCCATTCAAGGATGATTTTAAATAAAATAGATACTTTGGTTGTGTGTGTGCAAAGGATTACTTTACTCCTGTATTTATCTCATACTTTAGATTTCTTCCTTGACTAAAACTGATGTCTTACTATGATTTGTCTCTACTTTAAAATTTAATATGAACTTTCACAGAGAAAGTTTTCAGGGACTATATAATAAGAATAAAGTTATATGGGTTTCAGGCTTCTGGAAGTTTCCTGGAATGGACCGTTGCAGAGTTTTTTTTTAGAAAAGTCTTAAAAAGGGATTTTGATACATGAGAAAAAATAATGCTCTAGAGACAGTGACGGGTGGGCTGTCACTGTCTCCTAACACCCTTGCCTTTTCCTTCAAATGTTTGTTCATTTTGTTGACTCCCTCATATCCAATTTGCATGTTACCTTTTCAAGCTCCCACAGGATGTGGGTGATGAGAGTCGGCTGTACTCCTATTTCTTTCCTTTTTTCTTCCTTCTTCTAGAACAATCCTACAATTGTAGTTTCAATTTATAGATGTATGGGCTAAGAATAGAATGTGCTGAAGCAAAATTTGATCTACATTAATATTTGCTTTTTATTAAAAAGAAATATATCCTCAACTTAAGACCTTAACTGTTACTTACAAACAAGGTTATTTTTAATTCATTGGTATAGAATTTTGTATATTGGTGCAAAATAGGTTTGATTTTGATACACTGGCACAGAATTTAAATTCAAGATTATTCTTCACACACACTGAATATATTTCTACTCTAACATAAGGTAGTGTACTCATACAACTCAATTATAATATAAAGTTTAATTCCAACACTTTGAAGGTGCTATTGCAGGCTGTTTAGGATAATTAAGTAATACAAATTAATGTTAGTTGATCAACTCATGGTCCTGTCAATTACTACTCTATTTTCATCACAAGAATATACACCCTCGCTTTAACAGATAGATATGATTCTATAGATAGATAAAGTAAAATAGTTAGGGAAGGTCTTCCAAAACCCCAGAGACCTACAGAATATGGCATTTATAGATGTTCTTATGATTTTAAGGATCCTTTGACAATAAGACAGGCTAACTCCTGGCAACACCCAGTCTACCTCAAAGAAGATGATGAGCATCAAAGAATCTCCTTATAGAGATGGCTTCAAATGTGGCAAACTAGCCATTGGGAAAAATGTCCTTGTTTCTGCCACAGACAAAATTCTGCCTAAAATGAGCAAGGTTGGATGTAGGCAGAGTCAACTGGCAAACTCTGCCCAGACAGGGTAAGCAAGTCTTCAATAGATCCTGCCTCACAAATAGGTCTGCCAGATATAATGGACCAGAAGGCTGAAGATGATGCTCCAATGTTATAGAGAGTTTTGAGTGACAGCCTAGGCAGCGAACTGTGTCTATCATTTTATCATTTTGGAAGCTGCTAATTTGTATTTCCTGTTTACTCAGATAGTTCATTTTATTCCTTCTCAAGTCTCTGATGGGGTTGAAGACCAGATAGTTTAGTTTTATAATTAAGCATAGTTGTTTAGGGGTTAAGTTGTTTTTAGGTCTAGATAGATGTTTTTAGGTTGATTAAGATGAGATATGATAGATATTGATTAACATTCAGAATTGTAAACTCACCAAGATAGAAAAGATGTTTTCTTCAAGGTTGCCAAATACAAATAGGCAAAGCACTATGAATGAAGCATTTATATAATTCCTGATTGTTTCGTTGTCCTTCTTGCTGTATGTAGTTTATTGTATATATGTGTAATAAAATAAATATATATGTAAAAGTAAAACATAATAAAAGAAAAAAGAAAAAAAAGAAATACAAATAAAAAGCATACAATTGTTTCTTGAACAGGCATGGTGGTACACCCATATCCTGTCAGAATTTGGGAGGCAGAGGAGGAGATCATGTCTGCAAAGCCAGCCTGGGTTTTATAGTGAGATTATTAGAATATATTATAAAAATAATACATCAATACAATATATAAATAATACAGAAAACTTATAAATAATATAATTATAAGAATATCACAGTTATCAAAATAACTATGTTGTTTGTATCAAAAATTCAAGAATGATAAGAGATGCCTATTTCTTAAAGGTCCTGTTCATATACAAAAGTTTATAATTACTTATAACAAAAAATCCACTATGAGGCTCTTGGAAAAGGGACTAAAGTTATATTTCCCTTATTGGTTACTTACTGCTGAACCTGCATATGGACCGAACATGATTCCAACAGTATTCTAGAAATGTCTAGAGCTGACTAAACATTGGTACTTTGCAAACATTTGCTGACCAAATAACAAACCATGATCAAACACTTAAGCACAGAAGGAAATAACTCTGCAACTAATGCTCAACAATCACCATCTACATTTGTAGAATTTCAACTATCAGAGCACTAAAAAAAATCATGATTGTTACTGTAAGGAGTTTCTGTGTGGGAATATTGTCAACAAAACATTTAAAATGTAAAGTCAAAGATCCCAATGGGCCTGGCTGTGAATCAGAATCCTGCTTCAATTCCACCTTGTTTTTTTAAATGAATATCAAAAAAAAGAACAAACTCCAGAGACTGAAAATTCTGTAACAATGCAGTTTCCACACAATCTGTAATAATAACAATAATTTCAAACACTGCCTCAGGAAAATATCCATAAGAAGAAAGCCAAAAAAAGGGAGTTATTTTGAGTTTATAAAATGTTTTCTTCTTAAAATAAATGCTCTGTTGTCTGTATTCAGCATCAATTTTGGTAAAATCATTAAGGTAAATTGGTAACATATGAGGACAGTCTTATACGTTACTTAAATGTGTAAATGGATAATGTATTTAGAGATTGTGCGTTGTGTGGCCAACAAATGGTTTAGCGGGTAAAGGTACATGCAGTGCAAGTCTGGAACCTGAAATAGACCCATGGACCACAAGCAAGGGTTGGAAAGAACTGACTCCACAGGCTTCTTCACTGACCTCTGTAAGTGCCTGTCATGGTACATGTATCACACACACACACACACACACACACACACACACACACACACACACACACAGTTTAACATTTTAAAACAATAAAGATCATGCATTGAGACAGATAAATTAGCATGGAACAAAATCAGTGTGAAAATAAAAATTGAGTGCAGTCATAATTACTTTAATCCATTCAGAGCGGAAACAGGAAAAGCAACATCCCCAAACATTTACATAATTGGTAGCATTGTTGATTATTTTTATTTCTATTGTGTTTTTACTGCTTTCAAGTTTTTCAATACTATGTCATTTGTAATTGAAAAATACATATCATGAGAAAATACTTCCAATATGGAGAACTGTGTCTTGATCCTTTACCATCCCATGTACTATAAGCACGTACAGTCCATGGGAGCTTCTAAAGTCATGGCTGTTTCAGACCAAACCATATTGCATCAAGCGTACATATCAGGTTTAACCTGTGTGTCAAAATTACTTTAAACAGTGAAATTCAGCAGCACCTTTGGAGAAACCTGCACTGGGAACAGGTTACATGTCAAGTATATTGTAAAAGAAAAGTCTTGCCACTTGGAATAACACATAAAGGCTACTTTGCTGTCCATGCACCTTGTAAAGTTATCATATTAATCACTCAAGCTATATTGCTATGTAAGCAAAAACCACCTTTGCAGAAACTTGGAGCTTAAGTTCTACAGCCCTGTAGAGTTTACTCTAATAATGTGGGCAACGATTTGTCTTAAACATCAGCAGAGGTCACAGAGAAACAGAGGCTTTCTTACTTACTGTGGTAGCACAGTGGATATCTTTCCACACTGTGGCTTCCCTGGAGAGGTCAGAGACTTCGAATAAATTGTCAAGAATCACTTCCCCGATCATGTCGTGTCTGGAAAATCTGTCAAAGTCATATATGCTAAAATGTAGTTTCCGGTTGCTTAGCTGATCATAGGCCACTGGAAACTGAAACAGCTCATCGAACAGAGGGTTTAAAGTCTTCCTGTGCACACGCGTCTGAAATTTCTTTTTCCTGTCTGGAAGAAGATAGATCTTCACATAAGGATCAGAGGTTCCTGTAAAATCTTTAGCTGGGAGATCTAAAGCTTTGATAATTTTAACAACCAGGAGTTCGTTTTCATAATCATACTGGAGCGTAAAGTTCAGTTTCCCACAGGTTCCGGAATCGTCTTCTCTGTTGCCCTCGGAGTCGACTGACTTCTGCTTATAGAGTTCTGGCTTTATCCTCCCAATGCTGGTCCTTGTTTCTCCTCTTTGTAAAACAGGTTCAGTGCCCGTGCTAAAGTCAACACTGGAGACGTTCATTTGCCTTGGTAGGTGTCTCCTGAAGGAATTGTGGCTGTACACACACATACACACACACACAAAATCATTCAGGTTAGTCATCTTTGAGGTTGGTTACGAAGTGGCACATACACTCCCCCCACCAACCAGGATCAGGAAAGAATGTTATTGTCCATGGATAGGATTATTATACCTATGTCTGTATCAACACTCTCACACTGAAATGAATCAAAGAGCTACTTCGAAAAACCAGAATGGCAGCAGTCAAAAAAGTCTAAAATTTGATAAATAATGTAGAGGTTTCACTTTTTTTCACTCATAAATACATTATTAAACACCACTGTGAAGAAACAAGATTCTCAGCGAAGTTCCATTCCACAAGAATTACACATGCCTTTATTCATCTGCTCACATCTGGACAGGAGAAGGTTATTTGCTTGGTCTTTTTCTTTACATCTGTATACTTAAGTTTCGTGTTTTAGTAACTCCACTACTAACTAAAAACAAAATCCTATAAGCACATATTCTTACACGCTGATTATTGCCCATCTTTAAGATAACTAGATGTGTATTTACTTTAAAGATCAACAGAGTTGTGACAACCCAGGTGAGTGTGTTTCTCTTATTTGACAGAGTGAGCTTCAAAGCTTTAAGCACAAAAGAAGAATGCACAAATTTAATACTCGGGACCAAAATAACAGCCTTAAAAATTCAAACTGAATCTCTCATACTCATTATTACCCATCTACATTTATATTTGCAAGACATTAAGTATGCAGGTCTTGTTAATGCCATGTAAGTATAATTTGAATTGAGATCCATTTCCCTTCTATGTCCTCTGTGATTTCTATCTGGCATGAGCTATGCCAACCCATGAGCTTCTTGCAGGATTCATTTCATGTACTCTGGTCTCTTCTCTCTTAAGTCTATCCATCAAAAAGTTTACAGTGTTGGACTGTAATTCCCGGGTAAGTTAGATTGCTTCTCAGATATGCCTCAGCTACATAATATTCACCCCATGTCCCTAAATCTTCATAATATTCAACCCATGCTTCTAAATCTTCAAGATTCCAAAAATAGATGTTGTAACTCCCCTCTCTCTAAGTCAAACAAATTCATTGTTTTCTCCCTTTTGCTGACAGAGTCATCCTCTCTCCTACAATTTCTAACAGTAATAAATAATGTGTTGTATTGAGTAACCATGAAATAATGAAGAAATATTCATATATGGCTTATATAACATTTTTACTTAAACATTCTATATAACCTACCTATTTACATTAAACTTTAAACCTTACCTGGTTGGAATGTGTTTTTTTTTATTTTTTAAAAATTAAATATATTTTTTACATACATATTTATATTATTATACATATATACAATAAACTACATAAAGCAAGATGAACCATGAAACAATCAGGAATTATATAAATGTCACATTCATAGTGTTTTGGCTATTTGTGTTCGGAAGCCTTGAAGAAAACATCTTTCCTATCTTGGTGTATCTAAAATTCTGAATGTAAATCAATATCTATTGTATCTCATTGTTATCAGCTTAAAATATCTATCTAGACCTGAAAACATCTTAACCCCTAAACAGTTAAGCTTAATTGTAAAACTAAAGTATCTGGTCTTCAGCTCCAACGTTATAGAGAGTTTTGGGTGACTCTTCAGGCAGCAAACAGCCTCTGTCATCTTCTTATTTGGGAGTTGGAGTGTCTTAAGGTATATTTGGGAGTTGGAGTGTCTTAAGGTATATTTGGGAGTTGGAGTATCTTAAGGTATATTTGGGAGTTGGAGTATCTTAAGGTATATTTGGGAGTTGGAGTATCTTAAGGTATATTTGGGAGTTGGAGTGTCTTAAGGTATATTTGGGAGTTGGAGTGTCTTAAGGTATATTTGGGAGTTGGAGTGTCTTAAGGTATATTTGGGAGTTGGAGTGTCTTAAGGTATATTTGGGAGTTGGAGTATCTTAAGGTATATTTGGGAGTTGGAGTATCTTAAGATATATTTGGGAGTTGGAGTATCTTAAGGTATATTTTTGGGGGTCTTCCCCCCACTTCTTTAAATAGCTACCTAAACTGAAATGGAATAAGGATGCTGAATTTGTAAGCCAAATTGTAACTATTCCATGGTATAAAATACTCTAATAAGTAGATTATTATAGAATATTCTGTTATATATATTCAATATATACAAAAACAGTAACATAAACATTGTAACAATTTATTCTATATTGTATAATAATAATAATGACTAAGTAAAATTTTGATCATAATTGAAAAGTTATTTTTATAGAAAGAAATATACTAGAAATATTAGGTCAGATAAAAACAGCTATTAATTAAAACTATAATTAATGTAAAACTCAACATTTCCATTTTTGTAAGTGAATATATAACATATATATGAAAGTTTTTTACTAAAACTTGGAGACTGTAAATCTTGAAGCAATCTGTCTTCTTAGACCTATCTCATTATAATTTATTAGACATGCTATAATGAATATAGACCCTAAACCAATCCCCAAGTAAAATATCAGAAGCCTAAATTATTTTTTTTAATAGAAAAATAAATTAATTTTCCTTAAAATAAAGCACTGGTAAAATATTCTTTTTTTCCTTTTTATTCCTTTATTTCTTTATTAATTTATTCTTGTTACATCTCAATGGTTATCCCATCCCTTGTATCCTCCCATTCTTCCCTCCCTCTCATTTTCCCCTTATTCCCCTCCCCTATGACTGTTCCTGAGGGGGACTACCTCCCCCTGTAGATGCTCATAGTATATCAAGTCTCTTCTTGGTAATCTGCTATCCTTCCTCTGAGTGCCACCAGGTCTCCCCCTCCAGGGGACATGGTCAAATGTGAGGCACCAGAGTACGTGAGAAAGTCATATCCCACTCTCCACTCAACTGTGGAGAATGTTCTGACCATTGGCTAGATCTGGGTAGGGGTTTAAAGTTTACCGCCTGTATTGTCCTTGGCTGGTGCCTTAGTTTGAGCGGGACCCCTGGGCCTAAATCTGCCTATCATAATGTTCTACTTGTAGGTTTCTAGGACCCACTGGATCCTTCTACTTTGCCATTCTCCCTCTGCCCATCTAGAGTCCCAATAGGATGTTCTCCCCTCTGTCCCAGTTTCCTGGTAAGTGAAGGCTTTCGTGGGACATCCCCCTTGGGCTAGTATGCAGATATAAGTGAGTATATACCATTTGATTCTTTCTGCTTCTGGGTTAACTCACTCATTATGATCATTTCTAGCTCAATCCATTTATCCACAAATTTTGGGAATTCCTTGTTTTTAATAGCTGAGTAGTATTCCATAGTGTATATGTATATGTACCACAGTTTCTTTATCCATTCCAGAAGCCTAAATTATATTCAGAGTAAGGTCAGAGAGGACTTATGAAACAGGAGAAAAACATTTCCATAGGCTCCATTGCTGCTATGAAGCATTAAAGTGGTCCATTACAATCCAATTTGTGAATAAAGTCCAGGGTGCGAATCACTACATAATAGAGCGACCCTTAGCTTCTTGGGAAGGTTCATTAAACAACAATATTATTAAAATTACTTCACTTGTCCAACAACTTTGATTCATATGAATAGAGCCGGAAATAAGTTAATTGTTGAATGCTATAAGCTCATTTTATAATTTCAAAGACTTTCAGATATAATAATTTAATTCCTTTTCCTTCTCTCCAAACTTAGAATTTTTTTCTTTATGTCTCTGAGTGTGATGTGCATGGTTGTAAAGCATCTAAAAGGACTCCCTTCTACAAAGCCTCTTCTAACAGAATAAAAACTGTAGTGTCACTTTTGTTCAAGCAGCAGTGTCCTAATTACAGGGTGACTGGTGCACATTCTAAGTCAGCAAGCTGGTTAACAAAAGCATCCACTGTTACAATGCTGAACTATCACCATGACAACGCACAGCTTCTCCCTCTTTCCCCTCTTCTCTTTTGGAATGACAGTGATTAGCAAATGTTCAAATAATGAAAATGTGAACCACTGCACCACTTAGCCCTCAATCTTCAGGGGATCCATGCAAGCACTCCGGGAGAAGCACTGGACTGTAAAAGACTGCAACTGGGCCTCGGTGGTCTTACATGGACTCTAACTGCACAAGTCGCCCAGGGTATGGATGCTCTCTATGTGTTATTGCTTCATAGAAACCTGCCTCAGACTTCTTGTGTGGCTTCTGATGTTTTCTCTACACCCCTTACTCTACTGTGCCTTTGCCTGGGATATTCCATTGTTCTTCTTATCCCGTCACCACTTTACACAGTTCAGAAATAAATGCTACTCTACTGACTTGTCAGCTGAGCACTTCCTTATGGTAATAACCTGTTATTAGCCCCGTATTGATACTTCAAATTATTCTCTTGAAACACCATGTTATTTTAGTCTCCTTCCACAACTCTCTGGGCACTTCTATTTTGATTGCCATGGTATACATGTGTCTTCCCAAAGTTTGATCTGTAAGTTGAGTGGACTACTTCTTTGTAGTGGTGTTTGTATCTTAATCACTATTATGCGAACAGTTGGATTATGTTTTATTAACTGGAAACTGTTCCACAGCTCCAACTTATAGCATACCTCTGATCAATATCTTCTACCTTTCAGTGATCTTTTGAGACATACTGAACACTTGTCATCAGGTAAGAAGACTGAGCAGTGCAGAGAGAGAAAGGAGCATTTGTTATGAATGAAGCAAGACATAGTAACGAGTGAGGATCTGGTGTGAGATGAAGACTTTGGTTGTTGTCTTAGGTTGGGTTTCTACCATTGTGATAAAAATACCATCACCAAAACCAACACGGGGAGAAAAGGGTTTGTTTCATCTTACACTTTTCAGGAACACTCTGTTACTGTGGGGGATCCAGGGCAGGAATTCAAGGCAGGAGCTTGGAGGCAGAAATGGACGCAGAAGCCATGGAGGAATGCTGTTTACTGGCTTGCTTCTTATGGCTTGCTCAGTTTGCTTTTTTAAAAAAAATACAACTCAGGACCACCTTCCCAGGATTTGCATCACCCAAAAGGCCTGGACCCTCCCATATCAATCAGTAATCAAGAAAAATTCTCACAGACTTGCTACAGGTAGTCTGGATGGAGGAATTTGAAGGATTGAGGGTCCACTTCCCAGAGTTCCACAAACTCTAAGTAGTGCCAAGTTGACAAAATCAAAACAAAACAAAACAACTATCACATTTGACTCCTTGTCAACTTGGCACAAAAATATGTCTGTCTTCAATGGTAAACATTTCTTTCTTGTTCAACTGCAGGACCTCATATAATACCACAATATAAAGTATAAATAACATTAGAAGTCTCACAGCTTTTTAAAATTCAAACATTTTGAAAGTTCAGTTTCTTTAAAACATTCAAAATCTCTCAATTGTGGGCTATTATAAAATAAAAAATTAGTTACATATTTTCTTATTCCAAGAATAAAGAACTGGGAAATAATCACAATCAAATCAGACCAAAATTCAAGTTTCTAGGTATAAATACAAGTACAGTACTCAAAGGAAAGCCTTCTAAGTGGACTGAATCAAGCAGAAGACAGACCATCAGGACTCAAAGATAAAGTAGAAGAACTAGGCTGAATAATAAAGGAATATGAAAAAAATTAAAACACAAGAAACATACAGGAAATGTGGGACTCGATAAAAAGATCAAACCATTGAAATATATACATAGATGATGGAAGAGAAACTCAAGCCTAGAACATACCATTAACAAAATCACAGAAGAAAACCTCCCCAAACTAAGGAAAACCACACACACAGAGATAGAAGAAGCACACAAAACATTGAATGGGCAAGAGCAGAAAAGAAAATCCTCATGGTCTATCATAGTTAAAATACTAAATATACAGAAAAATGGAAAGCTGCAGGAGAAAAAAATGCAAGTCACATATGAAAGAAAACTCATCAGAATAGCAGAGGATTTCCCGTTGGAAACTTTGAAAGCAGGAAGAGTCTGAGGCAATGCATTCCAAGATCCGAAAGACCATGATTGCCAATCATGATCAATATATCCTGCAAAATTATCCCCCATAGTTGAAGGAGAAAGAAAAGTTTTCCATGGTAGAAACAGCCTACAAACTATTTATATACAGTAGATCAAAGCTAAAGATGGCAGAGGAAGCAATATTTCAGGCTGAAAAGAGCAATGAGCACAACAGAGATTGTGGAAAGAATTACAAAGTTATAATTATTAAAACATGAAGTACTACTGAAAACTGAAAACACAAACAACACCAGATATCAACAATATGATGGTTGCAATTAACACACACTTCAACAATAACTTTAAATATAAATGGTCTTGATTCTCCTAGCAAAAGACACAAGCCATTAAATTACAGAGCCATAGTAATAAAACAATATGTTGCTGGCACAAAAACAGACACATAGACCAATGAAATGAAATCAAAGACCCAAACATGAGTACAGTAACATCAGCCACTTAATTTTTGACAAAGATCCCAGAAATATAATGTGAAGAAAAGAATTCATTTTCAATAAATGGTTCTAGGAAAAATGAATGTTCACATGCAGAAGAATGAAATTAGACCCATATCTATCAACTTGCACAAAAACCAGACGCAAACGGATCAAAGTCCTAAATGTCAAACCTGGAACCCTGAAGCTGCTAGAAGAAAACATAGGCAGTGCCCTACGTGATCTAGGTGCAGGAAAGGACACTACGAATAGGCCTCCATTTGCCCAAGAACTGTAAGGGCAAAACCAGTCGGAGTTCATAAAACTAAAAAGCTTCAGCAGTGCTAAAAAATCAATCAGGTGAAGATGAAGTACACTAAATGAGAGAAAAAAAAATCTTTGCCAGCTGCACATCTGACAGAGTATTAACATCTAGAATATACAGAGATTAAAAAACAAAGTCTGGGACCCGAACAGGGAGTTCTCAATAAATAACTAAGAAATATCATCATTCCTACCAAATAAGGAAATAAAAATCAAAACAACTTTGAGATTTCGTTTTACCCCAGTCAGAATGGCAAAGATCAACAAAACAACCGACAAACTGACAACAAATACTGGAGGGGATGCAGTGGTGGGGTGCCGGGGGGGATTAAAAGGACCCCCCTTTACTGTTGGGGGTATTGCAAACTGGTCCAGCCACTCTGGAAATCAGTGTGGAGAATTCCTAAAAGAGCTAAAAATGAGCCTACCATATGACCCAGCTTTAACACCCGTTGGCATATGTGTAAAGGATTGGACATTCTACTCCACTGATACTCGCTCACTGATGCTCTCTCTATTCACAGTAGCTAGGCTATGGAAACAATCTAACTGTGTTTCACCAGGCAAAAGGAAAATGAAAATGTGGTACACATATGGATGAAATTTTCTAGTAGATTGTTGAAACTAGAAAAATTGTGTCGAGTGAGTTAAGCCAATCCCAGAAAGACAAACACTGCATGGATAGCTCATCGGAGGCTCATGACTCCAAATCTTCAGATGTGAGAATATATCCTGGAGTAACTATAAAGCCCAGGAAAGTAAAAAGGGATCATTTCCAGGGTGGAGGAGCAATAGAGAGGGGGAATACCAGAGTGCACATGATCTGAAGCGGGGAATGGGAAGATCGGTGGGGCTCTAATTAGGTATATGGAGAGATATAAATAAAGAAGATGGAGGAGGGAAAAAAAACCAGAGGGTAAAGATGTCTGAAAAAGTCATAAAAGGTAATACAATTATTATTTACCTAAAATATTTTTAATAAATATAAGTAAGTCAGTTCACCATAATGTACATTAACATTTTCTATCTTGGTTGACAATGCTCCTTCCAAGAACAAAACCTGACTATCTGACAAAAACCTTATCACTAGTCATGAGAAGCCTTCTTTTGAGTCAGGTAGTCCAAAAGAATCCCAAAACACTATAGACTATTGTTATCACCTTTGGCTGTCTCCCCCACCCCCAACCCCCACCCCAACACACACAATGGAGGTTAAGTCCTTATTGCTGACGACACCATGCACTTAAGACACAATCCAGGAGCCTTGAGATAGATATGACCTGAAAGCCTACTCCCTGGGTATCGTTAGTTGCTTCCCAAGGAAGGACGCAAACACTAGACCTTTCCCAGCTATGGCACCTATGAACCACAAAGATGACTGGCATGGCTTGATAACTCTAAGGGTTCGTTCCTGCCATATCTTGGAGGCAATCAACAGTTCTCCAAAACGGAAGTCCCACTCAGCAAAGTGGGAAGCCATGCCTGGTACCGGAAACCTCGCCAGCTACACAGGACTAGTGAAGTCATAAATCTTGGTGGTCCTACAACTATATTAATAAGCCAGCAAAGTCACTCATCTCTAAATATTTGTCCTACTGCTCAGAGTAGTTCTCACCCCTCATCCAGGAAGCTTCTCTTGTAACAGAGGGAAACTGCCACAGAAAAACACAACCAACAATGTGCACCGATGTGGGGCCCAGTCCCAAATGATACATCAATAAAACGTTCCTGAGCTCAAGGCTCAGCAAACACTGAGGAAAGAGAGGGGGGGCAAAAAGGTGGTAAGATCAGGGAGTTTGCTGTATGACTGTGTCTCCTAGAAATGTCAGAAGCTACATCTGTAAAGTCTCACCAACGTGACTGCATAAACATGAGCATACTAACCCAGGACAATACAAGTAGTAAACACCGAACCCCTACTCTGATCTACCCAATGGACAGGACATTCTCCACAGTTATGTGGAGAGCAGGGCCTGACTCTGACATGAACTCTGGTGCCCCATATTTGACCACCTCCCCTTGGTGGGGAGGCCTGGTGGCACTCAAAGAAAGAATAAGCAGGCTACCAAGATGAGACTTGATAGCCTATGACCATATGGTGGGGCAGGAGGTCCCCCTCAGTCATAGCCCGGGCGGGGGGTGGGAGGTAATAGGGTGAAAGAGGGAGGGAGGGAGAAACAGGATACAATAGATGGGATAACAACTGAGTTATAATCTGAATAAGTTAATTAAAAAAAAAGAAACAACAACAGTAGACATGCCAAAGTGCATGGGGGAAGTTCAGAGGGCTTCACTCCTACACAAAGAACCACAGGCACCTCAGGGGATGCTCAAGTCAAGAGAAATAGCCTTTGCCAGGGAAGAACATGCCAATTGGTTAACCGATACCAAATGGTCAGTCCTGAAAACATGTAATATTGTGTAGACTGAGTAGGTTGTACTTATGCATTTATGAACGTATATACATACACATTATATAATATAAATTATATATATAAAACAATTAATGAAAAAGTCCATGAATTTGAAAGAGAGCAAGTTAGAGGTATATAGGAAGGGTTTGGATAGAGGAAAAGCAAAGGGTAAATGATGTAATTACATTAAACACTCAAAGGTAAAAGAATTTTTTAAAATTATCAATAATATGATTAATATAACAAATCTTAGACTAACTTTATATTATTTCTAGGACCTTAAAAAGCGTTCTGACCTGTTGTGGGATATTTGCTCCCATTGTGATCCCCGAGATTGTGAACTGTAAAAATCTGTTGTTGTTTGGTGTGGTTCAGCCCTAACACACACTTTTAATCCAAGAATTTTCTGTTTATTGTAAACAGGTGATTAAGGTGTGGCTCAGCCAGTCCTACCACACACTATTAATTCAAGAGCTTTCTATACACAGGATTTAACAGCTAACCCTAGGTCAAGAGGCAGAGCAAGAAACCAGCTGACATGGATTAAGGAGTAGGAGGGACTTTGAGTTGAAGGATATTTAAGACAGTGAGGATAAGTAAGAAGGGGCTTTTTGAGCTTTGAGCTATCAAGCTCTTGGCCTTGGGTTTTTGGCCTTTTCCTCCTGGGCTGTCAGCTGAGTTGAGTCTTCTTTGGTAAAATCAAATGGTTGGCATTTTCATTTATTTAAAACACCGCTGATAAAATGTACTTTGGCCTTAAATTTCTGCACGCAGTGTTCCAGTTTAGGCTTTCCCTTACGTAGCAACAGAATTTTGACCATCAGGAGCCCATGTCCTGGGTGAGCTGAGCTGATTTCTGAGGGGCAGTTGGAAGCCTGAGCTGAGCTGATCTACTCTCTGCTGCCCTGTCCCCTCCTACTTCAGCACAAGGTACTTGGCCAATACCTGCTTTCTCTTCTGTCTGCCGTTCCTTAGTATTTTATTAGACTGTGATATTCATAACATCAACAAAGTATTATTCATCTTATGCTTTTAAGTGAAAACATTATGGGACCATACAAATGACTGTTTATGTAAGTGATTCATGATAGGGTCCTTGTGACGAATACCATGAAACTTCCCAGGGCTTACATATGTCAGAGAGAAGCATCCAGCCAACCAAACACTAGTGCCTCTATAGAAAGAAATACTATTTATTAGTGCCAGAAAACTAACACGGTTTCCAACTTGAGAACTTTGTTCTCTGGTTGTTGTATTTGGTACAGCCTTGATCAAAGAAGGTATCTCAGTTGAGAAATAACGCATGCGCACATACAACCCTTCATAGGAGCGCTGGTGTGCTGAGTTCACAGCCACAGGCCTCATGCACTCTCAGTCCAGGGACATTGACCTCAGTCTTGTCTATTGTTCTGGATAAACATTGCTTCTTGATATCCTAGCTAGCTACATATTTTTCCAAATGCTTCCATTATTATTATTATTATTATTATTATTATTATTATTATTATTATTATTATTATTATTATTATTATATTATCATTATGTCTTGTTTTCTATTCCTTACAATGACCCGGAATGAGTAATTTCAGTGTTTTGTTGTCCTTTAAAAGAAATTTAATTTATAAAAAAACCTTACAGTAAATAAAATTACGCAGTTTTACATAATTTTTCATTTTCCTTATAACAAGGTACATTGAATTATTCTTTGTGAAATTGTGCATGGTCATTTCATGAATTGCTTTTTTAATCAATCATAGCTAATTCCATCGGAACATGTAGTCATCATTTATCTCGTACACATTTCCCTCCTTTTGTTCGTGTGCAGTTAGATCTCTCATGTTTTCTAATCATTTCATGGGTCCTCAGAATCTTTGAACAGTGATGAACCTAGGCAATTCTGCATCTTCAACAGATTGTTGTCCCAGTGACTATTTATTTTATCTTTACACCACTAATGAATGAACAGAAAATTGGTTTCCACACTCGTCCTGTGAGTACATCACCATTAATCTCTTTCTAATTTGGGCATGGCGTTCCCTCACCACTTGATGTCTAGAAGAGTAAACAGAAGTGGAGCAGATCAGCCAATCAAAAGCATCCTCCTGACAATTGCTCTGTACCTACACAGTGCTGGAAGATAGGAGGGTAGAAAAAAAAGGTTACATTTCCTTATAGTTTGAGGATTTAACATTTGAAAATGGAACATGTTTTCAAAAGGACAGCTTTTGAGCATCTCAGTTATGGTTTTTAAGGCCTCATATACTCCGATTCCAGCTGAATCTGCCTATATTGCCACAAAATTGCTCTTCTGTTAGCAGGACATTGTGTTCTATGACTTCACGTGTTTCCATCAGTGAAACACTCTTAAGTCTCCACGACTCATCTGGAAGTAATCTCTCTGTGCTCTGAAGTTCACTTTCTCTACCACACAGGTGACATTTATAGTTAGTTATATTGAAGTCGGTATCACACGATGTATATTTCTTTACAGATTCTCGGAGGCTCTAAGTGGGTAGAGTACAGAACACATTGACTACACCCAGAAGTACACATATAAGCATTCTGAGTGAATGAAAGGTCAATCAAAATGGACACATGGGGCATTTAGTAATGAGGAAAAACACATGTGGAGCTGAGCAGTTTTTTCGACAGCTGGAGGGATTTGAAAATGGGGACGAGAAATCAAATTCTTTTTCCAGTGTCCAGCAATGCTGCTAATTTATAGACTTGTCAGAATGTTATTTCTATTGAGAAAGGGATAATTGAGACTTGAAAGAGCATGATGTCATCTCCTGTTTGAACTAATAAGACGAGGAAATAGAAAATTAAAGTTCAGTTTGTTTTGGATCTGTGTGCATGTATATGCACGTAGCTTTGATTTTGCCATATGTCAGGCAAAATTGGCATTTGAGCCGGATGACTTGATTTATCATAAAGTAATTTCCATTTCATGTTGACGAACTCTACGATCTATTTCCCGTATCACGGTAAATAGACAACATGAAGAAGTGGCCGATGGAGTTGAGGATTCTTGAGAAGTGGCAACAATCAAAGAGTCTGTGAGGCATTCATCCTAAGCTGAGCAGATTTGGAATCCCATCTCGAATAATTCACAGTAGCCACCCCCACCTTTAGATCTTTAATTAAGTGGAACAAGCAGGAAGATACTTTTCAACTCCAAACTGCTTGTCTTCAGATGACACGGCAACTCAGTTTTGCTTGTACAAAACCCACATTGTGTTTAAAAATCGAAATGTTTCATCCGTCTGAATAAAATTTGAATTCTCATTCCTCGTAGCTTTCATTATGTCAGGCAAAATATTTAATCTCCCTGGGCTTCGTCTAATTCACAAATAACAGAGGCAGTCACGAATCCTTGCTGCGGGATGGCGAAGGCACAGCAAATAAGAGGGCTAAGTTCTCCAAGAGCTTCTTTCGCCTTCCACAACCTTCCCCACAGACAAGTGCGCTTCGGGAGGCATGTGAACCCGTGACATTCCCACCACGTTCCTGAGCTGTACAGTGCTCCATCAGTTAGAAAATACCAGATGTGTATACCTCTTTTTACGTTTCCTAAGACTGAGAGAGGGAAAGCTTTCTGACTTAATAGCTGTGTATTTTTTTTTTCATATAGTTACTGAAAAATCCAAGAACGGAATTATTTCTCTTGACTGCAAGAGAGACCGTTCTGTCTCCAGAGCCCGGCCTTCAAGTGCATTTTCAGCACATCGTCTTTCATTCTTCCTTCACTAGGGATAATCAGATGGACTCTTTATACCCAGATGATAGTATTTTGGAGATAAAGTTTCACTTCAGTGCTGTTTTCCAAAATAGAACACATCTATCATCTTCATCACCTGGGTTTATTTATGTGAGGCGTATACCTATCAACTAAAGTGGAATAATTCTGCACCCCAAGCTGTCAGTTATTCGTAATTGTTAGGACAGTAGTTCCTCTCATCCTGTTTTACATTCTTTGGTCTTTGTCAACTGTTGTCTTGGTTACCAATAGCAAACTGAGGGCTGGAAATATTGAATGGAACATTTCAGAAGTAAACAATTCATAAATTGTAAAACCGAATACTGGTGAGTGAATTATTGCTGACTTTGCTCTGTCTCCTGGAGATGTGGCTCACTCTGCTGCCCCCACATCCATGCAGTACTTGTCACCTGCTTCTCAGTCTCTAATATGTCATCCTGGTCATCAGATACACTGCTGTCATATTCCATGCATTCATTCGAATTACTCTGATGTAGAAGTCCAACACCATGTCACAATGCCTACGTCATTAATTTCCCTTCATTGTATCATGAGGAAATACTGTTGCATACCACAAGGAGAAAGCTATTATATATAATAAAACACAATATTTTGAGACAGAGGGATCAGATCTATATAGTTTTAATTATCACTGTTCTTTTTCACTATTAATTGCTACTGTTGCTATCACGTCACTATAGGTGTGTACACATAGAAAAACATAGCATTTACAGAACTTGGTGCTTTCAGGAATCCATTGGGGTCTCAGAGCTGCTCCTTTTAAAAACTGCTTTGTGATTTTCAGGGATAATAACATACTAATCAAGGAGGCATATGCGATCACTTCACACATATGCACAGAGTTTTGAATGACCATCAATGCCACTGGTTAAAAATGTTCTCAGAAGAACTAGCTAGCAGCTGTTGCTTGCTTGTAAATTTTTTTCATGGTTATATGCTATTTTTATTTATTTATTTATTTTTAAATTTTTTTATTAATTTATTCTTGTTACATCTCAATGTTTATCCCATCCCTTGTATCTTCCCATTCTTCCCTCCCTCCCATTTTCCCATTATTCCCCTCCCCTATGACTGTTGCTTGTAAATTTTAACCAGCACAGCAGGCTAGCCCGAGAGACAGCTCTACCTGCGTCCTTATGTCCTGAAGTTCCTTATGTCAGTTGTAACAGTTTCTTAACCCATCTCTCTGGAACACATTTCAGAAAGAAGTGTGTGCTGCATGGTGTACCTGTGGCATTTCTGCTCCTGTAGAATTGCCTAGCATGAAAGTGTCATCCACATGGGCTCAGATAGAGTGCATATCTATATTTACAGTTTAGGTGCTAACTAACTGCAGACTAAAAACTATCCTCTGGTTCTACTATGAGCGGCTAGCGTGTATGTGTGTGTGTGTATGTGTGTGTATGTGTGTGTGTGTATACTCTTTCTGTGATACATATTTTCAATGGCTGTTTGTATACTATTTAACAACATTAAATTGAAAACTTGTAAGTGGCAGTTGTGAGCTGATGACATTTCAAGGACAAGAGTTAAATAACTAGTGTGGTATAATTTCACCGACTACCAAATCCTTTCCATGTCCCTCCCTATCGGCTTCTTTGCCTTTGATTTACTCCCTGCATCCTCTTCTGTGTCCTACCCTTTGTCTCTTGATTGCCTCATTTGCTGGTATGTTTCCTTATTCCCTGTTCCTCCTTTCTCTTTCCCCTCCCATTCTTGCTGTTATTTTTTTTTTTTCCTGTTTCTTTTCTGTTCTCTCCTCCTACTCATGTGTTTGCTCTTCTGGAGTCACACCCACCCGTGTGTGTGTGTGTGTGGGGGGGGTCACACATGTGACCTTTCCTTACCGGGATGAAGATGTAGGCTCGGTGGTTTGCCTTTGCACACGAGCGTGTTTAATTAAGTGCTCCTTTAAAGCAGTCTGCACTTCTGCTGGGATATCGGGGGAAGTGTGGCTAATTTTGATGGCAGGCTCAATCGCTTTTGGTGCTGGTTTTTCATTTTCTTCAACTTCTTTTTTCTCTTCAGTCTCAAAAACTTCAGTTGGAGCACTTGAGATGCTTCGTGGAAGGGCGCTTCCATTGGTGGCCACGAGCTTGCTTTTCCAGCATGGCCAGCACAACTTCCAGAAGACAAACAGGGAGACAACCAACAAGGCCAGGCCACAGAAGCTTACAACGACTGCTAGCAGGCTGACTGAGATATCTGGGGAGAGAAAATAAAAATCACAACAGAAAGTACAATCAATAGACATTAGAATAAGGAGCAGAAAGAGTGATGTGATTAAGATAATGGGGGGGGGGCGGGGAAGGGGAGGGCCAAAGAGGTTTATCATATGAAAAACTATCAGCTGAACCCAGAGAACGCGTTAGTCATACCCAAGCACACCACTGGGGAGTCAAGGTTAACCAGCTTGCCTCCTCCTATAAAGCCAGAAAGTTAAACTCTGAACCTGTAGAAGATAGAAACTATTCGCTTCCTCTCTGATTTAATGACCTCCTCCCCCTGTCTATGCAGAGAATAGCACTAACTACTTAGTAGTCAATATTTCTGTGCACACACGAGGACAACACCATGAGATGAGTACATACTTAGATGTTCAAACTCTGTGTCTTCTATGTGAGCTACTGAATCTGCCAGTAACTCAGTCTTGAACGTCATAGCCTCAGACCATGGGAAACACACTTCTGCTCTGTATATGATGCCCAGTTAATACTATTTTGCAATAGAAACCTGACTAGGTTAAGAAAATTCTTACTTGTGAATTAAAAAAAAATATTAAATAACTATACCATGAATTTATGTCCATGTGAATTTCTTGACAGAGATACAGTTTAAAAGCTGAGGCTGAATAAACAAATAAATGAAGAAAAAGCAACAGAATAGCCATTTAGAAGAACTTTAAGCAAGTTATGTATATAATTTATTTTTCAGGAGTGAGCACAGCTCCCCACTTCTTTGCTGTGGGCTGCACACCCTCACGGCGACATTCCCTTTATGAGTATTACTGACAGTGAAGGTGATGGAAGTCGACAGTGATGAGCTGTGGTCACAGCATGCAACTTTGACATGGTTCTGTGGTCACCATGCCTCATGCCAACAGCTCATTTAATCATGATAAAAAAAAAATTCAGACAAGTTCCAAGAAATAGAAGTTCTAAGAACACCCAACCAGTACTCCTACAGGTCACCAAGGCCAGCCACAAAAGTTTGGGGGAAATGTCCCAGTGAAGGAGCATCTAAGCAGACTTAGTCACAACATGGAGTAAATCATCTTGGTTAGGGTCCTGGAATAGAAAAAGACTATTAGCCAAAGGTGAAGGAAATCGCAAAGAAAAAGGTATGAAATTTAGTCTCTCAGTTCCAGTATATGTGTAATATCAATGTGTCACTTCTTCGTAAGCCATGAATATTAGGAGAAAGTGGTCATGGAGATGACACGAGTCTTACTTTGTTGTTTTTCTGTAAGTCTTAAGCTACTTGAAAACACAAAGTCTAAACGAAGAAGAATTAATCTTCCCATTCCCCATTTTTATCTTTCTAAAGTGACCCAAATTAGTCACATGGTTTTATAGCATTATTAAAATTTTGAATGTCAAATAGATTCCCAATAAAGGACAATTTTTCTAGATTTGATTAACCTTATAATTTTTTATTACCAATTTTATTTACACTCAATATGAAATATAAATCCAATTTCTTCTGTTTGTTTTAAGTAAGAATGTTAGGAATATATCACAGATTGTGTCTGTCTCTTGTCCCTTTCTAAATTAACATCTTGAAGTAATAACAGTCAATACTTCAAAATATGACTCTATTTGAGAAAAAGGACTTTTTGGTAATTATGATAAAATCAAGTAATATGAACCAGTCTTCCTCCACCGATGCTCATGTTTAAAGAGGAGAAGAGGCAAGGACACAGATAGAAAATCTCATAAAGGCATAGGCACAGTGACGACCATCACTGGCTATCTTAATTGGGATTTCTAATATTGAGACAAAACATCATGACCAAGCAGTACACTAATACTGAATAATTCCAAATTCCTTTAAACACTGTTGTAAATACAATATGTCAGATTCTTTGGAATTGACCAGTGACACTAACTGGATATGTATGTACAAGTCTGGCACTTAAAGACAAAAATATGTCATATAAAATCTTAAATATTTAAAATTATATAATATTATTTTAACATAAATTGTTTTCTGCATAATTCTTTCTTCAATTTGTCTTTTTACCTAGATATTAGTTCTAATTTCTTGTTGATGTAATTTTCTATGATAATTCATCCAAACAGATATATAGCTTAAGCCTAGTGTTTGGGAGTGTAATACAGTTACACTGAACATCTTTGCCTCTTTCTCCTTGTATGAATATTTGTGACTGATTTTTCCAAAGCAAAAGTCTCAAAATAGAATTCCTTGGTCAATTATAAACTTAGTTTTATTTAGCTCTTACTAATATTTAGATTTGGTAGATACTTTCATAGTTCCAAAAAGAGTCCCATGTGGGTTTATAAGTTCTGCAGTTTTAGAGAAATATTGTCTTAATTTTCACTAATCTTCTAAAGCTTTGTGTCCTCCTGACTGAAATGAAAGCGCTTCCATTTTTTTTTACTACTACCCAGTTATAAAAAATTTGGCATGCTGTAATGGACATTAACATTTCCCTTACTTTTCTCTATCTTACTTCAGCACCTACTAAGTGCTTCCTGGTTGTACCCTTCTAATCAGGAGGGCTTTATTTAACATTTTAGAGTTTTTTTTTTTTAGTTCATTTATTATTTTTACTGGTGTATTACCCGTTAGCACTATAACTTGAGGAAAAGAGAAAAAAAATGTATGAGATTAATGTGCTTCCTGTCTATTAACTGTATTTTAAAAGATGAATAAAGGTAACGCCATGTCTGCTATGCTTCTTCTTTTTTTTTTCCTTTTTTTTTATTAATTTATTCTTGTTACATCTCAATGTTTATCCCATCCCTTGTATCCTCCCATTCCTCCCCCCCCCCATTTTCCCATTATTCCCCTCCCCTATGACTGTTCCTGAGGGGGATTACCTCCCCCTATATATTCTCATAGGGTATCAAGTCTCTTCTTGGCTACCTGCTGTCCTTCCTCTGAGTGCCACCAGGTCTCCCCCTCCAGGGGACATGGTCAAATGTGAGGCACCAGAGTACGTGAGAAAGTCATATCACACTCTCCACTCAACTGTGGAGAATGTTCTGACCATTGGCTAGATCTGGGAAGGGGTTTAAAGTTTACCTCCTGTATTGTCCTTGGCTGGTGCCTTAGTTTGAGCGGGACCCCTGGGCCCAAATCTGCCTATCATATTGTTCTACTTGTAGATTTCTAGGACCCTCTGGATCCTTTTATTTTGCTCTTCTCCCATGCGTCTCTCATTTAGAGTCCTAATAGGATGCCTTCCCCTCTGTCCCAGTTTCCTGGTAAGTGAAGACTTTCGTGGGACATGCCCCTTGGGCTAGTATGCAGATATAAGTGAGTATATACCATTTGATTCTTTCTGCTTCTGGGTTAACTCACTCATTATGATCATTTCTAGCTCAATCCATTTATCCACAAATTTAGGGAATTCCTTGTTTTTAATAGCTGAGTAGTATTCCAAAAATATGGAACGCTTCACGAATTTGCGTGTCATCCTTGCGCAGGGGCCATGCTAATCTTCTCTGTATCGTTCCAATTTTAGTATATGTGCTGCCGAAGCGAGCACATGCTATGCTTCTTCTAAAGCACTCCCTGAGGCTCATAGCTTGGAAATGTTATGGCAAAAGCAGTAGGGCTGCAAAGTGAGGCCAAATTCGAGTTGCTGTCGTCACAAGGGCCCTGATGTAATACTGGGCTGATGCTATGCCAAGAGTGGTTAGTTACTGAAGGGTAATTCTTTCATTGTTGTTGTTGTTGTTTGTTTTTAATTTTAGTTTAACTGAGATCTTTACTTTTGAAAGTTTAATTTAAAAAATTTCTTCAGATTACATCCCGATTGTTATCCCCTCACTTGTATCTTCCTGTTCCCACCCTCCCCTCCTCTTCTCCCCTGTTCCCCTCCCCTAGATGACCTCTGACAGAAGGGGACCTCCTCCCCCACCATATGACCACAGGCTATCAGGTCTTATCTGGATAGCCTGCTTCCCCTGAAGGGTAATTGTTAAGCTTGTGAGTCCTGGCCCAGCGCAAAGGCCCTTGACATCAGAGTTATTAGCCTTAGAATGATGAAAGATGTCTTTATTTATAAATTATATAATCTGTGTTATTGTTGCAGTAACATAAAACAGATCCAATCCTGTGGTCTTCACATATTTTCTACATCATTTACCTTATTCTTTTTTTATACTTTGAAATTAAAGTTTTCAATGAGTTATTCCAACAAAGTTGGAGCCAAGAGCCAAGTTGTAGACATGTAGGATTTTGTGGGATGAACATAGTGTTCATTAGTCATTGGAAATATGGCTTCCTTTCCTAATGGGGTACAAGTTTGAGTGGAAAATCCATTAATAGCGCTGTCCCAAAGAGGTGGCTTTGGCATTCACAAGTACTCAGTTTAGGTAAGAGACCTGTGGGAATCTGAGTACAGTTTTTAGTTTTCTTCTATTAATTCTTCTTCTAAAATATTGCATCATTTTTGGAAACCATCAACTACTCCTGAGAACCACCACAGCATTTCTAATGACGACAGGTTATGCCATCAGCATAAACAAGACAGTGGAGAGGAACAAGTCTTGTTCTTGCAGTTCAGCTGTTTACTCTTCCACCTCTCTTGGTTTCGGATCCCTCTAGACAACTCCACATTTTGTAGGACATCTGCCAGCATCTTTGTGACCCTGCCTCTGGCTGTGGGTCCAGCTTCGATAGCTGTTCCTTGCTCTGACCAGGGTTTCTTTGCCATAATCTTTAGAAGCATCCTGCAGTGGCAATGCGTTCTTTCCCTCCTGTTTTATCGAGGGGCATCCTATAATAATTAGGCCCAATGCTACCCCTTCTCTGGGTTCCTTTCTGCCTCTTCTACTATGAAGGTCTTCTCATCCACACCCACAGGGCAGTAGCACTAGAACTGTGAAACTCCTAAAATATGATATATTTAAAATATTTTCATTTGGATATTAGCTATCAATATGGTATGTACTATCCACTATATTATCTGGGAATCAGGCATAGTACTATTATCTGCAACCACGTAGATAACTGGGATTACTGTAGGCCCTAATAATATACACTGTTAATTAATTAATGCCCAGCCAGGTAAGTTACTAGTGTCAGGTTGCTACAATTTACAAACTGACTTTCAGTTTTCAAAGTTTTGAGGGCTTCATATGATGGATGGAGGACTGTGATCTTACCCTTGCTTTTCCTCTCCAGGCAGTCTCATCAACACCCCAGCAACTTGATCCTTCAGACTGGGGACACACTTACTCACCTTCTAACGTTCAGTGTCCATTTTATATGGCACAGTTAAAAAAATGTTTGTGGAGTTATTGAACGTATGCTTTGGCAGTTATGTGCTTGCTAGTTGTCTCTTCGAGAGAAAAGGCCTTCAAATGAAGGGAGGTTTCCCCATGTGCTTGAGCAAAAACACCACACTGATGGAAGCACACAAGTTCTTCATTGCATGGGACACAGGAAGTAGAAAACGAAAAAGAGCTCAGGGCTAAGATACAGAAGCCCTCCAAAGCCAGGAGTGGTAGCTCAGGTCTATATATAATCCCAACACTCAGAAAGCTGAGGAATGAAGGCCACAGGACTTCAAGGAAGCCTGAGCTATACAGCGAAATGCTGACTCAAATACTGAACGCACGCACGGACGCACGCACGCACGCACGCACGCACGCACGCACGCACGCACGCACGCACGCATCAGTTTCCCAATGACATAGGCTCAGTAGCTTATTTCTTCCAGCCGGACCATAACCATTGCAGTTTCTACCACATCCCAAAAACAGTATCACCAGCCGGAGAACTGGTATATAACACAAGTTTGTGAGGAACATTCCAGAGTCAAACCTTTCCATTTAAAAAGCTCCTCCATAGTCTGTTGGCTTTAAGCTGGCGAGGTAGCTAAAGGGCTCTTTGGAAGGAACGTGAAGAAAGCCTTCTGCAAGGAAGACAGAAAAACACTCCTGTCTTACAACACCACGCACGCACACTGGTGTAGATATCTGTTTTACCACAGTGAAACTTTGCGGAAATTATGCATGGACAAGTATTAAAAATGAGAGTAAATGCTTAATGCAAGGCTTGTATAACTTAATACCTTACACCAAAATTAATTAAACAAAGTAAGACTGTCACTGAAGGAAAAAATGAGGACCTGGAAACGATTTAAATGATATTTTTATAATTGCGATTCAATGTGATTAGTATGGTTAGGAATAAACGGAAGGGCCTGAAGAGATGACTCAGAGGACCAGAGCTCTTGTAGGGGACCTGAATTCCACTCCCTGCACCTACATAGCGGCTCACAGGGGTTCTGACTTCAATTTCAGGGAATTCTATGTCCTTTTCTGACCCTTTTGGTCACCAGGCATGTGTGGTGTGTGGTGCACAGTTGTACTTGCAGGCAAACCACTCATGCACATAACCAAATCTGTATGTATGTATGTGTGTGTATATATATACATGATAGCAGAAATTGTATTCTTTGGGCAGAGATGGTTGCTTTGAGAAACTGGACTCGGAGAAAGAGTAGAGGGAAGGAGACTAACTAGAGTGGCTTACGGAGTTGAAACAGGTACTTTTCTTATTAAAATGCAATATTTCAGCGTGCGTAATTTTGATGGAGAGACTTGGTAAAAAGTAGCAAGTATAGGTATAGGCTAATGCTGATGTGCCATGAAAGGTCTGAGCCAAAGGCAAAAGAGCCTTTCACTTTGCTTTCCAAGAAAGGCAAGATGGTCCTGAACGCTGGTGTGATAATATGCCTTAGGGCAGTAAAAGTAAAAAGATCTTGTTTTCCCCCGTCAATTGTTAATTAATTTTGGATAGTCTATGGCAATGGCTCTCAGCTTTCCTAATGCTGTGACCTTTTAATACAGTTTCCCATGTTGTGGTGACCCGTCCCCCCCCCCCAACCATAAAAGTGTTTCCATTGCTACTTCATGGCCGTTATTTTATAGAGGAGCACTGTCTCAGTTCCTAAGATCATTGGAAATATGTGATTTTACATGGTCGCAACCCACAGATTGAGAACTGTTGCTCTATGGATACTTAAGAGAGTGAAAAAATAAGTAACAGAGACTGTAAAGAAAAGAGGAAAAAGCTACATAGACACACACAGAGTGTGTCTTATACCCCTGCCAGTTTCAGAAATCTAGAAGCCACGGTTGTATTGGTATAAGGGTCAGCAGGAGCTATCCATGACTGAGGTCTTGTTTTTTTTTGTTTTTTGTTTTGTGTGTGTGTGTGTGTGTGTGTATGTGTGACTTCACAGGAGAATGTGATAAATTTCAAGGGCATGGGTGCTTATATTTATGAAATGACACAGGCCTAAGTATGGGTCTGTCCTCAACAGCAGGGACTCATGTGAGGACACAGGCTGGTGGGTGGGAGAGTCCAAGTGGGGAGGCTGACACGTGGTTTGAGAACTGGAATATTTGCCTTTGTAAATCTGTAGCAGTGTTGTTCACCCCAGTGTCAGGGGCTTGGGCAAGATCGCTAAAGAAGAGCGGTGAGGAGGTGAATGGGAGGACGCTAAGTGAAGAGGCCTGGGTGACACATGAACACTTTGCCTTTGAATCAAGTTACTCACTGCAATGGACAAGTTAGACGAGTTGGCCTTCTGGAGCTGAAATTTTCAGTCTCCAAACAATTTGAGAGATTTCATTATATAACCGTCATTGTATTGTATCTTGATAAGATTGGAGGTAAATGAAGCTTACAGAAATTAGGTTAGGCCTCTAGACAATCAGATTAGAACTGTCCAAGCTGTGGTTTGAGTACATACGTTTGCGTAACTACTGTCCTATGACTATCTACTTACATACCTCTGCATGAGTGTATGTGTCATAACTTACTCTTTTTTTTATTAATTTATTCTTGTTACATCTCAATGTTTATCCCATCCCTTGTATCCTCCCATTCCTCCCCCCCCATTTTTCCATTATTCCCCTCCCCTATGACTGTTCCTGAGGGGGATTACCTCCCCCTGTATATGCTCATAGGGTATCAAGTCTCTTCTTGGCTACCTGCTGTCCTTCCTCTGAGTGCCACCAGGTCTCCCCCTCCAGGGGACATGGTCAAATGTGAGGCATCAGAGTACATGAGAAAGTCATATCACACTCTCCACTCAACTGTGGAGAATATTCTGACCATTGGCTAGATCTGGGAAGGGGTTTAAAGTTTACCTCCTGTATTGTCCTTGGCTGGTGCCTTAGTTTGAGCGGGACCCCTGGGCCCAAATCTGCCTATCATATTGTTCTACTTGTAGATTTCTAGGACCCTCTGGATCCTTTTATTTTGCTAGGATGCCTTCCCCTCTGTCCCAGTTTCCTGGTAAGTGAAGGCTTTCCTGGGACATGCCCCTTGGGCTAGTATGCAGATATAAGTGAGCATATACCATTTGAGTCTTTCTGCTTCTGGGTTAACTCACTCATTATGATCATTTCTAGCTCAATCCATTTATCCACAAACTTACTCTTTATCATGTTTTAACACAGAAAAATAAAGCATTAGAGTTCTGGAAAAAGAAAAGGCTGCTCTAAGAAGGTGTGCATATCTAGAAACCTTCAGATGAATGGAATCTTGATGAAGAACAATTGATATTTGGCCTTCACATTTCAAAATGTGGTATTCATTATGCCTTGTCTGATCACCTTTGACACTTACACAGCTGGTGATAATTGCTTAGAAAAGCACACATACCTAGTGTCATGCCCTCAACTCAACAGCTACTGTGTTTTTCTTTTTTTCTTCCTTCCTTCCTCTCTTCTTTCTTTCTTTTCCTTTTCTTTTCTTTTTTTTTACATTTTGTTAAGAACTTCAATTATGAGTGTTGCCTCTATGTCACACTTGCCTCCCTCCCATCTCCTATGGCACCCCCTCTCCCTCCCAAATTCCTGACCTCTTCTTATTATAGCTTTTAGTTTATAAAACTTAGTCATTTTAGTTTTTCAAAACGTACTAAGGTGTGATCTTAAAGTTAATGAACAACTTTGTTGATGGGTGTGTTAAGTATTTTGATTGCTGGTGGGCCTTTGTTCTCTCCTCGCATGGCCACAGTCTGTAGACCACAGACCGCCCCTCTGCTTATGGCACCTTACCATAGAGAGAAGGAGAAGAGACTAAAACTCGAACCGGTGTGTTTTCTTAAATGAAAGGGCATTTAGGGATTATTGATGAAGTTAGTTTGTTTATACTATTCCTTTGGGAATTCCTGTTATAACAGGTAAGTCACAGCTCTGCTTTCTATGAACTAAGTTAATAGCGACTTAGACAGGAAGATTTTTCTCTTGTTAGTGGAGAGGAATTGCCAACTTCAGCAGCCAGGGGCAGACACAGCGACACCAAGGAGGTCTTGCTCCACTGGCCAGTTTTTCATTCCCAGTTTTCCATGGAAGGCTGCCATGGCTACACCCTAGGAGCTGAGTGAAACTATCCAGGGGAAGGGAGGATAAGGGGACACATCATCACGGCCTTGAAGAATATCGCCTTAATATCTGACGCATCAGATTGCTGCTCACATTCTGATGTTCCCATCTTACAACTTAGTCCAGAGGCCACACCACAAAGAGTTCTATAGCTACAAGGAAAGGAGATTTGAGCACTGGCAAGCAATTACTGTTCTTTATTTCTACATTAGATATGTAATACAATCAGCCCTTGCACCATGCCGCTGAGGAGTCCCATTTTAATTTCATTTCCCTGTGCTCTTCCTTTGAGTTACAGTAAATGAAAAAAAAAAAAACCTTTGAACTTAAATATCATCCTTAACTGATGATAAAATGTGTATTTAAAAATATCTCTTGTTGCTGAGGTCACAGTACATCAGTGATTTTCAACCTGTGGGTCACAACCCTTTTGGGGGGGTTACTTATTAGATATTTACATTAGAAGTCATAACAGTAATGAAGTTACAGCTATAAGGTAGCAGTGAAATAATTTATGGTTGGTGGGCCACCACAATAGGAGGAACCATATCAAAGGGGTGCGTGCAGAGCTAGGAAGGTTGAGAACCACTGTGATATATATTAGCGGTTAGGGTTTACTAGCGTTTCTAACAGCCAGGAAGTTTCTGTGGTGTAGTTATGCCTGCACTAAAGCAAAAGCGTCCACATAAAAATCCATGAAAGAATTTCACAGTATGAAAAAAAAAAAAAAAAAAACCAATGTACTGCAGCAACTGGTCATGTCACACTGCATCCTTACACACGGAGTTCTTAGTGGAAATTGGTAGGAAAGGTGATGAATAAATGTATTTGCCAACATTGCTAACTCTCAACATTTTGCACAGAAAGCTAAACAGAACAATAGCTAATGGATTTTATACTAGACAAGACTGAAGCCCCAATTCTGTTCATGACACTGTCTGAAAATGGCTAATGAACAAAGGCATCATGAATTCTGAATTTAAAACCAGAATTTCAGCTTTAACGCCTGAGGTGCAGCTCAGTGGTTAGGAGTGTTTCCCAGTATACACAAGCCCCCGGGCCAGTTCTCAACACTGTGAAGGAAAATATGAAGAAGTTAAGTTTTAAAATTACTTCAATCTGCTGATTTCTTGCTGGATTTTTCCCTCTTGCATGTTCAGAAAAGTGATGCATGATTTAAAAAAAATCTATTTAAAGTTAAAGGGCATCTTTATATAAATATGATATAAAAATTTCACGTGAGAAGAAAGCACTGAATTCCCACACCTACAGCTCAGGGAACAGTGCAGAAGGCAGGGCAGCAAGATGGTAAGAGCCAGGATATCAGGGTCTTTGCTGTGAGACTGTGTCTCCTCAGAATGCCAGAACCTTCACCCATAAAGTCACCAACATGGATGGCTAGACATGAGCTGAACAAGAACAACAATGGACATGCCAAAGTGGGCAGGGAAGAGCCCAGGAGGGACCTACAGAAAAAGTGAAGGCAACTGAGGGATGCTGGGAGTTGGGGAAACCATCTTCCCCAGGGAATAGCACACTAATTGGTTATCATAATACCAAGCAGTGGGCCTGAAAACACACATACAGGTTCTGTTTAGGAATATACATGTGTGTGTGTATATATATACACACACACATATATGCATAGAATAACAAATAATAAAAAAATGAGGCCATGAATTTGAAAGTAAGCAAATAGAGGTCTGTGGCAAGGTTTAGAGCAGTGGTTCTCAACCTGTGGGTCATTCAGGTGTATTAACAAGGGCTACGGAAATAGATTAGAAATGACAATAAAACTGAGACTATTTATCCTATTGTTGCTATAATTCTGAGCTCCAAAACAGAACTAAGGGGAGGACTAAAGAGAAGACAATAGTTGAAGACTGCCAGTAATGTTTCTTATTCAACAACAGCATGACACACGGTTCCTCTCTCCCTTCTACCCCAGGTGAGGATATCCTTTTAACTCCAACACCATCATTGCAGAGCTTTGCAGAGGAGAAGGAGGAGGGGCCGGGGAGAGACTGATGAGAATTAACTATCCCACAGAATTGAGTGGATGTGGTAATATCGTCAGAACCCAGCACACATTCCTCAAAGCACTTTAAATCATCCTTAGGTTTCCTGCATTATGTAAATGCTCCATCGATGGCTGCCACACTGGTTGTTCAAAGAGTAATGACAAGAAAAGAAATCTGCACAAACTATGCATGGCATTTGTTTCTCTAAGCATTTCCCATCCACTGGTGGAGCCCAGGGACTCACAGGGCTGACTTTGCACTGAGCACACAGGTAACAAAATGTGTCCGTGTAGTTTTTCATGATAGCCTGGAGTTCTTACAGTTCATGGGGCACTTAGGATATATCTGATGCTATAAGGCAGGAAAAAAAATCTATTGTTAGTAATAAGAAACTATCTTCACACAGGGAATACATTTCTAAACTTGTCCAGAACAACTGACACTGTACAAGTTAGAAATTAAAAAGTATAATTTACTGACCTTTATTAAAATACTCATTATCAGGAGTCCACTCTCATCAGTGCATGAACTAATTTCAGAATCTTTGAGCAGAGGAACTTAGCTCCTTTGCATTGCCACACTATTTTAATTGTCTTGCAATAATAAATCTTATTTATAATATAGACTAATACTTTCTAAATTTGGCAAGAAAACATACAAATTAGAGCTCTACTGTTTTTTTAAAATAGTAATTACAAATTAGAAAAAACAATTAATTTTGTTCTAATATATTTCTCCATTATACATTTATCTATATGAGCATGTAAAAAGAGCCATATGTGAAATTGTAAGAATTCACCACCAAATATACTACATACACTAAAAGCCTTCACATCAGGTTGGAGAGATTGCTCAGCAGATAAGAGCACAGACTGCCCTTCTAAAGGACCTAGGTTCGGTTCCCAGCACCCGCATAGTAGCTGACAGCCATTTGTAACTCCAACTCCGGGGGATCTGAATCTGCTTCTAGGCTTTGTGGGCACTGCCCACACATGGTGTATAGACATACATGCTGAAAAAACACCCTTACAAATAAAATAAGAGTCTCTTACCCGATCTCACTGATATGAATCGATTCTATTTATGGTAGAATATGGGTAAACAAATGGTTGCACATCCTCAGCTGCACGTGAATGGCTATGTTTAAACATGACAAATGGGGAGCCTATGTTGTACTCGAGTGATAGGAAATCTAACATTAAGAAAGGCTCTAGGAAGAGACTTGATACCCTATGAGCAGATACAGGGGGAGGTAATCCCCCTCAGGAACAGTCATAGGGGAGGGGAGTAAGGGGAAAGTGGGAGGGAGGGAGGAGTGGGAGGATACAAGGGATGGGATAACAATTGAGATGTAATATGAATAAATTAATAAAATATATTAAAAAAAAGAAAGGTTCTAGGTTTGAGTTAAATTTTAAGTGGCAAAATTCTGTTGGTACTTTCTTATATATTACAGCCAGCAATAGATGAAGAGTTAAAATTCCATGCTCACCAATACTTCCTGTAACAGCTAGGATTTAAGAAGCCCGAGGCTTTTAAATGTATTCATCAGTAACTAGTTGTAATTTGTGATTAAAGTGTAAACTCTTTTTCTTTTCTTTTCTTTTCTTTTTTTCTTTCTTTCTTTCTTTTGTTTTTTTGCTTTTGTTTTCATATCTGAAAATAATGGCTCCCGGTTAAGCGGGAATAACTAACAAAAGTTTTAGTGATGGGTTTTAATTCCATGAAGTACTTTCCACTTAAGGCGACTCACATGCTTCCCTTTGCTTCTGGGGGTCATTAAGGAAGCCATTTTTGTTCATTGAGCAAATTCAAGCCTCTAGCATGCGCCCCAGATGCTTCCAGCACCGGGGATGCAGCAGTAAACAAACCTCTGTCTTCAAGGACATAATATTCTAGTGACTTAAAGTGCACACTAATGTTGTCAATGTAAATCTAGAGAGCCTTACTAGGCTTTCAGTATACTGGCAATTGCCACCAAGTGGCTCTGATTCATGACTTAAAAAAATTTTTTTTTATAATGATACAAGAGATAAGGTAGAAACCGTATTTTGAATTTGGAATGCTGACCTTTTCTCAAGTTAGCAATATTGGTATAGTCTTCCTGGGATGCGTGGCTGAAGGCTGAAGTAATACTTTGAACTTTTTAAGTATAGGTTAAGAGATAGTGGTCACACTTTCAGCTCAGTAGACTGGGTTTACTAAGTCCACTTTAGACTTTTATTTATTTTTTATTTATTTTTTATTAATTTATTCTTGTTACATCTCAATGTTTATCCCATCCCTTGTATCCTCCCATTCCTCCCCCCCCCCATTTTCCCATTATTCCCCTCCCCTATGACTGTTCCTGAGGGGGATTACCTCCCCCTATATATTCTCATAGGGTATCAAGTCTCTTCTTGGCTACCTGCTGTCCTTCCTCTGAGTGCCACCAGGTCTCCCCCTCCAGGGGACATGGTCAAATGTGAGGCACCATAGTACGTGAGAAAGTCGTATCACACTCTCCACTCAACTGTGGAGAATATTCTGACCATTGGCTAGATCTTATCAGCCTCTGATTGGGACACAACTTCATGATAACTCAAAGAGCATCTCTTTTATACAGAGATTTCTAGTTTTCTAGAATTTCAATAAACTAAGTGCATTTACTATATGACACTTTACTCACTCAGCAAATATTTATTGAGTCTTTAGAATACATCTCAGATTTGTCTGGGCTTACATTTATGGACATAATGTGCACACTAACTGTATCAATCAGTGCTGATTAGAAAGAAAATCTTTGTTAAGTATCTGCTCAACAAACAATTCTAAATAACAGAAAAGACTTGGGATAACTTGTCTCCTTTCTTAGAGTCTATATTTCCATATTAAAGTTGTACAAAACCAAATATGAAACATCGATGAATTAAATGCTCATTAAAATATTTATGCTAAGGTTAGCTATCCATAGCTGTGGTGTGACTGTGACTGTGAGCTCCAATGGTCTTGATCAGCTGTGGATTTAGAACTCTGTCTTTCAGGCAACACACGTTTCTTAAACTTCATAAACATCTAAGCAGCAATGAAAGACTGTGAAGAAATGAGCCTAAAACCAGCTAAAATGATTATGCATACAATTGCTGTGATTATATCATAATTATAATAACATATTATTATATATACTATTAAATAATATATTATGAAATGATTATGTCAACTATTATAATGATTATTATAATAACATATATTATATAAAATGTTATAATTATATACTATAAAAATGATTATGTATGCTGTTATAGTATAGATAAGAAATAATGCCAAGAGGAACCTGTCTTGACATTTCCCATAAGCCTTCTTGATTATATCATGTTGTGTACTAAGTGAATTTGTAGGGTAACATATCCATTTTGAGGGAGAAGATAATCAGTGTTTTTTGTTTTTAAACGTCTCCCACATCTAGTTTTCTAAAACTTACACATGACGGACTCTGCAGTTCTACTGTTACACTACATTTTAATGTATGTGGTTGATTCATATAATGTTGATTCATATACTGATGTTTACAAAGCACTTTAAAAGGGCAGCTTAGCTCACATTATTCACCATGGTCTAAATTTTCAACATTTTGCCCATACCTGAGCATGGTTGGCTGGGCTGTGGACCCTCAGGGGCCTTATCTCTGTCTTAGTGATGTACTTGGTTCCTAATCCCTGACTGTGGTAATGAGTTTATCTGGGATTACGTGAACCTTTCCCTTGTGATTACTATGTGAGAGATGAACAGTGATACAATGTCAAATCTCAAGATTGTTACTGTAATGCGAAATGAACACCATGAACTGGCCATTTCAAAAATGAACATCTGCTATATCAATAAAAGTTAGTGAAGTTCTGTACTCTGGTGCCTCACATTTGATCATGTCCCCTGGAGGGGGAGACCTGGTGGCACTCAGAGGAAGGACAGCAGGTTACCAAGAAGAGACTTGATACCCTATGAGCATATACAGGGGAAGGAAATCCCCCTCAGGAACAGTCATAGGGGAGGGGAATAAGGGGAAAATGGGAGGGAGGGAAGAATGGGAGGATACAAGGGATGGGATAACCATTGAGATGTAACAAGAATAAATTAATAAAAAAAAGTTAGTGAAGTTCCCCTATATACAATGCAGTCAACATCAACTATTGGAAGTGCTTTTATGCAGGAAACATAATGAAGGGCACACATTGTAAGAAAAACTACAGAACGGCATGCACCTAAGTGGCTAACTGATATAATTAAACGTTTAGCAAATAATTATTGAATCTACTTTAATTACCCATTAATATTGAAACAGTACTTTAAAAGTAAAGCAGTTTGCTTTTAACTGTTGTCAAATTTTACAAACAAAGAAAAGCAGGGGGAATCGTGTTTATCTTCGAATGTCACGTGCAATTTGTGGACTGTTTTTCTCTAGTGAGAGCTACGTTCTATGTCCACATATCAGACAGAATATCTCACTTTTATAGTACACATTTTCCTTAAAGGAAGACAAATATTCATACAATTGTTTTAGAGTCATCTTTCTTCATTTTTGTTCACAAATAAATGTCTTAGAATTAGGACTACAGTTGTGCACAATAGTGATTAGGAAAACCTCAAAACCCACTCTCCAATTTACATACCTTGTTTTACCTTGAATTCACAATCACACATTTTGGATGGGTTAGAACCTAGCCCTGTTTTAGTTTCTAAACGTCATGTAATTTCTACACTGCTAGCCAATGAGGGCCAAGAAAGAATAAGACTTAGGGTTATGGTCTAGGCATCAACTGTTAGTGAATAAAATGCATGTCATTAGACTTAAGTATTCTCACTTCCTCCACTCTGAGCCTTAGCTTAATGGTCGCTTAAAGACATCTCTGAAGAGCTCACTCACTTTCTTTACAGAGATCTCTACAGTCCCAGCACTTTGACATTTTTATTACATCACACACATGCACACAAACACAGGCACACTTCCACTTGTTCGGTTTCATTTGCTCCTAAGAATCTAACACCCACTGAACAGCAGAAATGACTTTCGGCTGTATTTATACATTCAGAGAATGACTGCTTCCATCTCACTGACAGTAGCAATAGTGGATTGCCCTGCCTCATGATTCCCTGGTTCTGACAAGGCCAGACACCCCCCCCCCCGCCCCCGCCTCTCGCCGCTTCTGTTGCCAGCCATCGGCAGAGCCTTTGAAAACCTTGGAGACAGTCCATGTAAACAACTCTAAGACACAGCTAAACCAAACCTATGCCCATCCCACCATACTCCCCCTTCCTCTGTTTAGCACTCAGGGTGGATGGTGGGGAAATAACTGTTCTTTCATCTTCCGAACCTCTCTCCTGAGCCCATCTTGACTTTGCCTTTGCGCTTACCTGCTGCCCTCCCTACCCTGAAGCCCAAGACTCTTGCCGGGACACCAAAATGACTCCAGAAAACCAACAAGATCACATCTCCTCCCCGGGCCATTTGCTTCCAAGGCTCTGGACGCGAGTAAGTAGTGTGGAAAGGATTTAGAATCTCTTTTCCATTTCCTTGACAAGTGACCTAAGTGTCAGGTATCAATAATTCCTACCCCTTAGCCATCGTTGCCAAGAAACACTAGAAAATTACATATGCATTATGAAAGGCCTTGGAAGCTTTGAAGAGCTCGACAGGTTGTATCCGAAAGTTACAGCTGAGGGATCCTTTCTGCGTTTTAGGGCCAACGCAACCCGACGTTTACAAGGCGGTTCTATGAGGTCAATCTCAGATTCTCCCTCAAGGCTGGATGGTCCAGCTGCGACCCGCAGGACAAGCCAGGGCACTGAGTCCCAGGGCACTGAGCCAGAGCAGCAGGTGGGAGAGCGCCTGGGAGCAGAGACCCAGAAGGTGCAGGCGACAAACCATGCAAGGAAGCCACCGCGGGCCCGGCGAGACAGGCTCCAGCCAGGATAGCTACCCGGAAGATGCCCCTTGTCTGCGAGGCGCAAGCCGAACCCCTTCCTTACCTGTACCACCTCCTCCCTGGCCGGCCCTATCGGCGGGAAAGATGCCTGAACACTTGTCCCATTCCACCTGGCCGGCAAAGCAAAGCTCGGTGATGATGTGCAGCGCCTTCTGGCACAGGCTGCTCACACCGTCCTCCTTGCGGAAACTCATCTTGGCTTCTTCTGCTCGCAGCTTCTCTGATTTCCCTTGGCCCGAAGCTGAGCCCTAGGAGTTGCGAGTTGGCCCCATGGCTGGCGAGGGAGCAGGAGGGCTGCGCGCGGACCGACTTGGCCGCTAGGTCTGCGCTTCTCCTAGGAGCGCTCGGAGGCGCGCGAAGCCCAGCCGTCTGGGAGCGAGGGGCGGCGGCGCGCGGAGAGGCGCCTCCCGGGTGCTAGGCGGCGGGGCCAATCGCAGGCTGGCGCGGGCAGCGGTGGCAGGGGCCACTCGGGCCTCCCGCGGTACCCCGCGCGCCTTCCTGAGCCCCCGTCACGCTCCTCCCATTCCTCCTTTGCCAACTTTCCTACTCCCTGCTCTCTCCTAGGATTCTGCATCTCTTGAAAAAGAAAAAGCAATCCCCCAATTCCAGACCTGCTGATTTTTTTTTTTTTAAAATAAAAGTAATCAGAAGACAGGAACATGCAAAGCAGAGTGACACTTGTTTACATTTGTTTTCAAACGACTTGGAAGAGTGATGGTTTGGTATTGGGAACGCTCTTAGGTGAGAGCACTTTATCGCCAGCAGTGAGGTTCACTAGAAGCCGGTTTACCCCCGCACAGAGAGCAGGAAATTTTGAATTCATGGTGCTTAACCCTCCTAGGTAGATAACAAAACGAAACATGCCATCCATCAGGGTCTTTACTATTTATTATTATTATTATTATTATCATTATTATTATTAACTCGTGACTGAGAGGCGCGGCTTGATCCTTGTTTCTCCTCTGCTGGTGGCTTAAACACTATAAAAACAAGACTTCTGCGTCAAAGGAGGAGTGTGGGGGATTAGGTTCAACGCATTCTGCTTAACCGTAAAGCGATTGTTTTGAAGTCTTCTCTGCCTGCTTAGAACAAAGGGCTTTAATCGGAGCGTAATGAATTCCGGCGCCCTCAAAGCGCCCCCCCCCTCCGCCCGCACTCCCTTTGCCGCCGTCTGAATTTCTCTATTTCAAGTAGTTGTAAATCACCGATGAAGCTGAAGAAATATAAAATGAAATTAGAAAACAATTGCCACCGGCTGTGACAAACGCAACTACCTAGTTTGAGAACCATTTTCTTCCTCCTCCTCCTCCTCCTCCTCCTCTTCTTCTTCTTCTTTTTGGTTTTTCGAGACAGGGTCTCTCTGTGTAGCCTTGGCTCGCTTTGTAGACCAGGCTGGCCTCGAACTCACAGCGATCCGTCTGCCTCTGCCTCCCGAGTGCTGGGATTAAAGGCGTGTGCCACCACCGCCCGGCTCGAAAACCATTTTCATATGGTCTGTGAACCAGGCAGAAGTTCTTCACTCTCCCTGCTGTCCTCTTTCAATTCCAATTCCCCAGTCCTATCGCCAGCTTTGTAGCAGACCATCTGCTGCGGCTTCGCCCCCACCTCTATTCCCAGGGGATAGTGCAGAGCTTCTCCTACAGCCTTAGACCCTCACCCCTCCTTGTCTCAGCTCTAACTCTCCTCCCCCACCCCCCCCCCCCCACCCCATATACTCTAGCTAAACCAGCCTGGGAATTAGGGAGGTAATTCAAACTTCGCTTTCCTTCTACTCCTCCAATTCTGATCACCCAGACCCCTGTAGCAGATCACTTGAGGGGATAGGGGTGGGGGCTCTATTTGCCCTCTGTACCTATTCCCAGGGGAATCTTTAGATCCTGCCTCCAGAAGCAGCTTTCTTCCCTCAGATGCACCCTCAGAGCCCCACCACTTCCATCTAGCGCACCCCCATTTCTTGGGTCCGCTCCCAGTACCTAGAAACACCTTCTAACCTCAGAAACCCCACTGGCCTCACCTGACAGGGTCTCGGGGAAACACACTCCCTAACAGGCACACCTCCGAATCCTTTCAAATAGTTCCACTCCCTGATGACCACTTATTCAAGTCTGAGCCCGTGGTGGGGGATGTTTTCAGTCAAACCAACACAAGGGAAAGGAACTGAAATAAACAATTGAACAGGGAGGGGGAGGAAGGAGAGAGACAAGAGAGGGAATACAAGGAGGGACACTTAAAATGACGGGGCGTTTGAACAGCCACGCGGAAACCTAATACAGTAGAAGCTTCTAAAATAAATACATACATAAAATATATACATATGATCTAACAAATTGCCAAATAATGTCGGAAACAGAGCCCCATCTGGGCATCCTTCATCACCAAATGAAGCCTCTAAGTCCAGGAATAGATTGCATCTAATAGAGTTGTTGTCTAAAGGGGCCCTATTGGAACCCCCAAACAACCCACGCTATTGTCAAGGTTATCTGTGACTCTCCACTAGCCAACAGTAAAGCCCAACTGATAAAGACAACACCCACACAACTCATTGGACATGGAGAAGTCAAGCTATTGCCTACCTAGGACCTTCACCCCTATGGACTAGTGTTGATGGTATTGGGAGGTTCTTTACAGGTTTCTGAAGGAGAAAAATGGTTTTGTGTTTATGGGATGTATATGTGTGCAAATATGTGTGTCTCTGCATCTATATGTATTTTTTTCCTTGCTTTTTCATTGGCTGTTTTTCTTCTGTTTGTTTTGTCATAATCCAATTTTTCTCAAATCTTTTCATTTTACTTTATTATTAGTTTTTCGATGCCTGTTTGTTTTCCACCAAGAAAGAAAGAGAAGTGGTGTGGATTTTGGTGGGAGAGGAGGTGGGGAGAATCTGGGAGAAGTTGTGGGAGGTAAAACCATAATCAGGTGGATGGCTGTGAGTTCGAGGCCAGCCTGATCTACACAGCAAGTCCAGGATAGCCAAGGCTAAACAGAGAAACCCTGTCTCAGAAAACCAAAATCCAAACCAAACAAAAACAAAAAGCCAAAGCAACCACCACCACCACCACCACCACCACCACCACCACCACCACCACCACCACCACCACCACCACCACCACCACCACCACCACCACCACCACCACCACCACCACCATCACCACCACCACCACCATCACCACCACCATCACCACCACCACCACCACCACCACCACCACCACCACCACCACCACCACCACCACCACCACCACCACCACCACCACCAACAACAACAACAACAGCAACAACAACAACAGCAACAACAACAGCAACAACAACAACAGCAACAACAAAACATAATGATAATGTATTGTACGAATAAGACATCTACGTCACCAAAAGGAAAGGAAAAGAAAAAGAAGTGATTTTCACATGTTTGTTTCCCATAGCATAACCTGAGGATTTGATTATTTATCATTAGGCAAGAGAGACAATTTCTGAAAAGGAACATTCTGAACATGTTTGCCTATTCTGGTAAAATATGTAATTTTATTTTAAATTGCTAGTCAGTGTGTATGTTTCATGTCTGTTGGATGGACAATACGGCGAGGCTCACTGGTAAGTACGAGGGACAGCAGCACAGCTGAGTAAGCGTTCATTAGTTGAATCATCTTTACCTGATTCATAGGAAAATTGGGTAGTCCGAGACTGTTTTCGTCACCGATTAAGAAACACTGAAATCTGCAGGCTTCCTTTGATCTTTTTCTTCATTGAATAATGAGTGGTGGTTTTTGGATCAGAATAAAAAAATAATTTAACTGTTAGTTTAAAAATATTGACTATCTACTGTATGTGAGTAGAGCATTTTAGTAGAGCATTTTCCACCTGTTCCTGCCCTCCATTTATTTACAGTCTGGGCAAAACAGTGTACAGGCCATCCTGTGCTTTGGAAAGCACTGGTGAGAAAAATGCTATGTGAAGGAACAAATGAGTAATTTACCGTTCATACCACTTACAGACTCCACTTGCTTAAGTAGAGCGAAGCAGATCTCTCTAATAACCCTCTTACGTTTGATTTCTGCTTTAGTATTAAGTAAGCACATTCTGAAAGTAACTTTCCTGGTATTTGCTTACGGTGTTCTGGCCCACTGCTACTCTCATTGGTGTTTTTGTAACCTGGGTAAGCTTCTCAGTGGTTTTCAACATTCCTAATGCTGCGACCCTTTAATTCAGTTCCCGATGTTGTGGTGAGCCCCCAACCATAAAATTATCTTTATTGTACTTTATAACCATAGTTGTGTTACTGTTATGAATTGTTATATAAATATCTATGTTTTCTGATGGTCGTAGGCAATGCCTGTGAAAGGTCATTCAGCCCCTAAAGGGTCACAACCCACACGTTGAGAACCCCTTCTTCAGATGGACATCCATTTGTTTGAAGTTCTTCTTCTTCTTCTTTTTTTTTCCATCTAAAATACCACAAGGTTCTGTCTTTTCTTTTGGCTGTTTGGTCCTTTCCACAATTCATTTATTGACAAATGAATCAAAACAGTATTACCTGCAGTTTGTTAATAAAGCAGTAGGCGTTTGGTGAAAGCACTGCATTCAAGGTTGTTTTTTTTTGTTTTGTTTTGTTTTTTGTTTTTTGTTTTTTTTACATAGTGTTGAAGGCTAAGATGACAAGAGTTTAAATCTGTAGTCTTTATTATTATTGTTTTTTTTTTTGCCAATTATTTCGGCTTAAAAAAGTAAACTAAGCAGTACAGATGTGCCTTCATGTCCTGACCACACACAGAGTGAAGGAAATCCTGAAGCAGTGGAACTCTGACAGCCATTGCAAGGACGAGCACTATATTCAACACTGTTAGTTTTCAAATGCTGTTCATGGCTAACATGGTGGCACTCATATCTGTGACTCTCAAGCCAACCAGGGCTACAAAGTGACAGCCTGCCAAACAACAGCAACAGCAGCAGCAGGAGCAGCAGGAGCAGCAGGAGCAGCAGCAGCAGCAGCAGCAGCAATAACAACCACAACACATTACTTTCAATTATCCCAGTCACTTCTGCCTGGTCTGGAAATAAAGTTTCTAAAAGAAATTCCTAGTGAGATTCAAGTTTTCCTAATACCACTTGCTAAAGATGCTGCTTTAAAAAAACATTTTTGGCCAAAAAATATTGTCAAAACTCAGGTGGCAGTTTGCTGTTTTCTTACATCGCTGGATCCCAGTTCCCTAACTAGGGGGAGTGAGGGAATGAAGAAAGGAGAGACACATGGGCACATGGACACGTGGACACATGGACACGTGGACACATGGACAGAAAAGCTGGGATTGGTTGTGCTGGCCTCTCTGATAAAGAAGCAACAGCACCTAGGAAGACAATCATGCTTATTAAATACAGTTGAGCAGAAATAAGGGTTATTTGTATTCAAAACAAGGAGCGAACATTGTCGCCTACAACTGAACAAAGAGTCAGGTTTAGCTAACGTGGATGGGTGTTATCTTGACGGGGGAGCAGTCTTCAGGCAGTAAATATGCATGGGAAGAAAGCTATGGGGGACATTTTCTGCACACACTGTCGACATCAACACATGAACCAGGGGAAAGCGTTGCCATTTCTTTTCTTTTCTTTTTTTTTTTTTTTTATTAATTTATTCTTGTTACATCTCAATGTTTATCCCATCCCTTGTATCCTCCCATTCCTCCCCCCCCACCCCCATTTTCCCATTATTCCCCTCCCCTATGACTGTTCCTGAGGGGGATTACGTCCCCCTGTATATTCTCATAGGGTATCAAGTCTCTTCTTGGCTACTTGCTGTCCTTCCTCTGAGTGCCACCAGGTCTCCCCCTCCAGGGGACATGGTCAAATGTGAGGCACCAGAGTACGTGAGAAAGTCGTATCACACTCTCCACTCAACTGTGGAGAATATTCTGACCATTGGCTAGATCTGGGTAGGGGTTTAAAGTTTACCTCCTGTATTGTCCTTGGCTGGTGCCTTAGGTATATACTCACTTATATCTGCATACTAGCCCAAGGGGCATGTCCCACAAAAGCCTTCACTTACCAGGAAACTGGGACAGAGGGGAAGGCATCCTATTGGGACTCTAAATGAGAGACGCATGGGAGAATAGCAAAATAAAAGGATACAGAGGGTCCTAGAAATCTACAAGTAGAACAATATGATAGGCTGATTTGGGCCCAGGGGTCCCGCTCAAACTAAGGCACCAGCGTTGCCATTTCTTGAACCAAGCCCAGGAGAGGCCTTGCCATTCCCATCAGTCTGAGGTATTGGGGTCCTTGACATGGCTGTGCACATATCGAGCAACACACATTCACTTAGGAACGTCACCAGGTCCCTGCAGCTGTCAGTATACGGGCCTATATCTGAGTTCTCAATTCTATTTCATTGGTTAATGTATCTGGTTTTGTGACAGTACCGTACTGTCTTTACGATTATGACTCTGTAGCGTAACTTGAAACTAGGAGTGGTGATGCCTATAGCATGTTTTTATTATTTGGGATTGTTTTGGCTATCCAGGGTCTTTTGTTCTTCTATACGAAGTTTAAAACGATTTTTTTTTCAGCTCTGTGAAGAATTGTCTGGAATTTGGATAGAGATTACATTGACTTTATAGATTGCTTTTGGTAGAATAGTGATTGTCAGAGTATTAGTAATACTAGTGCATGTATACAAAAGGTCTTGCTTCATTTTCTGGGATCTTCACTTTCTTTCTTCAGTACTTGAAGAGGAGGCATTTAATAGGTCCTTTGCTTCATTTATTAGGTTTGTATTTCTTGAGGCTGTTGCAAATTGTGTTGTTTCCCTGATTTCTTTCTCAGTCTGTTTGTACTTGATATATAGGAAGGCTACTGATTTGGATATTTTAATTTCGTAACCTGCTGCTTTGCAGAAAGTGTATGTTAACTCTAGGAGTTTCCTGATGAAGCTTTTGGGGTCTCTGTATATAGAATCTTGACATCTGCAAATAGCGATATGCCACAGCTCTTGAGGTGGTGGCATCTGGGAGAATGGAGCTGATAAGCGAGGCAGACTAAAGTATCACACAATGGCCAACTTTAGTCAGAGCATCAGACAATTTATACTCTGAGGGTTAAGAAGAACCACATGAGTAAAGTTCTCATGCGTTCAAGCTATAGACAATCAAAGGGACAAGTTGCACATGGCATAAACATTGTTTTTTCCATAGAAAGGATAATTTATAACAGCAGTAAGTAATAATGAGTAATCTGAGGTATACTCACTCTATCTGCTACACCTGAGAGGAGCATAAAAAGACATTCCAAGAATAACTCTGTTTTTAAAAAACTGAGGTCACAAGACTTTTGTTTTGAAGTATTCTTCACAAGCACTCAGAATTCTCCTCACGGGACTCCATTCTTGGACCATGTGCCAAGAGAGATACTTTGGTTTCTTCCTTTCCTACTTGTATCTTTTTTTTTTTTTTTTTTAAATTTCCTTCTCTTTTCTGATTTTTCTAGCTAGGACTTCAAGCTCTATATTGAATAGGAGTGGCCATAGTGGGCACCTTTGTCTTGTTTCTGATTTTTTTTTTTTAAATTATGGGAGTTTGCTGGATTTTGTGAAAGGCCTTTTTCTTCACCAATTGAATGCCTGTGTGAGTTTTGAACTTAAGTGTGGAGAATTGTTTTTACTGATTTACATATGTTGGTATGATTTAAAAAAAAATGTGTTCTTAAGAACGATTTCCAGGTATTTTTATTTAGAATGTTCATTCAGGGAGACTGGCTTATGGCTTTTCTTTTGTTTTGTTTGTTTATTTCGTTCTTCCCTGGCTTGGGTATTAGAATAATAATGGACCTGTTAGAAGATCTAGGTGGTGTTCTTTTCGTTTGATATTACAGAATAATTTAGTTTGAGGAAGATCCTGGTGTTACTTCTTTGAAGATCTGGTAGAATCCTGCCCTAATCAGTTTGGCCCTGGGCTCTTTGAGTTAGGAAAATTCTATTTAGTGTTTCTATCTCATTCGCTGTATTGCTGAATTTATGTTTGCTTAACTTTGGTAAGTCATATGCATCTAGAAATGCATGTGTTTCTTCTAGATTTGCCAGTCCAGTGGGATATAAATTTTAGAATATGTGTTTGTGATTCCCTGTATTTCTCCAGGAATTGTTGTAGTGTCTCCTTTTCATGTCTAATTGTATTTACTTGCATCTTTTCTCTCTTTATTTTGGTTAATTGACTAAGGGCTTGTCAGTTTTATGTTCTCGAACAACTCCACCGATTCTATTTTTCACCCTTCTCTATCACTTACTTCTGCTCTGATTTTCTTCATTATTTCTCTCCATCTACTGCTTTTGGGATTGGTTTAATTTTCCTTCACCTACATCATTAGGTGCTGTAAGCACCCATGCTTCCTTTCCTGGCCAGGATCACCTGATAGGGCCAGAGGAATTAAATGAGGCTAGTTGGAGGGACCACAGCACGACTGAAGCTGTGACAGTTTTATTGAGAGAAATCAACGTTTTTTTATACCTTCAACAGGAGCAGAACATAATTGCAATTGCCAGAATCAATACTATAGTGAGGATTTTTGATTTCTTTAAAAACACAGAAATGTTATGCTTTTGTTTTAATCCCAAATATGGGATATGGGACTGCTTCAGATTGTCCACAGCAGCTGACAATGATTTGCCTTGTGCTCTAGCAGGGGTGTGATTTTGCCAGCTAAGGGCAGTTTACGTTTGGAATTCTGGGGACTCTACACAGGGGTATATAGATGCCAGAGCCCCAAGAGGCAGGGTGGCTGTTGCTCCCCATGCTGTTGCTGATTGCTGTTTGCTTCAGCTGCTGTTGCTGGTTGCTGTTTGTTGCTGGCTGCTGGCTTGCTGGTTGGAGATATCTTGAGAACAAAGCCCAAACTTGCCCCAAGGAACCTGATGCCCCTAATCAGCAGGAAATAGTCTAATACTATTGACATACTCTCTCCCCTCTAACCTTCTCTCTCTCCTACCTAGTATTGAGGGGGTGTGTGTTGAAGGGATAGAGGTGGTGTAGGGAGGTAAAAAAAAAAAAGCCATTAAATAGCCAAAATGCCAGTTGTAGTTGCCAGGATACAATGACATTTGCAAGCTATATATGGTATACAAGATTAATGTCTAAGACTAATTGTCTTGTCAAATTTCCATGCTCCCTTGACTGCTAAGGGAATATACAGAGAAACACAAAGTATCCTGAATACTTCACTGCTTGGAAGAGTGTATTGGTCTCTCTGGAACAGGAAGGCACATTGTGCCCCAGGAGTCATTGACTCAACCTGAAAAAAACCTATGATGCATGCTTCTCAAGGCAGCTAGGTCAAGCCAACTCTACGAATGCCTACAAGGTGCAATATCAGATTTTTTTGTCTTTTGTTATTTTTTTTCTATCTCTCTGATTTTTAAAAATGTAAACATTTAAAATCACAGGCTTCTCTGTTAGGTTTGTCTTCATTGTATCCTATAGATTTGAATATCGTTACAAGGTATTTAAAATACATTTAATTCTATACATTTAAAAATTTAATTATTGATTTCTGCAATGACCATAGTTATTACTCTGTAGTGTGTTATTTAATTTTACAGTGTCCTTTTGTTTAAAGAGTGACAGGGCACTACTTGTTTTTAACTCCTGTAGCCCCTTGCGTGTGTTTATCTTTCTCTTTAGACTGAAATATTCCTTCTACCATCATCAGTAAGGCTGGGTTGGTGATTGTGAATTTCCTTAGGCCACTTTTCCTTCACCGTTGTCTTAGTTACTATTCTATTGCAGTGAAGAGATACTATGACTAAGGCAACTGTTTTCTAAAACATTTCATTTGAGCTTGCTTACAGCTTTAGAGGATTAATCCATGATATCGAGGCAAGGCACTGGAGCATGTAGCAAGGAGAGAGAGAGAGAGAAAGAGAGAGAGAGAGAGAGAGAGAAGAGAGAGAGAGAGAGAGAGAGAGAGAGAGAGAGAGAGAGAGATAAAAGAAGAAGAAAGGAGAGGGGAAGAGAAGAGAAAAGAAGAGAAGAGTGTAGGCTTAGATTTTCCAAGCCTACTTTATTTAGGGTTCCTAAACACTTCAACCTCACTTCTAACCCACCAACCAGAGAAGAGGAGAAAAAAATGTTAATAGGAAAAGGGGGTCGTGGACCTGTTCAGCTGTAGTTCCTTAGGCCAATTCCACTTTGTCAAGAGATACCAGCGTCCAGTCTAACACCAAACAGCAACAGGAATCCGTGATGGTGGCAGAATCCAGCAGAAACAGCAAGGCTCAGCCAAATTGGCATGAGTCAGCGGAAGTGCCCAAGTCAGCTGGAGTACCACGTGAAGTTCTCTGGAGCGTTTCTCTCTGTAAAGTGAGGAACAGTGAAGACCAGCAGTGTAGCAGCATAGAAAACGCAGAAAGTGTCATTCCGCTACCCATGGGGTTCTATTTATACTCTTCCAAACATCAGGAGCCTTCTCACGTGTCTGCTCCCAGAAAAACATCACAACTGAAACCAGAAACTTCCACTTAAGAAGAGAAGAGAAGAGAAGAGAAGAGACGAGAAGAGAAGAGAAGAGGGGGACTGGGTTTGAGCGGTAGGAGACAGAGTCGGCTTGCTACACCAACTGGCTATAGCATGAAATAAGAAATTGCCACAGGGAAGGGACGGGAGTTGAGTGGAAACACAGTGACATGGACTCAGTGGCCTGGATGTTGCGTCTCCTTATGGACTATTTGTTTTGTGACCCTGGTGATACTCCCTGTTGTTTTTTATAGCCTAGCTCTTTCTTCCCTTGTACTCACTTTTTGTTCGTTGTGTGTGCAGTTTTCTTGACTGTGTTCTCTGTGCTATGGATATCCAAGTCAGCAGCAGTTGTAGTGTTCCAACAGGGAGGGGAGTGACCGATGGCTGTGTCTGCCCAATACTCCATTTGGAACTTGTGCTTAGGTATATGAGAAACATTATTTCCTATTAAACTTGGCTAGCCCACTAAAGGTCAATATTCCATAAATCTCCCCACTTTATGAGACTTTTTTTAAGCAAAGAAATTAAAAATCCTTTAATCTCCCAACCATGAAAACATTTCATATAAATATTTTAATCTTACCCCAAGGAGTAAAATATTTTTTTATTCAAAGGCCCTGGTGTATTAGTTCCTGGAATTTAAGGGCTCAGAGCTCCCAATTCCTTCCCCCTTCCCATGGTTTTCTCTGTGCCTATTCTTTTAAAACTATCCAACCACAAGAGACTGCGAAGTCAGACTCCTACCAATGTGGAAAGGACACAGTACTCTTGTGTTAGGATAAAAATCTACCAAATAGCCTGCTCAGTGTGCTTGCTGGCCCAGTTTGTGATGTGGTGCACACTTTTAACAAAACAAAATTGCCTTGCTGGTTTATTTCCACTGTATGCTTCTTTATGCCATGGAGATATTTTTCTAACAGATTTCACAGCTTTGTGTTTCCCCATTGTGGTGCTGATGGTGGCCCTGGCACTCCTATTGGTGCTGCTTTTATAGATTTTTCAGATAGAATTTTTTAGCATAGGTTTCCTGGAGTAAAATGCCGCTATGGCAGTGGCGCTTACTTTGGTTGCAGTTGCAATGGCAAGTCCAGTCTGATTGTAGAGAAAGTGCGTGTGCTTAATGATGAAAAGTTTTGTTGAAGTGTTGATCAAGTTGATTCTGGGATGGGAGAAGCAGCAGATAAGGTAAGAAAATATTCCCTTTTCCTCTAATTCTTAGATTGCAAGCATTCACTTATTCTAATTAAGGTTTTAGCGCACCATCTTACCCAGAATCACTTTCTTAACTTCCGTATGCAGCTGGGCTTGCTCCCGTGTGTTGTACTTCAGAAAATGGAATGGCCATTTATTTTTAATTTATAGTAACTTCAAGGCACACAGAGAGATAGGGGTCTCACCTAAGAAGTCTGGATCCTTTTAATTCAACCTGGCAAAAGTTGATATTATTTGTATTGAGATCAGTTAATTTTCAGGGCTATCGTTGGCTGAGCCATCAGGATACACAGATGCTCTGTGCAGTGTTTCCATGGTCCAGACAAGATGATGATCCTGTGCTGTTCATGCCTTGCTCACCATTCAGGACTGGTTGAACCCAATCTTTATCCATCTCTAACTTACTTAACTTATTTAACTCTATTGTCTATTAGCACTTAGTCAACGGTCTTGCTACCTCTGACCATACAGATATCTCAAATGCTCTTAGGAAACTAAGCTTTTTTTTTTTTTTTTTTTGCTGTTGTTCCTGTTCTCACAGCTGTCATGATATAGCTGCAGCCTCTCTTAGTTAACTCCATGTCTACAAGATGGTTTTGGGGTCACTTTACTGAAACAGATGGAAGCTTCTTGTTCAACGTTATAGCTGCTTAAAATTTATTTGTTGTACCTAATTGTATTGGAACAAGGATGAAAGGACATCTGTGTCTTATAGAAGTGCTCCAGGAGCTAGGGCAGCCAGCCTACTATCACTGGCCTAGAGCCTTGTCCTTCTTCTTATGGGTTTAGCTTGATTATCTTATCCCTAGCTATGAGCACACCCATTAATCTTCCTCAGTGCTTTAGACTCTGCCATTTTAAGTCTTTAATCTTTCTTTTGACCCCATCCTCTGTTTTCATTGCAACACATCTGAGGAACTTGCCATTTTCTCCATGCATACTTTTTTTTTATTACCTATATAGAGCCATCTTGTATATGAGTTATGTTCCTGTCCTCCTGATGTCTTGAAGATCAAGCCCAGAGTCTCACACATGTTAAGCAAGCACTGTGCCACTAGGTATATATGCCCACATTTTAAGTAATCTATTTTTAGCTCCCCAAATCATCTTTCAGCTTTTTGTCTTTTTCCTCTAAGGGAGGAGGTCTTTGTTGTTATAGTTTGTTCTTTGCTGTCTTTTATGTTAGTGGGCCTATGAGGGGCGTCCTGACTATTGGTTCTGCATTTAAGAACATGTTAATAATTTTAAAAACCATTTATTGATTTTTTGTGAAGTTCATATCATATACCCCAATCCCACTCATTTCCTCATCCCCCAATATCTGCTCACTGAACTTTCAACCCCTCTCAAAGCAAGCAAACAAACAAGCAAAACAAAACAAAACAAAAATCTTGCCATGGAAGCTGCAGTGTGTTACAATGTATCACACACTATACCTTTTTGGCCAAACAGCTTTATTTGAAAATGTTCATTTCAATGAGTTACCGGTCTTGTTTGAGTCCTCTGGTTTCTGTTACATCATCAATATTGGGTCCTCACCAGGACTCCTCCTGGATATTCTGTTGTTGCTCTGTGTTATGGAGACCCTGAGGCTTTGGTTCTACAGAACTGGTTCCTTCATTGATCCATTAGTTCATTGATGGGGTAGGTATTGGGGTGGGCCAACTCAAAGTCCTGGATCTCAGCCTGGGTGGTAGTTGAGTTGGTCATCTCACCAGCTCTCCTGCACCATTGGCACTGTCCTTGCTAGACCACCCAATGCCATAGCCAGCAGTGGACAGGGCCAGCTCTCTAGCACTGCTGTGGCAAGGTGCAGGGCCAGCTCTGCTCAGTCCCTGGACATCAACATGTCCCCCAGGTAGCCCAGACTAGGGACATCCACATGACCTTTGGTGATAAAATTGACATTGGGCACCATCCCCAGTTGCTGCAGGGCCATGGGCCCAGAGGTGGCCATCGGTGGATATCACCATGGCCTCAGGTGTCAGTGCCGGCTACTCACCTCAGGCTATTCCCTGCCACCCTCGCACCTTCAGCTCTGCCTTTCCTCACAGCACACAAACCATATTTGATTCTTTCCATCACATACTTGCCGAATATTGTGGTGCCTATGGTGCTTGATGGCAGGTGGACTTCTCATCTTAACAGATAAAGTCCTGTTATATTAGCAAAATATGCAAATAAGCAGAGCTGTCTTCCTCTTTAAAACACATTGATATTTATTTTCTGGAAATATGCCATTATTTCCTTGAGGATGAGCTCTCACTAGAGGTCTGGAGTCATAACTAAAATCTTCTCTTTTTATTTAACATTGCTTTGTTTATTTGTTTCTATCTGAAGTCTCACTGTGCCCTCTTTTGGGGTCACTGCTTTAGGTACTGGAACATTTATAGTGTCATAATTTCAAGGAAGAACTCTTATTTGGATATTTGGGGAGCACTAAATGATCAGTGAGTAGAAACTTGGGCCTAAGACACATTTAAAAAATATACTAGGTAGGAATTGGGAGTGGAGCTTAGTGGCAGAACGCACTAAGGGTTCTGGTTTTGGTTCTGGCACTTGAAAAAGGAGAGAAAATATGCTATAGTTGGAGGTGAAGAAAGACAAGAACTACAGAAGTTTTTTTGTAGGATTATGTCTTCCTACAGGCATGAACCTGGATTCCTGCCATGCACCAAACTACTTCAATAAAAGCCAAGAAAACTCAGGCGAGAAACTAAAGTGTCTGCTTTTAATACAACAGCATTAGAAGACAAGCTATATTAAGAGAGGCAGGGAAAAGACAGGCTTGCATAATTCCTCCAGCTCCATCATGGGGATAACCTTCTCCAAGTCAAGTTGCTCCAAGTCTTACGTATTAGACCTGCTATCAAGCCAACTGATATGTAGTCCTGGGATAAATGCACTAACCCCAGTACTAGGTTAGTGCTTGTGGACTGAGACAGGGGAACTACCAGGGAATTGGCTGCTTCTAGCACCCCTTCTCCAAAGAACAGAGCATGAAAACTACTACAGTGGGGGGGGGGTAGAGAGGCGGTTTATTGGTAACTGCACTAGCTGATCTTCCAGAGGACCCTGAAGCATTTCCCAGTAACCACGTGTCTGTTCACAACCATTTGTAACTCCAGGTCCAGGAGTACTAGTGATGTCCTCTGATCTCTGTGAATAATAGGCACACATGTAGTGCACAGATGGACATGCAGATAAAACATCCATATGCATTATATAATGTATATATATAAATGTATAAATATATACATATAGAAAATGTATGTATAATAATTTTTAAGTTTTTCTTTTATTGAAAATAGATTTTTTTCACACAGTATATTCTGATTATAGTTGCTCTCCCCTTCTCCTGGTTCTTCCCCATCTCCCTTCCTAGGGAGATCTATCCCTTCCCCAAGTCCCTTACTCCCCTTACAGAGCTTGAAAGGACATTTTTTAGCTTCATATAGAAACACCATTCCCCCCCCCCCCCATTGATTGCAAAAAACACTTCTGAATGATAAGGAACTGCTGGAAGAATCACCATCCTCAACCTTAAATTATATTAGAGAGCCACAGTAATCATAAAAAAAGACGCATTGATCAATAGAATCGAATTGAAGACCTACAAATAAACCCACACACCCACTTGATTTTTGATAAAGAAGTCAGAAATATACACTAGAAAAAAAAAGATAGTATTTCAACAAATAGTGCTGGTCAAACTGGATAGCTGCACATAAAAGAATACAAACAGATCCATGCTTATCATCCTGTATAAAACCCAAATCCACATGTACCACAACATGTGATTAGATACAGTGGATTTGACAGAAGAGAAAGCAAGGAATAGTCTTGAACTTAATGGCATAGGAAAGGAGTTTCTGAAAAGGACACTAATGATACAGGCACTAAGAACAAGAATTAAGAAATGAGACTTCATGAATCTGAAAAACTTTCTGAATGGCAAAGGGTACCATCATTTGAAGAAGGCAGCCTCTATAGTTAAAAAAGATCTTTATTAGACACCTGGTTGAAGGTTAGTATGTAAAACATATAAAGAATTAAAGAGCTTGGGTATCAAGAAAACAACAAAATTAAAAAATGGGGAACAGACTTAAACAGAGGCTTCTCATAAGAGGAAACTCAAATGGCTGAGAAGCACTTAAGGAAACATTTAACATCTTTAGTCATTAGGGAAGTGCATATCAAAACTATTTTGAGATTTCATATTACACTCACAATCATGGACATGATCAATAACACAATGACAGCTCATTCTGGTGAGCATGTGGAGTAAGGAAAACACTCATCCCACAGCAGCAGTTTGAAGGGAGATATTCAGTCTGGCTCTGGGCTTTTTGTTTCATAATCTATGGTTACCAAGGGGGGCCTTATCACTTCATAGGGTAACTCCAATTAAACTAGCTTTTTTAAAAAAATTAATTTATTCTTGTTACATCTCAATGTTTATCCCACCCCTTGTATCCTCCCATTCTTCCCCCCCATTTTCCCATTATTACCCTCCCCTATGACTGTTCCTGAGGGGGGTTACCTCCCCCTGTATATGCTCATAGGGTATCAAGTCTCTTCTTGGCAACCTGCTGTCCTTCCTCTGAGTGCCACCAGGTCTCCCCCTCCAGGGGATATGGTCAAATGTGAGGCACCAGAGTACGTGAGAAAGTCATATCCCACTCTCCACTCAACTGTGGAGAATGTTCTGACCATTGGCTAGATCTGGGAAGGGGTTTAAAAGTTTACCGCCTGTATTGTCCTTGGCTGGTGCCTTAGTTTGAGCAGGACCCCTGGGCCCAAATCTGCCTATCATAATGTTCTACTTGTAGGTTTCTAGGACCCTCTGGATCCTTTTATTTTGCTATTCTCTCATGCGTCTCTCATTTAGAGTCCCAATAGGATGTCCTCCCCTCTGTCCCAGTTTCCTGGTAAGTGAAGGCTTTCGTGGGACATGCCCCTTGGGCTAGTATGCAGATATAAGTGAGTATATACCATTTGATTCTTTCTGCTTCTGGGTTAACTCACTCATTATGATCATTTCTAGCTCAATCCTTTTATCCACAAATTTTGGGAATTCCTTGTTTTTAATAGCTGAGTAGTATTCCATAGTGTATATGTACCACAGTTTCTTTATCCATTCTTCTACTGAGGGACACTTAGGCTGTTTCCATGTTCTGGCTATTATGAATAAGGCTGCTATGAACATGGTTGAGCAAATTTTCTTGTTGTGTGCTGGAGTATCTTCTGGGTATATTCCAAGGAGTGGAATAACTGGGTCTTGAGGAAGCCCTATTCCCATTTTTCTGAGATAGCACCAGATAGATTTCCAAAGTGGCTGTACTAGTTTGCATTCCCACCAGCAATGAAGGAGTGTTCCTCTCTCCCCACATCCTCGCCAGCATGTGGTGTCACTTGAATTTTTGATCTTAGCCATTCTGATGGGTGTAACATGGAATCTCCGAGTTGTTTTGATTTGCATTTTCCTGATGACTAAGGAGGTTGAGCATTTCTTTAAGTGTTTCTCAGCCATTTGATACTCCTCTGTTGAGAATTCTCTGTTTAGTTCCAAGCCCCATTTCTCAATTGGGTTATTTGGTTTGGTGGTGTTTAATTTCTTGAGTTATTTATATATTTTGGATATTAGACCTTTGTCAGATGTAGGGTTGGTGAAGATTTTTTCCCAGTATGTAGGCTATCGCTTTGTTCTCTTGACAGTGTCTCCTGCCTTACAGAAGCTTCTCAGCCTCATGAGGTCCCATTTATTAATTGTTGACATTAAGGCCTGGGCTGTTGGTGTTCTGTTCAGGAAGTTGTCTCCTGTGCCAATGGCTCTTCCCCACTTTTTCTTCTAAGTGACTTAGTGTCTCTGGTTTTATGTTGAGGTCTTTAATCCACTTGGATTTGAGTTTTGTGCAAGGTGACAAATATGGGTCCAGTTGCATTTTTTTACACATAGACCTCCAGTTAGACCAGCACCATTTGTTGAATATGCTGTCGTTTATCCATTGAATGGATTTGGCTTCTTTGTCAAAAATCAAGTGACCATATGTGTGCGGATTCATATCTGGGTCTTCCATTCGATTCCACTGATCAACCAGCCTGTTGCTGTGCCAGTACCATGCCGTTTTTAATTACTATTGCTTTATAGTACAGTTTGAGATCAGGTATGGAGATTCCTCTGGAGGATCCTTTATTGTACAAGATTGTTTTAGCTATTCTGGGTTTTTTGTTTTTCCATATGAAGTTCAGAATTGAACTTTCAATGCCTTTAAAAAATTGTGTAGGTATTTTGATAAGGATTGCATTGAATCTGTAGATTGCTTTTGGTAGGATGGCCATTTTTACTATGTTAATTCTCCTGATCCATGAGCAAGGAAGATCATTCCATCTTCTCATGTCATCTTCAATCTCTTTCTTCAGAGTTTTGAAATCTTTTTTCAAACAAGTCCTTCACTTGCTTAGTTAGAGTAACTCCTAGATATTTTATATTGCTTGTGGCTAATGTGAAGGGTGTGGTTTTCCTAATTTCTTCCTCTGCAAGCTTGTCATTTGTGTATAGGAAGGCTACAGACTTTTTTGAGTTAATTTTGTATCCAGCCAATGTGCTGAAGGTGTTTATCAGCTTTAGGAGTTCTCTGGTGGAATTTTGAGGGTCACTTATGTACACTATCATATCATCTGCAAAGAGGGATAATTTGACTTCCTCCTTCCCATTTGGATACCTTGATCTCCTTTTGTTGTCTTATTGCTCTGGCTAGAACTTCGAGTACTATATTGAAGAGATATGGAGAGAGTGGGCAGCCTTGCCTTGTTCCCGATTTTAGAGGAGTTTCCTTGAGTATCTCACCATTTACTTTGATTTTGGCTATTGGCTTGCTGTATATAGCCTTTATTATGTTGAGCAAAGTGCCTGGTATCCCTGATCTCTCTAAAACTTTAAATATGAATGGGTGTTGGATTTTATCAAATGCTTTCTCTGCATCTAAAGAGATGATCATGTGTTTTTTTATTTTCAGTTTGTTTATATGGTAGATTACATTGATGGATTTCCATATATTAAACCATCCCTGCATGCCTGGAATGAAGCCTACTTGGTCATGATGAATGATTATCTTTGATGTGTTCTTGTATTCGTTTTGCAAGTATTTTATTTAGTATTTTTGCATCGATGTTCATAAGAGAAATTGGTCTGAAATTCTCTTTCTTTGTTGAGTCTTTGTGAGGTTTAGGTATCAATGAGACTATGGCCTCATAGAATGAATTTGGTAATGTTCCATCCAATTCTATCTTTTGGAGTAGCTTGAAGAGTATTGGTATTAGCTCGCCCTTGAAGGTCTGGTAGAATTCTGCACTGAAACCATCTGGCCCTGGGCTTTTTTTGGTTGGGAGACCATCGATGATTGCTTCTATTTCTGTAAGGGAAATGGGACTATTTATCTTGTTTATCTGTTCTTCACTCAACTTTGGCAAGTGAAATTGATCAAGAAAATCGTCCATTTCCCTTAGATTTTCAAATTTTGTGGCGTATATGCCTTCAAAGTAGGATCTTATGATTCTTTGAATTTCTTCAGTGTCTGTTATTATGTCTCCCTTTTCATTTCTGATTTTGTTGATTTCAATACTGTCTCTCTGCCTTTTAGTTAGTTTGGCTAACGGTCTGTCTATCTTGTTGATTTTCTCAAAGAACCAGCTTTTGGTTTTGTTGATTCTTTGGATTGTTTTTTTAGTTTCTAAATTGTTAATTTCAGCCCTGAGTTTGATTATTTCCAGGCGTCTACTCCTTTTGGGTGTTTTTGCTTCTTTTTTTCCTAGGGCTTCCAGTTGTGTTGTTAAGATGCTTATGTGCGATGTTTCCAATTTCTTTTTAAAGGCACTTAGTGCTATGAATTTTCCTCTTAGCACTGCTTTCAATGTATCCCACAAATTAGGGTATGTTGTTCCTTCCTTTTCATTGAATTTCAGAAACTCCTTGATTTCTTTCTTTATTTCTTCTCTGACCCAGGTGTCATTTAGCAGAGAGTTGTTTAGTTTCCACGTACGTGTAGGCTTTTTGTTATTTCTGTTGTTGTTGAATTGCAGCCTAAGAGCATGGTGATCTTATAGGATTACAAGGTATTATTTTAATCCTCTTGTATCTGTTGAGGCTTGCTTTGTGACCTATGATGTGATCAATTTTGGAGAAGGTTCCATAGGGTGCAGAGAAGAAGGTATATTGTTTCTTGTTTGGGTGAAAGGTTCTATAGATATCTGTTAGATCCATTTGGCCCATGGCATTTGTTAATGATGTTGTTTCTTGGCTTTGTTTGTTTCCATGACTTATCCTTCAGTGAGAGTGGGGTGTTGAAGTCTCCCACTATTATTGTGTGGGGACCGATGTGTGGTTTAAGCTTTTTTAGCAGATCTTTTACAAATGTGGGTGCCCTTGTATTGGGAGCATAGATGTTCAGAATTGTGATGTCATCTTGGTTGACTTTACCTTTGATGAGTATGAAGTGTCCTTCCTTATCCCTTTTGATTAATTTTGGTTGAAAGTCTATTTTGTTCGATACTAAAATGGCTACACCTGCTTGCTGCTTGTGACCATTTGCTTGGAATATTTTTTCCAACCTTTTACCCTGAGGTAATGCCTATCATTATGGGTGAGATGTGTTTCTTGGATGCAGAAGAATGTTGGATCTTGTTTATGCACCCATTCAGTTATAAACTAGCTTTTAAAAACATGTTTTCCACCAACCTTCCGCTTTCCCTTCGTCTCTACGTATTTGTATTTTTCCCCAACCTTCCCCTCTCTCTTCCTTCCTGTAGATTTGTAGTTTTAGGGAGGTTATAAAATAATAGGTTTCCATTTGTCTTTTTCAATTATACTTAGTTTTATTTACCCTTTCCTGAATGCCCCCTCTGATTTTCTCTCCCATCCAAACAATTCTCTTTTAATCTCAGCTTTTATTAATGTCCATTTTCTTCCCTCTCCTATTATTGTTGTAGTTATCTTTTCAAAGAACCACTCTCCACCAAACCTAAAGAAAGAACTTGGCTATATGTAGTAATCTTAGTTGATGGTTTTCTTTATTGTCAAGGATTGAGATATTATATGCTTTCTCCTCCTTTCCATTTGCTAAAGAAGATATGATGTTCTAAAGGCTCATCCAACCTCCTTATCATTCCCACACTAATAAAATATGCCCAATAAATGTTCAGGTTCCTTTCACCACTATTAAACACTATTAAAAATCAATTCCTACACATTATTTCCAGACACACTGAAATGGCTGAGAAAACTCAAGAAATTCTTTAGGGTTACACTAAGTACCTCCTCTCTCGTAGCCTGTTGAGCCTCGAGTGTGGTTCTAAGTTTAGAGGCACAAATGCATAGGCCCTGAGGAGCGTCAGCATTGTCTTTAGGCAAGGCCATTGCTGATTTTATAAGCAATACAAGATTAATTTCCCCAAAGCCAGGCTGGAGAGGCAACTGGGGGGCAGGGAGGTGGAGAGAGAATATGAATGCATCCATCACTAGCGGTAGGGAGATTAGCTGTACAGTCAACACAAACACATCATAATCTGAGAGTTCAATGTTCTGAGCCTCACCAGGGTCTTTCATCCCACGTTACACAATGGAAGCTTTCCCAATATGTGTCTTCTCTTTAACTGCTGAGACTCTTAGAGTCTGAGACTCCAACTTGTGTTGTAGGTCATTTGTTTTGATAAGGGCCTGGATTTGGAGTTTAGTTTTTCAAGTTCCCTTGGAAAGTTTTTTTCACAGAACACACACTAAGGCTTTAGACTGTTTATGTGTACCCAGAATTGGACAACTGCATTTCTGAGCTCATTGTTTCTGTTCTTATTTGCCTGTGGTTGGCAGGACTTGGATCTATGAAGATGTGTTCTAACATGGGTACTAGGGCTTACCCACAGTTTTGGTGATGTATAAAGCCTTTAGGTTCTTTCAGTTTTTGAGTAATAACATCAAGAACCTGGAAGCAAAGGGGCTGTTGCTACTAGCCCACTACCTGTTATCGTTACATAATCAACGACACAGCCCTTCCTCAAAGGAGTTTGATTATGAACCTTACTTGATTGACTTTGGCCACCATGTTTTCACTGTATGTTACCAGGAAAGGGAATTTACCAGCTTTGTTCAGGCCTGAGCCTAGAGTTCATGGGATCTGATTGAAGAGGCCAGAGGCAATAAAGGCATCATATTTTTTTCTTTCTTTTTCTATTTTTAATTTTTTATTAATTTATTCATATTACATCTCTATGGTTATCCCCTCCCTTGTATCCTCCCATTCCTTCCTCCCTCCCATTTTCCACTTACTCCTCTCCCCTATGACTGTGACTGAGGGGGACCTCCTCCCCCTTTATATGCTCATAGGGTATCAAGTCTCTTCTTGGTATCCTGCTATCCTTCCTCTGAGTGCCACCAGGTCTCCCCATCGAGGGCATCATATTTCTTTTTTTTTTCCAACTCTTTTTTCTTTTTTATTAATTTATTCATATTACATCTCGATTGTTAGCCCTTCCCCTGTTTCCTCCCATTCTTCCCTCCCTCCCATTTCTCCCCTTCTCCCCTCCCCTATGTCCTGACCTAGGGAGACCTCCTCCCCCTATACATGCTCTCAGAATATCAAGTCTCTTCTTGGTAACTAGCTATCCTTCCTCTGAGTGCCACCAGGTCTCCCCATCTGGGGGACATGGTCAGAAAAGGGGCACCAGAGTTCCTGTGAGAGTCAGATCTCACTCTCCACTCAACGGTGGAGAGTATCATGTTCGTCGGCTAGGTCTTGGTAGGAGTTCGAAGCTTACTGCCTATATTCTCCTTGGCTGGTGGAGGGCATCATATTTCTTGGTCATTTTCTTGACCAATGTCTTGTTCTTGTTGAGTTTTCTCGGTGCCTTGATATCTATATGGAGGATATCCACATCCTTGGCCTCATCACAGTGCTGCTGGTTCTCCATGGCACACACATAATGTTGGGCTAAGAGTAGATTTAAGCCTGACGGTCACCAAGAACTATTCCATCTTCTGAGGGTCACAGGTCTTGATCTATAGATTTGCTGTTTACAGATTGCGGCCGTGCTTGCCTTGGTTCCTGTTCAGGACTTCCTATCTTTTAAATGCTGTTGACTCAAACCTCACAAACTAGAAAAACAACACCATCATTTTCTTTTGTTCCTTTATCTTAAAATGACTGAAATAATGGGTCAGCATCATTGTATGCTCAGATGGCAGCAGCAGCTTTTGTTGAGACAATGTTTAGGAGCTGGGGAGCTATGAGAGATATTCAGGAACTGATTCATGTTTGTCTCAGAACACACATGTATAACTCTCCCCTCCAACCAGTGTGGACTCCCAGGTATTGGATAGAGTCCCCACGGAGGATCAGCAGTACTTGCTGCTAGTGGGTCAGTGGAGACCTAAACATGGATGTAGCTTCTTCCTTTGCAAGGCCTCCACCTGTTTACTTATTCACCTGTTAAATCATGGTTGCCAGCAAATGCATGCTGGAAACTGGGGCCAAAGGTTCTAGAGTTGGTTGTCTGTGATGCACAAGGCTATTTGCAAACTTACTGATCTAATTGCTGGGACTAAGTGTAAGGGCAGGAGACTTCCTTAGCTGTCAAAAACCCAGGTCCCAGGACAACTCACTGGGCTGTGGTGAAAAAAAAAAATAATGGTACTGATAGAAAGACAGACAATAGACTAGAAGACCCATAAATACAAGCACAAGTTACAGTCACCTACTTAAAAAAATATAAAAAACATACATTGGAGTAAACACTGACTGATTTCTCATCATAAACTGAAGCCCCCAGTTCCAGAATGGGGTTTCATCTAATCAAGTTATTGGTAAAGGGGACCCATGGGAACCCCCCCAAACAACCCAATCTACTGCGAAGTCTATTTGTTAATCTCCCTTAGAAGGTCTTTGGATGCGCTCCTTTGCCAGAGCAGCCGTGCTGCTGGATTAAAACCTCTGCATGTTGATGCAATAGTATCACAGAAGCTGTGGGAATAACCGACTTCTAACTGATTGGATTTAAGGCTCACTCCACAATATGGAATCTATGTCTGATATTGCTTGTGTGGCCAAGAACTTGAGACTAGGTAGGGTCACGGACCTAAGGGAAAAGCAATGATACCATTCTGCTAAAGGAAGGTAGCAATAAAATGACTCATAACAACCTACTATACTCATAGACCAGTGCATTGTTCAGTCATCATCAGAGAAACTTCCTCCTGCAGTCGATGGGAACAAATATAGAGACCCACAAGTGGACAAAGTGCAGAGAGAGGCCTTGGGAATAGTCAGTTCCCAACGGGATGTTTCCATCAAATCCTTTCTTTCAAGCCTCAGAGAGCCCTACAGAAGAGGAAGAAGAAAGATTGTGTGAGCCAGAGTATGTGGAGGACACTGACTAGGCCTTCTAAACACAGAAGGACAAATGCACACATGAATTCACAGAGAGGGTGGCAGCATGCAGAAGCCCTGAGCAGAACTGAACTGAGAGGCAGGAGTGGACACAAGTTCCCACCCCTAACTCAAAAGCTAGCTCCAACTGACAGCTACGAACAAATGGAAAACTGCGTTCCCCACGCCCCCAGACTCTCTTTGGGTATACAAACCACTTTTAAGACCAGGTCCCATGCCCAGCATGTCCAAGACAAAACAAACTCAGTGACATTTTTAGATGTTCTCTGTTCTCATAATGTTTTGTCATGTTTTTTCTTAGAGGTTATTTGTATATGTATTATGCTTTCCAGTTTTGTATATTTATGGTGTGTGTGTGTGTGTGTGTCTGCATCTATATATGCTTCAAGTTTTTCTTTGGCACTTTTTCTTTTGTTTGTTTTGTCATCTTCTTGTTTGTTTATTTATTTTACCTAATTTTATTTTTATTATTATTACTGTTTGTGTTTATATATCTGTATCCTAATGAGAGAAAGAAGGAAAATATTTGAATTTAGGTGAATGGGGAAGTGGGGAGGATCTGAGAGAATTGGAGGAGAGGAAGCTACATTCAGAATTTATTGTATTTAAAAAAATCTATTTTCAACCTAAGAAAGAATGACTCTTAAACAAATGATGCTTAGGAAATAATATTTCTGCACAGAAGAATGAAATTATATCCATATCTCTCAGCATGCATAAAAATCACTTCAAAATGGGCCAGAGACCTTACTGTAAGACCTTGAAATTTCAAACTGCTAGAGGACAACATGGGTAAAAATACTTCAATATATTGGCAAGAGTCTTCTCAACAGGACTCCACTAGAACAGGAAATACTTCCAAGGACTGGCAAACTAGCCTGTACAAATTTAGGATGCTCCCACACAGACAAAGAAAATAACTATGCCAATAAAGAGAGAGCAGACATAATGGAAAAATGTTCATACATTCCTACAACAGACTGGGGATTAACATGCAAGACATATAAAGAACCTCATAGTTTACACACCAAGACTCTAATGAAAAAATGGCCTAATTTAATGAATAGACAATTCTCAGAGGAAGAAAAACAAATGGCAGTAAGTCCTATACTTGAAAAAGTGTCCCACATTTTTAATGGTAAGGGAAATTCAAGTTATTGCTATCTTGAAATTTCAGTTCATTTTAGTCAGAATGCCTATGTTCAAGAAAACAATGACAGCAAATGTGTCAAGGATGTGGGGAAAGAAGAACTCTTGTCAGGACTTGTGTAGCCACCGTGAAAGTCAATAACATGGTTATTAACATGTTAATAACAAACAAACAAATAAAAAACAAAAACCGACCAACCAGCCAACTAAAAATAACAAGTGGACATAATATGACCGATATGTTCCTGTACTGTAAGTAAACACACTACATCAGAACTTACAGATCTATGTTGATTGTTACACTATTTACTACAGCCAGAAAATGGAACCAGCCTAGTTACTCAACAGTAGAACACATAAGAAAGTATGATAGACATAATAAAGGAATTTATATAGCTATAGAATAAGACCATGCCATGTTCAGGAAAATGGACAACTGGAAAACATTATGTTAAGCAGAATAAGCTGTATTTGGGAAAACAAACACTGTATAATTTCTATGTAAGAACTAAGTTTAAATTGTATTTATTTAGATTGTTAGACTATAATAGGTTTTGCCATGGCACTGTCATGTGTGTTTATTACAGATTGTTTGCATTTGCTTCCTTTACCACTCGCCCCATGCCCACCCATGCCCACCCATGCCCGCTCATGCCCACTCATGGCCACCCATGTCCACTCCTTCCCCAGATGGTCTCTTTTGTTCCAGTCATCAAATATTTACAAACAAGATTATGGGAGATCTTCCTTTTGATCTCTTGTAATATTTTTTTTTTCATACTAAGAAATAAAAGCAGTTCAGCTGGCCATTCCTAGTGGCAACAGTAAAAGAAGAAAGAAAACAGAAAAGAAAAAGCTCAAACTTTCAAATCTCAGAATGGCTTTGCACATATCATCTAAACGTTTACATTTCTGCCCTAAAATAAACTCCTGTAGATGCGGGGCTCAGGTCTCTGAGTCATGCAAAAACGAGAACAAAACTGGACTCAGAGGCCCATTGTATTAGTGGCTAAATTAAAGCACAAATAAAAAAATCTCCACTTAGGAAGGTATTCTTTGTCAAAGTTAAGAGAATAGACCAAGAATGAGATTCTGAATATTAGAATGGAAAAATAGACAGACCACAATAAAATTCAGCACAATGATTCTTCAACTTTCTGTCTTTTTTTTTTTTTCACAGCAGAAGCAGATTTTCCAATCCCTGTCTGAGAAAATGTGTCCAGTTTCACCCCAAAACCCTGTAATAGATTCCCTTGACATAGCTGTCTTCTAAAAAGCCTCTAGTTTCCACTGTCACCAAGCCTTTTGGTTTGTAGACTCACGATTAGAAGCAATGCCCATTAAGTATTCATGGGTAAGGCATAAAATATAATCCAGACAGAAGTGCTCCACACACTGAAACAAGAACTACAAGATTGTCCCTATTTATAAAGATAGAGTTGTGTGGAATATGTGTGAAATAATATGTTAAAAGTGTGGAATGATATTGCAATACACAAAATAAGACTAGGCTAATTGTATTGATATGGTTCCATCAAACATCAAACATGAAGTTTAATGTTTTAGCTCAAGAAGCTGCAGTCTTTAATGGTGTTTGACTGGAGCCTCAAACATAGAATGAAAGTTGCATATGTTAAACTAAGGGTGAAATAATAGAACAGTCTTTGTATGCTAAAAAGGAAATATACAAAACTTAGAAAGATCACCATGGCTGTCTGGAGTTTAAGTATGGCTTGCCTAGATGGAAAACGTAAGTTTCTCCACAATTATAAATTATCTGTGAAAATAACTTGGGCATCTTTGAAAAGTCCCGTAAGGCCTCTTCTTGCTTTTTTTTTTTTTTTTTTTTTAAACTTCTGCTCATGTAAAGGGCCCCAAAACAAAATGGAGACAATCCAATACAAGAGCTGGTGACCGTCAAAGACAAGGAGCTTGTGATTTATACAATAGGAAACTGGGAACAGAGTCAAATCAGTAACCACAGAGAGATCTGCTTTGTCAGTTAATTGACTATGGTTCTTCTAGGAAAAAAAATCAGATAATCTGTTATTATGTGGTCTGTAGAAGAGGAAGAATTCTAAGGCAAATGACATGAATATGATCTTGAACAGAGTACAAACCCCTCATCACTAGAACCGTGTGATTATATCCCCATCATCACTTGAGTCAAGGGAAAGTTGGTGACCAAAGAAGTGCCGTCAAGATTCATGCACACTGTTACATAGCAGGGAATAAAGAGGAGGTTCCCTCTGAGAGACAGTACATATATAACTGGCACAAAATTATTCTGCTAAAATGAATTTAGATAAATTTACCTCTGTCTTTAAAAAATCCTCCTTATTCATTTGATTGCTTTCTTAGTTTCTTGGTCTATGATATTACTTTTAATTTTTAGGAAGCTGGAATGATGTACTTCTTAAAAGGAAAAATTATAAATTATTTTTCTAAATATATATGTTACAAGGTCAGTTGATGATATCTGATTAAATATAATAATAAATTTTAAAATGTTTCATTAATAGCAAGGCACTCTTGTTGATAGTAGGGGGCATAAATCTGCCAGTCAGCCTCTCACATTCTAATCAGTTCTATCAAGGGAGCCTCTCACATTCTAATCAGTTCTATCAAGGGAGCTTCTACTGGGAACCTGTACACATGGAGAACTAGTTAGTTATTCTAGCAAGAAGACTTTGTTCAGACCAAGTTCAATAACCATAACGTTGACTATTGTACAAGTAACAAGTGATGCAATTACCGCATCCTTAGTCTAAGATGATTATTTTTTTTCCTAGCATTTTCTTAGAGCAAAGCAGAATGCGCTAGAAATATATTGTTGCAATAGAGCACTGTGTAAAGGTTATTATTTTACCGGATGAAAATCCTTTCTCAACTTTGAAATTTGTTTCTGCAGGATGAGCTCCACTTCACAGCTGTACATCAGCAGGAGAGTGTTCTCTTGTGACGACACTTCCCCGCATCGACATTATCTGTTAATTATCTTTGCCTCCTGGAGCCCCAGGAGATGGATGTCCTGGTCCTAGCAGTTGTGTGACTGCTCTTACTTTCTCCATAGATGAGTCTAAAGGAGAAGAAAACCTTAACCAAAGGTGGAGTCAAGGCAAAGGTTATTATATTCTAGAAGCGTTTCTGAAGACACTCTGATCACATAGTGTGATTCTCAGTAATCATGTGATCTGCCTCTCACGTGACCTGTGGATGTCCTGGCCTAAGTACCTCTCCTCATCACACTGCTATTTTCAAAGAACTTCTGAATGAGTTTCAGGTAGCTTTCATCTGAATCTATTCTGCTTCGTGAATACACTCCGTAGACATTTAGTAAAGCACTATCTGTAGAAAGATAATGGGATGTTTTGGGGGACAATGGAGGAGTGAGGAGGAAATCCGTGAGAAACAGAAAACAACCAGTGAGAACACAAAGAACAGATAGCCTCGTCGAAGAGCCATATTTACAAGGATGTAATCAGTATGTATCTACTCTGACTGTGTCACCTCTTTCCCTGGGGTAGGCTTTAAGTCCCTCATCTTTGCCTTCCTGTCTTGTTGAAGGAAGGCCTTCTAAACTCTCCCAACCTGTTAGTTCAGTTCTTGTGCTCTTAAGAGAGGATATGCCCATCATGATGTTCTTCTTGTAGGTTTCTGGGACCCTGTGGATCCTTCTATTTCTCCATTCTCCCATACTTCTCTCACCTAGAGTCCCAATAGAAAATACCTGCATCTATCCCAATCTCCTGATATGTGCAGACTTCCATGGGACATCCCTTTTGGGCTAGTGTCCAATTATAAGTTAGTATATACCATGTTTATATTTCTGGGTCTGGGTTAACTCACTCAGTACAATCATTTCTAGTTCTAACCATTTGCCTGCAAATTTCAGGATTTCCTTGTTTTTACTAGCTGAGCAATATTCCATAGTGTAAATGTACCACAGTTTCTTTATCTGTTCTTCGGCTGAGGGACATTTAGGTTGTTTCCATGTTCTGGCTATTACAGATAAGGCTGCTATGAACATAGTTGAACATATGTCCTTGTTGTATGGTGGAGCATCCATGACAGGCAGATCTAGACCTAGGGGGATCTGCTCAAACTAGTGCACCAACCAAGGACAATACATGCAGTAAACATTTAACTCCTATTCAGATCTAGCCACTGGACAAGACATTCTCCACAGCTGTGTGGAGAGCAGGGACTGACTCTGACATGAACTCTGGTGCCCCATATTTGACCACTTCCCCTTTGGTGGGGAGGCCTGGTGGTACTCAGAGAAAGGATAAGCAAGCTACCAGGATGAGACTTGATAGTCTGTGACCATACGGTAGGGGAGGAGGTCCCCTTCTGTCACAGACCTAGGGGAAGGGAATAGGCTGAAAGCGGGAGAGAGGGAGGAACGGGAGGATACAAGTGAGGGGATAACAATTGAGATATAATCTGAATAAATTAATTAAATAAAAAATACTTTAAAAAAAGATCAGATATGCTATCTCCTTCTAACTGTTGTCTTCTCAAATGGAATACAGTTTGTATTCTGTATCCTTAGATTCAAGCTCTGAAGCTATTAGGAAAAATGTATCTAATGGACAGTTACAAACTTTTCTCATTCACTAAGTCATGATATTTCTATAATCCACATAGCACTTATTTTGTATTATACATGTATATTTAAGGTACACAGGACATAGTGTGCACATTACATACAAACACTACGTCATTTTATTTGTGTTCTTGGAGAAGAAAATAAACTAAATATGTTTGAGCAGAAAAGAAAATAGAATGAGGAGCTGGCTCCAGTGGCTTCAGGCTACCTATCTCAAGACAATCTACGTTCATTTAAGCCCTGAAGAAAGTTGTTTCTTGTCACTAATTACAGTTACTAGGTAGGACTATATAATGTGTATTACAATGAACTATTTGAGCATTTAATTTAGCTATAAGCAATCAGAATCAATACATTATCTTAGTTCCTTTAATTATTGCATTTTTGTGTCACTTCAAAGGAAAATTAGTGATGTCAGACTATAGTTTAGCATAGCTTCATGGTCTTTATTGACAAAACAGCACCTGAATCCACGTTTAAGAGTCTATTGCTCTTTAGTGGAGAAAGAAGAGCTTTGACACCATGCTTGAAATGGTAGGCGTTTGTAAATAAAAAATTATTAATCATAATGTATTAACTTGAACTCATTTACATATTTAAAATGCAGGCGCTTTTTCTATTAAGGCAATATTGAAGATGTATGTGCTTAGTTTTAAATGTTATCCTGGCTTCACCTCCTGGATGTACTGTGAAGAAAACAGAGCAAAATATGGTAAGTCTGGCTATTCTCATATTTCTTACTTAGTCCTAGGGAACACACTGCTTTCTGAAGAGAAAACAGAGAAGGCATAGCAGAATAGGTAATCATTTTATATACTAGTTAGAGGACACCAACAACCAGAAAAACACCGCAATAATACAATAGTAAAAAAATTATAACTCTGATATCCTCAGAATACACAACTTTTTTTTTTAAGGACTTGAAATATCATGGTCATCAAAGAGCGATGGCTACAATAACCACAGATTCATTTTATTGGAAGTTTTGGGTCAAGCAAGGTAAAACTCTGGTATACTTCACTCTTTAATGTCAGCTCAGTGGAGCTACAATTTCCTTTCCTTCCTTACATTACTTTCTTAAATGATGCTGCGTCAAAATCACTGTTATTTGTGTTCATCCATTTTCTCAGACCGCGCTCTGTGCAGGACACTTTAATTGGTTTTACAATATTGCTGTGCAGTAAAATGACACCCACCTTTCCCCTTAATTGAAGGCAAGAACTACTGAAAAACCTAAATAATAGATAAAGGCTAGTGGTTAATCAGTAAGACATCCTGAGTTAGGTCTTTTTGACTCTTACTTTGGTAAGAGAGACGTGCACGCAAAATCGCAGCACAAGGATACTCAGTGAGGACTACCTGGATGTTGTGTTAGCCTTTAAGCCTGGCTCGACACTGACACCGTGGTGAGGCTGGGTCTCAGGGTTATGCAAAAGAAGTTTGGGGCCGTACATTAAAACTATGTCAAAAAATTTAAATGTAAATATGATTGGTAAAATTTCTCCTTTCCATGCCTGTTAACTGATACTCCCCCCCTTCTCTCTCTCTCTCACTTTCTTTCGATTTTGTTGTCATTTGGCTTTTTTTTTTTTTTTTCCCGAGACAAGGTCTCTCTGTGTTAGCCTTGGCTGTCCTGGACTCACTTTGTAGACCAGGCTGGCATCGAACTCACAGCAATCCATCTGCCTCTGCCTCCCGAGTGCTGGGATTACAGGCATGCGCCACCACGCCCAGCTCATTTGGCTGTTTTTTGAAGAGAGAGAGAAAGAAAAGGCATGGAGTTGTATGAAATAGGAGGTGGAGAGGAGCTTGTAAGACTTGGGGGAGCAGAAAAATATGACTAGAATATATTTTATGAAAAAAGCTTTCTTCAACAACAATATAAAATAAAGTTACCAATTATAAAAAATTTTAAGACAAAAAAAATGAAGTGTTGAGAAGAAAACAGCAACAACAGAAATTGGTGTGTGATTTCTTCTGTTTGATATTTATAATAATTAAAACTAAAAGTATTTTTAGAAAAGGACATTTACTATTCCTGGTTTTTGTACATGATAAACTAGAAGTTCTGGGCAATAAAGTGATCAGAAGCCACAGCCCAAATTGGAATTTAAAGCCACCTCAGAAAAGAAACTATGCGACTGAAAATTTTAAAGAAATTAATAAGAAAGAAATCATTTGTATTACAATTTTTAAAACAGCTGTTCTTTCTTTCTTACAGAAAATATATTTAATTTCATACAAATATTCTGATTATAGTTCCCTTCCCCCAACTCCTCTTAGATCCTCTCCATTTCCCCAACCACCCAAATACACATTCTTTTGTTCTTTTGTTAGAATACAAACATGCTTCTAAAATGATAATAATTAAATAAGATAAATTAAAATCAAACCATAATAAACCCCCCCAAAAGTGAAAGAAAAAGCACAAGAAACATACAAATACTGATATACCACATTCACACACACAGAAAACCCATACAAACAAAACCAGAAAGTATAATATAAAAGCAAAAGATCTGTAAGGTTAAAAAAAAAATCCTAGACAAAGCAGTTTGAGTCAACAAATTTCCCTTAAACACTACTGGGTTTATTTTGTCTTGTCATCGCTTGCTGGCCCGTAAGTGTGATTTTTATCCTCAGTGAAACTCCATGGAGAAAATGATATTTTTTCCTTTGTAAGCAGTTATCAACTAGAGACATGTGTTGGGTTAGGGATGGGGCTTGTGTCTACTTTTCCTCTCATCACCAGAAGCCCAGTCTGGCTTAGACCTGTGCAGGTTCTGTGCACACTGCTGTAGTTCCTGTGAATTCCTGTGTGCCTCAGCCCTGTTGTGTCTAGAAGACCTTGTTTTCTTGGTATCTTCCATTCCTGCTTGCTCTGACAATATTTTTCTCCTCCTTTTCTGCAGGGTTTCTCAAGGCCTAAGGGGAGGGGATCGATGGAGACAACATAGTTAAGACTGAATGTTCCAGGGTCTCTTACTCTCTACACATAATCCAGCTGTGGGTCTCTGTGTTTGTTTCCATATGCTGCAGGAGGAGTTTTTCTGATGATGGTTGAGCAAGATAGTGAGATCTATGAATAATTAAAACCACATATTGGTTGGCTACTCCTACAAAGCCTTTTTTTTTTGCCACTACTGCACCAGTGAATCTTTCAAGGAGGTCACTTGGGACTGTAGCTGTGTTGGTGTTTACCTTTCTCCTTCACAAGTCAAAACGAATCACAAGAGAAAGTGAAAGATACTAAAAAGTCATCAAAGGAGAAACTCACCAAGAGGATATTGCATTTCTCAATATTTATACACCAAACAGGACGATATCCACTATCTTCAAACAAGTATCACTACAGCTTAAATCACATATTTACCTTCGTATACACTGATACTCTACTTCAGTGTCCTACTCTCACCAATAGTCAGGTCATCGAGAAAAAACTAAACAGAAAAATTCTGAACCTCACTGACCTAAGAAACCAAATGGGCTTAACAGATATTCATAGAATATTTCACCCAAATACAAAAGAATACACCTTCTCTTTAAGCACTTCTTAGAATTTCTACAAAACTTACTACATATTTGGTCACAGAGCAAGTCTCAACTGATACAAGAACAGTGAAATAACTCCCTGCGTCCTATGTGACCATTATGGATTAAAGATCGATATCAACAACAGAAACAACAGATAGCTTATAAACTCATGGAAACAGAAGAGCTCACTACTGAATGAAAAATGGGTGCAAGATATAAATTAAGAAAAAATTAAAGACTTTCTAGAATTTAATGAAAAAGAATACACAATGTACTCAAGTTTATGGGACACAATAAAAGAAGTTCTAAGAGGCAAGTTCAAGTACTAACTGCATACATTAAAAAACAAACAAACAAACAAACAAACTAGAGAGATCTCAAACTAGCAACCTAACAGCACACTTGAAAGCTCCAGAACAAAAGGAGGAAATCACATCCAAAAGGGGCACATAGCAAAAAATAATCAAACTCAGGGTTGACATCAATGGAATAGAAACAACGACAAAAATAATGCAAAACCAGAGTTGGTTCTTTGAGAAAATAAATTAAGATTAACAAATATCAAATTAACCAAAAGGCAGAGAGAGAAGATTCAAACTACTAAAATTAGAGATAAAAGTGCACATAACAACAGACACTGAGGAAATCCAGAGAATCATAAACACACTCTTTAAAAACCTGTACTCTGCCAAATTGGAAAATCTAAACAAACAAACAAACAAAAAACCAAACAACCACCAAAAGGATAATTTTCTCCATACATAATACTTACCCAATTTAAATCAAAAGCAGATAAACAATTTAAACACACCTATAGCCCCTAGTGAAATAGAAGCAGTAATTGAAAGTCTACCAACCAAAACACAGCTCAGGGCCAGATGGTTTCAGTGAAGAATTCTAGCAGACACTCAAAAAGTAGAATTAAAGCTAATACTCCTCAATTTATTCCATAAGAGAGAAACAAAAGGCACATTTGCCCAATTCTTTATACAAGGCCACAGTTATCCTGACTTTCAAACCACATAAAAACTCATCAAAAAAAGAGAATTAAAGACCAATTTTTATTAGAAACATAGATGCAAATATTCTTAATAAAATATTTGCAAGCGGAACACAACAACACATCAAAAACATCACCTCCCATGATCAAGAAGGCTTCATCCCGGAGATGCAGGAATGGTTCAACATAAGCAAACAGACAAGCGTTATCCACCATATAAATGAATGGAAAGACAGAAACCACAGGATCATCTCATTAGTTACAGAACATGCCTTTGAGAAAAATTCAACATTCCTTCATGAAAAAAGCCCTGGAGAGATTAGGGATACAAGTGGCATACTTCCATTAATAAACACAACCACAGACAGAATTAACCTAAATTCTACTAAATTAAGAACAAGAGAGGGTTGTCTTCTCTCTTCATACGTGTTCAATAGAGTATTTGAAGTTTTAGCTAGAGCCAGCCGTAAGACAGTTGAAGGAAATCAGAGGGATGCAAATAGGAGCAGAAGAAGTAAAAATGTCTTTATTTGCAGATGATACAATTGTATACATAAGTGACCCTAAATAGTGCATGATACTGGCACAAAGCCAGACACATTGATCAATGGAAGATGAAGATGCATGCATAAATTTACATGCGTATGGACACTTTATTTATTTATTTTTTTATAAAAGAGTTGCAAATGTACACTGGAAAAAACTAGCATCTTCAACAACTGGTGCTTGTCAAACTGAATGGCTACATGTAGAAGAATGCAAGTAGAACCATATTTATCACCCTGAAGAAAACTCAACTAGAAATGGATCAAAGACATCAACCCAAACACAGATATGCTCAACCTGATAGAAGAGAAAATTTCCTTGAACTCTTTGGCACAAGCGAAGACTTGTTAGCACAGGCACTGAGATCACAATTAATAAAGGGGAGCTCATCAAACTGAAAAAGAAACTTTCAGTTGAGCTCTCTTTTGTTCCCATTTGTTGCCTTGTAACATGGGTAGCCATTTTGTCTAATGTCTTAGAAGAGGTGTGGCCTCTCAGCCTTGCTCCTTTCATAGGAAGACATTGCTGGGCTTTCATTGTAGAATATATCAACTATAGATTTTTTATAGATACATTTTTTATCAGATAAAGGAATTTCTTTTCCCTTTGCTTCCGTTCTATTCCAAGACAACTCAGAATGTTACTAGAAAGGGGTGTTGGATTTTTGCAAGTGCCTTTCTTCGATTATATATTTGGTTGTATCTTATTTCCTTTTAATATTTTTTCCTAGCACATAACTTCACTTTATTTTGCACGTTTTTCTCCCTGTGGTATGCTAGTTAAGAAAACCATCCCACTAGGTAAATTTCAGCTTGTAATTATGCCTAGACTGTGCCCAGTCTTCAATATAACATCACACTTTGTCAATATGTATACCATCCTCCTCCTCTTCCCTCGCTTCCTTTCACTACTCTTTTAATCTTCATTTCTGAGCCAATGTTTAGTTATCAAAGTCACAACCAGTTCAGATACAGCATAGTTGCATCTATGTTTATTTTGGAATGAAGAATATTCAGTCTCAAAAGATTAATATAAAAGTTAAAGCATTTTAGAATACAAACAATGTGGAATAGTAAAAAAAAAATTTTTAAATGAGTGACTCAGAATCAGGCATCTGCTTTATCAACTACTATAATATATTACATATATATAATCACAGACAACCCTAATGAAATGTTTTATGCATCTAAATAAATATTTACATATTTCCTTAAAACACAGAATGAGGGTTTCCGGCTGGACTGTAAGATGTCATATTGCTACGTACAGTTGAAAGACCTGTGACAACATGGATTAATGTAAAAAGTTAATCCTTCCATTAGTGTAATAAAAACTCCAGTGTATTTCTGTATGAAAATGATGGTAATTAGACAAAACTATAAAATAACTGTTCTCTAATATTTTAATTTGCATAATTTAAAAAGCAGGACTATATGAAATTTGTTTTCTATTATATATATTCTCTCCTCTGCAACTTAAGCTTTTATATAGCAAGAGCCAATTCTCCTTTAATTGGGCAAATGAACTGTTACTTGATAGATACACCATATTTAATGTGTATGATCACTTAAATTCCTTGACCACTTTTTCCTTAAGTAATTTTGTTTTTGTTTCACTTTTCAGCACAAAGCACTAACTAGGACCCAAAGAGATGCCATACAACACCCAATCAGAAAAAGCATTTGAAACAAATGAGACAGTGCTGTACTGATTCCCCTTAGACATAAGAAACACAAAGTGAATTAGCCATGAAAACAGAGAAGGGTTTATTAAATAAGACTATGAGCTGTTCTCTTTGTTTTCTAAGCCAAAGAATAATAAAAAACCAAAAAACCAAAAAAACAAAAAAAACAAAACCATTTTAAAAGGTAATCAGAGATGTACAAGATGGTTGAAGAAATTTACCCATCACTTACCTGATCTCTCACAAAGCAAAACTGAAGTAACAGCTGTCCAGGCACATACTGAGGCTAGAGACCACAAAACAGCATTGGGATTCGACCAAGGAAAGAGGAGACCTTGTAAACTCTGGGAGGATGAGGCAACAAACATAGCAAGAAAAGTAGAACCACCACCCTCTGCCCTAGTTCCACTGGTGAGGAGGGAGTGTTCTTCCATGGGAACAAAGGCGAAACAGTCCTATCAGCACAGACAGTGGTGAGTCGAGCTGTTGGAAAGACTGTGCAGTAGTCTGGCTTGGGAAAAAGTTGCTTGCTAAACTGGTAAATCCTCAGGAGACTGTAGTCTCAAATTATCTTGAGTAACCTATTGTCTGAATTTAGAGTGTGTTAGGCGTTTAGAAAGCCTTTTATGTTATTATCATTGAGACCCCGTAGAAACCCAGTTGTTCTGATTCCATAAGTGACAGATAGACACCTGCTGGGAGTGTTATATATGGGACCAAGTGTGGTCACGTAAATGGAAGCCTAGGATGCTATTTGCAAAAGCCAGGGAGGGGATTCAGGCTACCTCTGCGGGTATGAGGCTCAGTCAATCGCCTATGGCACTGCATGGGTTCTAGAACTTAAACAGATACCTAAACGATTCCTGCCACCCTTCTTCTGGGACTTACATGGGATTTCATTCCCAAGAAGGTGGAGAAAGAACTCTACAGCAAACAGCGCCTTTGTATGCAGAGGCATCTGGAGTAGTGGTTTGAAGCAAAGCCACCATAGATGGATACGGCTGTTGCTCTTCCAAGAAGCGCACAACGTAAGTATTTCCCAAGAGAAGCCTTCCCAGTGCTAGCTGTATTTAGTTTTAAACCACTCCTTTGCCATGCCTCAACTGAGAATTTTTCCCATCTGTAATGATGATTTACTTTCACTGCCTTCCAAGTAGGTACTATGACTGAAAGAACAGGAGTGGATGAAAAGTAGCTAGCTATGGCCTCACCTCCAGGCAAACACAACTGGAAGTGTGTCCTAATAAGTGGGAATGGTTAATTTGACACAGCCTAAAGCCAACTGAGAGGAAAGCCTGGCTTAAAGGATTGATATAGATCACATTGGCGTATGTGCATATATTGAGAATTGTCTTTTTTTTTTTTTTCTGAGACTGGATTTCTCTGTGTAGCCTTGGCTGCCCTGGACTCGCTTTGTAGACCAGGCTGGCCTTGAACTTACAGTGATTCGCCAGCCTCTGCCTCCCGAGTGCTGAGATTAAAGGCGTGGACCACTGATGCAGGAGGACTCAGTCCACTGTGGGCGGTACCATGCCTAGGCAAGTGATCCCAGGTGTACAAGGATGATAACAACAGATGTGATAATATGGAAGGAAGAAATCTCATGGGGTATCAACCCATGGCAACTAAGGAATGCTGAGAGTGCAAGAAATAGTCTTCCCTAAGAAAAAGCCTCCAATTGGTTATCCTATACTAAGTGGTCAGCTCTGAAACTCTGTATGTACAAGTAACATTCTATGGACTTAGAACAACGTTTTCATGTATTTAGAAATTTATTTTAAATAAATAAAAGCCATGAATTTGAGGAAAGAGTAAAGAGGTGCACATAGGAAGGGTTGAAGGCAAGCAAGCAAAGGAAAATTGATGTAAGTATATTTAAAAATTTAGAAGGTAAAGCTAGGTAAGTATGAGCCTGAGAATGAGTGAAAAAGCAGGCAAACAGTGTCCCTCTGGTCCTTAATAGTTTCTGTGTTAGACTGAGTTTCTGGCTTCCTTTCATGTTGCACTGTGGCCTGGAAGTAAAAGATGAAATAAACCGTTTCCTCCCACGGTTTTGGTCATGATGTTTTATCACAGCAATAGAAACCAAACTAGAGAGAATGCTGGAAATATCACCAGGGGAGACTAATGCAATGCGTTTCTGGTGTCACACCATGGAGGCCCTCTGTCAATGCTCTTACACCGTGTCTGCTCACATATTAACAACAAACTGGTCATGAGTGTCACAGATGGAGGGCTGTGATTAGTGACCCTGTCTCTCTCCAAGAAGCATGTACACCTGTAACAGTGTGTGGTCAGGGGACCAGTGCGTTAGTCACCTCAGCAGCATGGAGAGAGCCAGCATCAGAGAACCACTCAGGTAAACCAACCAACAACCAACCAACCAACCAACCAACCAACCAACCAGCCAGCCTTGCCAGAGGAACTTTATTACCATTGAACAATAGAGGTCACAGCTCTCAGCAGCACTAACTGTATGAGGTATAACTGCATGGAGTCTGACATTTATACCACAGGTGGTGGAACTGCTGGTATCCACACTCTTTAAGATAAATGATTAAGAAGAAGGGTTCTTTTGAAATATCAATGGGATATAAATGAATACAGATAAATACTAATTGAAATTAGGATGCTGAATGCAGATTATGAATGAGAAACGTATCAGGGAGACAATTAGAAAAAGTAGCAACCAGAAGTAAAAAGTTCCAAACCTTGAAGTAAAAAAAAAAAAAAAAATTTAGCTCAGTGCTTCAAGAGCATATGAGGCCACGTGTATGACAAACTACTAAAACTTAAAGGCAGTCTTATGAAATATCAACATTCAAATATACACTCACCCTCTATCAAAATAATTTGCTTTCTGCAGCAGATGGAATTACTAGGGAAAAAACCCACATCGTTAAGTACTGGAGGATTCTGGGAAAACAGATCTTATCGGAAATCTTGCTGAAGGTTGTCATCCAAGGTGATCAGATGGTGGCATGGATGCATGAAGGACCTGCGTAGGGAGCTGACAGATACGGAGGTGGGTCTACTGAGAAAACTGATGTCAAGATTCATGCTAAAAAGATGTTATGTGTAGACTCACTTGGAGGCCCAAGACTCAGTTTTGTACATTTCACACTTATCTGTAGAAAGCCTAATTTTTCTCTCCCCAGTTGGAAATAAATTATTAGAGGTACTAACGGAAGACCAATCAATTGATCAAGGTGGATGCAAGCTAGTTTCCATTCTTAAAGCAGAGAAGAATGTTCCTGTCTCCCAAGGAGGTTATGTCTTGAGGATGGTGGTGGATTCTATGACCTTCTGTGGTGCTTGGGTATGCTAAGTAATGCTGCTTACTTGTGTGCTTCTGGTGTGAAGTTTGGATTCAGTGTAAGCCGATCAAAACAGGACACTAACCATAAGAAACGTGCACAGCATCAGTTGATAAAATGCAGCCTCTTCGCTCCCCAGTCCAAAAGTATAAATGACACTAAAAAGTATCAATATAAGTGGAAATGACCACAGAAGATTAAAAAATTGGTTCCATATTCAGACTTAATATGTGTCACTTATTAAGAGCAAGGTTCTGGACAAAATATTGAGGCCATGTAAGCATCCACTTTCTCAAATGAAACATAAGTTGAGAACATTCACCATGACTATTTGTCATGGTAATGAAATATCTTGTGTATGCTGATTTATAATAGGCACTCCAAGATACAAGTTGTTATGCAAATGCTTGCATAATAATATTAATGAATAAAGTTGTTAATTAGGGATCATGGTATAAAGGAAGAGGAGAAAGCAAAATGTTAGACAATAACGGCTTTTCTGTGAGCAGCTCTGGGATTCTTGACAAGTCAAACAAAAAGAGTCAAGCTGCATTTATAAGCATTCTCACTATACAAATGGGAAAACATGCTTGTTTGCCAGAAGAAAGTATCATATTCTGAAAAAATAATTCTCGCTCAAGATTTTATAGTGGAGGAACAGGCAGAGGCTTTAGAGGATGTTGATGCTGGCCAGCTCTTTCCTTTCTCCTAAGCCACCAAGGGCAGGCTGGGTGGGAGTCAAGAAAGAGGACACAGGCTAGGGTGTGTGAGCAACCTGAGTGCTGCTCTCTGCATGCCATGGCTGTCTAGCTCCAACAGCTGGTTTTCTGGGGATCCTGCAAGGCTGTTAACTCCCAAGATTTAGTTCATGATGAATTATTACACGCTTCGCTCTTAAAGCATTAGATCTATCCATTTAACTTTCCGTGAGTGTTTTGCCGGCACATATGTCTGTGCGCTGTGTGCCACTGTGTGCATACTAAGTGCTGTTGGAGGTCAGAGAAGGCATAGGATGCCCTAAGACTGGAGTTACGGATAGTTTGAGCTGCCATGTGGGTGCTGGAGTCGAATGCAGGTTGCCTGCAAGAGCAACAATCGCTTTTAAGCATGGAGCCGTCTCGTCAGCTCTGTGTTCTTCATTTTAAAAATAAATGTGGTCTGCAGCAAAATTTGATTTCTTCTCGCATACTCCACTGTGTGCACTTGAGATGAAGCTTAAACAGAGGCTCTGCTGCAAAGTGCAATCATAAATTTAGAAAAATATCCCTAAGCTAAGAACCCTGGCAGAGCCGCCCAAGACCAGAGGCACTGGAGCCTATTTTTGTAGCTGCGGATAAAGAGAAGAGATCATAGATTCCTTTTGTAAAATTCCCAGGTCCTGGGAGTTGAGACGTCTTTCACACTAAGATTTTTTTCTGAAGTCACTTTGCTATTTTTGATAACTTTAATAAAGATTGTTAAAAAAAAAAATAAGGCTTAAGGACTCTCACACAGAAACTTTAAGACATCCATTTGGAAGGTAACAGCTGTTGGTGGATGGCGTATCATTTTCTGTAGTGGTGCAGCCGCTGGAAGTTGCAGTTGCTGTAGTTACTGACTTGTTACTTATACTCAGGCAAGGAACTCTGATGAAACTCAGTGGGTCACACACAGCAAGAAGAAAGCAGCAGGGGGCTTGTGGAAGAGCGTGGGAAATGGAGGGTGGATAACAACTAAAATCCATCATTTAAATGCATGACCCTGTCAATCAATAAGATATATGTTTAAAACAGCCGTCAGGGATAACAGATTATGCATATCAATTTATACCGTAATAGTATGCCATATAGTAGTTAAATTACTATAGCATAGTCTTTCTTTGTGCTTTGGGAACATTAAGAATAAAATCAAGCATGCAAACCTGTTATTTCTGACTGCATAGAAGGCATCAGGTACTTGGTCTGGGGCTTTATGTGTGCACATATTGAGCAAAAGGCGTCTTCTGTCAGAAATGGAAATAAAATTGGAGACACATATTTTGGCTCACAGTTTCAGGGGACACAGTCTATCATGGTGAAAAGGTATGCTTACTGGAGGGCTTCAGTCTGTGGTGCCAAGAGCACAGACTGTTTCTTCTACTGTGGCAGTGGGGGCTTGCTGTGCTTGCTGGTCGCATCTTGACAGATATGGAAAGGACCGCTCAGCACACCTCAGGTAGCCAGGCCACTCTTTTGAAATGTTTGCAACATCCCAAAATAGTACCACCAGCTTAAACAAACTCAAATGTGATTTTGTGGGGAAACAGCTCAGGCCTAAGTCATGTATTGCAGACTTTAAATTTTCATGAGCAATAGGTAACCTGTGTGACACATATGTTATTCATGTCCTGCTTCACAGCAAATAACTGCAAATCTAGCTGTTAGAAAGATCTCCTACTTATATCAGCTCAAGTCAGGGGGTCTTGGCTCAGCTTTCAGAAGCCTAAGCCAATACTGGGTTTATCGTGCTCTCGTTGTTCCTTCCAAAGCTACTTACTGGTTTTGAATAGAATTTAGGCACAGATACACATTTTCAGACACGTTTCGAGCAAAGTAGTTTAGGTTACTATATCATCATGGAAAAATACAAACTAAGAAACCTATATAAGATCAGTGATGACATCACCCCATGGGACCACCTTCATGTGTGTGATCTATCAGTGACATGATTATGCTGCACATGACTGTGGATGTTTGCTTACTTCCAGGCCTGTAATCAACCACCTTTGCTTTCAAAGGGCTATGCTTAGGCCAGGGCAACCCAATATTCTTATTTTAATATGACATGACTGCAGACTATAACTGTATCCCATTGGGAATAGTGCGTATGTGCCTTGGATTATAATGATAGAAAGGTCGGTTTAGCTAGGCACTGGGAAATGTGAGGGTGACCATGGAATTGGGACTCCCAGGTTCTGAGCTTAGCATCACGATCCCAGTGTAGATGACATTTCTGGGAGCAAATATGTCTTATGATTCTCAAAAACTAAATGTATGAAAGTCGTTTTCTTACTAAGATTATTAAGGGCATCGGACTAAATTTAATGACATCTGAAGTAGGTGCAAACATTAGTTCTGTAGCTTAGTGGGAAACACAAATGGGGTGTCCCATTAACTCAAGTTTAAGGTGGAAAATAAGAGACAACTTCTAGCTACTTACCTTTCCTGTTCAGCTAAAACACTTTTAAATAGGTTATGACTTTGGTGAAGGTTTTAGCATCCTGTCATGTCACTGCTCCCTGTGAAGGTGTGTTTTGATCACTTTGAGGAGTCAGTGGGTGGGAAGAGTACAGATTTGAAGAGTCACAGATTCCTGGAACTCGGGTGCTTTGTTCAAAAGCCTTCATTGCTTATTTTGCAATTATAATGCAATATTTTAAAAATAAGAAACATCTTATGTACTATATAGTATTTACTATTTAATTAACGACTAATTTAAAATTCAAGAAGGAAACAAAGGAATTTCTTATCTATGGATTTGTTAGGGTGGTGGGAATAGACTCATTAAATATTCATAGTGACTTTTTTTTGTTATTTAAAATATACTCATGTTCAGCATACCTTGTCAAAAGCCATATCTGATTTTTAAGATCTAAAAATTTTTATTTCCTAAAGTAATAATCCTATCACTGGCTAGTGAAATAATGGCAGGTGCTTTTTTAAATTCTTTATTCAACATTCGCAAATATGGCCAAATGTTTTTCAAATTTGGAGCCTAGTAGCATTTACAACTTTTTAGGAAAAAAGAGAAATGACAACCAACCCACTCATCTGAGCCAAGTGCTAAACGAACATCCTTCTTCCTGCTACCCAATATTCTCATAACAAGCCTTGTATATTCTCTTCTAATTTATTTTTATTTTCATTAGTTGACAAGTACTAGTTATATCCTGTAACTTTATGGTACAATGAGATGCCTTTATGTCTGATTAATAAAATTAATGTTAGCTATCTCTTAATTACTGCCTCTTATAAACATTTACCTACACTTATATAAAAATTCCCCTCTTTGATATTCATGTATTATTTATTTATTTATTTAAAATTTTAAATTAATTTATTCTTGTTACATCTCAATGGTTATCCCATCCCTTGTATCCTCCCATTCTTCCCTCCCCCCCCATTTTCCCATTATTACCCTCCCCTATGACTGTTCCTGAGGGGGGTTACCTCCCCCTGTATATGCTCATAGGGTATCGAGTCTCTTCTTGGTAACCTGCTGCCCTTCCTCTGAGTGCCACCAGGTCTCCCCCTCCAGGGGACATGGTCAAATGTGAGGCACCAGAGTACGTGAGAAAGTCATATCCCACTCTCCACTCTAGTGTGGAGAATATTCTGACCATTGGCTAGATCTCGGTAGGGGTTTAAAGTATATTGCCTGTATTGTCCTTGGCTGGTGCCTTAGTTTGAGCGGGACCCCTGGGCCCAAATCTGCCTATCATAATGTTCTACTTGTAGGTTTCTAGGACCCTCTGGATCCTTCTACTTTGCTATTCTCCCATGCATCTCTCATCTAGAGTCCCAATAGGATGTCCTCCCCTCTGTCCCAGTTTCCTGGTAAGTGAAGGCTTTCATGGGGCATGCACCTTGGGCTAGTATGTAGATATAAGTGCGTATATACCATTTGATTCTTTCTGCTTCTGGGTTAATTTCATGTATTATTTAATCATGCTATATTATTCATTTTATATATTGCTAAGATTTTTTTGCTCACTTTTCCTTTCATTCAATATCAAGGTGATGTCAGATTTCTATTGACATCATAAAATGAAGTGGAAAACTTCTTTTCCTCTATTTTCTGAATAAATGTCTAACTTTGATTTTACTTCTGCCTTAAAAATATGTATGAATAGCCGGGTGCAGTGGCACACTCTTGTAATCCCAGAACTCAGGAAGATAGAGGCAGGAGGATCTCTGTAAGTTAGAGACCAGCCTGGTCTACAAAGTGAGTCCAGGACAGCCAAGGCTACACAGAAAAACCCTGTCTCTTAAAACCAAAAACCAAAGCAACCAACCAACCAACCAACCAACCAACCAACCAACCAAACAACAAAAGGCAGGAATACCCATCTACAAAACCTTTGGCCCAAATTTTGTTCTGCCTACAAGTAGTGCAAAGATAAAGATGGAACAGAGAGGTCAAGGACTGGCCAACCAATGACTGACCCACCCCCAAAGAGAGAGATAATCCCTGACACTATTAATGACACTCTGCTATGCTTATAAACAAGAGCCTAGCAAAACTGTCATCTGAGAGGCTCCACCCAGCAGCTAATGGAAACAGCCAAACAATAGGCAGAGCTAAGGAAATCTTGTAGAAGAGTGAGAGGAAGGAATTGAGGGAGCCAGAGAAATCAAGGACACTACAGGAAGACCTACAGAGTCAACTGACCTGGGCCATGGGGACTCACGGAGACTGAACCACCAACTAAAGAGCGTGCATAGGCTAGACCTAGAGCCATAGCAGATGTGCAGCTTGGTCATCGTGTGGGTCCTCTCACAATGGGAGTAGGGGCTGTCTCTGACTCTGTTGCCTGCCTTTGGATCCCTTCCCCTAGCTGGGCTGCCTTGTCTGGCCTCAGTGGGAGAGGATGCACCTAATCCTGCTGAGACTTGATGTGCCAGGGTGGTGAGTACCCATGGGTGGCCTCTCCTCTAAGGGAGAGGGGAAGGAGGAATGGGGGAAGTGGATGTACAGGTGGGGCTGGGAGGAGAGGAGGGAGGGGGCTGCAATCAGGCTGTAAAGTGAATAAAAATAAACAAATAAATAAAATGTGTGGGACTTGACGAATGAGATCTTATGTACCTGAAAGTTGCCTTTGTGAGAAGACTGTTGATAACAAGATTCCCGTAAAGATTAGAAACAGACTTTTATTTTCCATTTTTCTTGGATAGTTCGCTATGGTGTTTTACGTAGATTCTCCACAAGATAAAGTTGCCATGAACTGCATCGCAGCTCACCATTGTGCTTCTTGCTTCTGATGTCTGAACAATAGAGCGACAGCTTCTCTTTGTTTTCCAGGTCAATTGCCTTCCTTCCCTCTTTCCTACCTCAATCAACTTCAGTTCTTCAAAAAGTGTATTTTTAAATTGTTTTTTTTTTTTTTTTTTTTTTTGGTATTTTTCTATGTTCTAGTCATCAATTTCTGTCCTGTATTACTTAGTCTAATTACATAGCACTTATTTACTTAAAAAATAATGAGATTTTTTTTTAGCTTTAATCAAACTAGTTAGCAAATTATATTATTTACTGTGCAATATGATGACTTAAGGTACATAAACACGTACATACATGTATATGTACTGTGAACTGAGCACAACAACTAATTTTATTAGCTTAGCATTTCACATATTTACCCATTTTTGCTTCTTGGTAAGAATGCTCAAGGTCTATTTCTTTACTAATATAGACTGTGAGGACTACTATTATTAATTAAAATCACCATCTTGCATGTTAGATCAGGCTGTACTGACATTCTATTATGAAATAGTTTTCACGCTTTGATCACTTTCTCTTCAGTTCCTCCAATCCTCATCTGTAATGACTACTATTGAACTCTTTATGCTACTGAGCTCAACCTTTTCAAAACTCAATTTAAATGTACAAATGACACCATACAGTACTTTATCTTTATTTGAACAGTTTTACAATGTATATAATTCACTCCAAGTCTCTCCAGCAATGTCATCTTTGTAAAACCTGAATAATATTCCAAGTGTGTGTGTGTGTGTGTGTGTGTGTGTGTGTGTGTGTGTGTGTGTGTGTGAGCAAGAGGGGGCGGGGTTTAAACGATGGAGACAGACTATGTCTCTATCTTGGCTGTTGTGAATAATGCTTCACTGAACTTGGGAGGGGCTGTATCTCTTCAATATACTCACTGTCAGGCTGGAGAGGTGACTCGGTAATAAAGGGCACTTGCACAATCTTGAGGACCAGAGCTCTGATCTCAGCATCCAGATTACACTGTGGGTACCATGCACATGCCTGTAATTCCAGCTCTGAAAAGGGTGGAGACAGGAGCATCTCTGGGGATTGGATCTTTTTGCTTGGCCTGGTAATCATGAATTCAGATTCAGGGAGATATTTTGCCTCAAAGAGGAATAGGTGATAAGGAAGGACACCTAAAGCCCTTTTCTGGTCTTACGTACACATAGGAATACATACACAGGAATATATAAAATCTATAAACATAGATTTTAAAAATACTTATTTTCATAGTCCTTTACATATTTAATGAGAAACATTCTTTTTTGTGTGATCTTAAAGTAAAAAACTTCAGGTCTTTAAAATAATGACAGCTATGAAATTGTCATATGGCATTATTGACTTGATGTAATTTTTTCCTTACCTACTTTTGGTATTTTTGCCAGCCTATGTTGTGCTTTGTCAAGATGCTTTCTCTCTGGGTATACTGAGGTAATCATATGCATTTTGTCTTTCATTCCATTCCTGTGCTTTATTATACCCACTGACACATGTATTGTGACTTGTTTCTTTTTAATAGTTTTGATTACTTCAAATGTTATAAAACTTAAGTCTTTTTTTCATTTGTGAAGAGTTTTACTTTATTTTCTATCTGTTCATTCAGTTTACCTGTGTCAATAAGGGTAAACTTAACAGTCCAAAGTTAAATCAGAATTTAAAAAAATGTGTTCTTCACAGTTGAGTGGAGAGTGGGGTCTGACTTTCTCACGAACTCTGGTGCCCCATATTTGACCACGTCCCCTGGATGGGGAGGCCTGGTGGCACTCAGAGGAAGGATAACAGGCTACCAAGAAGAGACTTGATACCCTATGAGCATATACAGGGGAAAGAGGTCCCCCTCAGTCACGGTCATAGGGGAGGGGAGTAAGGGGAAAATGGGAGGGAGGGAAGAATGAGAGGATACAAGGCATGGGATAACAGTTGAGATGTAATATGAATAAATAAAATATATTAAAAATGTATTAACAGCTCTGTTTTAGTTCAGAGAACTTTAATCAATTTTACATTCAAGAAAGCACTTCTGAAATTTTGTCACTGCTTTTTGTATGGTTAGCATATCTTTTGTTGCTTTCTTGTTACTTTTTTGGCTATTCAATGGTTTTCTACTAGTGGTCCACTTTGATTCCTTGCTTAATAATTAGAATATCTAATGTATTTTCTTGTTGGTTTCTGTTAGTCTGCACAAGGCACCTTACAGCTATGATAGTTTCAGATAGTGACGATTGAACTGTGATTGCAAACACCTTTGCTCCCTTTGATGTTTTTAATACGATTTCATGTTGATGACATGTGTTCCTTCTTGGATTATTTCAGTCCTTATTATATTTAGTAGTTCTGTCTTTGCATTCCAGGCATAGTAATAAGAATGTGTTCTTATTCTCTTTTTGCTTAAAAAGATAACTTAAGGTCTATTTCATGTTTTGTTTTGTATTTATTTTAACATTTGTTTTACGTGTACGAATGTTTGCCTACATGTCTGTATTCATGTCCAGTAGGCACTGGACCCTGGACAGGAGTGACAGATGGCTGTGACCCACCATGTGGGTGCTGAGTCCTGTGCAAGAAGGCCACATGCTCCTAAGTACTGAGCCACCTCTCCAGCCCCAGTTCGCTTTTGCTTCCTTTTTTCTTTTTGTTCCAAACATAGTTTCAGTAAGAATACTGAAACTTGTTTCTTATCTATGTTGAGTACGTAATTTTCCGTGTTTCTCTGGAAATAATAGTATTCGCTTTTAACTAGTGCTTTGCCTAAAGTTAATATAATACTAGTCCATGTTAAAAACAGGGATTTTGCAGTAGTCTAGTTCCATGTCTCCCCTGTCTTCCTTATTTATCTTATTGTCATATTCCTATATTTACAGTGTGTCACACTATACTGCATTGTGTGTGTGTGTGTTGCACACGCATGCACACAGTGGAGACAAAAGTCTGAAGCCTGGTATGCTAGGCAAGCCCTCTACTGGTGATCTAAAACCCTAGCTCCATGATTACATTTTTTTTTATATATTGTTTCCCTGTCTAGATTTTCTCAGCAACTGAACAATTTATTATGATATCATCTGGACCTATCTCCCTCAACAGGAATGTGTGCATATACCTAACATATTTCTGTTTTCAGAATGATTTCACTGAATGAACACATTTAATGACCCTTCTGTTGACAAACATTTAGCTATCAGAATGTACATATAAACATTGATTTTTTTGAGGCTTTTGCTGTGCATGTATTTTCTTTTATACTTGGGTAAATACCCCTGAATGTAATCATTGTGTTATAAATTAGATTAGTATTTACTTGTATTAAAAGACACAGATTCTTCCTAAGTTCATTGCAAAAGCAACTGTCAGTGGCCTCAAATGTAGCTGCTATAGGGGACATAAAATCCCATCTCACTGTGATTGTAACATTGTTTCATGAACCCATTGGCTATGTGTGTGGATGCTTTCATGAGGAGAGCAGCTCTGTCTTCTGATGGCAGTTGGGGAGGGGTAGTCATTTGTTTACTATATTGTTTTGGAAATATTTTTATATGTTTTGACTGTGAGTGTTAAATTATGTGCCATGAATCTTCCAAGTATGTCCCAGTCTATCTCTTTGTTTTTATTCACTTCTTTTTATGAACAGAATGTTTACCATTCTTTTAATTAAACCCAATATATAAAAATCTTCCTTCTCCTCTTCCATCCTTTCCTCTTCCCAAGAGAATGGTTTTCAGGTACTGCTCATTCTCCATCTCCTCCCTTTCTGTAGCACTCCCTTATAGTTATGTTAAAATTATTAATATTGTTCCACTTAACCACCGGCAAGCTGTTCACTCCTCTTGATAATTTGTTATTCAAGCTGTATGATTTTACTATTAGAATTTTATCTAGAATCGATTTCAAGTTTAATAGCATTTTGTTGCAACGTTATATTCAAATTACTCTCACATTCATCCTGAAAAAATTTCATTTAGATGTGCTATATTAGCTTATGGATGAAGCTCAGAGGATTCATGGTTGCCTAATAAATACAAAGCCCACGGTTCTGTTCCCTATACTGCAAGAACAACTGAACAAAATAATATTGTAGTTTTATATATAGATTTCTGGTTGACTATTTTAGAAGATGTTCTGCTTTTATTCTGATTATCTTTTAAATAATTAAAATTATGCATTATGTCTGGTATAAATACTAGTTAAGCTAATCCAAGCACTGAAGCTTGACAATTTTGAAACCTTTTTTAAGTCAATATTTTTGAACTTCTTTACTGTATTTTAAACATACAATTTGCACATCATACGGAGTCAGGTGTGATTTTTATTTATTTCATACTTTTGTGTGTAATGTTTATGTGTGCTTCTTTGTGTTAGTGTGCTTGTGCAACAGTGTGGGCATGTGTGGCTTAGTGTGCATACGGAGTTCTTAGGAAAACCTTAGGTGTCGAGGTTGAAGGTTTACTGCCTTCCACCTTATTTGTTATTTGCTAGCTTTCCTATCAGCTTCTGGGGATTTTCCTATCTTTAGCTCCCTTCTCGCTATAGAAGTACTGGGATTGCAGGGATTGCAGGCAAATAGCACTTTGTGTGGTTTCTGCAGGTCCAAAGTACTGTCTTCATGCATGTATGGCCAGCACTTCATCCACAGAGCTATCTCCCCAGCCCCAGCAGTGCTGCTTTGAAAATGATGTTGAGATCCCCACCCCCTCCACGCTACCTAGAACCTGCTTAAATGATTGGGAGATGATTTGTTTAGTGATGGCTCTGATTTTCTTTGTTAGACAAATATAGCCAAATCTTAAACCATCTGTCTTAGGCTTCCTTGAGTCCAAACTACAAGCTCAACAAATTCTCTGTGTGTCAGTGGGCTGCCTCTTTACCCTCCTGTGACACAGAGACACCAGCTGCTCAGTTTTCGGAGCAGAGTAGGTGAGTTCAGCCAACCATCCCATGCAGCGTCGTATGCACGTGTGGCTTAGCTGTCTGCAGAAGTTGGCTGAATCCCACTGCGTGATTAAACTTCCACACGAGCAGTCTAACTTGCCTAATCCCCTGCCTCTGATCTCCAACGTGTTCATTCAGGGCTCGGCAAGATTGCTACTATATTGGAGCTCAACTTTGTGTACCCATATCAAAAATGCCCCCAACTGAAAGCCAGAGTGATTTTGGGTGCACTCTAAGGTTTTCTTTCTCAAAAAGAACACTCTAACCTACTGTTGTCAGTTAACTAAAAATAGTTGCCTCCTATTTGTCATCTTTCATAGCTTCTTTTTTTGGCAGGAAGAAAAACATGGCATATATTCAATTAAGTTTGCATGATATTATTCTGAAGTTTTTTTTTTTTTTTTTTTTTTTTTTTTTTTTTTTTTTACAGTACATCTTACAATAAAAAAAGAAACCCTGAGATGTTAAACCAGATGGAGCAGGGTGCAAGTCTTAGCTCTGCTGTCTTCTTTTAGGATTAGAACTATCAATATATATTGGGCATGGAGATTAATTTGCATGCAAGCATATGTGGTGTTTTGACCTGTTTTACCCTCTTTCCTGATGCCCCTCTTGCCTGGCTTGCCCCTGGTCCCTTTCTCTTCCCTAAAAGACCATCATCTTCTTTAAGGTCATTAAAAATATTTTCACAAATGAAAGAAAACACAGCTCCGAACTGCAAATGCTATAATTCTATTTCTTTACTGTTAAGAAATACACCATAGTATTTATGGACTGTATTTTCTTCTTTAAAAATTTTTATCAGTTGACAGATACTTATACTGATTTCATATCTTGGTTATTCCAAATAATATCATAATAAACACAGGCACATAGTGATACATGTTTATACTGACTTCATTTTCTTCAGATACATACTCAAGTGGTCCAGCTGAATGGCACAATAGGTCTACTTTCAGCTTTCATGAACACAGTTACTTTCTGCTTGTGTGGCACAAGCCACACACTCACTCGTGTGGCACAAGTCACTCACTAGACACAGTGAGTAACATTAATAATGGGATACAAATGCAGAATTATTTATTTCTTTCACCTTGATCTAAAGATGCATTACTGTGCCTTTCATAGTTGTCTTGAATAACAAAGCTGATAGTGCCTATAAATTGTTTATAAAATGAATGGAATTCAACAAATAATAGCATTCCATTAGCTTATCTCCCTTTTAAGGTCTAGAGTGGTACAGTCAAAGACAGTCATAGTTTTTTCATAATCTACAAAGTCACTTGTTATAGTTATGACGATGTAAGAAAAAAAGAGTGGGTGAAACATGTTTAATTGAGCCTCTACTTACATTAACTGAAGCAGAGACAATTAAGACTAGTTACACAACCAAAATTCTATTCAGCATTTATTACAATGAGGAAAAGTTATTCAGAAAAAGAATGATGCTTTATTTTAATTGACCCAATTCTTCTAATTTTGGTTTCTGTTGCTGTGATAAAACACTGACAAACACTAACACGGGAGGAAAGGGCTTAATTGGCTTCCAGGTTAGAGCATGAAGGGAAAATCAAGTCCAAGTTGATCAAAGACCTCAACATAAAACCAGAGGCACTAAATCTGTTAGAAGAAAAAGTGGGGAAGAGCCTGGGACTCAATGACACAGGAGACAACTTCCTGAACAGAACTCCAATAGCCCAGGCCTTAGTGTCAACAATCAACAAATGGGACCTCATGAGGCTGAGAAGCTTCTGTAAGGCAGGAGACACTGTCAACAGCCTACAGACTGGGAAGAGATTTTCACCAACCCTTCATCTGACAAAGGTCTAATATCCAAAATATATAAAGAACTCAAGAAATTAAACACCACTAAACCCAACAACCCAATCAAGAAAAGGGGCTCAGAACTAAACAGAGAATTCTCAATAGAGGAACATTGAATGGCTGAGAAACACTTAAATAAATGCTCCACATCCTTAGTCATCAGAGAAATGCAAATCAAAACGACCCTGAGATTCCATCTTACTCCCATCAAAATGGCCAAGATCAAAAACTCAAGTGACAGCACATGCTGGCGGGATGTGGAGAAAGGGGAACACTCCTTCATTGCTGGTGGGATTGCAAATTTGTACAACCACTTTGGAAATCAATTTGGTGTTTCTCATAATACTGAGAATAGGGCTTCCTCAAGACCCAGCTATTCTACTCCTTGGAATATATCCAGAAGGTGCACCACCACACAACAAGGACATTTGCTCAACCATGTTCATAGCAGCCTTATTTGTAATAGCCAGAATCTGGAAACAGCCTAACTGTCCCTCAGTTGAAGAATGGATAAAGAAACTGTGGTACATTTATACTATGGAATACTACTCAACTATTAAAAACAAGAAAATTCTGAAATTTGTGGGCAAATAGACAGAACTAGAAATGATTATATTGAGTGAGTTAACCCAGACTCAGAAAGATTCACATGGCATATACTCACTCATGATTGGAAACTATCCCAACAGGAATGTCCCCTGAAAGTCTTCACTTACCAGGAGATTGGAATAGATGCAGGGACCTCCTACTGGGACTCTAGGTGAGAGAAGTATGGGAGAATAGGGAAATAGTAGGATCCACAGGGTCCTAGAAACTTACAAAAAGAACATCATGATGGGCGGATCTGGGCCCAGGGGGGTCTGCTCAAGCTACTGCACCAACCAAAGACAATACATTCAGTAAATATTGAACCCATACTCAGATCTAGCTAAGGGACAGGACATTATCCACAGTTGTGTGGAGAGTGGGGAATGACTCTGACATGAACTCTGGTGCCCCATATTTGACCACTTCCCTTTGGTTAGTAGGCCTGGTAGCACTCAGAGAAAGAATAGGACTTGATAGGCCATGACCATATGGTAAGCGAGGAGGTCCCCTTCTGTCACAGACCTAAGGGGATGGGAATAGGGTGAAAGAGGGAGAAAGGGAGGAATAGGAGGAGACAAGCAAGAGGATAAAAATTGAGATGTAATCTGAATAAATTAATAAAAAAGGTAAGGAAAAGAAGAAAAGAGTTTTGCTGGGTATAGTAGTCTGGGCTGACATCTATGGTCTCTTAGAGACAGCAAAATATTTTCCCAGTCCCTTCTGGCTTTTAAAGTCTTTGTTGAGAAGTCTAGTATAATTCTAATAGGTCTGCCCTTTTATTTTACTTAGCCATTTTTCCCTTGCAGCTTTTAAAATACTTTATTTGTTTTGTGTTTTATTTATTATACTGCAGGAAGATTTTCTCTTTTCATCCAATCTTTTTGGTGTTCTAGAAACTTTTTATATGTTTATTGGCATCTCTTTCTTTAGCTTAGGGATATTTTCTTCTATTTTGTTGAAAATATTTTCTGAGCCTTTGAGCTGGGAATCTTCTACTTCTTCTACTCCTACTATCCTTAGGTTTGGGCCGTTCGTAGTGTCCCAAATTTCTTGTATGTTTTGTGTTAGAAACTTTTTATATTTAACATTTTCTTTGACTGATGTATCCGTTTCTTCTACAGCATCGTCTATGCTCAGGATTCTTTCTTCTATCGCTTGCGTCTGTACTTTCTGTTCTCTTGCCTAGGTCTTCCGTCTTTGGGATTGCCTCAGATTGTGTTTTCTTTATTACTTTTATTTCCATTTTCAGGTATTCAGCAGTTTTATTCATTTCCTTCACCTTTTTTGATAGTATTTTCCTGTATTTCTTTACAGGCTTTATTAATTTCCTCTTTGAAGGCCTCCATCATCTTCATAAGATTGGATTTAAGGTCATTTTCTTGTGCTTCAGCTGTGTTAAGTTATCCTGGGATTGCTGTAGTAGTGTACTTCGGTTCTGGTGGTCCCTATTTCCCTGGCTCTTGTTGATGATTTCCTTACACCGGACTTTAGCCATCTGGTTTTCCCTGGTATTGGCAGGCCTCCAGCAATGCAGGCAGAGGTGCGGGTCAGAAAAAGGAGCACAGGGGGAGTATGTACAGCTCACAGCTGTTTAGAGTGCTGTGGAAGACCAGGCAGGCAGGGAATTGAGAGAGAAGGGGTCTCACCTGGTTGTTCCTGATGGCAGCAGGCCTCTGGGAATGCAAGTAGAGTTGTGGGCCAGGAAATGGAGTGCATAGTGGACAGGGCAGAACGTATTGATGCTGGGCTTGTGGGGGTAAGGGTGAGAGTGGGATGGGACTAGGGGGCTATAAGGGAACCCAGGTGGCAGCAAATTGTGACATAGAGGTCTCACTTGTTCAACCCTGGTAGCAGCGGGCCTCAGGGGATCAACAGAGAAATTTCTCCTTTTTTTTTTTTTTTGTAATTTTTTTTATTATGTTTCACTTTAAATGTATTCATTTGTATTATTCCACATGAATAAATTAAACTATATACAGCAGGAAGAACCACAAGACAATCAGGAATTATATAAATGTTACATTCATAGTGATTTGGCTTTTTGTATTTGGAAAACTTGAAGTAAACATCTTTCCTATCCTCTTGGGTCTAAATTTCCGAATGAAGATCAATATCTATCATATCTCATCTCTATTAACTTAAAACATCTACAACAGAGGAGTTTCTAATGGCAGAGGAGCACTTAAAGAAACATCCAACATCCCTAGCCATCAGGGAAATGCAAATCAAAAGTGACTTTGAGATTACAGCTCAACTACTTTTCGAAGGCAGCCTAGGCCCACATGTTCAGGGCTGGACTGCTCACAGTAGACTGGGCCCCCTACAATAGTAAGAAAAAGCTTGCCAGGCAGTAGTGCCACATACCTTTAATCCAAGCACTCTGGTGGCTGAGGCAGGTGGATCTCTGAGTTTGAGTCTAGCCTGGTCTACAGAATACCATGATAACCAGGGCTATGCAGAGAAAACCTGTCTCAAGACAAAGAAAAAAAAAAATAAAGAAAAATTTCCACAGATACACTCACAGGTCATTGAGACAGAAGTAATTCATAAACTGAGGTTCCCTCTGGCAAGGTGACTTTTGGTTCTGTCAAGTTGATGTTGAAATATGACACCATCTAAAAGTTTTTATTCTACTTTTTGAAAACCAGTGGGAAAGAAAGTCAAATATCTTATTTATTAACCATTTTTTTTTTTTTTTGGTTTTTGAGACAGGGTTTCTCTGTGTAGCCTTGGCTGTCCTGGACTCACTTTGTAGACCAGGCTGGCCTCGAACTCACAGAAATCCAGCTGCCTCTGCTTCCCGAGTGCTGGGATTAAAGGAGTGCACCACTACCGCCCGGCCAAATATCTTATTTATTAAACCATGAGCTTCATTGGGCAAGCAACTGTTTCCAGAAATCCCTTTGAATCCAGTGGGGCATGTAATTGTGGGAACTGCTTTTAGATTCTCCAGTTGTGAAAATTTGAAGGAAAGAAGTAACAGAAGGCTGGGAAGGTTGTTCAGTGGGTAAGAGCTGTTGCTGTACAGCAGTGGTTCTCAACCTTCCTAATGCTGCAACCCTTTAATTTCTCATATCGTGGTGACCCCAACCATAAAATTATCCCGTGGGACTTCATAACTGTAATTCTGCTTCTGTTATAAATTGTATGTAGATAACTGTCATGTAGGAGGTCTGATATGTGACCCCTGTGAAAGGGTCATTCCACTCTCAAAGGGGGTCTTGTCCCTCAGCTGAAGAACTGATGCTACACAGGCAGAAAAACTTAAATCTGAATTCCTCAGCCCCTACAATAGTTAAAAGCAGGGCACGGCTATGCATTTGCATGTAACCCCTGTGCTGTGGGCGGTGGAAACAGGAAGATAATTGGAGCTGGCTGTTGACAATGAATGACCACGTCTCTACGAAAACAAGACAGAGAGTGATAGAGCAGGGCATCCAAATGTCTTCCTCATTCTCCACACCTGAATGTATAAATCTTTTTCTTTTTCAATCTTTAAATGCGTCTCTGCTAAAAGCATTGACCGTTGTTGCTCGCTTTGATTGGTATGCATACGAAGACATCGCAAAGCCTTGCCATTTGAAAGACAAATGCCATTGAGCAGCGACTGTAGACATTCTAGAGGGCCACTATTACAATCGGTTATTCTAAAAGGTCACGAAGCTTCAGAGGGGACCGATTAGTTTTCCTAAGATCCATGATAATTGTATTATTATTGTCTTCAGACTTACTGTGTGGATTTTTGTGTTAATGGAGCAGAGAACTTCTGGAAATATAATTATTTGTGCTCTAGCAGAGGGATCTGTAGGCCCTGTAATTATTGTAATTGAGGACTACTGCTCTCTTTGTGCGACTTTACTTGATTAATGAAGATCTAGTCGATTAGATGCAGAGGAACAAAGCACATTTGCTCATCTTCACACTGAATTTTAGTGGTATTGTCTCCTCAGAAGAATTGAGGGCACTGGGATGTTGAAATCCTATGATATACAGCACCCATGAGTATAGGGTGTTATTAGCTTGGGGAATAGTAGTCATGCGCTCCACTCTGTTATTTTACATACATACACGCGTGTGTGCATGCACATGCGTGTACAAACATATCACGCACAGCAGCGTTTCAGCAAGTGTTACTACATTCACCACAGCAGCCTGCCCTAGTTAGCTTTAACTGCCAACTTGACTTACCCTAGATCAGATTGGCCTGTGGGCATGTCTGTCGAGGAGTATCCGGATTGTTAGTTGGTGTAGGAGCATCTAGGCCACTGTGGGAGGCACCATTCCCTGGGCTGTATGAGAAATCTAGCTGAGCATGAGCCTGCGAACTAGCCAGCAAGCAGCAACCTTCCACTGTCCCTGCTTTATTTTATTTTCTTTTATTTGCCTGTGAATGAGTTCCTTGGTCAGAAGTAATGTTCTGTGGAATTGTAAATAGATCTGCCTTGAGTAAATAGTTCTGGCTTGAGTTCCTGCCCTGACTTCCCTCAATCAAGGACTAGACCTGTAACCTGAAATAAACCCATCCCTCTGGTAATTGCTTTTGGTCATGGTCTCTGTCATACCAACAGGCTAAAACTAGAATCTAGACCCATAAGATGACAGTGAAGCAGAATTTCTGATCACCATGATGCGTTGCTCTCACACTGCCGAAGTGTTCATGGTAAAGCAGGCGTAAGTAATACTGCTTGCTACCAGTCCCATGAAGAGCAGTGAGAACAACGCATGATGCTTGATAATTAACGTGCATCGTTTCTACTAAAAAATATTTAAATAAGTAAGCTATAACGGTGGCAGCTATGACTTGTTTTCCATGTCTCGTGATGGCATCACATGACCCTTATTGAACAATTGACCCTGTACAATGTAGATTCACAGGACAAGTAAACATTATCAACCCAGATGAATGCCAGATAAACACTGGATTGTGTTCCATGAGGGAGACTCTGAACTGTAGAAAACCAAATCTTTTTTAATGCACGCTAAGAAGGTCTACCATTTTTGTGTATAAGGGAAACATCTTTATGACACTAGACAGTAACATTTACTACTTTTGATTTTACATTAAAAAAACACTGTTTTTTTCTTTAAAGGCAGTAAACAGACCTGTCTTGTTCTGTGAGTAGAAGCAGTATTTCTCAAAGCTTTTTGTAGTGTTACAGCCCTGAAATAGACATTTAGAAGAGGAGAGGCCACACCTTACATCAAAACTGTACAGAATGATGCAAAACATATTGTTAAATATTTCACTATAATATACACATGTTCATAATATCTTTGCTCGAAAATATTTTCTGTGGACATTCCATTCTGTTGATAGGTGTGATCAATCTAACAGAGGTTAGAAAAATAGATCTAGTTAGTCTCCTAATTATTTAGATCAACTAATATAAATTATTTTAGCAGAGATGTTCAATTATGTTGTACTTAGCCAGGTCACCAGCAGAATAAAGGTGACTACCTATAGCAGTCTGTTCTGGAAGGCCAGGTGGATTTCAACTTTAGGTTCTGTAGTGACACCTCCAGGTGACCTGAGGCATTGTTACAGGCACATGAGCACTATCCACCATTAGAGACCCTGTTGGTGTATACCCATCAACGCCTTGAACTGTAAATTAAGCTGATAATGATTTCCAGGGTGAAGTCATGTTGTTATTATTAGAGATAATGTCACCCGCAAATTGTATTCTGCCTTTTCAAGCTAAATGACCACGCTGTTGGAGTAATTATCTACATGCAGAGATAATAAGCCAAATATCACTTAAGTGGCTTGTCCAAGGAGCCAATTACTAACCCACCTGAATGAGGTCCTGTAGTGGTATTAGGACGACGCTATGATGACCTATACTAATGCACAAGTCACATTGTCCTATTTATCTGTGTCACCATCTGGACAACTTTTGTTGAACGATAGCTGTGAGAATTTGGGATCATAAAGCATGGGTGACTTGGAACACAGGGTCATCCTTTGATACTTTTGATTGATTTCTTGGTTAGGTAAAAGGAAATGGCAATCAACTATGGTCAGATTGAATGCGATTGAGAATAGTGACTGAGCAGACACATCAATCAGTTAAATTATAGACACAGTGTTTCAGGAGCAAAACACTAATACTTTCATCAATAAAGATGCCTAATGATGTTCTAGTTTTTTTCCTAACGATGTTCTGAATGGCAAAAGAATATTAATGCCTTATCCCTTCCATATTCTCCTGGCTATAAGATAATATTTCTCCCAGTCTAATTACAGATCCAACTTGTGCTGAGATATGGAGGGATGACGTGTGCCTGTGAAAGGACACTTCAACACCACTTATGGAGACCCATTATATCATCTACGTCAGTACCATGAGCCACTATGTAGAGACTCAGCAAATATTATAATAAACAGCGGATCCTGAAGTTTGTGATCCAGGAACATGTCAGTCCAACCTGAGAACCCAGGTAGCCAAACTGGAATTAAGGACGAAACTTCTAGGCCCTTTAGGCTGCCGTATGAATGCATAGGGTTTATTAGAGAAAAATATAAGTTTTGTATAGGCATGGATTGGTGTCTAGAGGCCACTTCCCGAGATTGCTAGATTCTCATGTCCCGGAACAACAACAACAAAATTGAATTAGGGATAAATTGGATAGATAGAATAGAGTTGTTGTTTGGAAATCAAAAGCACTACTGAGAACGTAGAAGGCTGGAGAACTTTGGCTCAGATCCCTGGGTCTCGTGTGCTATGCCCTTACAGAGCACTGACAATACAAAACACTATTCTAATGTTTGGAGACCAGGTTTGTTTGCACATGTGTTTTGTTACAAGTAACCTGCAATCAGGGTTGGGGGTTCAAACTTCCTCTGCTGTCTGCTGTATTATATAACAGAGAATGAAAATATGTACTAAGTGGGAAAACCTGCAAAGCAGTACCAGTAAAATTTAGAGCCATACAAGCATGTACATTTCTTCACTCTTTTCACTTTGGTGTGTAAAGTTTTAGTTACGGCAAGAATACAGGAGTATAAAATAAAAAGGCTACAAATAGGAAAGTAAGACGTTAAAGTGTTCTTATGTGTGCATGATATAGTTCTGTGTAAAAAGATTCTAAAGCCTGTACCAGAAAAAAATTTCAATTTGAACAATAGTTTTTTTTTTTTTTAGCAAAGTAGCATGAAACAAAATTATACAAAAGCAGTAGGCATCTTGTGCTCCAGTAAAAACAGGCTGAAGATGAAATCAGAGTAATAATACTAGCCATAATTCCACAAAAATACCAGAGATAAGCCTATGGAAAGGCATGGAAAGACTTACACATTAAAAACTTGAATAAAATGAAGAAACATTGAAGAAAACACTAGAAGATGAAAAAAAAAAAAAAACCCTCTCACATTCATGGATTGGAAATTCAGTGTTATTAAAAATCAAAGGCCATTCTTCCCAGAAATGTAAAAACAGTCCAAAAGAAAATAAGAAAACAAAAAAGACACTGCAGGACCAAAATAATCCTCATTGTAAGGAATAATTTCAAAGATGGGGGCGCTGAGGAGATTTCTCGGTGGTTAAGAGTTTATTTCTAGAGAACTCAGGTTTGATTTCAGGCACCCACATCACAGCTCACAGCTCACAGCCATCTGTAATTCCAGTTCCAAGTGTCTGACTCCCTAGTCTGGCCTCTACAGGCACTTCACACGTGTGGTGCACAGACATACATGTAGGACAAACACCTGTACACACACACACACACACACACACACACACACACACACACACACACAAATTAAACAAACCCAGGCTGCAAACATGTTTTTTTTTTGTTTTTTTTGTTTTTTTGTTTTTTTGTTTTTTTTTTAAACCAAGACATAGAAAACATACATTGAAAAGAATGGATGAAATGATGCTGGATATCAAGATATGTAACGCGAGACTATTAATGGCTCCCATCTTCTACAGATTATCAAATCCAAATGTGTCCAAGATCTTCCCAGAAGGAGTGAAACTGTGAAGCTGAAGAAAACATTCAAGATGTAAGTAACTAAGGACTCCAGTTGCTCAGCAAACAATGTCAATAGTTTACAAATGGGACCTCAGGTTATTTAAAATCACCCACCCACTGACTCCAAAGGCAGCCTATGAATTGAAGAGAGTCTTTACTCTCTCTGCCCTCAACTTCAGATAACACCTGGAAAATATCGAGAACTCAAGACCTACCACCGGCAATCAAATAACTGAATAAATGATTGAGTGAAGGCAAGGAATATATAACGTTCTCAAAATATGAAATACCGTCATATGACTCAGACCTCCAGCCTCATTCAAGGCACAGAAATGCAAATTAGGATTGAAATTCCCAGTCAGAATGAGAGTCATTAAGAAAACCAATAAATGTTTGTGACAATGAACACAAAAAGAAAAACCTATATACTGCTGATGGGAGTGCCAACTAATCCAGTTACTATGGAAATCCATATGGAATTATGTTCACAAACTAAAATTAACTCTACTGTATGACTCAGTTATCCAGTAACAGAGGAATTTAATTTTTAAAAATTTTTATTTATTTCACATGTATGGACGTTTTGCCTTCATGTATATCTATGTACCAGGGCCGTGCAACGGCGTCAAGGACAGAAGAGGATTTTGGATCCCTTGGGGCTGGAGCTGCAGAAGGTTATAAGACAAGGCAGTCCACGGGTGTTGGAAATTGAACCTTGTTCCTCTCAAAGAACAGCCAGTGCTCTTAACTGCTAAGCCACCTCTGGAGCTCCGGAATTGATATTTTTTAAAAAATGTTATTCATACACCATGAAAATTGTTTCAACCTTCAAGAACGTGCACAGGACTTTTGCAAATGGAATTAATCACATTAAGCAAATGAAAACATCTTTGTCACTTAGATTGTACTCTTGGCACTGTGCTTTCTCAATTTTATTGGTCCCAGGGGGAAAAATCATTAGTGGTAAACTTTGAGTTACAAATTTGACTGTGGCATTTTCAATTCAATTAGTTCAGCTCCATCCAGGTAAGGCCATAGAGTAGAAGCTGACTCTGCATGACGTGGCAAATGAGAAACAGCCTATCCAACAATACATTGCTTTACAGATAGAAAGAGTAAAAGAACTTTAGAAATTACAAATGGAGTGGCAGGATGGCTTGAAAGTGTGGAAAAAAATAGAAGGGTGAGTCAGTGAAAAGATTTAAGCAGCACAGGGCTCCAAGAGTGATGCTCTGCAGCGGTTGAGAGAGGAAGAGAGAAGGCTATGTGAAAGGGAAGTCGGAAAGTTCTGTGAAAGGAGACTGGCAAGGACAAGAAAATCTACTCAACATAGTATGGCAAAATCCTCACCAGATCTAGTGAGAGAAGTGAACAGCCATGTCCTAGAGACACGTGTGACATGCACATGACCAGAGAAAACATCTCCAAAACACATTATCGTCAAGATGCCTAAAGTAAAATACCGTTTTAAAAGCTGTAAAAGAATAGGGAGATCTCACTATGGCCTACAGATCGGAATAGCATCAGTTCTTTAACAGAAAGTCTAAAGCCAGTAAGGCATGGAAAATATACTTCAAGCCATAAAAGCAAACAAACTTAGATCAATATTACTATTTCCAGTAAAGCTTTAAAAATTGGAGAGAAAAATTAAAACTCCTACCATCAGTAAAAATGAACACATGACATCAGAAGATTTAGGATATAGCAAAGGCTATTTTAAGCGGCAATTTTGTTAAGTTTAGTATTTTAAATATATAGAAAACTCTAGAAAAGAATGTTAAGCTTTCCATTTTTATTTTGTTTTCTAATGATCTTAATTGAAATAGATTTACATTGCTTATCTCTCCCCTTCCTCTCTCCAGGGCCTCTCAGTTATCCCCCTCAAATCCCTCCCATGCGTTCCTCAAGCTGATAGCCTCTTCATAGCCACACACAAATATGTATGTATGTATGTATGTTGGTATGTTGGTATGTATGTATGTATGTATGTATGTATGTATGTATGTATGTATGTATATGTTCATTCATCAAAATGGCAATAGTTGCTTCTTTAAGATCGAGTCATGAGTACTTACAATTACAGGCATCTGATTTTTGACAAAGAGGTAATCTACACACTGGAAAAAAGACAGCACCTTCAACAAATGGTTCTGGGAAACTAGATATACACCAGAGAAGAACAAAGTTAGGAAGGGAAAAGATACCACCAAATTCATTTTATGAAGTTAATATTGCTCCAACATTAAACCCTAATATACAGCATTAACAACAACAAAATAGTGTTAAAATTTCCCCAATTAGCATACACATAAATGTTTTCAATAAAATATTTGCAAGCTGAATGGAGATACATTAAGAAGACCATACAGCAAGACCAAAATTACTTTATTCTAAGGGTAAAAGAATAATTCAACACATACCAAAGAATAAGTATAAAACAAGACATCAGTAAACTGAAAGACAGAAATCTCTTGACCATCTCAACTGACAGAGAAAAGTCTTATGACAAAATGTACACCCATTAACAATAAAAACCCTAAAGTACTAGGAATGGAAGAGCATACCTCACCATAATAAATTCTATTCTATACAGTTGTATAGGCAACACTGTGCCAAATGAAATTGCACTTAAAGCATTTCCTCTAAAATCAGAAAAGACACAAATGTGTCCACTCTCTCTGCTCTTATTCAATATTGTGTTCAGAATCATAGCTCAAGGAAGACTATAAGGGATAGAAATAAAAATGACACAAACAGGAAAGGAAGAAGTCATTCCCACATGTATATGATAGAATCGTATACTTGAAAGACGCTGAAGACTACACTGTAAAACTCTTAGACTTGATAAACAATTTTGGCCAAGTAATTGGATACAACATCAATGCCTAATAATGAATACATCTCTACATACCAAAAAGGAACTTGTTGATAAATAAATAAACATCATTTCTATGAGTTGAAAGAGTCTTGGGTACACACCTAAAGGACTCCATATCCTATTACAGAAACTACCTGTTCATCCATGTTCATTACTGCTCTGCTCGTAACAGTCAGGAATCAGGAACAGCCTAGATGTCCATCAAGTGAGGATGGATAACTAAAACGTGGTATAAGTAAGCAGTAAAATATTATCCAGTTAGTAAAAAATGAAACACACAGATAAATGGGTGGACCTGGAAACAGCCATCCTGAGTAAAGTGCCCAAGGCCCAGAAAGTCAAACATCATGTGTTTTCTCTCATTGGCAGATGTTAGCTTTGGGTCTTTAAATGTGTGTGTTTTATTTGGAATACTCAGAGAGGTCAGGAAATTACTACGGGGGCCATGACGAGGAAGTTTCAAGGAAGAAGAATGAAAATGCTGCTGACCGTTTGTGGGCTTAGCCTTTTTCATAACTGCAGTCACTCTGGCACGGGACTTTAGTAGGTGATGCTTATGCATACTGCAAACCCCACTGCACTAAGCTAAGAATGCAATTTGAGGCAAGAGGGATTTAGAACAACAAATGGCACTTCTGAGCATCATCAAATGCTTTTCTATGTTGTCTTCTCTCCTACCCACTGGCTCAGACTTGGAAACTAACTACAATTAAAGCTTAGTGAAAACTTTGTTACTACAACTGGCACCTTCGTGGTTCCTTTAACCAATCCACAGGTGGTGCTTTCTTATATTATTAATAAAGCTTCCACAATATTTAAAACACCGTGTGAGAGTCCCAGTTCTATTCCTTAAGGTCTCTGTGTGCTGCACAGAGCCAGGATAGGAGGTCAGAGGTTATCTACAACATGAATGTGTTGCTCTTTGAGGCCTTCTTCGCTTCTCTGCAAGAAATTAATTTTCTGAAACAACGAGGACAGTGTTCTCCCTGATGAACAAAAAGACAACTAGATACAAATATTGCTTTCAATGTGTAAGGTTTTAAAAAAAAATCTTGATTACTCTGGAGGAGATAGGGACGAGACTTTACATTCTTAACTGGAAAAGAGCAGTTGGAAACATGCCTTGGCACAGGGGTAGGAGGTGGCAGAAAGAGTGTGTTCACAGAGGTAGAGAGACCGGAAAGGAGATGTTATGGCTCTCGCTGCTACTCCGCATGGAAAACGATGTGCTGTTATCATCCTCAGCACAGACGCTTCATCACTGAAGATGAACAAATCTAAAAATATTTCCCTCTGAGATGCCACCCTTTTCTGTTTGTGGTACTTAAACATTAACTTATAGAGTCTATAATGGTTAGTGATTATAGCATGTTCAAATAATTTGCTGAAAGGTTGGAGCTAATGAGACAGTTCCTGACCCCTGAGAAGGGTAGGCAGAGTCACTTTGCTAAATCTCACCGAGAAAGCAACACTGAAGTCAGGTATAGTGGTGCAGGCCTGCCATCCAGCACCTAGGTAGGGCAGTGTGGAGGACCAAGAGTTTAAAGGCATCCTTGTCCTTGGCAACATAGTAATATTGAGTCCAGTCTGGGAAACATGGAACCCTGTCTCTCAAAGAGAGGGGGAAAGTTTGGAAAGTTGGGAGGAGGAAGATACTATGTATCCTATACTATATAGGTGTACAGGAGACACACAGTGCAGAGGTGACACTAAAGGGAACTTGTTCAAGAAACAACAAGGAGGCAATTGTGCATGGAGTATCATAGGGAAGATTTGCTTAGAAGTAAAGGTGCCGAGATGCGATCCAGATCCTAGAAAGTCGTTATGTGGAGAGACATTGGAGAAATGAAAGAAAGGCAGAGAATCTATCTGACTGTGCCATGACATGACCTGACTACTACAGTCAGAGCTGAGTTCGGTTTTTATTTTCTGATATAAACAGTCAGGATAACAACAACAACAACAACAACAACAACAACAACAACAACAACAAAAAGAACAATAGTAATAACATTTACAACAACAACAATAATAATAATGCCCTCTCATATTGGGGAGAGTTCTCAACTGCAGACTCACATTAGCTCGTATTAAACTCCTCAGCTTGAGAGAGGTCATTCAGCAAGTGACCAGAGCCAGAGAAGAAGTAAGTCACAGACAGCACTAATGTTGCAAAGGCAGAGAGAAAGAGGAGTGACCTGAACCTGGGATGTTCAGGTGTCTGGTGGGAAGACTAGGGATTGAGGAATATGCAGAAGAGAAGTAAACAAGACAAAAGCAATAGCTTCAGGACCAGGAGGCCTTACAAGAGCTGATGACTTCTGCCAAGCGTGTTCATCAAGCCAAAGCCTGGGGTGGGGGGGGGGGGGGAGCGGGACGGAGGTTGTATTGCCAGAAACCAGAACCGTGACTCCTTTGATACACTGGTTGCAGCCCCAGACCAGTCTTCACAAGTCCGCTCCTGGACAAGAACCCACAACGACTGTTCCCTTTGTCCTTTCATCAGGGCCTTGGAGAACGTCTTGGGATGTTTTGACTCTCCACAGAGGAGGAACACCAAGGGTGGCATTGATTAAACGAAATGGCCCATTAATATAAAAATGAGCCTTCAGATGAGGTAGATCTTTTGATCTGTCTCATTTAGAACTGTGTGAATGCTTTTTGCAGTTTATAATTTTCATATGTTGTCTTACCAAAAAAAAACGTTGAATTTTTTTTTTCCTGTCACTAAGGAGCCTGTATACAAAGAACTCACACGAGAAGAATTCCTGCTTCATCTCTGCCCCGGAGATATCAGCTGGGCGACCTAGCCACCATGGGCTATGCCACTTCCTATCACCCCGACACTGTGGGTTATTGTCAGAACGTGACTCTCCTTGTGCCCATAGAATATTTTTTATAAAGGCTTTCATTAATTTTTATCCAGTGTCTTCATGGTGCTTCTATTTTCTGAAACCTTGAAAATGTTCAGAAACTGTAACAACCATGATAACATTTACAACTTATTTTTGACAGTCCTAGCATTTTCCAATTCAATGTTGCTTCCCAAAAGACAGGGAAACTTTTTAACGATGATTTACAAGAACTCCTTGACACGCTGGGCCTGGCAAAGGGCAGCACAGAACATAACTCTCCCTAAAGCACAATAATCAGAACAGAGGAAAGTTCAAGTTTGTAACTAACGGGGCTCTTCTTTTTTAATTCATTAAAGGGAATGGGAGCTATGCACAGATATGTGTCCAAGTCTTTTCTTGTTTGCTTTGAAAGAAATAATTCAGGATGACCTGATGAAGATAAGCAAGGGTCCTAGAATTACAGCCTTCTCCTGCCTCTCATTAACTAGCTTTCTTTGAGAGAACCAATTAAGTAGAACGATGCTATTTCTTTTTTTTTTTTTTTTTTTTTTAGGGAGAAAAGGGTTTATTTGGCTTATGCTTCCACATCACGACGCTATTTCTTTAAAGCTGCTGGGAGAGGATTCCTACGCATGTTTCCTAAGATTGTAAACTTAATAGATTAATGTAATTTGTGTGGTGAGCATATTTGACTGCTTTTCATAATTTAACAGTTTATCAGGCAAAGAACCTGAAGTTAACTTTGTTTTTCTTTTCTACATATGAAAGTACCTGGTTGGTATATACAAAGAACACCACAACAATAATTAGGTTTGATTTAATATCTTTTTAAAACTTTTGTAGTGTATTATATACTTTTTGTTCATCAATGAGTATAACAATTTTATGCTTATTATTCCAAATAGCAAATGATTACTATTATGTGTTATAATACCTACAAAATTAAGAACTTCAAGAAAAACATGAATATTTTGGACATTGATTTAGATAAAGTAGTGATAGCATATAGTCAGTGATTTGTGTACCCATAAGTTATTTTATCAACAATTTCAACTTCATTCTCTGATTTCTTTTATCAACAATAATTTTAATTCAGGCAGAACTGTTAATATTTATTTTTGTAAAGATGACCAGTGAGTGTTACCTAGTGGAGTCTCATAAATAAGTTCTGACTTCCATATGCTAAACATTAAAATTATTTGCAGTAACTGCTCTATACTGTTTTACACAAATCTCTTGGACAAGTCTTATAAATAGTCTAGTTTTTGTTTTAAATGTTTCCATTTTATCATTGGATGCTTTTAAATAAATAGGTTTTTAATGAAAGTAAATCCTGTGATCTTAATGCTCATATTAAATATTCTCTGTATTAAAATTTTAATAAAATCAATATTTGATTATTATTTATCAGGGTTGGGTCAGAAATAAAAGTATTTATTATTTTAATACATTAAAAAAAGATGACCAGTGAGCTTATGACTATCAAAATTCATTCTAATTACTTACAGATTAGGTCACCTTTACATGTGCCAAACTTGATTAATTACTATAATGTTCACACAGGAGGGTAAAGCCGGTTTGTAGAATTTGTTTCTTTGAGTAAAAAGATACACTTGCTTATAACCTATATATAGGGAGATAGTATAGTATAGTATAGTATGTATTTTAACCGTGGGAAAAGCAAGCCATGTTTCATTTGTTATGAAAGATGACGCAGGCTGCTACAAGGAAAATGGACTGTAGGGGAAGACTGATCTACTCACATGGTTAAAAACTTGACCGTTTCCTGAAAGGGTGGGAGAAAAGTCGTTGATTTTGTTGTTCAATTCCATGATGTCAGTTGTAGGAAAAGAATTCTCTATCAGTGTACAAAGGGAAGAAAGCATGAAAAAGCAAAAGTAACCCATGAAGGTAATTACGTTTGTAAAAAATGGGGTGCTACAACCAAGCCAGGCTGTGAGCACAGAGAGCAGGAAACACACGAGTACTGTTTTCTCATTGGTTGGGTCTGACCCCATATTCTTTTGTGGCTGGCTAATTTAAAAAGAATTGCTGGCTATTATGAATAAAGCAGCTATGAACATGGTTGAGCATATGTCCCTGTTGTGTGGTAGGGCATTTTCTGGGTATAGTCCAAGGAGTGGGATAGCTGGGTCTTGAGGAAGCCCTATTCCCATTTTTTGGAGAAAGCGCCAGATAGCTTTCCAAAGTGGCTGTACTAGTTTGCATTCCCACCAGCAATGAAGGAGTGTTCCTCTCTCTCTACATCCTCGCCAACATGTGGTGTCACTTGAGTTTTTGATCTTAGCCATTCTGATAGGTGTAAGATGGAATCTCAGTGTTGTTTTGATTTGCATTTCTCTGATGACTAACGAGGATGAGCATTTCTTTAAGTGTTTCTCAGTCATTTGATATTCCTCTGTTGAGAATTCTCTGCTTAGTTCTGAGCCCCATTTCTCAATTGGGTTGTTTGGCTTTGTGGTGTTTAATTTCTTGAGTTCTTTATATATTTTAGATATACACATGAACAGACCTTTGTTAGATGACAGCCTAAGTGTCCCTCAGTAGAAGAATGGACTAAGAAACTGTGGTACATTTACACTATGGAATACTACTCAGCTATTAAAAACAAGGAATTCTCGAAATTTGTGGACAAATGGATTGAACTAGAACTTATCATAATGAGTGAGTTCACCCAGAAGCAAAAAGAGACAAATGGTATATACTCACTTATATTGAGACACTAGTCCAAGTGATACGTCCCATGAAAAACTTTACTTACCAGGAAAGTGGGTCAGAGGAGAGGACATCCTATTGAGACTTTAGGTGAGAGTAGCATGGAAGAATGGGGAAATAGAAGGATCCAGAGGGTCCTGGAAACCTACAAGAAGAACTTTACTACAGGCAGACCTGGGTCCTGGGGTCCTCCTAAAACTAAGGCACCAGCAAAGGAGAATATAGGCAGTAAACTTCGAACCGCTACCCAGATCTAGCCAATGAACAGGATATTCTTCACCGTTGAGTGGAGAATGAGATCTGACTCTCACACGAACTCTAGTGCTCCCTTTTCTGACCACGTCTCCTGGATGGGGAAGCCTGGCGGCACTCAGAGGAAGGATAGCAAGTTACCAAGAAGAGACTCGATAATCTAAGAGCATATATAGGGGGAGGAGGTCTCCCTCAACCACAGACATAGGGGAGGGGAGAAGGGAGGAAGCGGGAGGGAGGGAGGAATAGGAGGATACAAGGGAAGGGCTAACCATTGAGATGTAATATGAATAAATTAATAAAAAATACAAAAAAAAAAAAAAGAATTGCTGTATAGAAATGAAAGGTAGAACATTCCAGGAATGTAGCAAGGCCCTTGGGTAGACAAAAGCTTTATCAAGTTGGGGAGATTAAAAGACTTTCATATAACATTTACAAAGTGGGGGTTAAATGATTTGAATCCTTTTGAATAAAACTTTTGCAAGATGGGGGAGATTATGGAATATTGGCCACTGGCAGGATGGCTAAATTGACTGATAGTTAGGTGTAACAAAAATTGTCACAAAAATATTCTGATTGTGCCAGTTTCTGCCCAAATTGCAATGCCCACATTTAACCATTTGTTTCCATGAGTTTGTAGAGACTGGGTAGAGCACACAATTGCTTATAAAGATAATGTGCCAGTCTTAGACAAATTGTCTGAGGGTGGTCATGTGAGCAATAGTAGAAAGTAAACAAATACACGACACACTCCGAGGTCAAGCGCATAAACGTCATTATTGTCCTGGATTGGAAAAGACTGACTGACAAAAAGTGAAAGGATTTTGAGTTGAGAAGTTAATGTGTGATTGTTTCATGGTCAAGGAGAAAGTATCAGAGGAGGAGGGCTTATGAGAAAGGTCTTGTTTGGTCATGTAGGGACTGAATAACTTGACAAATAAGTAAAAATGTCAGATAATCTAATAAAGATCTAAAGATCTAAAGAATCTAGCTGATGGACAGGACATTCTCCACCACTGAGTGGAGAGTGGGGACTGACTTTCACACAAACTCTGGTGCCCCATTTTTGACCACATCCCCTTGATGAGGAGGCCTGGTGGCACTCAGAGGAAGGATAGCAGGCTACCAAGAAGAGACTCGATACCTTATGAGCATATACAGGGGGTGGAGGTCCCCCTCAGTCACAGTCATAGGGGAGGGGAGTAGGGGGAAAGTGGAAGGGAAGGAGAATTGGGAGAATACAAGGGATGGACTAACAATTGAGATGTAATACGAATAAATTAATAAAATATTAGGAAAAAAAAAAGACTCTAAAGATCCCTGAGGGAGGGATCAGGATCAGATTAACTTGTATTTTTTATGCTGCTCACTTTCAAAGTTATAATTTTGAATTTGTTATAATTTTAAAACTGGGAAGCATGAAATATGCAAATTAGTCTTCTCTGCTTTCAGAATAAATGAGAAGGCTGAGGTTTTTAACCCTTAATAGATTAGTGCAGATATGTCAATTATGCAATGTCACAACTACCTCTGGATTTCTATCTACTATTAGTTCTTTCAATTAGCTGTCAATCTTTGAGATGGCAGAATCTTATCCATTCAGAACCTCTTTACTGCAGTAGCATCTGCAGTGTGATGGCCACATGTGACGAGATCATCATGGGTAGAGTGTACTCAGCTTTTGGTGTCAATCATCTGTAATGGCATTCAATAACACACACTTAAGTCTGTCTTTCTTTTAGTTTTCTGAGCAGGTAGTCATCTTTCACTCATGCCATCAGTCTCTATTCAATTTCCTTAGCTTCCCTCGGCTTCTTAAGTTAGCTGAGAAATGGCCCTCTGCATTTTCTGGGTATACAGAGACCGAATATTTATGGATGGTGTTCAGGTCCTTTGCCTTTTGTGTTGCTTAGGAAGAGCACAGGAACCAGTTATGAGAGTTAGTTGTCTGCTAAGTTAATATATTTTGAAGAAATGTTTTTCTTGATAGTTGAACTAATGTTCAGTCAGACACAAGGATGATCAATGAACAAATATTAGAAGTACTAATGGTCACTGGAGAAACTCAGCTCTGCCCGTGTCGAAACTTTAGCAATAGGGACTTTTAACACTAGTTTCTTTAATCTGGAAACAGTTTCCGAATAGGTAGATAGGTTTTATACATGTCTTTGAGTTTATTACTGGTAGAAAGTGGATATTATGAGTAGAAATAGCCTGATTGGCTAAATGCCAATGAAGAAGGTAGAAAAAAAATTAGTGGCAGCTTGTAGTTTGTCAAGTAAATTCATCTTTCAGGCCAACTGGAAAATTATTTTTCCATTTACCTCAGAACATGAGTCCATAATTAACCCCTCTGTGTCCTTCCTTTCACCCAAGGACCACAAAGCATGTAGCTTGCGTGAAAACAAACCTCTTTATCTTTTAAGAAAATTATCATTGCATTTCATTTTAAAAATAGAGAATTTATGATGGCATTTCTTTGCCCTAAATTTTTACTCTCACAAAATTCTACGCAAAATCATAATGTAGTGTTCAAAACCTCTAACAAACAATAAATAGATGCAAGTTAGACCTTATGGTTTTTTTTTTTTTTTTTAATTGTGAGGATCCGATGTTTGATTTTATGTTGAATTTTGTTTTAGGCTGTCTAAGCCATCCCAACTCTTTGACTTCAGCATAGTCAGCTATAAATTTCCTTAGTAGAGATCTTATCTTGTCATAATCAGAACCCTCATAAGGCCTTTATGTGTCTAGACACTAGGAGGAATTAAGTTAGAACATTCCTAGTCCAAGACTTTCAAACCTCTTTATTGTTATAGTTTTAGAGTCTAGGTTCCTCTTCCAAACTCAACAGAGTTACAGCTATCAAACTTTCTTATTTTGAAGAAGAATTGGGCAAACTTGATAATCTTCAAAGATTTTAATGATGAATGCTACTTTGAATGCATCTTCCTCCTTAAGTGTAGGCTATTTAACCCTAGATTTCTATACTGAATTTTTTCCTTCTAACCATTATAACCTCCCTCAGGATTCAGGCAAATACCTGGTACAGAGTGGCAATACTACAAATACTCATTAAAACATGACTGCTAAGATGCTTGAGATGCTAATCATCAAAATGGATCTAAATTATGGTGCCTATGCCTATGACCATCATAGGCAAAATATAACCGTAGTGACGAGAAAATTTAGAGTAAGTTCCCTCTACTCGGTCTCCTCTCTGTTGCTATGATGAAGTACTATGGCCAAAGCTATATAAGGAAGAAAATATTTATTTAGTTCATAGTTCCAGGTTACAGTCAATCTCTGCAGGAGAGAAAGATTGCTAGAACTTGAAGTGACAGGGCAACATCACGTTCACAGCTGAGAGCAGAGAGCAGAGAGTCAACACGTGCTTGCTCATGCTTAGCTTGCTCTCTCCTTTTCCATTCAGGCCGGAGTCTATTCTGAGAAGTGATGTCACCTATGTCAGGGTGGAGTCTTCCTATCTCAATTAATCCATTTGGGGAAAATCCTCATAAGCATGCCCCAAGGCTCATCTCTCATTGTGACTCTAGATTGTGTCAAATGGTCAACAATAAGAATCCATCGCAAAAGTTATAGCTAAGTGCCTTTGCAAATCCTTAGCCATTTAGAATAGATTTCTACCTGGAGTCAGTGTGAAGTGATTTGCTTGCATTTCCTTTGACTTGGAAGTGCTAAGTGAGTGCTGTACATTTAATATTTTATTACATTTATTTATCTCTAGGTGTGTGCAGGCAAATGTGCATGTGACATTGAGAAGACAAGCTTCAAGGTGATGTTCTAATCCCACCATGTGGGTCTTAGGGTATGAACTTGGTTCTGGGTCTTGCCAGTAGATACAGTTACCCAATGAGCCATCTCCCCAGCCAAAACTTGATATTTTAAAAGATTCTTTCTCTCTTCCTGGCCATATACTGCATAACTTTTGGTTTAACATAAATGTTAGCAAATCCAAAAAAGAACAAACTGCAATCCTCTGAAGACATTTACTGGGATAAAGATACTGTGTTTGCACTGCTGGAAACACAGCCAAACTCTTCCACAGACTTTGTGGGAGCAGCGTTTACATAACTAAGTACAGGAGGGACCTCGTTAAAAGGCAGTGGGAATCAGAGCTGAAAGTCTGTCTGCATCTGCCATCTCCCTAACCAGGAATTACTGAAACTCCAGCTGCAGGAACCTAAACCATTGCCTGCCACTCCAACAAGTTTTCATGATTAAACAGGCAGCCACTTTTTATTCTCTTCCCTAAAATTCTGAAAAGGAGAGAGAGGAGAAACATGTAGAACTTAGTCTGTAATTGTATTTTTCACTTGTATTTGATTGAGGTCTTGTTTCTATTATTCTTTCTCATGAAGGTACAAGAGATATGAGTTCCAGCACTTGTATGGTTTGAAAGAAAACTGCCTTAATGGCAATCAGTTGAGGCTTTCTTGCCAATCTCTGCATATGAGGAGCAGGCTGAGCAGTGCCCAGCTACTCAGCGTTGAAGATGATCCATCTGACTTCCCTGAAAGGCCTTCAGGAAGTATGCCTTATAAGCCATCCCCCTTGTATTGACAAATTTCAAAGTACTTTTCACTTCAGAAATTTTGTCTTAAGTTTGAGTTGAGTGAAGTGGATAGGGCTGTTAGGAGAGGGCCAACGAATGGCCCAGATGTTAAACAGCGTTCTTATTCAGAGAGAGACCTTAATATTTTATAAAATATTTAAGATTTTTTTTTCTGTTGGTTTTGGAGAGTACTACTTAAATTAATGGTACCTTCATTAAAATAATAACTATTGGAACGGCATCGATACTCCAGTTGTGTTTAAGATTTATTGGTATAAAACGCAGTTGTAAACTGAGTTTCTTCCATGATTGTCCAGTTAGTGTGGTGGCAGAAACCAAGCCTCATGAAGCCGCAAAGCTGTTTTGAGGTGTGGACATTATCATGATGCTTCCTGATATGGGGTGCCAGGCTTATTTTGTCAGCACGTTCTCTTGTGCCGAGCACAGCAACTGGCGCATGGAAAATACTCCATGAGGGGATTCTGAGTAGCTGGCCAGGCACATGAATAGGGTATGCTGTATCTGTAGATACAAACAGAAACGCGTTTCTTCAGTGAGACAAACAGTGACCATAGCAGAATTTCCAGCATCTTCTATCCCCAACCCCTACTGGATAATATGTTGCCATTTTTGTGTCCCAATGGCTGCTCTTTATTGGTTAGTTTTTTTGTAATATTCACTTTCTTCTCAGGTGTCACCAACTACATTTGAATCATTCAGACTTATAGTAATCCAAATATTTGTGGCTGTGTGTTACAAAGTTAATCTTGAGGGCAGAACTGTTACTACTGGAGATAAAGAAGCCACTGCTGATAGATTATTGGAGGGCAGTGCTGTGAAGGGAATGTGTGGTCCTCACACTACGTCAGAAGTCCCAGAACCATTTTCACCTGCTTCCCCGAGTATTCTTATGGAGATCTTTGTGACCCAATACCTTTATATTGTCAGTAGTAAAATTCTTGCTGTGTTCATGTCAGCATTAGCCCTATTATACAATTATAATTAAAAGTACAACATTTGATCATTAAAATATCAGTTTCAATCAAAACCAAAGCTCTTTGGAGTTAGCTCAGGAATTCAGTCATATTAAGAATATTAGTTGGGTGCTGGAGAGATGGCTCAGTGGTTAAGAGCGCAAGCTGTTTTTCTAAAGGTCCTGAGTTCAATTCCCAGCAACCACATGGTGGTTCACAACCATCCATAATGTGATCTAATGCCCTCTTCTGGTGTGCAGGTGTACATGCAGACAGAACACTGTATACATAATAAATAAATAAATAGTTAAAAAAAAGAATATTAGTTGACTTCAAGCTTCTAGAAAGCATTGGCACAGTGACTTGAAATAAAGCTAAGCAGCTGGTTCAACTGTCCTCTTTTGCCTCATATGAATTTGAAGACTATTAAAGCTCTGGAAGGTATTCTGATCTACACTATAAGATTAATAACTGACAAACATGTTAATCTTGTTTTATGAACAGTGTTTCCCCACCCCAAGTACCCTGCTATGACTACTATAAATAAAGGACATTTTGCTAAACCCGAAGAAGAGAGTAATTTATTTAAAGTCCTACTTGGGATAACATTTGAAGATTTGTATAATAAGGAAAGAAATGGAAAGCAAGGAAAGCAGATGTTTCTAGAAGCCTGTGCTTCTTGAACTTATCAGTCACTGGGCAGCAAAAACACGCTTATAATTAAAGTCAGTTGAGCAGGGAAGCCAAGGCATACAACACTAAAAAACTAAAGGTCAGCATGCCCTGTAAATGTGCCAGGCAGATTAAGCAACACTGCTTGCTTATGAGGCACACAGATGATTGAATGGCTAACAACAGCAGCAACAAAGTCCTCATGAATGCCTTGTATCCCTTAAAAGCAAAACAGGTCACATCCTCAGAATCTTAAAGAAATGTGAATATGTTATGACTCACACAAATTCATGGTAACCATTTCCCACAAGTTATTTAAACAACAACAACAACAACAACAACAACAACAACAACAACAACAACGTTCTTTACAGTGATGGTTCCTCTTCCTTCAGCTTTAACCCAAGCTTCTAGTTAGCAGAATAAGCCTGAAAAAAGGAATCCTGGAAAACACAGAGTATTATCATTATGGGGAAGACAAAACTGGGGTCTGAAAGAGAATAGTTTACATGTGGTTGACATAAAACCCGCAGCTCTCATCTTAAAGGGAGAGAGAGAGAGAGAGAGAGAGAGAGAGAGAGAGAGAGAGAGAGAGAGAGAGAGAGAGAGAGAGAGAGAGACAGAGACAGACAGAGAGAGAGAGACAGAGAGAGACAGAGACAGAGAGACAGAGACAGAGACAGAGACCGAGACAGAGACAGAGACCTAGACAGAGAGACAGAGTTTATGAGTTTATTCTGGGACTATTTTGAGCGACTATGCCTAGGAAAACAGATTTGTTACCCCCCAGTTCCCTGTTGAACATGAGGGAACTTTTGCGAAACGTTACAGTTTAGCAGAACACAGAAAGGCAAGTTTAAGATACATTGTTGGGTACATCAGAGAAACAGGTACAATGAGAGGGGAAGCTTTTCTATAAACAGGAGATGTTATGGGGATGCCGGGGGCATTCTTAGTTTATGTATTGGTGGTCAGCTAAGTTATTAGATTCCAAAAGGTTTGTATCTATTAATCTCAAGATTGTAGTTCAGACAAAGAGGTGGGCAGGGAGTGGCTGGAGAGCTAGAACTAGCGCAAGGTAAGGTGATTAGCCTCTGGAGCTGCCCCTCTCCAATCGCTGCACAGCACTGAAATCGTAATCGCGCAGTCCATCTCTGCACACACAGCTTCTTTTCCATTTTCCCTCGCAACATGCAGTTAATATCAAACCCAGACCTGGACTCCAGGGCTGACTTAAGCTAATGGTGTTTAGCTTCCACGCTCTGACTACAGAATCGGAATAAATCAGCTGAAGGTAGCAGCAGTGGAGAGCTCCCAGAAGGGAGATGTTTTGATTTGGCTTAGCGATCGCTGCTTCAGGTGGAATAGTGGAGTTTCCCACACGTGTTTCACACAGGCACTGCTAATCAAAATAAACTGGAAGCACTGTAAGTTCAGGTAGCAGCGAGAAGCCGGTGAACCCCAGGAGGGACGCTTCTCCTGACGCCAGAATCATCTTTCTCTTGAAAATCATCTACATAGACATCTTTGGCAATTGTATGAAACAGCGGGAAAGAAAATCTGTCACTCAAAGCGAAGTTGTCTGAATAAAGCCGGAAGTGGTCTTTCATGATAGAAGGAAAAGCAGTTAGGTTTTGTAGTCTCTGGGACAGTGGCCACATGGATTTGGTTCACCGCCAGAGTCCATGCTGAGCTTGTTAGTTCCTAAGAGACAATAAAAGGTAGGTTTGTGTGCACTGATTCTCTCTTGCACTAAATGTGCCTCAGAGGCCTTCTCCTTTGTGTGTCCCCGTAGGGAATGTTCTATCATCTGCCTGTAGCCAAACTTACTTTTCATTCATTGTAATAACGGTGTTGGGCCCAAAGGGGCTTATTAAAGGTAACATTTTGAGTGACCATGCCCAGAAAAACAGATTTACGTTATCCCAATATCTTGTTCAATATGGGCATGCCAACTCCACAGAGTAGACGCCCTTTGGAACTACTGGGTCAAGAACTCCTTTATAAGTGTAGCTTTCTCACTGTCCCGCATGTTGATTGTGGTTGTTCATCTAGACTTAGTGGTACAAAATTATACATACTTCCAAAGACTACCACAAGTTTAGAGAAATGTGGTTACATTTTTATTAAGCTTAATTTTACTAAGAATTAAAGATTCCAGCTCATTATCCATAGTTTGTGGGAGAGCGGGGACTGCCTTTGACATGAACTTTGGTGCCCCCTATTGACCACTTCCTCTTGGTGGGGATCCCTGGTGGCACTCAAAGGAAAGGTAAGCAGGCTATTCAGATGAGACTTGACAGGCTATGACCATAATGGGAGAGGGGAGTCCCCATCTGTCACAGGTCTAGGGTAGGGGAATAGGGTGAAAGAGAGAGGGAGGGAGAAGATACCAGTGAGGGGATAACAATTGGGATGTAATCTGAATAAATTATTTAGAAAATAAATATTAAAAAAAGGGGGGGAAAAGAATTAAAGCTTCCAAAAGATGATAATGTACAAGCCTGGCAGAAAGGAAGACATGTTTGTCTCTCAATCTGACATCAAGCTGTTGAAACAATGGGTCCCCAAGAAATGGAAATTTCCCTAGGAATCTCATGTTGGGAAAAGGAAAGGGCACCAGCCATCAGGAGAGCTAGTCTCCCAGAAAGAGATTTCAAACAGTTCTAACAACTGGTCCGACCATCTTATAGGATGAGACTGAAGCCCAGACAATGATGGGTCAGCAGTGGGCTAAACCACATCTTGACCAGAAGTGCTTGGATGTGCGTATCCTTAGCGGACTATTTAAACTTTTATTTCACATCAGGCTCCCTAAGAGGGACTCAGGTGTTTGCCAGTTTCTTTTGTCTGTCTTCTTAATGTGATCATGTTGAATAAAACTCCTTTTTGTGTTTTCCACTTAGAATCTGGCTCACTTAATTGGCTAATTAATTTATGGCTTTCTTGGCTCTACAAAACTGCACAGCTTCATGAAACTGCTTCCATGTTGGAGTAACTAAATCTATGTTCCTGGCCAATGGTTGATCAAAATGGCTCCAGAATAAACTATCTCTTGTTCTCTTTAAGGTGAGAGCTGTATAGTTTCTTTCTTTCTTTCTTTTTTTTTTTCATTGACAACAGAAAGGCTACATACAATGAACCTATGAAACATGATCCCTCCAGAGAGTAGGGACCAGCAGTCTTACAGTTCTCCAGCCCACAGGCAGTGGGGTGGGAGGCAGTCTAGAAGCATCTTTCTTCCTTGAGTTTGGAGACTGTTTTTCTGCGGGAGGTGAGGTAGTTATGCCTGATGTGTTGGTTGGAGAGATGTTAAGGCACACACACAGGCATTCATTTTTACAGACGATGACTTTTTCATCCATATGCTGGTTTCACACTAGCCGTACAAGCCAACATTCTACAAAGGCATAGTATATATATATATATATATATATATATATATATATATATATATATATATATAAACATCTATAATATATAATATATCTTTATGTATTTATAAATATGATTATATTATATAATATAATATATACTATCTGGCTCACTCCTGTAGAGTACACTGTAGTTATGCTTTGTTCTCAGGGCTTCTTTAGGTCACTCAGGTCTTCTGCAGTAGATTATTACACTGCTGTCAAGGATGTAAGGAGTCCTGTAAAATTTTAAGCCGAGCAGGTTCGTAGGAAGGGTACTTGGATTTTACTTTTACACTAGTCTGCTTATTTTTTCACTACTTATATTTGTGAGAAGATAATTTGACATTTATATATCTTTTTGATGTAGGGGACTCTTTCCAGCTTTTCAGCTAGATAAAAATGTGACAGCATGTGACCTTTTTCTAATTTACAGACTTTGTGCCAAGTAAGAACATGGATTTTATAAACTCTTGCAGTGGGTTTCTGTTTATGCTTCCCTTTTAATTTGTATTTCATTTTAATACTTATGTTCCTAGCTTATGTTTGCAGTAGAAAGCACAAAAATACACAAAGCCTCAGTTGTTAACATAATATCTGAAATTATCTCATAACCCTCTAGTCTGACTCTTATAGCTCTTCAAGTATAATTTTATTAAACTACTATTTTTAGCAATGATAAATAAGAATTATTTAATTACTTTATTTTTTCTCACATAACAAATACAAGTCAGTTACAATCGTATAATATTTTTCAATTAAAGTCCAATTATACATTTTGGGTGGATAAAAATATTCATTCATAGCTTTTCCACTAAGCATAATATCCTATATAGAATATACATTTTGATATTTGTGGACCAGAACATGTAATCACAATCCTTCACCAAGTTTTAGCTGAGATGTACTTCCTAAAACATCATTTTTATTTGTTTAATCTCAAATCAAAATTTACATACTATATTTTGTACAGAATTTTGTACAGAACATTTCCCTGTAACTATGCATTTGAAAAAAAAAATAGAAATTCTTGTTTTTTCATTTTCTTTTTCTTTCTATTCATTTTTTTTGGACACAGGACCTTACCCTGTATTACATGCCCAGTCTGTTATAAAATTCTACCCTCAGTCCACTGAGTGCTAGGATTATGGTGTGCACCACCATGCCCAGGTTAGAATAACAGATTAAAGTTTATTTTTGTATGTATTAGTGCAGGTCAGAGGGCAACTTTATGGAGATCAAAATCAGGAGATCGAGTTTGCACTTTTATCTGACCCCAGCACACTAAAACTCAATGCTAAAACAATACTTTAACAGTCTTAAAAACTCTTTTATCAAAGCATGAATAAAAAGATTGTTTAAATGGTGGGGTGCTGCTGCATGAATCTCTAGTGCTCCTTTCAGGAGGAGTACCAGGTCCAGAGAAGCTTCTATGAGCGATTGATGAGGGAATTCACAGGGTCCCCCCAACACATTACAAGTTATTGTCAATGCCCTTGGTTGCTCAGCACGGCAGGACATGAGACCCTGTTGCTGAAAATACCACATACTGTGGTGGCAGGGAATCAGAAAGTCAAGTCAGGTCTGAGCTGGAAGGTTCTTTCCTGCTGGCCAGCTTTCACAGTGCCAGAAGGCACCATGTAAGATGCCGGAGGAGAAAAGTCATCCTACCCAGCTGTAGCCCCAGGGCCTGTGGTAACAACTCATTTGGCAAGACAGGACAAGCAGTGAAATAGTGGCATGACCTTTATGCAGGTCATCAACTGACTTCTGCTTGGATTCGAGGCCCGCTGCAGGAAGGAACTAATATATGGTATTAAAAATCTGATCCAGTGCCCATGCAGGGAGATCATACGCCTTATTACTGCTGTTGGCTAAATGGAAAGGTGAAAGTGTCTTCTACTGTCTGTGTTCATACCCTAGATTAGTGCTGCTCCTGGTCTCCATCAGAGAAGTTTGTCCCCCCCCCCCCACCGTGGTCAGTAATTAATGCAGACAGAGTTTGTTAGCACACAAAGAATAAGTGACTGTGTAGGGCTCATCTCTAAACAGGACAGTGATAGTGCCACCTCCAAGACTCAGCAAGCAACAGGAAAAAAAGGGACAGAAGAAAAAAAAAACCAAAAAAAAGTGAGAGTCCTGCAGAACAGTCTTTGATGCATTCACGAGCTGATGGCAGCTGTAGTTTCCTGCGCAGGATAGGCTCATCTCCATTTCATCACTGTGGGTGGGGCTCACGAGGCTCGTGTCATCACTTATATGTGCAGTGAATATCCTCCCACTCAAGCTGGTGCAAGCAACTCTGTGAGTGAAGTCAGTAATAAAGAAAGAAGACAGACGGACAGACAGGGAGGAAGGAAGAAAGAAAGAGAGAAAGAAAGAAGGGGATTTTGGAGACAAAGAATTTTCGCCAGGAAAAAAAAAAAAAAAAAAAGAATTTTCGCCAGAGGAGAAACACGGATACACAAGATAATGGAAAGTAAAAAGGTCCCCAAAAAATCAGTATAAAATGTACAAAATTGTCAAAGGATCTTTTTAAAAGATACAAAAACTAAAATAAAACAAGAAAGAGAGGTAAATATTGAACAAACACTAGAGGGAAGAAAGCTATTGTAAAGGGTTTCCCTGTGTGACAATGAGTGAACCTTCTGCCCTGGTCTCCAGTCACTGTTACAAGTCACCATGAACCACTCTCATCATCTTTTTAATGTCATATGATGAGCCTTTCCCTGGACTAAAGATGTTTTAATGTGAAAAAGTATTTGAGGAATCACAAAGCTCCACATATAGACTAGAACTCGGATTCCCACTCTAATTGCTTGTCCTATTTACCAATCTTGGCCACATTATCTAATCTGGTCAAGTCTGAGCGCTTTTTTTTTTTCATTTTTAAAGTGGCAATATTAATAATGGATTTTTAAAGGAAACTGAAAATAATTCATGTGCAATATTTAGAATTGTGCCTGACAAAATAGTCGTCAAATAATATCCTTTTTCTGTTACTATGCGAGGTTCAAACTTTGTACATAACCCCACCATAGTCATTCCACCATGTTCTAAAAGTGAATTTCTGAACCATTTAAGTCATTTCAAAGAACTATTTGTTGAAGTCTCCAAGGAAATTTAAATTGTTTGCTAAGATTTTTGCTTCATCAAGTAAGAAAGCAATGAACAGTCAAATGAGTGGTTTATATCATCAAGTACATTAATTTCCTGGGTTGTTTTGCTAGTTTTAAAACTATACAGACCTAGACCCTCTATTCAGATCTAGCCAATGGACAGCTCATCCTCCATGGTTGTGTGGAGAGCTGGGAGTGCCTCTGACATGAACTCTGGTGCCCCCTATTTGACCACTTCCCCTTGGTGGGGAGGCCTAGTGGCACTCAGAGGAACGGTAAGCAGGTTATTCAGATGAGACCCAATACGCTGTAGTCATATCGTGGGGGAGGAGGTCCTTTTCTGTCACAGACCTATGGGAGCGGAATAGGGTGAAACAGGAAGGAAGGGGGAATGTGAGGGGATAACAATCGAGTTGTAATCTGAATAAATTATTTAAATTAAAAAATATGCAGACCTTAGAAAGCATAATGAATTCATAAAATAAACTGACTTTAGCATGAAGTGCATGGATGTGTGTGTGTGTGTGTGTGTGTGTGTGTGTGTTTAGAAAACATTTTCACAAATTATTTAATCATCACATATTGTCATCTCATTTGTACATAGGAGGAAGTACTATTTGGCATTTAATAAATTTTCTAGAGAGTTGTTATCAGGCAAGTTCAAAGTTGAAACTATGACAAATTATGTAGAAATTCATCAATGCAGAAGCTATGAAGTTTGCAGAAATTCAAGAGCAGAACTGATTACGTGGAAAGATGAGCTCTACTTGCAAAAGGAATATTGAATTACAAGTGTAAATCAGTTTCGAATATGGTGAGAATGAAAACAAGTAATCTTGCTGACTGAAATCTTCCTCAATTTAAGGTAACAAGGACCCTGAGTTCTCATTACATGAAGGACCTCGGAGGTGTTGGCAGTTGTTTAACAATGCTGTAAACCTCCGTAAAATGTTTCAAATCTGAATGAACATCATCTGAATAAATCTTTTGTGACTGTATTTCTTAAGACCAGAATTTTAGCCACTTGTTCTCCATGGAGCCAGGCAAAGTGTTTGATAGGTACTAGGCATCTGTTGAAGTGGAAGCTTTAGGAGTCATGACTTGGGTTAATACTACGGTACAAGTGAGTACACGCCCAAATGCATACCACAAGTGCACATGGCAATTGATTTTCATTTTGTGTGTGATGAGGCATCACGTTAAATAACATGTATTTCCTTCCAGGAAAAACATAATGCTGAGTTTCCAAATGAGTCCTTAGCAGATGTCAGTATCTTCCTTCTAATAAAAAGCAGCATTATTTTCATTTTTCCCCTTTTGGAAACTAAGGGAAATTAAAAAAAAAATAGAATGGACATCCTTCAAAAGGTATCCCCTGAGAAAATAACTTATTTAACTTCACCAGTCACAATAAAATTCTTTTACTATGCCCTTCCCTTCACATTAATGGCTCCGTGGAAGTGAGAATTCTGGCTGAGGATCTGGGTTGCCATAATTCACATATTAAAACATTTTCCATCCTGAGACTGTGAGGTGACAATTGCTCCAGGAAACAGCTTTTATATTTCTTTTATTTTTCTTTTAAACTCCAAAAATGGTTTCTTAATTTAGAAGGTATAAAGAAACATCGATGGAAGGAGTGACCTATGCCAGAATAGCAATTTTTAAAGACTGGCTTCCTTAGTGGACTGGAGCGAATGAGCCATCTTTTATCTCTGACCTTTGAACAATTCTACAGGACTTGAATTGGATTCCAAATTTGAAGAGATGGTGTGTTAGGTTTTCTCTCAGAACCCAAGGCTCACAATGTCCTGAAAACTGTTCTCTCCTGATCCAGTTCTCCACGTTTGGGGAAACCAAGGCATTCTTGTTTTAGTTGTCACCTGTGAGCTTTCCCAGTTACGGAACAACTGACTCTAGAACGCTTCTCTTACGTCCTTGTTAATTTGTTGCATGCTATCTTGCTTTTTCACCACTTAAGTTTGTGAATTTTATACTGACATTTCTCTGATTCACAGCTTCTGTTTCCTGTTACGCCTAGTTGACAGGTAACCCTATTCAAGTACATCTGTTATTTTAAATAATAATAACTAAAGAAAAATAATTGGCTTTAGTGATTTTAGTTATCTGTTGATCTTTTCCATTCCTTTGCTATGTCTACCTTGCTGTCTATATTTTTTTTTAAACATATTAATCACAGGAATCATGAAGTTCTCATCTATTGACTGCAATATGTGGGTTGCATTTTATGATTTAATCTCATCATTACTGGTCATCGCTTGCATTGATAATGCTCGTATACTGTTAACGATATGCTGCAGAACATCTGGGTTTGAACACTTTCCCAAGGAAAGTTATTGTTGTTTTCAGCACTTAAGTTACCAACAGATTGTGTTGATTGTTTGGCAGCTTGGTTTTTATGGTGGTCACCCTTTATTTGACCTTTCTATTAAAGGGCTATAGTGGTTACTGTGCTATCTTCTTTCGAACTTGGTCCTATCCCAACACCGATGTGTACACATGCTGGCTGAAGAGGCCAGAAGAGGCTGTCAGATGCTGTGGAGCTGGAGTGGCAGCCGGTTGTGAGCCACTAGACATGGGTGCTGGGAACCGAATCCAGGTCTTCAACAAGAACAGCAAGTGCTCTTACCCACTGAGATAACTCCCTAGCCCTCTACCTCTGAGACTTCATAGCAGTGCTCATTTCTCCAGCCTTCGAGGACTGTTGTTCCGGAGTTTTGCTTTTCCAATATGCAGAGGAAATGAATCACTGGTGTTTGCTGGTCTCTCGGAATTCCCATTTCTGTTTTCCACATGCTTCTTTACTTGGACTTTCTTCCAACCTGCTGTAGAATGGAAAGTATCCCCAGAAATAAACCAGGCTTACTACGAACTTCACCAAGTTTTTTTTTTTTTTTTTTTTTTTTTTTTTGCAGTTTTTCCTTCCTATTAAATTATATTTCATGAGAGGAGACAAAACAAAACTTCAGCCTCAGTCATTCAAACATGACTTAAAGAGGAAGTCCAACTTCAAAGATTTTTTTTTCTTTCAATTTCTAGCCCAGTAACAGTCATTTGAACACTCAACTAGCTCTAACTTTCTAAATCACTAGTGTTTCTAAAACTAGAAAATCAGATTCCTGCTTTTGATTGCTATTACAAGATTCAGTCCCCCCGTTCTTCCTGTGAAAGGAATATGCTCCCCTGTACAAATCCGCGTTCATGGCAATCATGGATCCTAGCTCCAGATGCGGCAGCTCGCACACCGGTCTTGTCTGGAGAGTTCCTCCAGAACCAAGCCAACCCACACTATCTCCAGGCATAGCTCCATACAAAGCTAGCTTTGCCTGATGAGCTCTCCTGAACCTCACTCACCCTGTACCATCCCTACAACCCCAGACTTAGGAATCATAATTACATTAAAAATAGATGTTAAAATGAATATAAAAGAATAAATTTTACTATAATACATTATATAATTATATATATGTATTATATAATCATATACTATACTTATTATATAACATTTATAATGCTTTTTAGAGATTGTATGAGGATTAAACGTAAATAATGAATTGCCTGCTTCTATTACCCTCTCCACTCTTGTCTATCTTTGTGTGATATTGGTTCCTTTTCTGGTTTTGACCCTAAGAAGAATAAAAATTTACATCCAAGGAAAAAATTTGCTGTGTCCTACTCAAATGTTTCCATCTGTGAAGGCACCTGCTTGGCTCTGGAACTAGGAAACACTGCATAGCCTTGGCACTAAGCCGCAACTTTGGGATATTTTTCTTTCTGGTCCTTTCTTATATCTCAATGACACAACCAGATGTTTTAAACTTTCTACTTCAATTTTGGGTGCCCTATAATTTTTACTGTAATTTTGTCATGTGTGTGCCTAGTACTGGTTTCAAGTAATATTCTTCATGTGTCACTTTCTGTCTAAAACAGCATGGAATAAAACTCAGTCTCACTCTACAATTCCTAAAAATGATGCAGTTGTAAAGTCTTTGGCCTTTTCGTTGACACTTTTAACTATTTACACTCTAAAATAAGTATTATTGGTGTGCCTAAATGAAGAGTGGTGTGTGTGTGTGTGTGTGTGTGTGTGTGTGTGTGTGTGTGTGCATGCATGCACATGCATGCACATGCATGCATGAATATAAACAGTTTAAAGATGATTTTGAACTTACAACCACAGCATTAATATGTAGCTGTTGTTGCCTGTCTGCCTGTATTCTTACTCTTGCTTCCTCCCTTACTATCTTCTAGAAAATTCAGGCTTTCCTACTTCCTTCTCTTGCCCAAGTCTAGATATGACCAGACAATTAGAAAACAAGGAAAAGAAAAGGGAAGAGAAGGTCATTATTGAATCAAGACATTGCTGCCTGCCTAGAGGCTTACAAACAAAGTGATATCAGTGTGGTTCATTTATTCATAAAAGTGACATTCAGGTCATTCTTCAATGCACTTGAGACGAGTACTTGTTTGGGTCTTCAGCTTTGGAGAGAGATGAAATAACTGGGGATTATGTTTGTTAAGGGAACTGACATGCTTACTACAGAGGTGAGCAGGGGCTTCTAAGACAGAGGAGATAAAAACAGCACTGCCCGGTGCTCTTCTGCCTTTCATCCCTTGCAGACCCAAATGAGAAGTCAAGCAAGTTGTTTTCTTATTTAGTTAGTGTTTCCTAAATGTTAAAAAAGAAAAGCAAGACAGAACGGAGCCATCAGTATACAAAAGGATACTAAAGTTTATGAAATTTAGTTTTGGTAAATAATGTTAAATCAGAAAGGAAATACTTACGGATGTGAATGAATTTTAGATTTTAGTAGTTCTGTCTTAAGGGATTGCTTCTAAATGGAAGATAAAAGAGGAGAGCAAAGCTAGAAAGTTAAAGTATGTTTAAAAGTTTGCACAAGTCAAAACTTAGCTGGGCTAGTGACTCATGCCTTTAATCTTAGCACTCAGGAAGCAGAGGCAGGTGGATGGATCTCTGTGAGTCCAAGGACAGTTTGGTCTACATGGTGAGTTCCAGGACAGACAGGACTATGCAAACCAAAAGGGAAAAGAAAAAAGAAAAAGGTTGCACGAGTTAAAGCTTTGAAAAAAGGTGCCATGAAACTGAATAAAATGTGTATGATTAACTACACATCTAATTAAATATTTGTAAGGGTGTGCTGCTATGGGGATAGCATACTTCTTTTCTTTTGGATTTGTGACCAGCTCCACAGGAATTCATAGAAAGGACTGTAAACCTGGTCAAAGACCTATTACTATTGTTTTGCTAAATAAACATGTTATAAATTAGTGATGCTCTCAGCCTTGGTCAAAAATCCTTCTGTTTGCAGTGGGTAACAGTTAATGTAGACAAGCATAACTGGTCAAAGTGCTGAGAAAAAGTGATGGCTAAATACTCATTCCTCAGTAGTGCATTTATTTTACCTCCTTCAAGGACCAGAGAACACCATGGAAGAGGGTATGAAAAAAAATGTAAGAGGCAAGGAGAGATATGAGGAGTGCTGTGAAACATTATGTTTCAGATATGACATTGGTGTCGCATCATGAATTCTCAGCAGTTAAGTACATAAAACACAAACAAGGTGGGACCTACTAATATTTCATTACAGAGTGGGAAGTGACTCATGAAACCCTTTACCTAGTTGAGGATATATTTGCAGTTAATGACTGCTATCCACTTTCTTGTAAAAAGTGTTTGGATGTGGGCGGGGTGGGTGGCTAGTGGCTAAGAACATATCCTGTTCTTGCAGAGGAGCAGAGTTTGGTACCGAACCCCATGTCAGGTGGCTGACAACTGCCTGTATCCTCAGCTGCAAGGGATTTCATGTTCCCTCTGGTCTCAACAGGCACTGTACTCACATGAATAAAGATACACACACACACACACACACACACACACACACACACACAGGCACACATGCATGCTCAAGCACGTACACACACACACACACACACACACACATGCACATGCACACGCACAGGGGGTGGGTGAGGGAGACATATACATAATTTAAAAAGTAATAATAAAATAAAAATATTTTAAAATTAATATATCTGTGTGTGTTTATGTATTCACACCACAGCATGAAGTGCGAGAAGAACTTGTAGGAGTCAGTTCTGTCTTCTATGTGAACCTTGGAGATCAGACTCAGGTTTTGAGACTTGACATCAAGTTGGCTTTATCCATCAAGCTGTCTGGCTTATGCACATATATTCCTTTTCTTCAGGGACATATCACTGGAAGTCCATCTGTGATCATGCAGCAACTCTAATTAAATGCATGCAACATGTCACAAAACAAATGCACACCAAAAAGATATGACAGTAGGAGAACTTATTAGGAAAATGGGACTCAAGGTTGGTGGAAGGATGATGAGGGATGGTGGATGGAAATGGCCGATTAATATTAAATACATTTGTGAAACTAGAACATTATGAATTTGTGAACTTAAGCCACTCATTATCCAGAGGAACTTTAGAGTACAGTCTGTGAAATCAAAGATAACCTTTCTACTTTATGGGAGAGTTTTCTTTTTTTTATTTCTTCTTTTTAAATTTTATTTTATTAATTTATTCAGATTACAACTAAATTGTTATCCCATCATTTGTATCCTCCCGTTCCTCCCTCCCTTCTGCTTTCACCCTATTCCCCTCCCCCAGGTCTATGACCAAGAGGGACCTCCTCCCGCACTATATGGTCATAGGCTATCAAGTCTCATCTTAGTAACCTGCTTATTTTTTCTTTGAGTGCCATCAGGCCTCCTCACCAAGGGCAGGTGGTCAAATATGGAGCACCAGAGTTCATGGCAAAGTCAGCCCCCACTCTGCACATAACTTTGGAGAATGTCCTGTCCATTGGGTAGATCAGAATAGGGATTCAATGTTTACTACTTGTATTGTCCTTGGTTAGTGAAATAGTTTGAGCAGACTCCCCTGGGCCCTGATCCACCCATTACAATATTCTTTTGTAGGTTTCTAGGACCCTGTGGGTCCTTCTATTTCCCTATCTCCTATATTTATCTTACCTAGAGTCCCAGTGGGATGTCCTCATATCTGTCCCAATCTCCTGGTAAGTGAAGACTTTTATGGGCATGCCTTTTGGGCTAGTGCCCAATTATAAGTGAGTATATACCATGTGAGTCTTTCTGCTTCTGGGTTAACTCACTCAGTACGATCATTTCTAGTTCCATCCATTTGTTCACAAATTTCGGGAATTCCCTGTTTTTACTAGCTGAGTAGTATTCCGTAGTGTAAAAGTACCACAGTTACTTTATCCATTCTTCAGCTGAGAAACATTTAGGCTGTTTCAAGGTTCTGGCTATTATGAATAAGGCTGCTATGAACACACATATAGTTACTTGATTTTTGACAAAGAAGCCAAATCTATTCAATGGAAAAAGGATAGCATCTTTAACAAATGGTGTTGGTCTAACTGCACGTCTACATGTAGAAAAATGCAATTAGACCCATATTTGTCACTATGCACAAAACTCAAGTCCAAGTGGACTAAAGACCTCAACATAAAACCAGAAACACTAAACAGAAAAAGTGGGGAAGAGCCTGGAACACATTGGCACAGGAGACAACTTCCTGAACAGAACACCAACAACCCAGGCCTTAAGGTCAACAATTAATAAATGGGACCTCATGAGGCTGGGAAGCTTCTATAAGGCAGGAGACACTGTCAACGGAACAAAGCGACAACCTACAGGCTGGGAGAAGATCTTCACCAACCCTACATCGGACAAAGGTCTAACATCCAAAATATATAAAGAACTCTGTTGGCTCTGTTTCTTAACAATTAAACTTTATTATACAACCCAACTAGCTTACACAAGAAGGAAAAAAGGTTAAAGGGACAAAAGAGTGAACCTTCCAGTATCAGTTCCACGGGATGGGTCCTTAGGTGTCTCTCTGGCCTGCGTGCTGGTCCAGCCTGTTCGCTGCTCCACACGCACTCAAGCCCAGGCTGAACCTGTTGTTCTCTCCTCCCCACCTGCCTGAGTCACGTGGGAAGGATGGTCTCCTTCTTCCGTTGAGGGTCAATTAGAAAAACAATAGCCCAGGTGGGGTTCCTAGGTCTGCTTCCTGAATTCTAGGCCCAGGATGGCTCCACTCAGTCTGTCACAAGGTATTCATGGGGTGTCCCAAGGGTAAAGCCCACCAAGATTGCTTCCACATGTGACAAAGCTTAATCTTTCTCACAGAACTCAAGAAATTAAACACCACCAAACCAAATAACCCAATTGAGAAATGGGGCTCAGAAATGAACAGAGAATTCTCAACAGAGGAATATCGAATGGCTGAGAAACACTTAAAGAAATGCTCAACATCTTTAGTCATCAGAGAAATGCATATCAAAATGACTCTGAGATTCCATCTTACACCCATCAAAATGGCTAAGATAAAAAATTCAAGTGACACCACATGCTGGCGAGGATGTGGAGAAAGAAAAACACTCCTTCATTGCTGGTAGGAATGCAAACTTGTACAACCACTTTGGAAATCTATCCGGTGCGTTCTCAGAAAACTGGGAATAGGGCCTCCTCAAAACTCAGTTATTCTATTCCTTGGAATATACACAGAAAATGGTCCACCACACAACAAGAAAATTTGCTCAACCATGTTCATAGCAGCCTTATTCATAATAGGGAGAGTTTTCTATCAGGAAACTGGTCAGTGTTCTTTCATGGCTGCAAGACACACAAGAAGACAGTGCAAACTGAAAATGAAAGGCTCACTAGAATTTTTTCTTTCTTTTTAAAGAAATTTTCTTAATCAAATCCCTACTTGTTTTAAAAATAAATTAAATGGGAAAGTCCAGCTGAAAACCAGGCAATCCTCCAAGCATCTGTGGCATTGTTAACAGAATTGATCAAAGACCTTATTATTCAAAGTGTGGCCTCTGTGATACCAGATGCCCTCACTTAGGAACTTTTATCTATATGTCACCTCCTTAAATACTGGGAAGCTGAATAACCCTTGTTTGAATCCAGGTGACAGATGCGATGAGTATCTGAACATTTGAGAAGTGCTACTGGTCATCTCTGATGTCATTAGGCTATCTAGCCTTGGGTAAATTTAAATCAACATAAAATATTCAAACAAATTTATTAAAGACTTATGATGTGATATGGTTGTATTAAATTACATAAGAGTTTTTGTTTGTGGTTTTTTTTTTTTTTTTTTTTTTTTCTATTTTGGTTCGAGGCAAATGGAAGTCTGAAAGGTATGGGAATTTTTTTTGACCATAACAGGGCTTAAAAAAAAAAAAACTAAGAAATAGCATTGGAAGGATATAAAAGAGCCTCAGAAACAATCAGGATTTGTTCTTTTCTGTCATCGACTTGGGATCACTACCATCATGAACATTTGCGTTAAATCTCTGTGATTACACTTCACTATATTCAGATGTAAACTAACATTTCTCTCCATTCAGAGTTTGTTTTTTTCATTTTTTTTTTTGTTCAAAATGATGTGATAACATCCACAGCAAAGTTCCCATACTTAATATTCCACAAAACCCGAGGATAAAAGAAATAAAAATCAATGCAATATTAAAAGGAAGTGATGCCTTTTCTTTTACCCCTTTGTTCATCATTAAGAATCCTCTGAGGATATGATACTCTGAAAATATCTCTTATATTCTACATACTGGAACTTTTGCTAGAATCTAAAGCCAGCGTTCATGTTGAACCTTTGCATCACTTAAGACTGCTCTCCTGCTCTGCACTCAGATGCTTTGTTTAACCTGCCTTTAAGAGCATGAAGAAACAACCAATTTTACTTGATTTCCCATGCAGTCACTCCAAGACAATGCATAGCTGTAATCTTAAATGATGTTCTCTTCCATGCTTCTGACCCTCAATGCACATCTATACATACATACATACATACATACATACATACATACATACACATACATAGGTATACATGCATGCATGCATACATACACACACACACATACACATACATAGGTATACATACATACACATACATACATACATACATACATACACATACATAGGTATACATGCATGCATGCATACATACACACACATACATACACATACATAGGTATACATACATACACATACATACATACATACATACATACACACATACATAGGTATACATACATACATACACATACATAGGTATACATACATGCATGCATACATACATACATACATACACATACATACATACATACATACATACACATACATAGGTATACGTGCATGCATGCATACATACATACATACACATACATACATACACATACATAGGTATACACACATACACATACATGCATACATACATACATACACATACATAGGTATACATACATGCATGCATACGTGTATATTATGGTAATACATCCTGGATACAGGAAAGAGGTTGAAAGCAACTTTATAAGAATCAGTAGAAAACACTGATTACCCATATTGTAAACTGTTTACTCAACTGTCCAAGATAACCACTAACCTCTTGAGGGGAGCGAGGAATTCAATGACTATGTACAAAACTTTCAAACAGTTGTGCAGAAAGTATGTAACATAATATTAGCTGGTTGCTTCTAGCATCTCTATATAAAGTAACAAAGAAAACAATGAGCTCAGAGACAAAATTTCACAGATCCAAATGTGCATAAATAATCTAAAGTTCTCCAAGTGTCTCCTGGAAGAAAATTTTGCCTCTAGCAGCCATAGGACTCAAACTGCTGAAAACCAAAACTAAACATACATCATAGGATTGGCTTCCTTAGATGTGAGTCTCCATCCAGGAATAGAAAGTTGTTGGGCGGTTAACATGAGGACACTGACTCAAAAGACTGAAATTCTGTAACTTGGAGTGGATATGTGTAGGAGGACCCTGGGGAGGCTGGGGACATGAAAGTATCAAATTCTGACACGTTTGTTTGGCCCAAAGTAGTTGTTTCACTGTTAGGAGTAGGTGCACCGCCATCTCCACTGCCTGACATACTGTCCTTTTAGTCCTAGCCTACGGAATTAGGTCTGAATTATCTATGGAACCAATAATAACCTTCCCTGATGAAGATGCTAAGCAAGATGATGCCAATGGTCCTCAGTGCCCACCCATCTTCACCTCCAGACTTGTTACCAGACTTAAGGCTAACCAGCCCCTATATTATAGTGAGGTACAAGTGTGACTTGTAAATGGGTATATCACACTCTACAAAAACTCACCAACTTTTAATTGATATAAGCAGAAATCTGGGGACTATGCACAGGGATGGAGTCTAATAGTGCATGATAATGGCAGAAGGCTCATGAAGTGAAGTAGAGAGGGTTTGGCTATCTCTGGGCCCATTGGACAGGGATTTGGGCTTTAATGTTACAGCCTGCACAGTTAAAATTGGTGCCAACAATGGATTTGATTGACTGACAGAATGTCTAGGTCCAAGGTGGCCTATTATGAATAATCTAGAGATCCGTGATGTCTCTTAGCTAAACACTGATGAAATTGTAAGCAAGGGCACTGTGAGGAAACCACCAAAATGACTGCATCATGCATGCATGCTGAAGAGCCTGGGAATGTGACAGTTGCTTAGTTCATGAGGCGGTTTGCTCCAGCATCCCAGTGTCACGCATAAGGCCCAGTGTACATCTAAAAAGCTTTTGGTCTTCAGCTGACATTCTGATGGAGCACGAAGGACAGCAAGACAATAGCAATGACGTGCATACACTTATGAGAGCAAGAGTCAGGGCAGGCAGGCACGCAAACATTAGTGAGTTTTCTAATATGATTAGATGGATTACTTATGGGTCAGAAGCATGGAAGAGTACATAACGTAAGGTTACAGCTATGCCTTACCTTGGGGTGATTGCATGGGAAATCAAGTAAAATTGGTCATTTCCTTGTTCCCTTAAAGGCAGATTAAACAGAGTTTAAACACAAGCCTTACTGTAGATGAGAGGGAGAACAAGCCGACCTGAGAGTGGTGAGGTCACCTTGCTTTTATGAGAGGAAGCCACTGTGGAGTGAGCTGTCAGCCTGGGAGCTAGCATAGTGGAGGAAGAGTGGCAGAGATGAGAACAGCCAGGAAACTAAGTGGGGGCTCTGGTGCTCATAAGAGGAACACGTTACGAGGACCAACAGAGCCTGGACTTTGATATGTAACTACAGGTATAAATAAGCTGGTAGTGCCCTTTCTGGCCAGCAGAAATCTGTTTCCGGGTTCCTGAGGAATGCTGACTGTAGGCTCTATCTATGTTCCAGCAATCCTATAGTCTAGCTTGAGCAGAGGCCAGACTGTCACCTTCAACTAAGTCAGTGGGCCTGCCCCCTTTTGGGGGACTGAGGGTCCCCTTTGAACTTGACTGAAATGACCAGAAGCTTGGGGGGGGGGAAACTGACAGGTAGAGTGAATTGATCTTGATGTAAAGCCTAATGCATCGAGCACAATGGGAGACTCCACAAACAGAGGTTGTCTTCACTATAAGAAAGATCTATGAGAGGAACACCAGCATATCCAAAGACCTCTGTCATTTCTCTTCTCTTCATCTAAGTTGCTTTGGAAACTGAAGATGCTCAAAAGAATAACTAAAATTCGGTGAATTTAACCAGACACCTGCATAGTAAGAGGCAAGAAGCAGGGCTGAAGTTTTAAAGGTAAAGGAACAAATGCTGTGATACATGTAGACCTTTGGCACTGGCAGATCATGGTTTTTGCAGAAGAGAAATAAATAGAAATCCATGAGAATTTATCTTAATTGTCAACTTGAGAGGTTCTAGAGTCAAGTGACAGACATAACTCCAGGTGGGTCTGAAAGCCATTTCTAGGAAGGACTCCCTGAGAGGAGAAGACCTTTCCTCAGTTTGCATGGCATCTTCTGCTTGTAGCTGACATATACAGACACTGAGGGAACATTGCTAATGCTTGCATGATGACTCTTGCTCATAAGTGTATACATATCCTTGCTATTACTCTTGCCATCTTTCATCCTCCATCAGAACTCAGCTTCTCTAGCTTTCAAATATCAGCTGAAGACCAAAAGCATTTTGGATGTACACTGGGTCTTAGCATGATACTGGGAATGCTGAAGCAAACCACCTCATGGACTAAGCAACTGCCATATTTCCAGGCTCTCCTGTAGGCTCAATTTTCTTAACCAATATATTTTATTAACAACTTAGTGACCGAGCAGAGCGTAAGTCACTTATAATCCAACTAACCAAAACAATAGGAAATGAGGATTAATGGACACAATAACAAAACCTTAAAGATATCAGTTCTGAGGAACGATTCTCTGGGTGTGAGCCACAGGATTTCTTCTACTGGTACCTGGGGTAGCCAGAACCCAGAATCTCAGCAGGAGCCGGATCCCCGAAACCTTCCTTCGAGTGGTTTTTTCTAGGAGCGTCTTGAAGTGCAGTGATGAGCAGCCAAATCCATCCCAAGTCTCCAAAAAGCCCTGCCTCCAGCTCTGGGCTCATTTATATATCTCTTCCCAGAGTCTGTTCATGGGATCTTTTCAGCTGGCAACAATTAAGCTCCTGCATGAGGTAATTGCTCTTCTAGTGGATTAACCTCACTTGTTCTCTCACGAGACCATTCCAATCCCGCACTTGGGATCCTAAAAAACAGGTTTCTTTCCTTTACTCTCCAGCATGTAAATGGCTACTGTTGAGCTAGTCTTCTCCTATAATATAAGCCAGCTTGATACATTACTTCCATAATAAAAATCACGTGTGTGTGTGTTGCTTTAACTGATTTACTATGTGACTTGAAAAGTTGCTACCTTGGGTGGGGCCCAGAAGGGGAGAACTCTCTTCAAGAGATCCAACATGCTGTGTAGGATGAGCCCCTATTGGGCTTATGGGATCCACCAAACCCATTTGCACTTGAATGAAGAGATGTGTCTTAAAGGGATGGTATTTGGTGTTGGAATGCCCTGTGTTTAATGTCAGTGAACCTCTATAAGACAATCTATGAAGGATGATAAATGGTCAAGTTAGGAACGAAGGCCGGGTCACTTCTTCAGGTAAAGAATCAAGACCCATTGAGCTGCTTCTTAGGAAGAAGGGATTATAAAATGGGTAGTAAAAGGTTGTAGCCAGTGCTTTCTAGTTTATGGGTTCTTCTTTATTATACCCATCTCCATCCCTTTTCTTCCACTCTTTCAACCCCCTATCACTAGATAAGAGAGAAAAAATGATAGAGAGGAAAGAAAAGAGATTCCTGAATAAAGTCAGGGTTAGACAAAGGGCGATGTTGTTGTTAGACTACTCCCTGCTGATTAGGGGTGTTGAGCTCCTTGGGGGCAAGATTGATATTCACCATCAGGATATTTAATTTCTTCTTGTTTCTTGTTTGCTCATGACTCTTAACAAACTGAGACCAACAACTGCCAACTAACCAATAACCCGCCCCCGCCAACTAACCAACGATCCCCCCACCATGTTTCTTGGGGCTCTAGCATTTATATATTCCCTGAAAAATCTCCAGGATTCCAAATGCCACAGAAGCACAGCAGAAACTATCTGCAGATGGCAACACCACGCCTCTACTAGAGCAGGGGGCAAATCATAGTCAGCTGCTGCAAAGCAGCCCCATATCCCCACACCAGGGATTAAAGTGAAAACATATTCTTATAATAGTTCTGTGTATTTAAAAGAAAACAAAATGTGAAAGCTGTTAATATAGAAGAAAGTTATTATAATTTTAGATAAGGACATATAATTAGTTACAGAAATGGTTTGATTCTCAGGAGTCTTTCTATCTTATTTTCTAGTTACAGAAATGGTTTGATTATCAGTAGTCTTTCTATCTTATTTTCTAGTTACAGAAATGGTTTGATTATCAGGAGTCTTTCTATCTTATTTTCTAGTTACAGAAATGGTTTGATTATCAGGAGTCTTTCTATCTTATTTTGTTAAGAGTTTGTTACACAAACAATACTCATACATTAAGCAGATATTTGAATTTTCTTTCTTTTTAAATTTCTTCGCTCTGTAATATAGCATCAATTGAGAAAAACATCAGTACATAAGTATTGTAAAATACATAATTATATTTAAGTTATGGGATATTAAATGCATAAGAATCCCTCAAGAACTTTGACATCTAATATGAGAAAAGAAAAGTGTCTTTTGCTGTTATATGGGTTAGTTATATCACATTAAGTGGAATTTGGACCATATTTTGCCTTTGTTTTCAATTTAAGCCAATATAAACCAAGATATTTGGGTATTGTGCTAAGAAAGCAGGACCTTGTGATGACTGGTGTTCGTTGCCAGCCCCAGTAGACCTAATTAACTAAAGATGCCCCTCTGGGTGGGTCTGTGAGGGCATTTCCAGGTAACATTAACAGTAGCAGCATCTTCTGATAGGCCAGGTTCAGAGGATGGTGGAAAAGTGATGCTTCTGGACTGTGGTCTTCATTGCGTAGTGGGTGTATTTCTCCATCATTGTTGCTGCTGTGCTCTTGCTTCTGCAGCGGCTGCTATCCTCTGACCTCTAATATGTCTCTGGCCTCCCCAAATGGACTGAATATTAAGACTTTTTAGGAATATTCTATGCTTCAGTGGTACCCAAGAACTGCTGATGTATCCCAGCTTCATGCATTTCACGGGCTTTTTTTCAGTCTCTCGAGTGTTCCAACTGTTGAATTAGTGAGCTCTACTTTGTAAGCCAATCTACTAAGTCCTCTTTTGGGATATATATTCATTTTAATGTTTTTATTTGTCTTAGTTAGGGTATCTACTTATGTAAAGAGACACCATGACCGTGGTAACTCTTACAAAGGATAGCATTTAGTTGAGACTGATTCACAGTTTCAGAAGTTTAGCCCATTACTACCATGGTGGGAAGCATGACAACATACAGGCAGCCATGGTGCTGGAGAAGGAGCTGAGAATTCTACATCTAGCCTGGCAGGAAGAAGGAAGAGAATGCCACCCTGGGCCTCCAACAATGCCACACCTACTCCAACAAGACCACACCTTCTGATAAGGCCACTTCCTATGAGCCTATGGGGACCATTTTCCTTCAAACCACTACATTATTCCTCTAGGGAAACCAGATTAATCTATGTAAGTAAATTCATTTTTTACATTTTTTTCTTATTGTGTTGTATTCTATTATTGTAGGTGGATATCTGAACCCAAAGACAGTCCTCATGGTTGAGTGTATTGAAAGAATATTAAATAATTAACAAATATTAAAGTAAAGCTTGTTCTTCTGTTTCAGTTTACCTACTTTTACCAGAGTTTAGGAGTTGGTGAAACAAAAGAAACAAAAAGTGCTGAGCTCCTAGGATGAAAATAAATGTTACAGTGTCTATGATCAGTAGCAATGGTAATACTTTTTTTTAAAAATTGGTATTTATTTATTTATTTATTATAAGTGCATGCACACATATGTATCACAATGTCTGTATGGATGTCTGAGGACAATTTGTGATAATCAGTTCTCTCTTTCCACTCTGAAATTTCTAGGGATCAATCTTAGGTAATTAGGTGTCAGGTGCCTTTACCATTGAGCCATTTCATAACCCCCCATTTGTTTATATTCATTATACATGAAGGTCAGGATTATCTGGTCCCTGTGTCTGAAGTACATGGTATTTCAACCTATAGGATGCAACTGATAGCAGCAATAGCCTATAATGTTTGAAAGTCTCTGGTAGCATGATAAACAACTTAAAGGGGGCGGGGCTTCTCAAGCCTGGTGTTTGGATCTTGGTGGACAGTAAATGGCCCTTAGGTGGATCCCTTTCAGACAAAATGGGACATTTTCATTTAAACACACCACACACACACACACACTTTCTGTGTGTATGTATGTGTATATACAGATGTACATAGTCTTAGGTTATTAGATAATAATGATTCATTATGAAATTTAAGACAACTGTTATTTTACACTTCTGCCTTTTTATGTATTTACCCACTCCATAATGAGAGTCCCGGTGACCACTTTTTTTTTTGCCATTTTCACTTTCAAATCACTTTTACCCTGCCATTACCCACTCTATCGCTCCTCCTTGCTCCATGGTACCTTCTTGCTTTCCTGTTTTCTGTGGTTATTCCAGGTTCTGTACTTACGTCCTCTCCAGAATTTGACATTTTGTTTGTTTGTTTACTTGCTCGTTTATTCGCTGCCATTCTGACTGGGTTAAGATGAAATCTAAAAGTTATTCTGATTCGCATTCACTTCATTGTTAGAGAACAGCTTTTGAGAAACTTCTTAGCTATTTTTATATCTTCCTTTGAGAATTCTCCATTCACATGTGTGGCCCATTCAAAAAGTGGATGTTCGTCACCTGTCAGTTATATAAATGACAGAGATTCTTTCCCATTCTGTTGGCCTCCTCTTCACTGACTTGTCTTCTTTAGTTTTTTTAGTTTTATGAAGTTCTTTTATGGCAAGTTCTACTTGTCAACTATTGGCCTCGATCCTGGACAAATGGAATCCTACTCAGAAAGTCCTTTCCTACACTTATATCATGTAAGACATTGCTTATGTTTTCTTCAGGGTGATACATATTAATCTAATATTATTGTACTACATATGAACATCCAGTTTTCCCAGCACCATTTGTTGAAGATGTTGTCTTTTCTCCAGTGTGTGTTTCTAGCATTTATGCTTTAATATTAGGTGCCTGTAGATATACGTACTTATGTCTGGGTCTTGGATTTTGTTCCATTGGTCTAAGTGTCTGGGTTTGTGCCAGTAGCATATTGGTTTTATTACTATGGCTCTGAAACAGATCTCCAGGGCTGGAATGCTAACTCCTTCAACAATGTGAGGCTTTTTAGGATCTTTGATTATCATGGTATTTTATGATTCCACATTAATTTTAGGACAGTTTTTTTTCTATTTATGTGAAGAATGAGATGAAAGTTTTTGATGGCGATTGTGCTGAACCTGTAAATGGCTTTTTCGTAGAATTCTCACTTTCATAATATTAATCTTATCAGTCCATTTGCTGTCTTTCCATTTTCTAATGCCTCTTTCTTCAAAGATTTAAAGTCTTCATTGTAAAGGTCTTTCACTTCCTTGGTTAGGTTTATTCTTAGATATTTAATTTCTTTGATGCTATTGTGAATAGGAATGCAACCATGATCTCATCCTCTGTGTGCTTGCTATATGTGTGTATATGTGTGTGTATATATATACATATATATGTGCTTGCTATATGTGTGTGTATGTGTGTATATATATACATATATATATGTGTGCTTGCTATATGTGTGTGTATGTGTGTGTATATATATACATATATATGTGCTTGCTATATGTGTGTGTATGTGTGTGTATATATATACATATATATATATGTGTGCTTGCTATATGTGTGTGTATGTGTGTATATATATACATATATATATGTGTGCTTGCTATATGTGTGTGTATGTGTGTATATATATATGTATATTTGCAAATTGGTTCTATACTCTGCTACATTGCTTGAGTTGGTGATCATTTCCTGTCTCAAAAACAAACAAACAAACAAACAAGCAAACTGTAAATGTATTTGAAAGTGAAGAAAAATACCCACTCCCTGTCTCAGGCTGTGTGCTTTCCTTCTCTATTACCTGATTCTTTAAGTAAGAATGATAAAAAAAAAAATGTACCTCTTCCATTAAAAGGACCAGAAGACTCCTGGTTAAAAAAAAATCATAAAAAGATAACACACAAAGGTGTGTGCACACACATGTATGTAATTTGTACTTATTATTACAATGTTTGATAAGAAATAAGTAAATTCACAACTATTAAAAAATGCAGGATGAATCAAAGTGTGGAGCTTGAGCTTTAAAACTTTAGGTTCCTTTTGAAGTCTTCTTTTGTCTGAAAGAACTATTGGTGACTATAATTTGTCATTAGGTTAAAAAGGTAATTGACATTTTCTTTATCACTATATGCAGTTTAATTTACATACTGGATTCCTCAATGTCTAGTTATATTAATATTGTGTATATCTTATCTCTGATTTAGGCAGTGTAAGCTGCTAAACATAATCATAGGTACACCAACAAGTGAAAGATGAGTATTTATACTGTAATATACACTGATATTTGCTATTCTAAATAAAAATGCATCAAGGCAACTGAATGGCACTACATTTTAAAGCTAAAATCTTTAATCAAACAAGGATCTTGTTTACATTACAAAATATTACTGACTCAGAAATATTGATTTTTTTTAGGGGTTCCTATAGCTAGCTCTGAAGAACAAATAGAGGCATAGAAGTTAATTAGAAGGAGTGGCACTGAAGGTAAGATTAGAGCAGAAACTTTGGCATCTTGCTCTTCAGTTGAAGGATGTGAGTGTGGATGAGAGGGATGAGTTCCAGTGCCCCTGTGGCTGAGTGGACAGTGCTGCTGCATGCGAATCAGGAGAGCTGTCAGTCACTGTAGCCATGGCGATGGTGTGGTTACACAAAAGGCTGCAGTGTCTGCTGAGCACATTGTCTAGGTTTCAGGGTTCAAGATATTTTTATGAATTGCAAATATTCGTAACTATTCTTAAATATTCATGTGCTAATTTGGTCCAGATCCAAGAGACACCACTCCAATAAGTACTTTGAAATGCTAACGGCAAATGACTGTGTGATCAATCCCAGTGAGCCTCTATGACCAGAGGAAGGCTCCAGCATGAAGTCTCCACAAAGAACTTCTGCTCAAAATGTCCAATCAGATCAAAATATCAGTGAATGACTAATATGTTAAATACAGCATACTGATTTCAGATATTTTTTTCCAATAGGATTTTTTTTTTTGCCAATTTTTCACTCAAAGCTGTTAGCTAATATAACTCAATCAACCTTAACATACACTTTGTAAAAAAAAAAAAAAAAACAGCATATAAAAAAATCTCAGCATTTAAGTGACACTCATTAATTTCATAAACACTGTTGAGCACTCACCAGGTCACACTCAAGGAAACTATTATGGTCAAGACTGTCTGGGAGCTCAGATCACTTGGAGAGTCACAGAATACACACACACCACACTTATACCCCCACTCCTACCACACCACACCACACACACACACACACACACACACACGAACCATGATAAAACTAAAAACAAATGTGAATAGAGATCTGTGTAGTGAAGTGAGAAGAAAGTCCAAAAGAAAGATTCTGTAGGACGTATGGGTAAAACACTTCCAATATTTCAATTGTAATGTGAAGGAAAAGATGCATCTGACAAGTTGACAGCTCGTAAAGAAGACTTCATAAGAGTCAAATGTTTTAGTAACAGAGCTGGTTGAAACACTTATGATCTGTCAGTTTGACTAAAAAGTCCCATTCTGTGTTAATTACTGTTCTATTGCTGTGAAGAGACACCATGACCAAAATAATTTTTTAAAAGAATTTGATTATAGTTCAGGGGTTAAGTCGAGCCTGTGACCATCATGGCAGGAAGATGGCTGGCTAAGTGATAGAGCAATAGCTCAGAGTTTACATCTGATTCATGGCAAATAGCAGAAAGAGAGATTGGTTTGGGTGTGGGCTTTTGAAACCTCAAACTCAATCTCTAATCACACATCTCTTCAAACAAGCCACACCTCCTAATATTCCCTAAAATAATCCCACCAACTCGCAGCCAAGCATTCAAATCTATGAGTCTATGAGCTCTAACCACTACACACCACTCGCTGGCCACCGCAGGCTTGCAGCCATCCACCAACTCGCAGCCAAGCATTCAAATCTATGAGTCTATGAGCTCTAACCACTACACACCACTCGCTGGCCACCGCAGGCTTGCAGCCATCCACCAACTCGCAGCCAAGCATTCAAATCTATGAGTCTATGAGCTCTAACCACTACACACCACTTGCTGGCCACCGCAGGCTTGCAGCCATCCACCAACTCGCAGCCAAGCATTCAAATCTATGAGTCTATGAGCTCTAACCACTACACACCACTCGCTGGCCACCGCAGGCTTGCAGCCAGCACCAACTCGCAGCCAAGCATTCAAATCTATGAGTCTATGAGCTCTAACCACTACCACACCACTCGCTGGCCACCGCAGGCTTGCAGCCATCCACCAACTCGCAGCCAAGCATTCAAATCTATGAGTCTATGAGCTCTACCACTACACACCACTTGCTGGCCACCGCCAGGCTTGCAGCCATCCACCAACTCGCAGCCAAGCATTCAAATCTATGAGTCTATGAGCTCTAACCACTACAACACCACTTGCTGGCCACCGCAGGCTTGCAGCCATCCACCAACTCGCAGCCAAGCATTCAAATCTATGAGTCTATGAGCTCTAACCACTACACACCACTCGCTGGCCACCGCAGGCTTGCAGCCATATCATAATATAAAGCCTCCTAGTCTAACTTCAAAACTCCTTAGTGCCTTTCACAGTCTCAACATAGCTTAAAAGTCAAAAGTCCAAGTTTCTTCTGAGACTCAAGACAATCTCTTAGTTGTAACCCTTTGTAAAATAAAGAAAAGCAAGGTGTATACTTCCAACATACACTAGGATGGATATATATTATCATACCAAAAGGGAGGTAAAGGGAATAGTAAAGAAATACTGGATCAATCAAAATCCAGCAGGACAAACTTCAAAATCCTGTAGCTTTATGCATATGGTTATTAATATTAATATTTAATATTAACTCATGTAATTATTAATAATCATCAACAAAAGGTGCCCCAAATGGGGTACCACTTGTTATGGAATTATTAATATTTAATATTGATTCATATAATTATTAAAACAGCAGTTATTTCCTAACTTGCTATTATATAAATAAAAGATACAGAAATCTGTTAGATTTTTTTTATAAGCATTAGTGCACCGGGGCTGGGCAGATATTAACCCTCTAAGCTATCTTGTTTCCTTCCCAGCCCAAATCTCCATAAATAATTGTACATGTTTTCCATTTGGGCTGCTTCTCTCCATCATACCAATCCTCAGGGCAATTTCCTCTGGGGCCACTGTTTCTAGTTCACACTAATGCATGGCAACCTGCTCCTCTCTCTCCTTCTTCCTCCCTTTGTGGTCTTTCTTGGACCCTCAAAGCCCATGAAACTTGGCTCTGCCAACCTCTCTCCTGCCCAGTCCAGGCATTAGGCAACTTTATTTATCCAAATGGGGATAATTTGTGAGGCAAGGTTTATACCATATCATTTTTAATATGTGATAATTTTCTCACATCTTAGGAGGCAAACAATTAATGTTTAAATACATAATAACCCCAGATCAACCCCAACAGATTTAATTGGCTCTTCAGATTTTGCACTCCTTCTAGCTTTGTTGTGTTCAACATACTTCTCTATCTTGGGCTGGTCCACTCTTTGTACACCTCTCTCCTCAATGGATATCCCATGGCTGGCTCTGGCATCTTCAGCATCTTGGGATTTACAATACATTCTAAGGTTGATTTCACAGCTCCGCACAATGGCCTCTCCTGGTCTCTGTGCAAGGATTCTTCTTCCACACCCCTAGCCTTGGCAGCTTCTTTATCCATGAAGGAAGTTTCCACAAACCCTATACTTCTTTGGTAGCCTTCATGACTCTAAAGAGGAAACAGGAGGCTGAAGCTGCCATGTTCTACTTGCTTAGACTGGAAATCTAGTCTTTTCCTAGGTTTACATTTGCAGAAACTTTCCTTTGTTGTTGCTCTTTAGGAAAAGATAATTCCTTAGGCTTTTTCTTTTCACAAGTTTCAGTATTAGCTGGATGGGGTTGTTTGCAAAGGGCACTGAATCTTTTATTCTATTTAGCATCAGGCCTTTCTTTAAAATTCTTATCTATTCGAGCATATGATTTGCTTCCAATGTTACATTTCTTAGAACTATTTTTCCTTCTCAAATTGTACATTAAAAAATTGTTTGTTCTCAGATTGCTCTTTTTAACTTAGGTCTGCATTAGAGTTTTCACTGATAACCATATGACACAGTCAATACTAACTTGAAATCTACCTTGCCAATGAGATTAGTCCAAACATTTCAGCTTAGACTCAGGAAAATCCTTAGGCCAAGTGCAAAAAGGAGAAACATTCCTTATCAACATATCAGGAATGGTCTCTAGACTAGTCATTAATATTGTTATCTTCTGAAACCTTTTGAGGTGGACCTGCATAGTCCATATAGCCCTCAGCACTACTGTCTACTGAGCACAGTCTGAGACCCAAGGTACTACCGGGAGCCACAGACCAGGGCAGCGGGGCAGGGAGGAGGGAGATCCTCATGGGTAGGTCTGACCTCCTGCCAGTCAAAGGCACATGGAGGATGGCATACCAGTCCCCAGAGCCTGGTCTGGAGCCTGCCTGCGAGCTGGGAGTTGTGGTATTTCTTGGCAGTGTGAACTCTGTTAATGGGTCTGAAATCATCCTGGCAGTGAAGCATCGGAACACCTGGCGTAGGGAAATCTTGTGGAAATGGGCGGATCTGTCCTCATACTCCTTCCACCTGAAACTAGAAGCTACCTTCCAACCTAAGAGACGGCAAAATGACTAAAGGCCAGTGTAAAAACATAAACAACAAAAACTGAAACAAGATGGTGTCTCCAGATCCCAGCTATTCCAAAGAAAGCAACCTACAGAACTCAAAAACAATTGAAATACAAGAAAAAGACCTCAAACCCTTAGTAATAAAGATGATAATGGAGGCAACAAATAAAATCCGTAACCAAATAGAGGAAGATATACCCAAACAGGTGGAAGACATAATAGAGGCTTATAGTGAGGCACTGGAAAAAAATTCAGGAAAATACAAACAACCAAATGAAGGAAGTCAATAAAACAATTCAAGAATGGGAGGCCTATAAAGAGGCAATGGAAGAAACTCAGGAATACACAATTAGATGAAAGAAATCAATAAAACAGTTCAAGATCTGAAGATGAAAATGGATACAATGATAAAGACACAGACAGAAGAAAAATGGGAATGAGAGAGCCTAGAGAAAAAGGCAAGCAACACAGAGGCAAGCTTCTCTAACAGAATCCAAGACATAGATGAATGAATCTTGGGGCTAGAAGATACAATCGTAGATCTAGAAGCAACCATTAAAGAAAATGCAAAATCTGAAAAATTCCTGACACAAAGCATCCAAGAAATCAAGGACACCATGAAAAGAAGAAACTTGAAGATAATAGGCATTGAGAAAAGAGAAGATGCCAGACTCCAAGGCCCAGAAAATATTTTTAACAAAATTATAGAAGAAAATTTTCCCAATCTAAAGAAGGAGATGCTTATAAACATACAAGAAGCCTACAGAACACCAAATAAAATTGACCAGAAAAGAAAAACTTCCTGCCACATAATAATCAAAACAGAAAATATACAGAACAAAGAAAAAATATTAAACATGGCAAGGGAAAGGGGCCAAGTAACATATAATGGCAAGCCTATCAGAATTACACCCAACATCTCAGCAGAGACCATAAAAGCCAGAAGGGCCTGTACAGAGGTCCTGCAAACCCTAAGAGACCACAGATGCCAGCCCAGACTACTATACCCAGTGAAACTATCAATAACCATTGATGGGTAAAAAATATTCCATGACAAAAACATATTCAAATAGTACCTATCCACAAATCTGGCTTTATAGAAGTTACTAGAAAGAAAATTCCACCCCAAAGGGACAAGCTACAACCAAAACCACACAGGAAATAGATAACCATACCATTGCAAAAACACAACCACACAAACTCTCTATGGTAACCAACATCAAAATTAAGGGATTTAACAGTCAATGGTCATTAATATCTCTCAACATTAATGGTCTCAATTCTCCAATAAAAAGACACAGACTAACTGAATGGATGCATAAACAAGATCCAATATTCTTCTCCATTCAAGAAACACATCTCGCTCAAAAGAATAGACATTACCTCAGGATAAAAGGCTGGAAAAATATTCCTAACAAATGGTCACAAGAAGCAAGCTGGTGTAGCCATTTTAATATCTAATAAAATAGACTTTCAACCAAAATTAATCAAAAGGATGAGGAAGGACACTTCATACTCATCAAAGATAAAGTCAACTAAGATGACATCACAATTCTGAGCATCTATGCTCCCAACACAAGGGCACCCACATTTGTAAAAGATCTATTAACGAAGCTTAAACCACACATTGATTCTCACACATTAATAGTGTGAGACTTCAATACCCTACTTTCACTGAAGGACAGGTCATTGAAACAGAAACTAAGCTGAGAAATAACGACATTAACCAATGTCATGAATCAAATGGATCTAACAGATATCTACAAAATGTTTCACCCAAACACAAAGGATTATACTTTCTTCTCAACACCCCATGGAACCTTCCTCAAAATTGATCACATAGTAGGTCACAAAGCAAGCCTCAATAGATACAAGAAGATTGAAATAATACCTTGTATCCTATCAAATCACCATAGTCTAAGGCTGGACTTCAACAACAACAGAAATAACAAAAAGCTTACACACACATGGAAACTAAACAACTCTCTACTTAATGACACCTGGGTCAGGGAAGAAAGAAATTAAGGACTTCCTGAAATTCAATGAAAATGAAGCAACAACATACTCAAATCTGTGGGACACATTGAAAGCAGTGCTAAGAGGAAAATTCATAGCACTAAGTGCCTTTATAAAGAAATCGGAAACATCCCACATAGGCAACTTAATGACACATCTAGAAGCCTAGAAAAAAAAAGAAGCAGAAACACACAAGAGGAGTAGATGTCTGGAAATAATCAAACTCAGGGCTAAGATCAATAAATTAGAAACAAAGAGAACAATTCAAAGGATCATCAAAACCAGTAGCTGGTTCTTTGAGAAAATCAACAAGATAGACAAGCCGTTAGCCAAACTAACTAAAAGGCAGAGAGACACTATCCAAATCAACAAAATCAGAAATGAAAAGGGAAACATAACAACAGACACTGAAGAAATACAAAGAATCACAGACATAGGGCAGGGGAATAGGGTGAAAGTGGGAGGGAGGGAGGAATGGGAGGATACAAGGGATGGGATAACAATTGAGATATAATCTGAATAAATTAATTAAATAAAAAAAGAAAAGAAAGAAATCATATCTCAGAAATGTACTGTAGTTAATGAAGGATTGAGTGTAGGTCACGTAAGATAGCCCAGTTGAGCCAGGCTGTCTCAATATTTTCAATGGTTCTGATACCAAGATGGTCTAAAACACACTTGAGATGATTATGAGGTTGAATGGGGTATGTCAACAATCTTCAGTGCCTACAGCAGCCAGTAGTAAACTTCCCGAGCTCCCAATACTGATTTTAACCTCCAGAGATTGCAGTTACTCATGTATCAGGTTCAAAGTATAAATAATTTCTTGAATCTATTTTAAATCAAATAAATAGCTCAGGACTTAAACTTACATATTGTTTTACTCACTGAAAAAAATAATGGTATCTGAATAAAATGATTGCCATTTTCCCTCCAAAGTTATCCTCTTCCTTGCTTTCTAGGTATGATTTTTATAGCTCTATTACTAAGTACACCTCAGGTGATCTTTCTACATTTTAAAATACTGTAAACTTTACGACCGAGTGAGGTTCAGCATCACTTTCCCCCTCTATAGCATATATTTAACTAGGTTGATTATAAACAAATTTACCTTCTTTCTTTTTTTTTTTTTCTTTTTGTCCCTAAATGAATCTTTGAAGGAAGAAAACATCCTGAACAATTAATAATGGTCCAGAGACAGGACGATGCACCCAAAATAATGTTCCAGCTGGCTTAGGCTGTGCTTGTTTAAAAAGGGGTGTTCTGCTTTAGAAATGTCCGCCATGTACCCCTTAATTTGAACATATATTTAGGGCAGTAGGATTTAGTAGCTGGCACTGTCACATGATAATTGACTACAAACTTTACTCATGAAGAGGTGTAAACTAAGCTGGGAACAAAAGTAAAACTAAATTCAAAAGCTGAACAAGGGCAGCGGATGACATTCACCTAAATAAAACTGTTTCTGGTCCCGTACTTTCTCCTGGGAAAAGACAGTAGATGGAAATGATAATACCAGATAATAAGGACAACAAAACAACAACAACAAAGCTTTTGCCAATATAATGATGACTAGAGATCTGCATCACTGTTTGGCATGCCATCTGTATGACAAGCCTTGTTGCTGGTTCCCTGAGTTTCGATTTTCTCCTCCGTTTTAAATTCCATTCAGACACCTATAGAGGCTATCTACCTAGACCCCAGATGGTGCTGGCTTTCTAAGTCATGTAACAGTCTCTGTTTCCTTACAGGTGTTATGCTGGGATCTCAGTTAAGCAGCCTCTCAGAACACCCTTGTGACCTCTACCTCAAGGTTTTCATGCCTGCCTCTCATCTCCTTTGGGTTTGAGCTGAGTTTTTTGATTGTTTCCAAAAGAACAGGCCATAACAGAAGTGGCCTAGAGTTGCTTCTGAGGTGAGGGTACCAAAAGGGGGGTGTAGCTTTCATGTTGGATGTGTCCTTTCTTGTTTTAACTGTCCTTTATTCTTATTCTGAGGGAAATCAGTCAGTCCATTTGCTAGAGCCACCATCACGAAAATCTCACAACATGTTGTATTGTATTCCCCACAAAAATAAGGTAAGTGAGAATTGTCCTTGTCTTGAAAACAGTCTTGCTGGCTTGCAGACAGGCCACATTTGTTTCCTCATGACAAGGTTGTCCCATTGTGGGTGCTTATCTTCCATGTCTCTTTCTGTATCCAAGTTTCCTCTCTTAAAGGGGCAGCTTAGATTGGAAAAATCCAACCTTAAAAAATTATTTAAACTTGATTACCTCTTTAAGGGTACTATTTAAAATGCAGTTGCATTTTGAGGTGGGGTTTTAGGGAACATGTGGATGTGATAGGGACATAGTCAAGCACATAGCAAGGCCCAGGTGACAAGAAACTGAGAGAGCTTCAGTTGTTAAGGAGTCCAAGTTCTTAGCCTAGCTGCCTGTAAGACAAGGAGCTCAGTCAATGGCGAAGTGTGTAAGCCTTAATGAAGATTATAACAGGAGAACTGAGAGCACACAGCCTTGGAAGCATTCTGGCTGTACTCTCAAAAGTGAATTTAGGCATGAAATAACAGGTTGGTTGCTAATAATACCATCAAAGGCCAATGGCATGTGTGAGGAGACTATTCTTCACTCTTCTAAGTATGGGGACAGTTAGTTATCCACCAAGAGACAATTAGGACAGATTTCTTTCTTCTTTCTTTCTTTTCCTCCTCCTCCTCCTCCTCCTCCTCCTCCTCCTCCTTCTTCTTCTTCGCAGTGTTTCTCTCTGTAGAGAAACATGGCTGTCCTGGAACTCACTCTCTAGATCAGGTTGACCTTAAACTCAGAGCTCTGTCTGCCTTTGCCTTCCAAGTCTTTGGATTAAAGGCACGTGCTACCACCATCCAGATTGGACAGAATTTAAAAATATTTACACATGAGTGTGTTTGTGAGAAGATTTACCTTTGAAATGGAAGTAGGGAGCTTTTCCAGTAGTCAGAAGGTGGTAGCCCTGAGCTTGCAATAATAAGCATTAGGCCTGCAGCGCTCATTGCTGTTACAGATTATCCTTGATGCTCACAGCAAACAGCTTCTACCATCCAAAACCTGCATCCAGCTGACAAATTGTTCCTTTGAATCGTACCTGTCTTTCTGTAGCTGGATGTGACCTTACTAAGAACCTATGGACTCTCAGAGCAATTCTAGCTTTCCAGAGAGTTCATCAAGAGAGCTGTACCCCCTTCCCTTTGGCACACCCCACTCTATTTAGAAACCAGTCTTCATCTTCCAACTAGACGCATGAGCTTTGTTGGGGGAAGTGGAAGCACTTCCCCTTGGAAAGATGCTTTCTTATACCCACCTCTGTCCTCTGAACAAGAGATCCAGCTCTACTCACAGGGACTTAGAGGTACTCTCTGGGAGCACCACCATGTCTTGCCAGCTATTGCTTCTTTTAAATGATTCCCTCTTGTTTTGATGGCCTCTTTTATATTGGCAGGTCCATCTGTTCTCTGGTTCAGTTGTTGCTTCCTCTTCTCCTGATCTATAATTCTCTGCCCTCCCCACCATTCACTGTTGCTCAGCATTGAGCAAACCTGAAGACTTCTCCAATAGCAGTGTTGAGTTCCTCCCTGCTACCTGTGTCTTGGTGAGTCTCCCCTGGCAAGGTTGCTCTGTACCATCTACGGCTTGTGCACACTTAATTGAAACACATTTTCTTCCTCAGCACGGCTATCACATCCATTTCTCTTTCTTCTATAGTCCCTGAAGTTCAAGGAAGACAGTGAGCATGGATTCATTTGAGCATTTTATTTCCAGTTCCCAAAATACATTGAAGCCAAATATACATATATGTTCTGTCAATTAATATATCAACAAACTTACTATTTATTCTTCATGCATGCTCTGCATTTCCCTCCCTCCTTCTATAGCTTTTATTGTGAATAAATTCACATACTACTATGAGTAAGCTACAGTAATATAACCCCAAGGTGCAGGAGGCTAGGGCAGAGGGGGTTGAGTCTCGGGCTAGCCTGGGCTATATAGTCAGATGCTGTCTCAACAAAACAAGCCAGCCAAACAGTGACTACATTTTGCCTTTCATTTACCTTTGACTGATTGTAAAGCCAGATGTTCAAGCTGTGTTCTCTACTGAGCCAGGCTTGTCTGTGTCTACTGTTTACCTTCTTCTGGTGGTAATATCACTAAGATGGAGCATTTCATTTCCATGGTATTCCCTTCTAACGTACAGTGCTCCGTCTTCTCTGTGCAATACTGGGCTGCTGAGCTGTCAGCTGCCTTCTTTGGTCTCTAGTATTTAGTGAACACTATTGAGATATGTCTCCCTTTTCCTTTTCCTCTCTGGTCTGTACTGCATTTGGAGTGGACAGTGTCATTCCACAGCTTTTCAAGGCTTCTCTTTTCCATGTTGACTATGTTACTTATTCATATTTTCAGTAATACTAGTGGAGAAAGAAGAAATTTGGATGTGTCAAATTCTGAAAGTTGAAACATGGAGTTTCTGTCACTCATACTGGTCCAGTCTAGACAGGTAGCTCTTTACAGTGATGATTAGGGAAGGATGTAAATGGGACAATTTTCTGCCCCTGCAATATGACTCATGGGCCCAAAATATTTATAGCTACTCTTCTCTGTATCTAAATTCAGATGTCCTTGTGAAGTCAGATTCCTATACAGATTGAAGGAGCAACCTATCTTTTTAATGGTGGGTTATTACAATTAAAATATTTCCTTAAAGTATCTTGAATTCACTACCTGTGTTCAAAATTCGTAAGTTCAGGGTTAGGCACAAAATTTAAGACATTTCGAGAAAAGATTTAATTTTAAATTATTCCAGATGATGAATGATACTTTTCTGAGCATTCTTAGTCCTACAATTTTTCCAGTAATAGCATGCTTTTCTTATTGAAGTAATTTTAGTCAGTCCTTAAACTTCAAAGAGGAGACACAAAAATGTTTGTGTACATCAACTCACGTCAAAAATAAATTGTCTACAATTTTCTTTAAATACATTTTAGATGCTGTAATAGTTTAGGTTATTAAACACGAAGCATTTTGAAAAACCAACAGAACTTTCATTAGTTGCATAGGCTACTGTAGAGTTTGAGGAATCATTTTTTTTTTTTAAAGAAAAAATGTGCAGCTAAAAGCCACTGATTTGGTTTTCTGGTAATTAGACTGCTAATTAATCATGCTTAAGGATTTGTTTGGTTGGTTTAGGTTCTTGCTTTTCTTTCTTTCTTTTTAATCTTTAAACACACACACACACACACACACACACACACACACACACACACACACAATGGATCTCAAGAACACTGTATCTGGTATAACATTGGGTCCTGAAGGTAAGGTGTCACCACAGAGTAATTAACTAGTCACAAAATGCAAAACATAATCACTGGTAACAATTGGCTCATGTTTACTCAGGACCATTTTGGGATCTAAAATTTGGTAGGGAGAAGATGGCCAGATTCTGGGAATGGCGGAATATCTTTCATTATATCCACCTCAGTCACTACATGTGACATTTTTCTGAAAAACTGTCTCATTGTACTCCTAGCTATCAGGTGGCTCTTTGGGTACCTCATCTAGGCTTAGGGTCTCCACTGCTTCCTGAAGCACTTCCTACTCCACATTGAGGCTCATCTCTTCCAGGAAGTCAGAGCTGAGTTCCATAGGGTTGCTTGTGGGTCTCAGAGACCTGAAGACATAGCAGGAAGCCATGTGACCCCCATACCTCTCCCAGTGAGCCCAGGAGATTTTGGGTGAATAGTTTCATGTTGCCACTAGAGCTCTCAGGGCTGGAATGGGAAGGTCTTTTGATGCTTTGATTTTCAGTTAACTTACACAGAAATACTACAGTGTCCACATATTAATTAGGGACATTATAGTTTCCTCTAGCAGTAGTTATAAAAATAAATGAAATAAAATTGTCTGTAGAAATTGAAAAGGGGTCTTTAAAATAATAAAAACATCTTTAAATGCCATATTCTGTAGGTGTCTGAGGCCCTTTGAAGATTTTATCTAACTATTTTACCTTATCTATCTATAGAATCAGATCTATCTGTTAAACCTAGGACGTATATTCTTGTGAAGAAAATAGACTAGTAATTATCATGACCATGATTTGATCAACTAACAATTAATTTGTATAACTTCCATATTCTAAACAGCCTGCAATAGCACTTTCAAAGTATTAGAGGTAAACCTTGTATTCTACTTGAGTTGTAAAAGTACAATGCCTCATATTAGAGTAGAAATGTGTGTGGTGTGTGTGTGTGTGTGTGTGTGTGTGTGTGTGTGTGTGTAATGTGTGCGAAGAATGATATTAAATTTGAATTCTATATCAATGTACCAAAATTAAAATTATTTTGCATCAATATACAAAATTCTATACCAATGAATTAAAAATAACCTTGTGAATAACAGTAAAGGCTTTAAGTTGAGGAGTAGATCCAATAATCTACTTTTTGTCTTATCATCTCTATATATTTCTCTATTCCCCCTTCTTTCTTTTCAGCCCCTGTCTCCAAATCTAAGACTAAGACAGGTTAACTTCTGTCAACACATAGCCTACTTCAAAGAAGATGATGAGCATCAAAGAACCTCCTTAAGGAGATGACCTCAAATGGGGCCAACCTTCTACTGGGCAAAATATCTTCATTTTTGGCCACTGACAGAATTCTGCCTAAAAATGGGCAAGATTGGTAGAGTTGGTGGCCAAAGTCTGCCAAGACAGGATAAGCAATATCCTCAATAGTTCCTGCTTCACAAATATGTTTGTCAGATATACTGGGCCAGAAGGCTGAAGGTGATGCTCCAAGGTTATAGAGAGTTTTGGGTGACTTTTCAGGCAGCAAACTGTCTTTGTCATTTCTTTTTTCACTTTGAAAGCTGTGAACCTGCACTTCCTGTTTACTCAGGTAATTAATTAATTTAATTCCTTCTCAAGTCTCTGATGGGGTTGAAGACCAGATAGTTTAGTTTTACAATTAAGCTTAATTGTTTAGGGGTTAAGATGTTTTTAGGTCTAGATAGCTGTTTTAAATTGATAGAGGTAAGATTTGATAAATATTGATTTACATTCAGAACTTTAGACTCAACAAGATAGGAAAGATGTTTTCTACAAGGCTGCCAAATTCAAATAGTAAAAATATTATGAATGTAACATTTATATAATTTCTGATTGTTTTGTGGTTCTTCTTGCTGTGTGTAGTTTATTATACAATGTGTAATAATATAAATGTATATGTAAAAAGAATTAATAAAAAAGAAATTGAAAAGGGAAAGAGAAGGGAGCCAGTATGTCCTCATTGCTAGCACTAGCAGTCCTTTATAGAGCATTCGCCTCAAATATAATTTCGTGGGCTGTGTCCAAGTCCAGTCTCAGCAGCCATTGCCCTCCATAAGATTTACCTCAGTGAAATAAAAAATGATCTATAGATCATGTGTTTGGAGAGGAAAATGTGGGGGAAAAATAGTATGGCCATATAACAGCACACTACCTAGCAACATGAAGCAAGCAAAGACGCCAGTTGCTGATACAGAAACACTTAATGAAGTATCCACATTATGGTAAGAGAAATGAGACAAAACCCTTTATTATTTTTAAAATGTGTTCATAGTCTGTATGGTCATTTCCTTTAGTGCACATAGATGTGTTGCCTAGAAGGAAGTACTCACATTTGTATCAAATTGGGAGAAACTTGGAGGCGGCCCAGTAATTATAAAGCAACCTGCCATGCTATGAGAGTTTGACACGGTGCGGCTGGAAGGCGGCCTCCTTTAGCAGACAGCACCCAGGGCCAGCAAGCATCAGGGTAGCAAATGAGGGCTTCCGACTTTGAAGAATTGGACCGCGCCAGTCACCTAGGTGCTAGAGCAATAAAGGAGGACGTTTCTCATCTGTCACCTTGACCTTAGCTGTGTGAGACCGACTCTGGCTGTGCCAAGCTGAGAAGTAAAGCTAAGATGATAAGTGTGTGTTCTTTTAAGCTAGTAAGTTTGTTTTTTAAAAAGCTATAGAAAAAGAATAAGAAGTCTTCTGGGTAATGTTATTTAAAATGAATATGTTGTCTTGTGCATAAAAAAAAGGTACCTACACGTATGTACGTTAAGCACTCTGGTTACTTGGTTACTGGATTGGATTTGCTCTATGGTGGGGCAGTTCTAATCAGTTTCACCACATTGAGATAATAGCATGCATTACAGTTAAATTGTTCACACTATAGGAGACTATGATCTAAGATATATTAATGATGAAAACGAGGCATCACCAAGTATAGAGGAAAGCAGCAGAATAGATTCGCTGCCAATTGATTTTGCATTCAGCCATTCGTGTTAACTATGGCATTTTCTAGAGAAAAGAACATTATTTGTTTCAGTGTGTCACTTAAAACGTCTATTAAGTCAAACAACGTTATTTAAAACATGGCTTTGAAGAAAAATTGACAAGCCCCACAGCGAGTATCATTACAAAGCACTCTCTGTCTGTAGATCAGAATGTGCCACCCTTTCTCCAGCGTCAGCGTCACGGCTGCCTGCATACTGCCACACTCTCCGCCAAGATGTTGGACTAAGCCTGATGTGGTCATTAGAGGGATTAAACCAGGCTAGGCTTGCAGGGGCCACAGCAAGACTGAGACTGTGCTAAGTTTATTGCAGGCAATCAGACTTTATACCTCTATCAGAAACAGAATATAACAGTGATTATCAGGACCAGTACAGGATACAATGGCATTTTCAAGCTATACTGGGTATCAGGAAGTTACAGTTTGTGTGTGTGTGTGTGTGTGTGTGTGTGTGTGTGTGTGTGTGTGTGTGTGTGTGTTTCGTTCAGTAGTAGGGTGAGTTGTTTTAATTTTTGATACCGGAGCATATTGTTTCTGCAGGTGGAGCAGAACAGTAAAGTGGGGCTAAGACATTCTTTCTGGCTAGGGGTTATTTCCCAGTACAGCTTAATTCAATTCCTCATGGCCTGAGGCTCTTATCCACAACAGTTACTTTCTCCATAGTTTCGGTCTGAGCCCTAGAATACGGTGTGGTGCTGCCCACATCCAGCGTGGGGGCTTACTTTCCCCTTAAACTTTTCTAGACATGTCATCACAGACACACAAAGTGAAATGTTTCCTAGGTTTTTCTAAGTCAAATGACAATGAAGATCAGCCGTCATAACCATACCTTATCTATATACAGTAATTTTTTAAATCCCATTGACAAAATATTCAATTGTTAAAATTTAGAACAGCTAAATATGAACATGACAGGATCTCATGAAGAGAAAACTGCAAAGAGAAAGGATCTCAGCCATCAGAGATCACAGAAAGGTGACATTTAAATGCTTTTACCAATTCACAAAAAACAGTCAAAGATAAATAATTTAGCTTAGGTAGGCTGCTGAATATTTTAAGTGCTAAAACTATCTTGGGTAAAACTGGTCTCTGGACCAGCCATAAATTCTTGTAAGTTGCTGGGCTTAAGGAAGGCCTATACAGCAAATTAATTCTCTAGCCTGTAGAAGCTATACCTTTGAGAATGGGACTGTCAGCCAGCTTGTCCAAGGACAGATGGCTTCTTGGAAATTCATGGGAATTGCTCTAGAATTGTGGAGTCTTGTAAAATTTTAACTGTTGTTCCTGCAGAATAATAGCACTTGCTAACCGTGTGTTCCACTTCTGTAAACAAGCTCACTAATGCAAGGTAACCCCAGACATCTGTTGGCTAGGTTGAGACTCTGCTTGCTACATTGGCAAGATGCATGCCTACACGGAACCTTGTGGATGTTGCTTTTAGAAGCACATGACTAATGTGGCACAGGATACCATCTTGAGATTCTCGACTCTTGGGTGTAGTACTGGTGCCAGTCTAAATAAAGCCTCCTTTTTGTTGTTAAATTTAATTTAGTTCAATAAGCTTATAAACTAGAGCATGTAGACCAAACAGTTTAGACTAGTGAATGGCTTTAACACTTAACAGTCTCCACATAGATGAGAAAATACTTCTATTAGCTGGTAATATTATGAAGAAATAATTTGAAAGCTTGAGTATTTTTTAAAAAAATTATATATTTTTCTCCATAATATTACAAATTAATAGAAGCATAAGCTTATTGAATTAAATTAAATATTTTCATGTTATTTTTACATTTTATTGTTCATTTTTGAGGGTCTGTTCTTCTAGAACTACATCCTTCTGTGTCCCATACTCATTTGAATTTTTAAAAAAATATCTTAAAACTTATAGACATTTGGAAGTTCTACTACTGTGATTTTTTTTCCTCTAAGGAAGAATTTTACTTTTTCCTTTAAATCAATTCAAAATGTTATACAGTGGTCAGTCAGATAATTGTAGCCTATGCACTGGAAATCACATATACTTTTAAATATACTTTCATTTTTAAAATAACATTTTAAAAAGCAGAAAAGCAGAAGTGCATTAGATCCAAGATACCAATGGAACTACTGCTTAAGACAAAGGTAAAATTAGAAATTAAATTAATTTATTAATTAAACTGTATAGATAATGATACACGTATGTACTATTATATAAGTAATTGTAATACAGTCTAGGGCATGTTGATTGGGTTTATTTTCTCTGTCAGTTAAAGAATTAAAAGGTAGGAAATATCTTGAGCTCGACAGGCAACAGAGGAGAAACCTCGAACACAGCAAACAAGGACAGGCAGGGTCAGACGTTGAAGGAAGATGTTTATTGAAGGTGAGGAAAGATGTACAACACCCTCTACAGAGCAGAGGGGGCACTTGGAAAGCTGAAAGGTCCAGTTTTTTTTTTTGGGGGGGCTGAGGTTTCAAAAGTCTCTGAAGTCTTTCTTCCCTAGGGTTTGCCAGTTTGAAGGAAGATAGAACCATTAGGTGGCCTACGACTGTTGTGAAACATGTCCTGGTCAGGTCTTGAACTTGTGGCCTTCAGCAGGAGGGCTGCTGGTAGGAGAAAAAAAAAAATACTCATAAGGCCTTTTTATTGAACCGTTAAACTTTTACCGTAGGCGGGGAAAGTGAAGAAGAAGTTGGTCATCTTGGAAATTCACTACTTTTACTACCTAGCCAGGCTCTTTCTATCTGTCTGCCTACCAGGGAATCTAACTTCTAGTATTATGTGGTACTTACACTTTTGCAAACTGAACAAATTGTACAGGAATGAAAACTGGGAACAGTTACTTTCTATGATGAAGCTTTTAAAGTTCCATATTTAATTCATTTTTGCCCTTCAAGTTATATCTTTACGCCGTGAAAATGAGGCGAGTACAGTTATAGTTAATTTGCACATTATCAGAGTGTTAAATTAGTTCTATTTTGACAGGGCAAGGCAGTGCAAATGTTGTGTCCTTGCTGAAGCCATTTCAGGTTTAACTAGAATTTGATCCCCTGATGGAGAATCCCATGGAAAAGTATTTAGCTCTATTCTAGGAACCCAAGGTCAACATGCCCTACATCGCTTATCTTGGCTTCTGTTAAACTGCCTGCTTGTGCAAACCTCTGTCTTTAGCTAACTGCTTATCTTAGGTTCTGTTAAATGGGTTGCTTAAGTGAATCCTCTCTGCAGCTGCTCAGCAAGAGGCCAGGATGCAGTTTCTGACTTCAAAAACCCTATGCTCTGGACACTCAGTGACACACACTTAGATCCAAACACATAACTTTATCCTAGCTGGGTGGATTAAAGGCTTTCAATTGGCCATAAACTGAGTGGTCATCTCTGGTGGGTTCCCCATAGCACTGTATAAAAGAAGTTCCATTCTGATTCCAGCTTTGAGGCTTAGAGACTTTTGGAATTTAGAAATTATGGCTACCCAAGTGGCTCAATATATAAAAGAAGAAGGAGAGAACTTACTCTGCAAGGTTGTCCTCCGGTCTCCACAGACATGCCGTAGCACTTGCACTCCTTATACGTGTATCATGTGCACGCTGCAGACGCTAATCATAACAAATAAAAATTTTTGTAAAACACTGAATTATTAATGATACCATATCAATTCTTTCAAGTCTAATAAAGCATATTTATAAATAAAATAGATTACTTTGTCTTGAGCACTTCCCTTCCTATACAAGCACTTAAATAATCTGATACTGAGTCAGGAAAGAAAGACAGGGAAATCTGAGGACTTTGGGGATAACAGGCAGGCTTGGAAGGAAAGGAGCCTGTGTTCCGGAAATCTAATCTTCTTTTACTGCAGAGACTCACAAGTAAGGACTTATTATCCTTCCTCCAGGCAGTATGCATTTCACAAAAGACATTTTGTCAAAGACAATAAAGAAATTGTTCTTATATAGGTCCAAAGAATACATTTCCAAAGACACCACGATCAAGGACATCAAGGACAGTAGTCAGCTATGCTTCCTTAGAGCTAAAATAGTATATACCTGTAATAGAAATAAAACTCTCTCCAAGTAAGAAGTCACTCTGCATACTTAGATGGGAAGGAAAAGTTCATTAATTAATAGTGCTTATCTGGCTCTCGGCTAATGCTAAGGAAAGAGCAAGCCTTGAAGAGAAGATATTCATAGCTTACATACACCACGCATTCCACAAACACAGTCGTCCTTAAATCTCTTTCAGGTCCCAGCCCCAGGTTATACTTTGAACAAGTTAAACAAAGACAGGAGACTACAAGTCTGGCTGCTTAGGCAGATAGGGGATTACACAGCAAAGATATGTATGCTGCCTGAATTATTTTAAATATACCACTGTTATCCTTTTATGAAGAGTTGTTACTCAAGGCTGTCTTGTCCACCTGCAAGAACTAGTTTTTTTCCTGATAAGCATACAGAGGAATTATATAACAGACTAGAATTTATAGATGGTTGTGACCTATGCTACTGGTCTCAAGCTTCTCATTAGAGCTATGCCTTTGGTATGGAAATTGGACTTAATGTCTGGCTGTTAGTCAGTGCTTTCCTCGTTGATTAGCTGGTCAATGCCGTTGGGTAAAAATTTGAGTCCTAGCATGCTACGTTTCCCTTATCTCTAACAGGCCTGATTAGCAATCCTATTTACCGTTGCTATATTTTGGAGGCTACTAAAGCTAAATTCCATTTGTGTGACTTAATGTCTCCTAAGCGAATTTATTAGTAACTCCTTTGTAACATCAATTTTATAACTTTGAGTTTCTTCTGCATCATAACCTTACATTCCTTGCATTCTCCTCCTTTCTCTAAAGCTAAACAGTATCTCTTATAATGCCCTTGCATTTTTGTTTACTAGATAAAATTCTTTAACTTTTTAACCTAGTTACAAATTGCACTCTTTGGGCAATGTTAGAAAGCAGGGGTTGGTTTCTTAGCAACCTTTGGAGGTATAACTTGAGAGCAAAAGAAATGTCACATATACCCTTTAATAAGAAGTCAAATTCAACTTTCTGTTAGAAAATGTAACGTTTGTACTTTTGGGTATGTGTTGCCAGCCTCTCTTGAAGCACCTCTCCTCTTATTTTTAATAAATACGACTTTGTTTCATATTTGACTTGCTCTAAAAGCATTTCTTTTTGAAAGTCACAGATCTTGATTTTTCCCTGGGTGGGTGTAGGTGTGGCATGGAGCTGTACTTCCATCTTCAGGGTGACAATATTTTATGAATTCAAATGTCTTGAATCACCTGTATAGTTTAACGTGAAGTAACTAAACTTACAAGAACAAAACTATAACTCAATTTTATCTCTCTAGAAGACATTCTCAGGCAAATCTTTGTGTAAACTGGTGATATGACCATTCTATTCTATTGTTAAGGGGAAGGTTTTTATTGTAGACATGAGAGAAAGAACAGCCAGAGGCATCTGGAAGGGTCCAGAGCAGAGATAGAAATTGACTGACCATATCCAGCAGACTGGATCTGGGTATGAGAGAAACAGGAGCAGAGCAGGAGTGGGAGTGGGCGTGGGAGATGGAGTAGGTTTGGAGGTAGACCAAGACAGGGAACATAGACAAAATTGCATGGTTATAAAGAGAACAAGCAGCTCTTGCGAGGGAAGCCCACGACCTGGAGGGAGTTTAGGGCAAGGGAGCAGGTAAGAAGATGCTAGTGTGGACTCTGAAATGTGTAACAGGTACTTGTGATACCGAGGGAGTCTGGAGACCAGCATGCACTTTGCTATGCTAATGTGCACCACAGACAATCATTTGTCCTTTCTGCCTTTTGGAATTTGGGAAAATGGATTTTCCTTCTGAACTGAAAGTCTTAATCTGGTCTTTAATTGTCTTGCAGATCTGTTCACTTTAGGTAACTGATCGTAGTTATGGGCAGTGTTTATCTTTGGAAGAGCAAGATACCTTCTTGCTTTTTGTAAGGGTTCAACTTCCTGGAAACCCAGTATTTATGAGCTCCTGATCTATGACTCTGTCCTCCTCTGCCTTTCTTTGAACTGCTTATAACTTTTGTATCATCTCAAGGGTTGACAAGCTAAACAAAGTGCGGCCACAGAAACCACAGCTGTCATCTTAAAGTGAATGAAAAAATAGTTTATTTTGTAGCCATTTTGAGTGATTGGGACTCAAGAACACAGACTTAGGTTACCCCAAATCCTATGTTCCAACATGGAAGCAGTTTCACAAAGTCTTTCTAGTTCTACAGAATGGGGCCTGGACAGTTATTTGTTGTGGATCCCTGATGCTCCTATCAGTTATCAGATTACAGGTTGATGGTGTCCTTATCATTATCACTGTATTTGTATTCATAGATCTCTTACCATTTTATTTATTTATTGTGAACATTAAAATAAGTCCAGTGTTTGTTTCTATAGCTAGTTGTTATATATATGTATGCATATATGTGTATATATATATATATTTATGACAAGGTTAATGTTACTCGTTTGATCTTTGAAAGAATAAGCTTTACAAACATTGTTAGAGTTACATGTTTTGATTGACATAAGACAAATACCATTGAATTATTCATGCATTTCTGTGACTAAACTCAACATCACAACAATAGCGAAATTAGAGTAGAAATAGGTAGAGGTAATTTAGAAAAGACTTACTTGCATTTGTTTGGAAGAAAATGTCTTGCTTTAGACTACAATAAGTATTTGCAGCTTTTGTGGGTCTATATATTAAATTGTCATGTTTAACATTTGATTTCTACAAAAATAGCAGTTGAAGCCAAGACACTTGTTTCTTGGACTGAGCTGTGCGTTCTGTTTAATAGCATCACTGCCATATCCATATGTCCTTCTGACTAAATGGTAATTAATGGCAACCAGTTAGTGAAAATTGGACATTTATGATCTTTTGCTGCAAAAAATTTCAGGATTTATTTTTTTTTAATTAAAATTTCCTTAAAATGTGCTTTAAACATATTATTTGGAAGGGCATACTGTTGTTTTTGTTTTTGTTTTTTTATCTTTCAGACTGCTAACATCAAACTTTTCTATCTGACACATGCAGAGGAAGGCAATGTCATGGCTCCGAGTGTGTTCACACAGTTCCTGCTCTCCACGGCAGGACAGGGTGGCCTTTACTTCTGAAGCCCATCTTCAATCTGTCTCACTTGCAGTTCCTCTTGTTCTCCGTTGGCATCACTGGCTAGGGGCTTCACCAGAAAGATGAAGTGACAGAAGTGCTGGTGTCTTAAGCCACACTCATGGCCTTCTTTTAAGGAGCTGGTGGGTAAGCTCTATGAAGAGTCAACAGGATTTGATGACGTCTGGACTGATGGCAGGTGGAGAGGAAATAACATGGAAGCTGCTTGTCCCCTTACTTTATCCCATATTTTTTCCCAGTTAGGTGTTCTGGGATGTAGTCTTTATAATAAGCCATTATATGTAGAAAAAGTGGTTTCTAAGTTCTGAGAATCACTTTAGTAGACTAATCACACATGAGAAGGGTGCCATGAGATCTTGATTCTTAACTGTTTGGTCAATATGAACCAGGGTGTCTCATAAGACAGCAATGCTGAAATCTCATGTTAACTTTAGGTAGATGGAGCCAGAACTGAAGTGACTAGAGAACGCCAAGGGGGTGATCGCAGGCTTGGCAACTTGCTTGAAGATGGGGTGGCTGTGCTTCTTTAGTGTGTCTTTAGATTTCCTGTGTGGAATCTTGGTTAGTTGGCTTTGGAGTTTTAATTTTTCTAATATGTTCTACCAAAGGTATGAATTTCCTTCTAATATTGCTTTCACTGTATTTCACATGTGATAGGTAGGTAGCCAGGTGGCTAGGTGGTAGACAGGTGTGTGTGTGTGTGTGTGTGTGTGTGTGTGTGTGTGTGTGTGTGTGAGAGAGAGAGAGAGAGAGAGAGAGAGAGAGAGAGAGAGAGAGAGAGAGAGAGAAGACAGAGATAGATAGACAGATGGATAGATAGATGGATGTGATAGATACTTTATTGACAGATCATTGATAGATAAATAATAAATGACAGATAGATGATTGATAGATGAATAAACGATAGGTGATATGTAGATAGACTGCGATTTTACTTGTAGTAAGAGTAACACATGTTCCCTTCAGACTCCTTGCACTCATCTGTTCCCTGTAGTTATGTCTTTAAAAGACTTTCAGCCTGTGGGTATGACAATTCATGATGGACACATCATTTTAAAACTTTCTTAACATTTCCTATTTTAGAGAAGCAATTTGTGATACCACACAACTTTCAGCACATGCCTTATATGTGTCTCACTTACAATTTCCCAGGTTCCTCATTGATATCACTGACAAGGGGTTCATACAACTCAAAGGCCACACAACTGTGCTTGTCTTTTTCAAGTTAACTAAGAGACTGAGAATGAGGAAGAAGTGGTTATTTTTTTTTATCAAAACTTGTTTTTAACTTATATAACTCACCTATAGCTTAAATTAGGGCACACAACAGTCTCTTCGGTTGTTTCTACCCATGGTTTGCACATGTGCTATGAATTCTGTCCTCTTTGGAAATGGGCTCCATTGCTGTAATGCACTCCCTTCTGATAATTTTCTTTTGATCTCTAGTAGTTTCATATTTTTTGCATGATATACTTTCTTTCGTCCCTTTGAATGCCTTATACCTCTGTTTTTGTAATTAAAATGAATTTTATTTAGAAAAATTATGGCATATATACCTTATGCAATCTGCTCAGCCATAAAAAATGACTAAGACTAGCGATATGGATGGAATTGGGGGGGGGGTAAGTAAAGTGAAATAACTGAGAGACAAATACAAGTGCTGATGTTTTTATTCTTTTGTGGAAGCAGAAAGGATTGATTGCATATAAACCGAGCAGAGGTCATTAGAGACTCAGAAAAGCAGCAAGGGGGTGTGTGGTGAGACTGGATAATAAGTAGTAAACTTACGGAAAAGTTAGCTTTGATTCTATAGAGTAGGGTAACTACGAACAGCACTTCATAGTGACACAGATAAGTAAAATCATCTGAGGAAAGGGAAATGCTACTTATGCTCATTTTGTAATTGGACATTATATGCAGGTATCAAATGATCATATTAAACCTCACAATATGCACAAACATCACATTTACATTAAAACAAAAACCAAGGAAGATTTATTGTACACTGTACGATTGAGTCTATAAACAAACAAACACTATTTTTCCCAGTGGTTCCCTTAGATATTATTTAACAACTATCTGAAGTTATTGTAGATTTAATTGGATTCATATTTACTTTGTCTATAGCTCTGCGAAATTGCCTATTTCTATGCTGGTTTTCACTTGAGGAGTTTATGTGTTGACACTTTCTCTCCTTTCCTGCTATGTCTGTTATATGCTTTTAAATATATTTTTATTTGTCAGCTTAGAGGTGGCAGTGAACATCTATAGCCAATAAAAAAAAATCTGGTTTCAAGCAATGCATGCTTCTTCGAGAGTAATTCAGATCCTTTCCAAATCATATTCCCAGTTTACCTTTCTGTCTGTTGTAACATTTGCCCCATTCGTTTCACTCATTGTACACTAAAATCACATACTATTGCAAGTTTTACATTAAACACTAACTTAAACATTTTATCTTATGCCCAATAAATGCTCCCAATCAGTCTTGTGCCCATATACTTTTATGCTTCTACATAACACCCAAAATTAATTTAAAATAAAGAATTTTCGTGTTCATAGAACATTAAAAATCAAATTTGGTATAACTATTTTGTCTTTGGGTTACATGTAATAAATGAAAATTCAGAATAAAAATATTAATCCTGTAATTCAAAACTTGCTCAAGCACTATAGGGCTCAAGGTAAAGAAGATGAAGTGCAGAGAAAAACAAAGTCGAGAGAAGCTGAGTGTGATCTGCTAGTGCCAGCTACTGGGGTTCCTGTCATGGCGGGGGTCCCACTGACAGTGCTGCTGCAACCAGTATGAAGGCTCTTGTGTCTTGTTTTTCTCCCATAACTCAGAGACAGCGAAGGCACACCCCCACTCCCTGTTCATCCATCTTTTCTTCAGATAAATAGAGAACTTATTTTCATAAAAGTTTTCATTTTCTGCTTGTAGACTTTCAATGGAAAACACAGTTTCTCTCATCTTATTTTTCTGTCTAAAATGTTAGTAATTAGAAGACCAAACTGTCACAATGAAATGTTCAAATATTGTGTAATCCACAACTTGAAGTATTATTCTTTAAGTAGGTTTACAAATTTACAGCCTTGCTATCTCTTTCTCAGTATTGTGTACTATTTTAATGCTATTTGCAAAGTTAAGCATGTAAAAATCATTACTGAAATAATATGAACTTTTTCTCATGTTAATACAATTTCTATTATTTAAATAATATGGGAAATGACAAGCATCTTAACATACAGAATAAACATTACAGATTAAATGCTGAGAATGTGCTTTGGATTCTAATATTATGTGTTTATTTAGATTTTTGAAAGCAAGTAGTTTTGGAAACTCCAAGATAAATGAGAAGAATTTGTTGTTACTGCCTATCTGATGGTGCATGCGCGCGCGCGTATGTGTGTGTGTGTGTGTGTGTGTGTGTGTGTGTGTGCGTGTGGATGTTAGCGATCAGGGAAACTAGTTGGGTCATGTTTAAAATGATGGCATCACTTGAGTATTATCACTAAACTTTGCTTTATAGCCAGAGTGAGGGAAAATGAAACCTCATCTGAAATATTTAATCACACTAGCCCACGGCTCTAGGACCCTGAAAGTGTCAATGAATTAACCAAAGAGTACAACTATGGCTAATTGTTTATTGTCCACGTGATTAGATTTGGGATAATCTGGCAGACAAACTTATGCACATGTCTGTGATGGTGATTCCAAAGAAGCTTAACTGGGAAGGAAAGATCTACCCGGGATGTGGGCATTCTTACCCTATGTACTGGGGTGTCCCGGATTGGATTAAACAAAAGAGAGGAAAATGTGCTACACATCTATATTGCCTTCACCTTTCTATTTCTTAATGTGTCCACAGTGTGACTGGGTGTTTCACGTGTCAACTGCCATTTCTTTCTACTACAGTAGATTGTACACTGCCCCAAGCATGACACTACGTCAATATTCCCCCTTTAGGCTGCTTCTTTAATGATGTTTCGACACGGTAGTGTCAAAAGTAACTAGAAAGGCATTAGCATGCACACGATGCACAGACCAGACAGACATACACTCATGCAAAAAACATCCAAACACATGCAAGAAAATAATTTTTAAAAGTTGTAGTGAAAGTACAAGCAGAACCCCAGAAAGAGCTCCAGAGTGTACACAACTTAAGATGCTTAAATATTTCAAGGTAGAGTTATTTATATTACAAAGGGTTGTGTGGAGCTGGATAGAGCACACCTGCAAAACAAAAAATGTCATGTGAAGAACTGGGTATGCAGGCACACACAAAACGTACGAGCGTGGACACATATATTTAAGTATTTACAGAATTACCAAAATCCTGGCAGAAATAACAGTGGCTGTCAAAGAGGAAGACACAAGTACCTCTCGGGCCAAATGTATTTGGTTTACAAACACTTTTAGTTTTACATGTTTTAAAAATACATTAGTAACATTTTATAACTGGTAGGAGTCTCATTTTCATTTTTTGCATTCACTAGAAATCCGGTAGCGATATGTCTAATTCCATATCCGCCCAGCGCTCTCTCTCTCTCTCTCTCTCTCTCTCTCTCTCTCTCTCTCTCTCTCCTGGTGATGGTGGTGGTGTGTGTGTGCACCCACTTAAGTGTATGTGTATATGTGGGTCTATGAACATGCATGCAGAACGAGAGAGCGGTACTCTGGGCTACTTTCTCTCTTGCTTTTTGCTGTATTGCCTTGGGACAGTTCTTTTACTCCATTTCAGCTGGTCTGGCTGCTCCAGATCTTGGGACCCACCTTTCCTTGTCCCCAATGCTCGGGTCACAATCACAGACATCCGTGCCCATCTTCTCCCTTGGGTGCTGTAGAGTGAACTCAAGTCCTCTTGCCTACAGATCAAGCTTTGCTTGTACGCTGATGTGTCTCACCAGCCCCCGTCTTTGATATTTGACCCCCCCGGAAGAGTCACCGATTTGCTGAAGATTCAGAACCTCTGCATTCTGAGAGACACGGGATGAGAGTCGAGATTCAATAAAGACTGGACTGAGAAAAATGAGTCAAGACAGTTAAATTGAGAAGAAGACTGTTTCTGCGGCTAAATATTCCCTCCCTTGCCTAGAAAGGCTTAAGCTCTCAGAACTGAGCAGAAATTGGTATGTTTTACTTTCAATTAATTATATTGTTTAACTTAACGTCAAAGAAAATTCAGTTACTAGTTTATATATAGTGTGTAATTAAATTGTTCCCAAGCAACTATCTTTTTCTTACATGACTCATTTAAGAAGCAATCTGGAGACTTTCAGATAAAAATGGAAAATTGAAGCCATTTCTACCCTCTCCCTTCTAAAGCCAACTTCAAATTAAAAAAAAAAAAAAAAAAAAAAAAAGAGCCAGACAGGCTACTCAATTTCAATGAACTTTAAAAAAAAAAACAAGTTCAATTCTGAATTCTAATAAAATAACTAATATCTATATCAAACATTGTGAGTGCATGATAGTAAAAAGGCCCTGGCTAGGGAGGCTATGTCACATTTTACCATGCTGGTGTCACACCTGCAAGATGAAACATGTGACTTTGTTCAGCACCTTATGTCCACAGCGAAAGCAGGAGATATAAGTGAAGAAAGATATGCAAGCCTCACTGCAGACCATGAAATGTCCTGGCATCCAACTTGAAAAATGAGTCATGACAATGAAATCCAACGTGTCCATTATTGGTTCATTCCTCACCTTTAGTGTGTTTATTCGATTCACAGATAGCTCAAGAGTAGAAAGCCAGACACCTCTTTTTGAATGAAAAAGAAATAAAGGACAATATTCCATTCTTTTTAAAAAGCTACCCATTGATGAAATTACATCATGGGGGGGGGGCACGGGAATTGTTAATAAATCACTACTGGCAAAAACAGTCTGTAGAAATAGAAGCTAAGGAGGAATTACTGGGAATGATAATTATTGTGCAGGATATCTGCAAACTTTGATTCTACATAATTCACAAGATGGGAGGTTATACATCCAATAAACACTCTTTTCTTTATCTTTTAGATTGTGGTATGGGAGAACAATGTGCCCAGCTTAAATATATATTTATTGTTCTTAAGAGCAATTTGAAAACATAATTTTATAAAACTAGAAAGTCAACTATTTGTGAAAACATAAAGACACTCATTAAGTAGCATAATTATACTGCAAAGCATTTGCTGACAAAAGCATTTAAAATAAAGGAATATTAAAATACAAATATAACAGGGAAGTGTGGCAGCCACTAAAATCAAACCAGAGCAAATAAAGCTGAGGCTTCAGTTGATGTAACCAACACCATCATGAGTGAAGCAGATTCTGACTGGATTGAATCAAATCAATATTAAGGCAAACATTTTCAAAATTACTATGTGCTTGTGTAATGGGCATAATGACACATGCTTGTAATTCCAGCACTTAGGAGGAGAAGAAGGCAGGAAAATCAGGAGTTTAATGTGTCAGCCTCAGCTATATGGAGAGGTGGATGTCAACCCAGTCTATATGAAACTCTGTGTCAAAAAACCAAAATTTATATTTTGTCAGTGTGTCAGAACTTGAATGGAGTAAGTTGGGAAAAACATATTGCTCATCGACTTCTGATTTTGCGCTGCTGTTTTACTTTATGGATCCTAGTTCCTTTATTTGCGTCCATGGGCATCAGTATAACAGCATTAAAAGCTGAAGGACTCTTTCATGGAATGCTTCCATGCTTACTTGTTGCCAGTTCAAACCCGTCAGAGGGAAACTTGACACGACACTGAAGAATAACCCATGAGTGGAACACTGAGGAGTAAGGTAGAGGGAGAAGACAACTGACGAGGCAGGGCCAGAGAAGTCCTGACATTTTGTTACACTAATAATGAGGCAATAATAATGAGAGAAGAAATTAAATTATTCCAATATCCTTAATATCAATATACAGAGCACATATTAGTATGCAAATAAATGCTAAAGTGTCTAGATTTCTATAACTATTTCTGTTATGTTGACTAGTACATAGATCATGGTCTTTGCTGTCCTTCATATCTAAAGGCCAAAAGCACATAAATATTAAACACTAACATTGTGGACATATCCTGACGAGAAAAATGTTAATGGTACACATTGATTAAATCACTTATTGCCCCCTTCACCATGATCAAGTGAAAGTATACCATTCTTGCTTCTTCTAAACTCATAATGTAAGCTTTCAAACATATGCATGTATAAGAAGAAAAGTAATGAGCTGATTTGGCCATCAACCATCATCAATGGCCATCTGTCGCGCCTCGCCCGACCAGCAGGAAAGACGCAACCACCAAGTTCTTCTCCAAGCAGTTTACTCAAGCTCTTCATGCAAGCAACTCCCCCGAACCACACTCATCACACACTAATAAAGCACACCATCATCCAATCAAATCACACCACGTCTCGAATCCTCATAGGTCCACGAAGGCGGAACTACCGCAGGCAACGGATTATGTCCAAATAAGGACTTGTTTGTTTTCTACAGAGGCAGTTCTGACGACGTGCCAGGCACCATCTTAGGGTGCGGTCCTTGGGGGCTCTCCACAGCCATCAGCATAGTGACAGTATTATTCTATCCATTCTAATGTCTACTTGCTTTTGGACCTTCCATTATAAAATATTTTGAAGTATAACTTGGATGCCATAGAATTTACCTGCATTCAATTTTTGATCTTGATGAATCATAAAGTTATGTGGCTATTACAGCAATACAGTTTTAAAATATTTTCATTACCTTCTATCGTAGTCTGTGTTTTATTATTATGATAAACACCATGACCAGTAGCAACTTGGGGAGAAAGAGCATATTTTAACTTGTATGTTATAGTCCATTATGGAGACAAGCCACGGCATGGGCTGAAGCAGAAGCCATGGGGGCATGATCCTTTCATTACAGCAAAGCGAGCATCTCCTGGGAGACTCATACACATCACAGAACTCAGCAGCCACACATACATACATACATACATACATACATACATACATACATACATCTATCTATCTACAGACATACATGTGTCTGTGTATCTATCTATCTATCTATCTATCTATCTATCTATCTATCTATCATCTATCTCTATGTATCCTATTAGAATGTTGATACTCTCTGGACCGTTTGTGTGTTGACCCTAAGGAGATAACTTCCCAGGGGAATTTACCCCCATAATGTTGGTCTCTTATTAATCACAGATTATTTTTCAGACCCATATAATAAGCATCAATTGCTCTATAAAGCGACAATTTCACTTCAGTGGAGATGATCTTTCATTAACCAGAGCTGATTTATTCAGCCACAACTGACCAGAAACCAGAGATTCTCAGATGAAAATATCATAGGAACAGATCTGATCATCTTTCTTTCACTCTGAAACTTCACAGGCTGGGTCTTCCTTGCCTGAATTTCTTTCAACACACTTTTCAGGCTTCCCCATAACAACAGCCCATTAAGCTCTGATTACTCAATAACTTTTCCAGCCCAAAGTACCAAACTCTTCAGCAATCCTCTCCCAACCAAACTGGTCAGGCCTGTCATAACAGTACCCCACAGTTCTAGTACCAATTTCATTGTGCTGGTTAGATTTTTGTCAGTTTGATGCACACCAGAGCCGTCTGGGGAGAGGGATCCTTAACTGAGAAAAAGGCTCCATTAGACTGATCTTCACTAGGCAAGTCTGTGTGGGTGTTTTCTTGATTAATGATTGACATGGAAGGACACAGCTCTCTGTGTGTGGTGCCACAGCTGGGCAGGTGGTTCTGTGTGGTGTGATAAATCAAGGTGAGCAGGTTGCTAAGCACCATTCTACGTGGCTTCTGCCTTAGCACCTGCATTAGGGTTCCTGCCCTGACTTTCCTTCATGATGGACTGCGGCTGGGATGTGTGACACAAATAAATCCTTTCCTTCCCGAGCTTTGTTTGCTCAGCATTTTATTGCAGAAATATAGCAAGCTAGAATATTCAAAAGTCAAACCACAGACCCAAGAAAGAAGGTTTTTAAAAATTATCTGATAGAGTTGCCTTTTAAAATATTTATACAAAGGCAATGATACAATGTGTAGCTTTTACATGTTCCAGTTAATTTTAGAATAGGGTCTTTTTGCATAACTCTTTTTTAACAGTGATGCAATATGACCTTGAATTTAACCAGGATACAAAGAATAGTCATTAAGAAAATGATATGTCAAAACTGTACTTCCCTTTAAAACAGTGTCTTGATGCAAGAAAAGAGAAATGACACAGCAGAGACAATGGTGACAAAGTAAAGTCAGGCCCAGGCAAGATTCCTGCTTTGAATTGCAGACGCCAAGTCTAGGAGGAGAAATAAAACTAGCATGTGTCTACATCTTAGTTTCCCCAACAAGATTGCAGCTATGCTTGATCTGGCATTCAGTATCAAGTTGGGTGAGAACTATATATGAAAAGATGGTTGATGGTTAGGTACGGCAGTAGGAGCACAGCAAATGGTGGGACTCAGCTGTGAGTGAGAGATTGGTGGCCACCTGACAACTCTGGCTGCTGCCATTCATAAAGGAATGTGACTTTCACAGAATATTATTTACTCAGAGATTGGAAGCCCTAGAAGCTCACTTCTGCTTTTTCATTGGTTTGAAGACTTGGGTCATCCTAAGAAACAATTGTAAGAAGTGGGATCTGGGTAAATCTACACTAGGAGTAAACACAATAATCAGGAGATAACATATTAGAATAAGCACGAAAGGGTGTAAAGGAGATGCTAGGATAAACTAAACAATCCTTCTAGTGACTTCCATGGGGATCCCTGAAACAAGAAGTAGTGGGGTTTGCAGCAGACAAGCTAACATATATGTGGGTGTTGAGTGTGTGTTTTATATTTGTATGATTTTAAATTGGTAATAGAAATAGAAGTTTCACATAGTTTTAGTATCCTTTGAGGAATAAATATGGGTAATTAAGTAGAAAGGTATTTCTGCTCTCAAATGGTGTCTACACTGGTGGCAGCCACCAATGTCTAGCAATAGTTTATATTTTGCCTAGAAATTGAGCCACCTTGACACATTTTGTTGTTGTTGTTTTTTTAAACAAGCCTTTGTATCTACCGGATCTTGACAGCATGCCACAGAAAATGAAGAAAATACATATTGGCTCAAGAGAGTCTGTTTGGATAACCCTGAGAGGAAAATGTCACCATTTTTATATAGTTCTTTCACTGTTGAAGATAGATGTTCCTTAGGGATTTTAAGAAATCTGGCCTCACACTTTCCCCCCATATTCCTGTCAATCAACAGGGTGATCTGCATGAGTCCAGGCACACTGGAGCATGCCGAAGGATATGATCAACTTCTCTAAAAATATAGTCATGCTGATTTCCTTGATTCTCAGAGACATCATTTCCCAGTGACTGACAGGGTAGCCTGGTCCATGCACTCTAACTTAATGAAGGAAGGGGTTAAAAAGGGAAAGATACGGGGAGTAAGTTAAGATGATCAAATGTATTATGCCAGCGAAGGGACCTGCTATGAGCTATTGGAGTATCCAGAGTCACTTTGCACTATTTCCATAGTCACCAGACAATAGAAATAATCAGCCTATAACTGTTATGGATGGAGTGGTGAAAAGAGATTAATTAGATGCATTCAGAGTAAACCCGAGAGCCTTGAATGCAACAGTATTATATTGGGGCTGCAATATCTGCGTTTAGGAAAGTAATTGCATAAAAAAGCATCCCTACTATGATTTCCAGGATATGCATAAAAGATGAGAATATTTTTAATCTTCAAAAGATCCTGGTGGGGTTTGGAACATGTAAACTCTGCTTAAGAACTTCAGGAACCCAACAAATGCTAATTACCAGTTCAGAAACATTTGGGATTACTATCCCTTGCTTGTAATAGCCACGAGGTAGTTTTATATCCAAAATTAGTCATGATCTAAATTATAAAATACAAAATGATAATTTTAATAAGCTTATTCTTTAGCTCATTTGAGCCTGATAAGAATGTCAGAAATCTATTTCACTGGAGAATTTATTTCTTTTTTATAGCCAGTCACAATGAGACACAGAAAGTCAGGGACCCATGCAACAGCGCTGAGCATTTTTCACACATTCTGCAATCTGTATCTGTTTTTATGGTGCTTCCAAAGATTATAAAACTTGGCCTAGAGCTCTTTTTTTAATATAAATATGTAACTTTACACATATCTTGATATTTATGTATAAATTACTTTAAACATCTATGCTTTGATGGTAATTCATATGCACATAATTATTAACTAATTGGGAAATGTAAATAGAGCTTTAGAAGGTATCCAAGACAGCAGAAGAAAGGATTAATAAATAAAGCTTCCCCTCCACTACAATCCAGGGATGTGATCACACCTGGATGAAGATCATTGCATGAATTTAGGACTATGATTACAAATTGTGAAGTACTGTGTACACTGGATTTAAACTTACTCCCGATGAACAGATGTAAGCCGCCAAAGTTCTAATTAAAAAGAAAAACAATAATTGGGGACTCATTTCAGAATAGAAAGTTTGTAGTTTCATAGGGAATAAATAGAAGAAGGAACCAGCTGGTGCCAAGGGTTCAAAAGGAGGCTACTAAAACAAAGAATCAAATGCAGATGACCAGGACTTGAAGCTACGCCTGCATGCCTGAATGGGGAACACTCAGGGATGTGGATTTAGGAGGCTTTCTGAATTTGCTTGGAGTGCTATAGGGATTGTTTGCCTTAGACATGTCCAACATTTTAGCAATCTTGCCTTTCATCCTGGTCTTTTTCTTTGAAGTTTTAAAAGAAAGACAGGAAGCAGTATATCTGTGCTATTTCAAAATCCTCACATTTATATTGAAGTTTTCTTAGGATTAAAAAAAAAAAGAAGAAAATTGGTATTAAAAACAAAAGACTGTTGTCTTTAGTTAGATATTAGCACTTCTGAGAATGAGGCTTTGGTTATGTCTGCCTGTGTTTATAGTGATCTGTTTCACAATTTATTACTATGTGGTACAGAATCCCAAATGCTTCTTCCATGTCAGATTTTATAAACTCTGTATAGCTCATCCAGAAGTGAAATCTGCCTCCATAAGTCTTAGTGATCCCTGACAATGCCAACCAGGTAACCGTCAATGTCATGGCCATCAGTGAGGGGACCTAGTGCATGAGTCTGCCCTCTTCAAAGGAGCAGTGTGTGCTACTACCAAATATTTTCCTAATGAAATTCTGAAACAGCAATGGTTCCTGAAAATACTAAATCCCTAAAGTTATCAATGGAAAGAAAGATAATAATAGAAACTAAAATAAATGTCTTGCTTATTTTTCCAGGAAATATCAAAGCTAACTTCAATTTCTGTTTAATTATTGCCCTACCTGAAAAGAATTGTGAGTAAAAGAAAAAAATTTATTTTATCAAACATATATTTCTGTTTCCTAACTATGAATGTGGATTGATTGCAAATGCTGATAATGTTTAATTCACTATAATTCCTAAGTATATAAAGGGACTGATTGTCTCAATGGTGTGTGTGTGTGTTAGCTTAGCTGTTATGGTTAGTGCACATTAAACTGAAAATGCAGGTGTATCTTTCTTATATCTACCTTTGTTCTAGATCAGTGGCTCTCAACCAGTGGGTCATGATCCTGGGGTTGGGGTTGAACCATCCTTTCACAGGGATTACCAAAGACCATTTAAAACAGAAATATTTACATTACATTAGGATTCACAACAGTAGCAAAATTAGAGTTTTGAAGTGGCAACAAAACAATTTTATGCTTGTGGTCACCATAACATGTAGTAAAGGGTCAGAGCATTGGGATGTTAAGAACCATTACTGTAGATATATACTGAGGAGCCAATTGCTATATCACATTGCTGATTTTATTCAACGCTATGTGTAACTTTTATAAGGTTTCTGCAATCACTATAAATCTCTATACAAAGTGTGCAAGGGCCTTTCCCCTTTACATTCTTAGCATTACTTGTTTATTATCTTTGAATTATCGAGGTATTTGTTTTTAATCCATATTTGTGTGAGCCTGTGTGAGTTTATGTACATCACATGTGCTCAGTAGCCTGCAGAGGCCAAATACAGCCCCGGATCTTCCAGAGCTGAAGTTGTGCACTACCATGTGGGTACAGGGAACCTAACCCTGTTCTTCTGCCAGAGCGGTGATTGCTTTTAACTTCTGAGTCATCTATCTCTTCAGCATGAAGGTTACTTATTTTTTAATAAGAGTGCGAAGCAGTAATTAATTGTGGTTTTAATTTGCATTCTTATTAGAACTTGTAGCAACACGTAAGATATATGGGCATCCTTGTCGTGTTGCTATCATAAAGCATGCTTTAGATTTTACTATTGGGAACAGTTGTGGGTTTTTTTTCATGCATGGTTTTTGCTAGGTTTTTCATGAGATGTATTAATATATTTTGAGAACTTTCACCAAGAAGGATCTTAAATATTTCCTCATGTGTTGACATGACATGGTCATGTGACTGTTGTCCTACCCTTCATGTGTTAAGATGTGGAATTCTGCTTATTTATTTCTGCAGATTCGTCTCAGGGATAATAATCACAGCAAATGATCTTTACAGTTTGATGTTAAATTTGGCTGCTCTTTAAAGATTTCTCATTGCTTACTCAAAATCTTCATGCATTATTCATTGATTAGATTTTCCCCTTTCTTTATTGTTTAGCTATAGTCGCCCTCTGTTTCTAATGACTTATAAATTTCTTCTAGATTCAAAGTCTTCTTTTTCTGTTGGGTTTTATTATTTGGAAAAGTCTTTGTCACTCTCATTTCTGAAGCACAAGCTTGTTTTCTCCAGCTTTCTGTGCTGGCCATTTCTCCTTTAGTAATTTGTATGTAACCTATCTTCTCCTACTCCATAAGATCTTTATAGAGCAAATCTCTTGATGATAATGTGGAGTGAATATGTTCCTACAGATGTACTCTCTCTCTCTCTCTCTCTCTCTCTCTCTCTCTCTCTCTCTCTCTCTCTCTCTCTCTCAAATCTGAACACTTTGACAGTAAATATATTGCAGGATAGAGCTCCTAAGGCCATTCAGCCTGACCAAAATCTGAATTGAAAGTCCATTTTAAGGCTGTCAGCTAACTGCCTGGAGAGAAGCACTTTTCACAGAGCAGCCCTAAATGCATTTTACAGGGAGTTTTAAAAGTTAAACAAACAAACAAACAAACAAACAAACAAACTACATAGAGTCTGATTGGTAATTGGGGAAGGAAAGCAAGCAAGCAGTTTAACAGAAGCCAAAAAAAGTGCAGTTTGCTGGGGCATTTTGACTGAAAGTTTCTAGAACAGGGTTGGGTTCTTTTCCACAGGGCTTTTAACAGTGGGAGTAGAGCAGTTGGAAAAATTGTGGGTGGAAATGGAGGGGCCTGAGAAACAAAAACTGGCTGAAATGGAAAAACAAAAGAGGCCACTCTACTTTCTCTTTTCTGAAAGGGTTGCAGAATTGAAAGTGCAACTGAAGAGGTTGTGGGTGGAGGTAGACGCACATGGGAAGTGAGGAGCACCAGGAAAGAGAGAACAGAAAGGCTCAGTCCTGGTGACTAAGCATGAAAGGAGGAGTTTCCTGCAGGAGGAAAGAGGGAAAGAAAAGGTGGGAGGGATGGTGGTGGTCGTAGGTGCGTGGGTGGGGGTGGTTGGGTCAGAGAAAAGTTGAAAAAGTGGGAAAACAATTTGGTGAAGCAGCCCATTGGGAAAGAAAGGGTTAATCTTGAACCAACTGCGTTGCAGTTCCAGAGCTAGAAAAGGGACAGCCCAGGGTTAGGAAATCACCATCAGCTTTCCCAGTAGTTGTTCAACATATGCTTGCTAATGGTGTGTGTGTATAGTTAGAGGTTCCCATATCAAAATGCTTAGTGCTTCAACTGTGAGAAATACGGTCATTTGCGAAGAGACTATGACCAAGCCACTAAAGGTCTCAGATCTCCAAATGCCTGGTGCTTTAATTGTAGGAAATATGGTCCTTTGCAACAAAATTGTGAACAAGGCATCTATAAGACCAGTGGTCTTTCTAAATATAAACCAGAAAGAAGGCCTAGGCTCCCAGGGGCGTGCAGGAGATGTGGCAAGGGTTGCCATTAGATCCAATGGGTGCAGATCCTAACGACATATCCAAAGTAATTTCTTATTATAGGGAAATGGCCTTTGGTACTTGGCTTGGGGCCCCAGAATGCTAATGAGAAAGAAACAACAGCAGCTAAGAGACACTAGGTTATAGAAAAAAATGGAATTAAATCAACCTACATGCTTAAGGACGTGTTAACATCAGCATGAAAACCAGTGATGGTTTTGTGTAGGGGATGTGGATTTGTTTATGTTTCCACAGGAAATGAAAAGTTGTGGGTACCATTAAAACTTATAAAGATTAGAATTGAACAGGAGAGGTCGCCTGAAAACCTTGGATACTGACCTGAAAAGTGCTTAGTTTATTGAAATGTCTCTGTTTATAGTTTCCCACTACACCCAGCATAATTAATAGCTTAAAATTGAAAGGGGAAAATGTAATAGTGAGATTTAGGGAATTTTAATTTCTTCAAAAAACACACAATTTTTATAAGAATAGGTTTTTGTTTTAATCTCATGTATGGGAATATGGGACTGCTTTGCAGCAGCTGACTATGATTTGTCTCATGCTCTAGCAGAGGCATAGTCTTACCAGCTGTAGATACTTTCTGCAATTGTGTGACATTTGGAATTCTGAGAAATTTTCAGAGTGTATAAATGCTAGAGCCCTGACAGGTGGGGTGGGTGGTTGTTAGTTTTTCAGGGGAATTGGTTGCAGTTTTTTAGTGGTCATGATCAAAGACAAAAGAAGAAGAAAACAATTAGACTTGAGGATCTCTCTTCCCTCCTCTCTCTCTCCCTCTCTTCTTCTTTCTCTCCTATCTAGTGTTTGGGGTGAAAGCAGGGGGGATAAAGGATAGGGAAAAAAAGCTACAACATAGCAAAGACAAGCTTCATTCACTTATGCATATGTTGAAAATTGAATTTCAGAGTCAAAGGGCATGCATAAATTTAATGTCTCATAGTTATTTCTTTACTGCCACAGGTTATGATCCACTAATGCTGAATTCTTCATCGACACAGTTTTACTGACTTTTAGAGGTGGTTTTCCAAGGGGAAAATAAAATGTCTTGTGTGTGAATGTACATATCTATTTACTAAATATTAAATGACTAGGCAGATGATTAATCTTGAGTGTTAAAGTCACCAGATTGAAGGACACCTGGGAAATGAGTAAAGACTATTTCTGCTTGCGTGAGTACTTCCAGGGAAGACAGATGTGCCAGTATTGTAAAGACTCTGAGTTGTAAGGACTCACACTACATGTGTCCAGCACCATCCAATAGACTTGATGCTCAGAAGGAAGTAAAATGTGGAAGAATGAAGAAAATACAAACACAGGCATCATAAAATATCATATTAGTGAAGAAAACCATTACAGTCACATATTTAAATTTAAAATATATAATTCTCCACTAGGTGTTTTCACATTAACGCAGCACTATCTTATTAAGAATTAAGTGTTTTAAGAATATATTAAATTTAATGAGCGAGAATGAACATTTTTAAAATGTGACAACTCATCTTATTTCTTTAGCTGCTGAAAGTCTAAATAAAAAAAAGATCTGATATTAAATGAACGGGTGCTAAATGTGCCAGGTCTAATCCTAGCTCATAATGATCTGGGTAAATACATCAGCCTGAAAATCTAGTCCAAATTCAAGGTGACACTTCTGTTGAGTTCCGTGGGATGGCAAAGGGTCAGCCTGAGACTTTGTGACGCTAGCTAGATTAGTCGTCAGAGCTTTTGTGTTTCACAATAAAGAAATGTAAGTGGAAGAACTCAGGAGGCTCAGCAGTGTAAGTGAGGAAATGGTCAGAGGCCAGATCACTGGTGAAGCCAAGTCACTTGTGAAGGCATTGCCAATCTACCATCTGACCACCACCCAGTAGAAGAGAGAACAAAAGAAAAAGAGATAATAAAACAATGTACTTCCGCAATCTTGGTGAAGTCAAGCCTTCCAGATGCCTGTGTACGTGTAGAGGTCTGTGTTACTCAACAAAAGAAAAACCAATCAAAGCTGGGGTGTTTGGACAGAGAAAAACAGTAGATTTATTCTATGATCATGCCTCATTGTTGGGAAGTGGTCTTTTACACGGTGCCTTCAGGTGCTGAGTCCTGTGCCTTGAGATCTGATTGCAGTCTGGACGTGGACATTGTCACTTCAATGAAGGATCTCGGACCTCAGTGTTGTGTAAAAATGACTCCTCAACTATGCCTGATTGGTTAGTAAGGAAGCAGAAGGACCAATGACTGGGCAGAGGGGACAGTATGTGGGACTTCTGTTCCTAGTCTGGGAGTCTCAGGTAAGGACCTGAGAAGAGGAGAAGGAAGAGCAGGGAGAGGGAGAAGTCACCGTGAGGAGTTTGCCTTGAGGACAGAGAGTTAAAACAAAAGGCCAAGGCAAGACTAAGACGGCAAATAAAAGGACATGTGCCTGGGAAGCAGCCAGGCTGGCATAAATTGGGTTAGACTAGATGGCTATCTGCCCCATTATAGAGCATAAAGATTGTAGATTATTTGTTGAGCTAAGGCAGGTATTAGAAAAGGGCCCTATTAATACCATAATTCTACATTTCATGGTTCTTTGAATTCCCCTTAACATTGTGGGCTCAGAGACAGCTATAAACCGGGGGGGGGGGGGGAACATGAATAGTGAGACTTCTAAGAATGCCCTAGAAAAGCCACAATACCATGGGCACATTGCTAAAGGCATCTTAAGCAAATATAAATCAGAAAGAACAAAGACTTGAGATTAACGCTGAAAGGATGCTCAGCGTCCACAAAGACAGGGCATGCCTTTGTTACCTACCTCACAAAGATTAACCGAACAACATCAGGAGAATAAAAGGCAGTCACCACTCAAAAAACAGAACAAATGTACTTAATATGCCAGGAGCTCAAGGGTCTGCAGAATTTGTACTAAGCTTAGTGTTAAGCCATTCCACCTGTACAGCCCCGGAGGCATCACTAGTTTCATTCTTCACAGGAAACCCATAGTGGGAAACCTGGGCAGCTTCAGTGTATGCAAGAACTACTATACAGTGACAGGAAATCATTACGATCGTTTGGTGGTATGTGGGAAACACGGTGCATGGTATTATGCCTAGACACTGAAATGGCTGCTCCTGTGCTCCAGAATTATGGGAGAATAAAGCTCCCACAATTACACAAAATACACCTGCCGTTTCTCAAAACCAAGGGGGAGAGGAGAGAAAGTAAAGCATCCTAAAAGGTTCACGTTCTGTCAAGTAAGAGAGAAACGGGTTTTCAGTATTGGAGCTCACACGAGTTTGTTCTAAGACTAGAACAAAATGATATTAATAAAACAGTAGGCATACTTTAAACCAGTTTTACCAAGTCTGTTCTAGGAGTCCTTTACATTTGAGCCAAGCAACTAATAACATCTTGCCTTTTAACTGTGAAGTCAAAGCAGAACTTTCATCTTTTTTTTATTGTTTTTAAATTTTTGGTGAGACGCAGAAACACAAATTAACCAAAAAACAAAACAAACAAACAAACAAACAAACAAAAACAAAACACAAAAAACCACCCCCCCAAAAATAACCCAAAAACAACAACAACAAAACAACAAAACAAAAAAACAAAACAAAACAAAAAACAAAAAACAAACTACTTTAATGTTATTTCAATGTCCGATTCTCAAATAAATAAAACTGAAGTGTGAACACTGCTAACATTTCTCAGTTATTGAATTAAAATCTTGGGTAGTACAGTGGTCATTTTAACCAAAAAAGAACAACAGGGTTGAAGCTCCATCCAGATTTAACTTAATTGTAGACACACAATGAATGCCTCTACTCTTCCTTAGGACCGCTAGCATCTCCAAGCTGTCCTATGTGTTTGCCAACATATTGCCACTAACAACACATTTGTTTTCCAAAACGCATTCTTGCACAGAAGTAAGACTTTCGTTAAAGAAAAATGATCATTAGCATATTATAATCCATAGGCTCCCTGTGTGTTTTGCATTATACAGAAACTACCCTTATTTTATGGTTGGCTGAAACCACTAATTAAAATTGTCTTATGACCCTCAAAGTCCCGTCTGCACACACAGAACATCTGTCTTGCTCAGACACAAACCTTGGCTGGCAGTAAGTCCTGTCATCCAGCAGTCCAGCCTGCTCTGGAGGACAAACTGTTTTCTCCTGCTTACTGTCACCAGGGCACGTAGACTAAAAGCAGCTTCAGAGTTCCCTTGAATTTTAAAAGGTAAGGAAAGGAAAGGAAAGGAAAGGAAAGCAAATAAGAAAACTGTACACAATCTGGCTAAACCAGGAAAGAGGAAATTGAGTTTCTCTCTGACTTGTCTGTGGCAGTGTTGTGATTTAACAGAAAAACACGAGACAAAAGCCAGGAGAAGCCTGGGTTAACTGAGGGAAGCTGTGGGCACACAGTAAGGTCTCCCTCTTGGAGGCAAGTTTCTTTTTTCCTGCATCGGGCCCCATGACCTCCCTTCCTCCAGCGTGTCATTCCAGACAGAAATTTAATTCTTTAGGTCTAGCGAGTCAGTAGTTGCATAACCCAAAGGGGACAGAATCTGAATGCCCCCTCTCCTGCCACAACAGCTGTCTCCTGTCTTCTCTTTAAGCAATTAGAATTGGAGAGATGGAGGAAATAAGCCTTCTGACAGTAGTTTTATGGTTGTAATTATCTTTGAATGTTGGGTGTGGTGTTTACAAGTCAAATTTATTTAAGTGAAATAATTGCAACATTGCAGAGCGCTCCTGTCAGGCTTATGACTGAATCAGAAACAGCAACGACAAAAAAATTAGAATCTTATGGAAACGTAGCAACCGTGACTGAATATGGAAATTCAGGAATAAAAATCTACCAAGTGTTCTTTAGAGATTAAATGGCTAAAATCTCCCAGTCTCTAACACAGACCAAGGAAACAGTGAAAAAGAGTGGGCTGTGATTTCATATGGACAGAACAGTCCCAGCCTATGACCTAGGATTAGACACGTGACAGTTACAGAGTCCAGTAGCTGCAGGGAATCTCACATGTGTTAAAACAGCGTGTCTTACACTTGGGAACACTGAAACCGCGTGGACACACGTGTAAAACTGCTGCTGCTGCCTGGCTCCAATGACAGGAGGGGGAGAGAGAGAGAGAGAGAGAGAGAGAGAGAGAGAGAGAGAGAGAGAGAGAGAGAGAGAGAGATATGTGGGCACTCTGATCTGCTTTAAAAAAATGCAGTTCAGACACGTACGGCAGACATGCCTACATTCAGCTGAGGCAGCTGACTGCTGCCCAGGCAACTTGTGGTTACTGTGAGGTGCAAAATGAGACTGAGAAGGCTGTTGGAGGGACTGTCTGATTCAGAAATTGGATTCATTTTGAGGGAGGGGTTTGTTGTTGTTGTTTTTTCCTTTAGAAGATGCTGCTGATTAAAGATACCCTTTTGTTTTCTTTTTCATTTGGGGACAGTGTTTCATGAGAGCACATACTCTCTTTATGGTTTACAGCCAACATGTCTCCCAGCTTTTCTCATCTTAACATTCAGTAGAGGCTCCAAATGGGCTATTAGTTTATTTAATTATTTCAACAAAAAGTCTACTAAATTTGGGCATTAAGAATTTATCCAATTCTTATTTTAAACTTATGTTTAAGTTAAGAAAAAAAAAAAAAACAGGAAAGGCAATCGGAAGTCTACTGGAGAGACAACTGAGTCTGATAGTAACACAGTTTTCAAGATAAGTTTGGTGCTTTCCTCCATTCTTCACAGAGCCTTTCTCCTCCTCTCCTCCTCCTCTCCTCCTCCTCTCCTCCTCCTCCTTCTTCTCTCTCTCTCTCTCTCTCTCTCTCTCTCTCTCTCTCTCTCTCTCTCTCTCTCTTTCTCTCGCTCTCCCTCCATTTCTATATCACTGTCCTATAGGCAAAGCAGCTGGCAGACACTCCAGACTCTGACCTGTGTTCACAGGTCTTCTGTTCTTTCTGTTAAAGGTGTTCCCGTGTCGTTTATCCTTCTCAGCTCCTGTCTTTCGATGTCATTTTTCATTTAGACATATTTATTTTATTTCTAATCAATATTGTCAGAGAATAGTACTTTCCAATTCATCGGCATAAAGTGCCACGATAATATGCTTATGTGTGTTTGTTTGCTGTGCATGTGTGCATGGGCATGTTGACTGTGTATGTGAATGTGTGTGTGTGTGTGTGTGTGTTGTGAATATATATGTTATGTGTGTATTTGTTATGTGGGTAGATGTGTGCGTTTTTGTACGTGTGCATGTTATGCTTGTTTGCTGTTCCTATGCATTTCCTTGCTCTGCATGTGTTTACTGTATATATGATTATTGTATGTGTGTGTGTGTTTGCTAGGTGTAAGGGTATGATTGTTATTTATTTGTGTTTACTGTATGTGTATTATTTGTGTGTCTTTGCTATATATATATGTGTGCTTCCTATGTATTTTCAGTGTGTGTCTTTGCTGTGTGTGTGCACTTGTTTTCTGTTGTATGTGCACATGTGTGTGGAAGCCAGAGGTCAACCATCCTTCTCTATGGTTCCCTACCTTACTTTTTAAGATTAGGTTTCTTCACTGAGCTGGAGCTCACTGGTTGCCTACACTAACTGACCACCAAGCTACAGGGACCCTCACATGCCTGCTCATCCCCAGCACTATGGTTACAGTGCAGCTGTAGTACCCAGCTCTGACGTGAGTTCCAGGGATCTGAATGTATCTCCTCATGCTTCTGCACCAAACATTTTTACCACTGAGTTGTCTCTTTTATCTTACAATAAATAGCATTTTCTATCTTGACCCTCCGATTCCCAGTTGAATTAAAAGCATACAAAAAATATTGAGGTCTAAATGTGTTTGCTGTGAAAGGTAGTCTATGAGCAGTGTGTGGCTGTCTGTGCTGAGTATTTTCTGTATTGAAAAGGTCCTTTTATCTAATAAGACCAGCGACGTCTCTGTGGTACCAAGAACAATGAACACAAGACATAGAGGATAAATATTTACCAGACATGAACTGACATTAAAAATTTCACTACAATTTTTAAAAATGTTTTCATTGAATTTACCCATCATATATTGCATTGTGTCATGCAAGGGTATTTTTGTGGGTATACATATTGTGTGCTGTCTCTTTTCTAAGTTAGTCCCGACTCTGCCTTGTTCCCTAGGCAGTTTGGTTTCCTATTGCATGCCATATAAGCATACATGCTTTTATGTAGCTAAATAAAACCTAGAAAGCACATAGGAGAAGAAAAAAGCCCAACACTATCTTTTTTTTTTCTGATATTGGTTTAAATCACTTAACATGATCATTTCCACTTTATCCACATTACTACAAATGACACAACTTCATTGTTTTTATGGCTTAAAACCCTAAAACTTTGCTACTTTTATGGGTCGGAGGTTGTTCAGAGATTCACCAATCTGACAGTGAATAACACTTTAATAAGAAGAGAATTTTATTAAGAATACAGGCCAGGACCAAACCAGAGGCTCATAATTCTCTAGGTAAGGTCCCAGCTACTATTATTAGGCCATGGATTTTAAAAGCAAAACCCACAAAGTTACAAGGGGTGGGGGAGTGTGCAGGCAAAGCTTAATTTTTGTAACAGATGTTCACCAGATGCCTCAGTTGTCTTGAGCAAATGTTTCATACAAAAGTGGAATTAGCAGTTAGCCTGTTAGCAGTTTTTAAGAGCAGCCCAACTTCCCCAAGAAGTTATCAGTCTTGGGCAAGTTAGCTGACAGGGTACATTTTTCTCATGATAGGACCAACTTTTTCATGGCTTACAAGCTAAAAACAGTTTTGTTTCTACAAATCTTCCCCACACAGTAATTATCACCTAAACACAATGCTCACCATCACAGCTTCATTTTCTTTATTCATTTCTTTGTTGTTTCACACCTATGCTATTTCAATAATACCTATTGTGACTAGTGTGCCGATAGCACTGATAGGAAAGAGTCTCTGTGGCGTGTGGTTTGGGCAAAACTGTACTAGGAGAAATATAGTTGCATCATCTACTGTGTCTATTGCTAGATGTTTAAGAAGTATCATATTGATCTTCATAGTAGCTTGTCCCCGTCCCGCGGGTTTAGTTATTCGGGTTCTCGAAGGGGGTCGCGGCCTGTAAATAAGAAATGGGCGGGAGAGAGACACGACTCTTGAAAGGTTGGTCTTATCAAGAGTCATTTACTGAAAGCAGGTGTATGATTTTTAAAGTGTGCTTCAGGAAGGGCGGGGGAAGGAGGGAGAGCAGTGGGAAAGTACAGAATCTTCTGGGGTAGGAACCCCTGGGACAATGTATGGGGCGGGGGGAGGAGACAGGTGGCCCCGCGGTCCTCTCCCAGAGACCACAGCACATCAGATGTTCATGTACCATGACTCCTGTGAAAGGCTACAAAGCCACGGTACACTGAGTGTTCCTTTTTTTCAGGGCCAAGTTCCCTCTCCTGGGGCCAAGCACGACGTTTGCGGTTTGTCCATTGCCAGGCAAAATGTTTGATAAGTTCTTTCTGTATAGGCTGGCTGGAAAGGGTCAGCTGGAGTTCAATGCAACCAGGGTCTCTCAGCTCAGCCAGGGTCTCTTGGCTCCCAACAGTAGCTGAACTAGTTTCAATTCTTCCAATACTATGTAAGGCTTCTTCTTTGTTCACATCTGCAGGTGTCTGTTTATTTATTTTCTAATGACCCCCATTCTAATTGCAGTGAGATGGAAACTCAAAGCAGTTTTAATTTGGGTTTTTCTAGTGCTTGCTTATGTAGAGATATTCTTCATGTCTTCATTGCCTTGAAGCCATCCCACTGAAAACGGGAGTGAGACACTAGTGTCCACTAGCCTCACTCCTTTTTAATAGTGCATTCCTAGCACTAGCCTGAGCAGTAAGATGAGAAGAAACAAAAGGGATAAAAATAGGAAAAGAAAGAAGCCAATCTACCCCCATTAGAAGTGACAAGTATCATACATCAGAGGTCCCAAAATATTACCAGGAAACATATAGAAAAAAAATCAATGTTCAGAAAAGTGATAGGATACATAATTAGTTTAAAATCAATTTCCATATACCAACAACAAACACACAAGAAGAGAAAAATGACTCACTCCCATTCATAATTGTCTCAAAGAAAAGAAAATTAGCTAGAAATAAATGTAACCAAGGATGTAAAAGATTTCATCAATGAAAATTAAGTCTCTGAAGAAAAATGATAGAGTAAGTCATTAGGAAACGGAAAGAGAGGCCAGGCTCATGGATTGGTAGAATTAATATTGTGAAAATAGCCAGTCTCACAAAAGCCATTTGCAGATTCAGTGCAATTCCAATCAAAACCTCCTTCTCATTCACAGAAATAGAAAAAATAAAACAATACAACAAACAAAAACAACAAAACAAAACAACACCAAAAAACCAACTGTCTTAAAAATTTGTATGGAACCACAAAAGGTCCCATGTAGCAATAGAATCCTGAGTAAAAACAACAGTAGAGAGTTTCCCATTCCAGGTCTGAAGTTATATAACAGTAATTAAAAAAAAACCCAACATATGATATGGGCACAAACAGACATGTAGATCAATGGAACGAAATTGAAGACCCAAACATAAGTTACCTATAACTACACTCATCCACTATTTGACAAAAAATTCAAATACATAATGTGGGAAAAAAAATACAAGATTTTAAAAAGGTTTTCATTGATTCTTTGTGAATTTCATATCATGCACCCCAGTCCCACTCAATTCCATATTCCTTCATATCCATTCCCTGCCCTGGCAACCTCCCCTCCAAAAGAAAATAAAAGCCCAAACCAAAACAAAACATAGAAAATCTCTCACCATAGAAGCTGTAGTGTGTTACAATGTGTCCCACAGTACGCCCTTTTTGTCCACACTTCTTTGCTTGCAAATGTTCATTACAATAAGCCATTGATCTGATTTGATGCCTCTGGCTTCTGCTACACTGTCAATACTATATAGCCTTACTGGGACTCTTCTTGGATATCCTGTTGTTGCCCTGTGCCATGATAGATGGGGTGGGACAACTCAAATCCCCGGATCTGGGCCTGGGTAGTGGCTGAGTTGGTCTGTCTGCTAGCTCTCCTGCACCCACACCACTAGGGCGAGCTCTCCATCGCTTCCCTGGTAGCTCACCCAATACCAGCTGTCCTGCTCTCATGCCCTCAGCACTGGCTCACCCACACCCATGGCACTAGGGCCAGCTCTCCTGTGCTGCCTAGACTAGGTAGGGGGCCAGCTCTCCTGAGTGCTGCAACTTGTGTGTGTGTGTCTGGGGAGGGGGCAGAGCCTGCTCTGTGCAGCCCTTGCATATCAACATAGCCCCAGCTGGCAGCCCAGACCAGGCATGTCCACATGGCCTTTGGTGAGAATATAAGCCAGGGACATTGACACACGCCCCCCGCTGCTTCGTGGCCATGGCCCTAGACATGGTCCTGAGCAGCATCCCAAGGCTGGGACTTCAGCATGGCCAGAGCAGGCTACTCACGTTAGGCTGTTCCTCTCCACCCTTGCATCTCCAGTTCAGTCTCTCTTCATAGTGCTCAAACTGTTCCACTTCTCCTTCCTTTCCGTCTTCCGACCGTGCATTTGCACATTGCATCGGCTCCAGCTGTGGGCTGGCCAGTAGGTGGCAGGGCCTCTGGGTTATCTTCCACCTACTCACACTGGGTGTCTGTGGGTGGGCTTCTTATTTTGTATTTTCTTTGAACGTACCTTCAATCTTACTGCTTAAATTCTGTGCCTGGAGTTTACTTATTAGAGGACGTTACTGAGGGGTTAATGATGTGGTGGGACTGTGATTTTGGATTGGTCAATGTACATCTGGTGTTAGGCTGCTGGTTTGATATTTCCCCCAATTTTTTTCTTTCAGAGAAGTATTTGTGATGTTTAAGAGGGATTAGGCTGTAGTCAGGTTGAGATGTCATTTTTCTCTGACACACTTGCATTTTAGGCACTTTCCAATTTTCAGTCCTCCCATAGAAGTAGATAGAATACTGTTTGCAAAACAATCACCCTCAAAGTGTAAGCCACCATAATTGTACTGTAATGATCAAGTAACAATCACAACCTACATACGAATACTTGGAGAGTTAAAAGCGCATTACTACTGTGGAGTACACTAAGATATTAATTATTGTGGATGCCACTGGAAAGCAAATAGAGTCTCGTAAATTGTTTGAGATTGATGGAGAAAAGAGTTGAGAGAAAAGTAAATAGAATGAGAGAACTGTAGGCCTCGGGAGGGAGAAGCAGTTTGTGCCAAGGGTAGAATAAAAAGAAATGAAACACAATGAGATAGTCTCCAAAAGACCAGGGTCTTAAGATATTAATCACAGAGACCCCACACAACAAGTTAGTCTATGTTGTCAATAGGAGATGAGAAAGGAGAGAGAACAAGGAGAATAAAAGAGAAAAAGAGGAGGAGGAGAAGGAGGAGGGAGATCAGAGCCTGCAGAGAGGCAGTGAATATTAAATATATGCAGGGACCAATAAATGCGGAGGAGTCGGAGGTGGATGGAGGGCAGGATGTGGATGCAATCTTGACTGGCTGCTACTGCAAGCTCTACTCATAGCATTCCACCCTGGGCTCTTACGTACTTGTCACATGCCTGGGTGGTCAGGTCACAGGTGCTGTTCACACATCTGGGACAGTCAGTCCTTAGTTGCCAAGTTGTGGATGTTCTTCTTGCCTCTGGGCAGACCTTTGTGAGGTTGAGGTCATGTCATAAATGCCAGTCCCCATCAGAGTCAGTTCATAGAAGCTGGTCACATCTCTGGATGACATTCTTACCTGTTTGGGTTGGTGGACGCTCAAGTTAGTAGATTGCAAACATATTTTAACCTATTATTCACGAGATGTTAGTTCAGACACAGAGGTGGGCAGGGAGTAGTACTTAGAGGTGGGACTGGAACTAGGCTAACGTAAGGGAATAAGACTATGGACCTGCAACAGTCCAATTTCTCCACAGTGCTGCAGTTCTTAACAGCCCATCAGTATCTGCAGACACCGTGTCTTTCTAGGAGTTTTCGTTCACACTACTTAACCATATAGTTAGCAACCCACCTCTTAGCTGTTCAAATACAACCTTGTACCAAGTCCTACCAGACAAAGGTAAGACCTCATTCCCTCACAGAAGAGAGATTCTCTCCCTCTGAGGATTTCTTTGCTGTGTTTTTAGTACTTTTTTTTTATTAAAATGTTTAAGCTAATTTTTTTTTGCAATTTCAGTTTTAATTTAATAGAAAGCATATAATCATCAATGGTGGCATGGAGTGTTCTTGGGAATACAGAGACAGACAACTTAAAGCCAGTCTAGTACACAAAGGAATTGTCTTTAATGAGCCAGAGGGTTGGGTCCTCTTAATTGATTCTACCTAGAGATCAGCAAACGTAAGTAAGTTTTTAAATGAAACTACAGAATAGGCTAATTTTTTGAAACAACCTTCCAGAGCTGATATTTCAACGGCCCCAGACCACCTATGAGCCATATTCTTAGGAGAATCAGAGCGCATGCCACTCAACCAGAACAACTGCTGACCGGTAGAATTCTTTTAGACCTTTGACTCAAAGCTTCGCAGTATTCATCCAGGAAGAAGACTAGTCAAAGCCAGAGACGTAATATTCAGGTTCTAATCCATGTACCAGTTACCAGGAAGGTGCGGCCCAGGGGTTGGGCCAGCATTGCCAAGCTACCTGCAAAGCTACATTGTGAAGCTCTCTGTGACCCAACCTCACAAGGGACTGCCCAGGGGTAAGAAATGCATTATTAACTGGAATCCTAAAAGCTAAGAGTGTCATCACATAGCATCTTTATTAAAGTCATACATGCAATAGCATTTACTTACATAGCATCTTTATAAGAACTCCCCTATCTTTCTGGAATGACCTCTCTTGATGTGCCCACCAATGTATTTTAACCTTGATTTGATTTATAATTTTTGTGCTATAAACCTATAAAGCCTCATGAAATTGCCTCCAGGTTGGTTCATGAAATTTGGGGTGACCTAATCTGTGTTCCTTGGATATTGTCACTCATATATACTGTGGAATAAACCATATCTTTTATTCCTTTGAGGTGAGAGTTGTTCTCCTAGGTGACAGGAGTAAATTTTATAATATCTTTAAAAAAAAAAAGTTTTCTGAACCTGGCCATTTGTGGTGAGATGCAATGTTCTAATTGTTTATAGATGGCATCATAAGTTAAATGTTCTAATTGTTTACAGATGGCATCATAAGTTTGGGTCATGCTCTAACATTGTGGGTCTGATTGTTAAAAAGGATGGAGAAATTTGGCTTTTTAATCTGGACCTTTCATGGGGCGGATTTTGGCTGAAACCCCTCTTTAGAACTTACCCTGACTCTACGTAAAATGCTGCCCAGTCTGAAAATATTTTGGGTGTGTGTTGTCTCCACCTATTAAGTTTCAGGCTCTGAAATGGTCATCTTTTCACTGTGTCCTCCAGATTCAGCCTACCCAGTGCTACTTCCTCTGAATTTATATCCAAGAGTCTCTTCTGTTCATCTCTCCTCCCCATTTTTCCTTTTATTTATTCTTCTCTCATACAATAAATCCTGACTGCAGTTTCTCCTCTCTCCACTACTCCCAGTACCCGCCTCCCCTGTACCTCCCTTCCCTTACAGATTCACTCCTCCTCTGTCTCTCTTCAGAAAAAGAGCAGGCTTCCAAGAGATCTCAACCAAACATGGCCTAGCAAGATGCAATACGATGAGGAACAAACACTCATACCTAGGCTAGACGAGGCAACTCAGTAAGAGGAAAAGGGCCCCAGGATCAGGCAAAAGAGTCAGAGACACCCTCACTCCCACTGTTAGGACTTCCACAAAAATTCTGAGTTACATAACTATAACACATATGCAGAATCTTTCTTCTAGTTCCTCAAACATGGAGGCACCCTTGATTCAGAGCTTATGAAAAACATATAACACCGAACTCATGACTCTACCTTCAGATGACAAGATCCTTTTTCTTGCCAATATGTCTGGTGTATTGCATTTTGCTCCCTATAATAAAAATCTAGAATATTGTTCCTCAGGAAGAAAACATTTACTTAAACAAAATTCCTGATATCCATCCGTGGACTGAGAAGACTGGACGGTATAGATTAGTATAAAAGACTTGTGAGTTTTATGGAATCTTTTAAAACCTTGTAAAGACATTTTGCAGTACAAGGATTGCCTAGATGAATTCTCTTTGAAGTGGAGAGCCAATAAGTATTACGGGAAAGGGGAATGGAAGAGGCCAGTGCTCTCTATTGTAAGAAAATTTGTTAGACGTATTCAACAACACATTTTCCTCTGTTAATACATTCATTTAAGATAATTGTCTCCCTTTGCTAATGCCTTCATTTACAATAATTATCTTGAGCGTTCACTATGCTCTCAAGGATTTGGTTAAGAATGATGACACTGGAAGAATAAAAAGAAGGTTCTTAGCTTTAGTGGGCTTTCTAGTGGAGACGTCTGACACTGAAGAGTCAAGTTTAATAAAAATAAAAATGAAACAAAAGGAAAAGAAAGTGGTGTAGTACAGAAAACAAGAGCAAATTCCCAGGAATCAGCTGGAGTTTAAACCAATAGAATTAGAAAACAACTCCACAGGCAGGTACTTAGAGGAAGGTGTCCTGGTGTGGTTTGTTTCCTCTCTGACTCATTCACCAGTTAATTTAGTAGGTGTCCCAGCTGTATTCTGTTTCCAATCTAATTATTCTGAGAATGTCATCATTTCCACAGAAATAATTTTCTTTATTTATTCAGTGAATAACTGATGAATCTTTATTTTCCCATATTGTAGTGAGAGTGAAAGTACTATAAATTGATTTCAGTAGTAGCTGCTTCTTTCCGAGGTAAGCAATATAAGTTGTCGTTCACTAGATTAATGACAAACAAGCAAACAAAAAAAAAAATCAGCCAAACAAAAACCATAAAGCACATTTATTGGCACATTCTAGGAAATCTTTACCTAGAAGAAATAAAAGAACCTACAACTTAGCTCTCTTTTACAGTTAACAGGAGTGTTTGTAAACACGAAATTTAAAGTTGACAGAGGAAGGGAGATCAGGGACATAATTGGAAATAGAAAGGTTAACAGTGGGAAGAAAGAAAACCATACTTGAAAATGAATGGGTGGGTCCAGCCAAGGCATGAGGCTTGCCCAGAGACACTGCTACAAACAGTGCTCATGCCTACTTGAAACTATCTTAAGTACATACGGTTGAGGAAGATATTTGATCTTATTATTCAGCTGTTGACTAATAACTAACAAAACTGAGGAAACGAATGAGGTAAAATCATTTTATATTTCATATATTTGTAGAGTTTATTTATATGTCTAATATTGGTGTTCTTTTGTTCCTTGGTCACATGACATCGCAGTGGTCCTGCATGAGCTAACTTGCCTGAGAAAGGGGGGAATCTTAGCTCATTGAATCTTGTTTACCTCTTTAAGTTTACTTTATTCTGGCTGTTCCTGAGTAAGTTCAGGGGCAGATGTTCCAAGAGTATCTTAGAGTCAGAGCCTCATAAGGAAGTCTCTGGCATCTTTGAGTTACAACCCCCAGGGCATAAGGAAGACCTTCAAGTAGGCCAGAAAAGGACATCTCCCTAAAAGCAGGAGAGGTAGTATACTTAGGACGTTCCTGGGGGAAGCTTAGAAGCAGTACTCCTAGGATGGGGGGAGGGCATAAATGATCTACAAGAAATTCCCCACCAATCCAAAGTTGTACAAATATTAAGAGCCACTTAGTATGCAACAAGTGGAGATCAAGACCAAAAGTGAGAGACAGCACAGTGGATGGGGATTGCATCATAAGGCTCAGCTTTGCTGGACCTTTGTCAAGTAGCTGCGCTGGCTTTAGAACTTTCACTGTCCCCATTAGATATGGCTGTACCACCAAACTATCTTTTAAAAGAGCCAGGATAAGGCTTAGGGTTTTAAAATATTTTTATTTAATTTTTAAATTTATGTGCATTGGTGTGAGGGTGTCAGATCTTGGAGTTACAGACAGCTGTGAGCTGCCATGTGGGTTCTGGAAATTGAACCCGGGACCTTTGGAAGAGCAGATGGTGCTCCTAACCACTGAGCCAACTCTCTAGGCCCAAGCTTAGGGTTTATAGAAGTTCATTTTAATCTATATTCAAGGGGCTACCTGGCAAAGAATACCATTTGAATATATGGTAAATCTCACAAGTGGTAAATTAACACTTCAAATGCATTAATCTAAACCTATACTGCACTTATCACTACAAGCCATAAGAGATATAATCTTATTATGAGGATAACTGTAAAATATTTACAACATCACATGCACAATTTAACTCAAATGAACATCATACAATGCGCCTTAATAGTCCATGCCGGCCTCTTCACCAGGGCCCTTCAGGGCTCAGCTGCTTTTGCTGCCTTAATGCCTCTTATTCTGTTGTAGCTAAGACTGAACTTCCATTGGGATTCCTTACCAATGTGCCTGAGAAGGAAGGAACCATGCCACCACTTATAAAAGTAGTGTGTATGATCATTTTCTTATTTCATTTGCTGAACTAGTCACAATTTTCTCTAAGGCTAATTTCAATAGAAAAAGCTCTCTTCATGAGCAAAGTATAACCACTGCGTGGCACATGGTTTGGGCTGTCTGTATTGGCTAATGCACAGTTGCTAAAAGACAGAATGTTTGGTACGTATATATATACATATCCTACTCATGAACTTGTTATCTTTCAGCTTATCTCCATCTAGCTTTATCACAGAGCAGTCAAAATCCTACAACTTTAAAGGGTAATGTGATATAGACGGTTGTTACTTTTTAATCTCTATTTTTCATTGGTGTATTTCTTTAAAAATTTTTTTTAAATCTCTATTGAAGAGAATGTTATTCAGAAATAGAATTTTATACTTTACACAAAGACAACTTAACCTATAGTTGAAGAGCTTATTGCCAGATCATAAGAGGGAAGCCAAGAGGTTCTGGTAGGACCTCAAATGTTTAATATAAGAGATTCTATAAAGTATGAGCTTGCACAAACTATCAGCCATCGTTCAACCACACAGATAATCTTCATGACTTAAAACAACAGGTGACAAAAATTATTCCCAAACTTTACATACTGGAAAGCAAACATCAGCATCACATGCCCTTATATTTTACTTGAGAGATATTTTGTAAATAAGTGCTGGATCTTGTACAAGCTCTCAACATAAAGTGTTGCATCATGAGCTGGGCACTTGGCTGTTCTGCATTCTCATGGCCACGACATGCTGCCTCACCATAGCCCCAAGTGCAAGGAGAACCAAGTATCTATGCGATGAAAACTTTGAAACCATGAGCCAAAATAAACTCTTCCTCCTTAAAGTTGATTGCCTCAGTTATTTTTTCCTAGTTACAGAAACTTAAAACAATACTCTGAGTTTGAATATTTTAAAAGGCCACCCAATTTTCTTATTATAGGTAAGTGTGTAGTCTTATTGAAATGGAATTAAAATCACAAAACTTGCTACAGAAATTATCAACACTATCCCTAATGCCTAGAAAATTGTAAATGGTTTAAAAATACATATACAGTTATTTGGATACATAAACCATATAAAGACTCAAAAAGAAAGAGAATTACAAATCAGTTTCCCTTATGACATAGGTGCAAAAATACTCAATAAAATACTTGTAAACCGAATCCAAGAACACATAAAAAAGATCATCCACCACAATCAAGTAGGCTTCATCCTAGAGATGCACAGATAGTTCAAGATACAAAAATCAGTAAATATAACCCACCATATAAACAAACTGAAAGAAAAAAATTGTGTGGTCATTTAACTAGAGGCAGAAAAGGTATTTGACAAAATCCAACACCCCTTCATGATAAAAGTCCTGGCAAGATCAGGGATACAAGAAACATGCCTCAATATATTCAGGTAATGTATATTTCTGGTGATTTCAAGAGATAAAAAAATCATCCTAGAATTATTTCAAGTGGTGATATTACCTGTGGCATGGAGACTGACATGCAGTCATTAAACAAATATTTGTACTTTAAAAATGAATGGAATACTTCAAAGACATTTCATCTTGCATTGATTCCTCTGCATAGATTTTGAGAGAAAACTCACTGAACAACAACAAAAATGAAACAACAAAACAACAAAATCTATGTCATTGTTTCTAGTAACAAGAAAACAATTTTTCTAAAAGTCACATAAAATTGGTTGTGAGTGCCGGCTTGCCTCCTAGAAACGATGTTTGCATGGCTTCAAATAAATAAATATAGCCACAGAAAAATCAGAGTCAGAACACACCAGGGAGACTGTGCAGTACTGTGACATTTTTTTCATTATAAAAACTCTTATCAGTTTGACCCTCTAGCAGGAGTCTTGGCTCAGTCGATGAAAGCACAACCCAGGCGGTGACTGTCAAGCTGATGAGAATGACACAAGTCTTCCCAACTCTCAGAGGGACTTGGGACTTTTTTTTTTCTTTTCTTCCTCAAAAGTAAGAAAATGGCTGTCATCACTAGGGTTCTGTTTATTCCCCTCTCTCTCCCACAGCAGTTTTGATTGGAGACTGTAAGTTTTCCCTGTGGAATTGCTCTCTGAGCTGGTGACTTAGAAAGGTAAGTAGTTTCTAATAGTTAATATTTACTTAATTTTATTCAGAAAAACAGACCCATAAGGAATCCAAAGAATATAGATAAATACTCATTTACTTACTCATTTAATTGATCAAAATTTTACATATTTAAAATGATCATTCTGTTAGAAATAAAAAAATTCTCAAAAACATATGTACACCTCATAAAACTCTCCCTTTTTTTGTCAGTTTTTTTTTTTTTTTTTTGAGACAGGAGTCTGCAAACATAGCCTCAGCTACCCTCATACTCAGTACAGCCCTCCTGTCTCTCAAGCTTTCCCAGGATAAAAAAAAATTATATTTAATTGTAATTCATTAATGATTATACATTATTTGCATTCCTAGCACTCTAGTTTTTATTAGGATATAAATTAGAGATCAAACTACTTTATTAACCAGAAAGTCATCTTTAAATGTGAAAACAAAGTACTTGAAACAGGAAACTCATAAATAACCCCCCCCCCATACACACAATTTAGGAGAGATAAAAGCATGGAATGCTCATTCTTCTGTCAAAGGTGATGGTCTTACCATGGGTGGTGTATCTCAGCGGTGCTGTTCCCGTGGTGGTAGAGTATATGAAGATAGCTAAAGAAAAGTGGCTTTATAGCAGGTGAAATCCCGATGTTGTGAGAATATAAGGAAGTCACATGGCATGGCGCAAACCACAGACTGTAGACGGTGCAGCTTTTTACAATAATTTACCACATGGAAAACTAACTGGAGTCTCTGCGTTCTTCATTTCTGCAATTTTGGTGACTTTCTTTTTCTGATTTTTAAAAAAAGATTTATTTATTTATTATGTATACAGTGCTCTGCCTGCTTGTACACCTTCAGGCCAGAAGAGGGCATCACATCACATTACATTATATATGGCTGTGAGCCACCCTGTGGTTGCTGGGGATTGAACTCGGGACCTTTGGAAGAGTAGGCAGCGCTCTTACCCACTGAGCCATCTCTCCAGCCCAGAGTTGGTCTAGATTAATGCTGTGCACCGCTACTGGCTGCCTGATTTTAGTGAGTTTCAAAGTTACTATCATCAAGGTGTCATTAAGGAAAGGACCACTGGGTGTTTCCTGGGGTCTAAGCGACAAGATCCCAAGTGGATGCAGTGAAAGTACAACTCTCGGGGGTGCAAGATGACAGGCTAGCTTTACTGTGGACAAAGTTCTATGTGAGAGTCTCGGGTTCCCGTGAAAATCTTGAAGTCTTCACGCTTTTTCCAGATCAACATCAAAACCACATGTAGACAGACCGCAGTATCCAGCTGAGGCTTACTCAGGCTTTCTCGCTTCTGTAAGTAGAAGCTCTTCTCTTAGCGCATGAAAAAGAAAGAACACATCCTGTATTTCAGCTTGCCTCTTCTACCCAGGGAAAGAAAGGCCCAGAAAGCTGCGTTTTTGCTTTGCCAGCTCAGTAAGAAGCTTCGGCCATTTTCCTGTTGTGGCTGTTGGAGGAAGAAACCGGAACAAACCCAGACGTAATAGCTACCCAGGAGACAGAGTGACCTTGCTCACTCTAAAGGACACAAAATTGGACAAATAACTCACTAACTTCTCTCCCAGGTGCTTCATGTAACGGAAAGATAGATTTCCTCTCAAGTTCTAAAAAGTATATTAGACGTCAGATTGTGACAAGATCTAAGAGGCTCTTAAGTGTGAAAGTCGGATTTTGCCCCCATGACATTTTGCACGTAACAAATTATCACGTGAAGACACATTCCAGTATAAGGGAATATTGATATAGAAACCATTTAAACAACTCAGTTAAGAAATGAAAGGAAAAATGTCATATGCCACCCCAGGTCTGCTTCTCCCCTCAGGGTATCCAGGCATGTTGGTACCAGGCTGGACTGAAGCGGGGGGGGGGGGGGGTGGGAGGGGGCGGGGGGCAGGAGAGGGGGTTGGGGATGGGGATTGGGAGGTTGCGGGGGGGGGGGGGAGAAAGCTTAGCTGCAGAGGGTGGGTACAGACAGGATCTGTGTCCGCATAAGTGTCAGAGAAACAGCCTTTTCTGGAGACAGTTTTTAGTGAAATAGCTCTTTATTGGGGGCGGAGAGACAAGGGTTATATAAACCTTGCGAGTGGGTGGGTAGGGGTTTTCACGGTGTGTGTACATTATTGGCTGGGGCTGAGGTGCTGGGAATGCTTCATTTGAAAGAAGAGGAAATTCAGGTGCTTGCTGGACATGTCTTTAGAAGCAGTGAGGAAGTTCAACCTATGACCTGGCCACCAGGCTATGTGGCTATCTCAGGGTGGCAGAGATGGAGTTGCAAGGCCACACTCACCGGGACATGCAGGCCCGGAACAGGAAGGGAGCAGTCCTGTTCCTGCCAGTCTCAGGATAAGATTTTCAGGGGTTTGAGCACATCTGGACCTCACTCTTGCTCTGGACCACCTTCTCTTGTCACTTACCAGGCCCACAGTCTTAAGTCATTTGTGTTGTGAAGCTGTAAGTCTCTCAATAAGCATACATCAATAACCATACCAGGAAGAAATCCACTGTTACCTTAATTATTGTCTAGCTCGAAGCATTTTGTTTTTAAAGGACAATTTTAAAAAATATATTAAATCAGTTGATGTGAATGATATGTTCACACACATATATGCACATATATATATAGTAAGTTCACAAAAATAAAATTAGAAATTGTTTTCTGAACAGTGATAATTACTGTGTTAAAGAGCTCTTTGGTGTAAACATAAACATTTCAAAAGCAATGAGAATCTGCTTGCTTTGTAGCTTTTGTAAATCTACATGTGAAATATTTTCACTGTGATGGAACTTCGTATTTGATTCTGCCTTAGTGAGGGTTTTATTACTGTGAAGAGACACCATGACCATGGTAACTCTTATAAAGAAAAATATCTAACTGGGCCTGGCTTACAGTTTTCAGAGGTTCAGTCCATTATCATCATGGTTGGAAGCATAGTTGGATGCAGGCAGAAACAGTGCTGGGGAAGGAACTGGGAGTTCTGTGTCTTGATTGTCAGGCAGTAGGAAAAAGACTGGGACACACTTCCTCCAACAAGGCCACACCTCCTCATAGTGCCATTTCCCATGAGCCTATGGGGGCCACTTTTATTCAAAGCACTGCACCTTACTTTTGGAGATTCCATTCTTGTAATTCAAAGTGAGTGTCCCATGTTCTTCCCCATGATTCAAATGCTCTTAAGTTCTTCATCAGTATTTCTCACTCACACAAGAGCCTGGCCACTGCATCCCTAGCCGTACAAAACTTGCACAGATTCTCAACTGTTGCCTGAGTAAATACGGCACTGGGAATAATCTTTTCTCAAACCATAACATTGGATGATGGTTCTATTTTGATATTAATTGTTAACAGCAGAGAAACACAATAGCGGGTTTTTTATTAAAGTCTATATTTTTTCAAAGCAGATCAAGAAAACGTGAATCCTGGGATGGCGATGTGCTTGATTAGAGAAAGGCATGTACCATTTCTCTATTCACCTGCTGCCAAGTGATAGCTTTACATTCTCAGTAGGATTAGTAGTAAAATGGGCAAGTGACTTCAGAGCTGAACTCCGAATTATATTTGTAGTTTCAGGCGAAGTTTTAGTACAGATGATGGCATTATCCCTGACTATTGAACAATGCGTTAGCGTTAATGGCTGTCGAACAAACTGTGGGAAGGAATTATGAAGAAATAAGTCTTTGTTATTCATGTCACCCATGTCACCTCCACTCACTTGTACTGTCAAAGCCAGTCACATAGAAATTCAGTTATTTTTTTTTCCTTCCCACAAGCCTTCATTATGCTGTTACCTGAAGTTGTGTGCTGAGCAGAGCTTTGTGATGGCACACATTTAACACACTTTATCAATGAGCAAAAGACTTCTTGTTTTAAAGTTCCTGATACTTGTTGGAGGTTGGTCTGATATATTTTGATGGCTGATTACTGCTTGCTGTCTCTGTGACCCAACTTGCCTAAGAGTCTAAACTGTTTGACCAATAAAAGGCCATCACATCTGGGCAGGGCAAATGGGATGGGCGTGGCTAGGGTTCCAGGGATAGGGGAGACAGAGAGGATCTTGGGGGGAAGAGAGACCAAAGGAGAAAAGAGAAGAAGAAGTTTGTGCCATCATGGGTTAGGTGGGAGAGAAGCACATGGCCAGCATAGATGGAGATTTGGCCCAGATAAAGAACATTAGCAAGGATTTGGGGCTATGGATGGGAGGTAGCTTGATAGAAATTATTAGAACCAGATGGCATGGGATTGGGGTAGGTATGGGATACCTACCCCACTGTGGGAAATAGTTTAGGGGATTAATATCTGCAATGCCCCAGGTTAACTAAGGCTTTAAAAAAATATAACAGGTGTCTGTGTCTTGATTGGTTGCTAGCGGGTTAAGAAATACTTCTGTAATAATAATTATTGGCCTAATAATAAACATTATTAGGCCATATCGGTAATTTAACCAGTACTTTGGGGGCTTTTTGTAAAAGTGGAATCTAGAATAGTCTATGTAGACATGTCCTAGTATGGAAAGATCTTCTACAGACCAGAAGTTATTTAATTTACTTCTAACTGGTGTACAGGGAATTTTCAGAACTAAATGTTAGGAACATAATTTAAACATGACTTAACATTTGAACTGGAGTTTTCCCAAAGGAGACACATTAATAACAGCATATATAATGTTGCAACATTTTATTCATTAGGAAAGTTCAAATTTCATTCCAAGATATATTCAACCAAAAGAAATAAAATAATGTGTCCTTAAAAGGTCATATATTTACAGATGTTCCTAACAGTTTTATAAAAATGCTCACCAATAGTTGAAGATATCAGCAAATTAGAGTATATGTAAATAATGAAATGTCAGTCAGCAATTAGATGGAGGAGCTATCAAAATTATAACTCATGGATGAGTAAAAAAAAAAAAAAAAGCCAAATGAAAGAGGTCTAAGGAAAAGTGATATATTGTATCGTTCAATTCACATATATGTAAAATAATGATGATCTGAAATAAAGTGGTGGGTGACTTCAGACAGCTACAATGTGGACTAAGTAAAAAAGAGAAAAAAAGATCCCACAAAGAGACCTGGAGAATTTTAGAGGAGATAGATAGATAGATAGATAAATTTATAATTATGCCAATCATTTCATTGATTTTAGGTTTTATGAAGTTTAGTACTTTGTTTGTTGTAGATCAACTATGCTAAACATAACAATTCATCAGTAAATACAGTGACAACAAATGATAGTGAGGATGTGAGAGAAATGGAATACGTATTCACAGTTGATGAGGGGCCAGTCACTGGGAATCAGTGTGGAGAACTCTCAACAGATTGGAACGGATCTACTGCATAACCTAGCTATATCAATCCTGGGCATATGACTAAACGAGTCTCTATCCTACTACAGAGACACCTGCCCAGCCATGCTTGCTGCCTCACTTTTATAATAGTTAGGAAACAGAATAAGGCTAGACATCCATCAACTGAATAACGGATAACAAAACTGTAGTACAGATGCATAATGGAATTGTATGTAGTATAAAAATAGTTACGAAATTTGTAGGTAGATAAGTAAAGAGTTGGAAAAAATTACAGCAGGTAAAGCCACGTAAGTAAAAAAAAAAAAATACAAATTCTGCATATGCGGATTCAAGCTTCCAAGCTCTAGTTTTGTATGTTTAACATTAGAGTTCCTATAGGGTCTTTGGAGTTCATTAGGAGAAAGACGCCTTAGAGGATAAGGAATATTATAATGTAAATAATATGAAAGTAGAGGGGGAGGGAGAATAACAGAGGTGGGAAGATGTAGATAGAGAAGTGATGGAAGAATAGGGGAAATGAGAAGGCGGAGCTAAAGGTATAGAAAAGCAAAACCTGTAGTCTTATAACCATACCTAGAAACCTACAAGTAGAACATTATGATAGGCAGATTTGGGCCCAGGGGTCCCGCTCAAACTAAGGCACCAGCCAAGGACAATACAGGCAGTAAACTTTAAACCCCTACCCAGATCTAGCCAATGGTCAGAACATTCTCCACAGTTGAGTGGAGAGTGGGATATGACTTTCTCACATACTCTGGTGCCTCACATTTGACCACATCCCCTGGAGGGGGAGACCTGGTGGCACTCAGAGGAAGGACAGCAGGTTACCAAGAAGAGACTTGATACCCTATGAGCATATACAGGGGGAGGAAATCCCCCTCAGGAACAGTCATAGGGGAGGGGAATAAGGGGAAAATGGGAGGGAGGGAAGAATGGGAGGATACAAGGGATGGGATAGCCATTGAGATGTAACAAGAATAAATTAATTAAAAAAATTAAAAATATATATAATTAGTAGTTAAAAAGAAGGATTTGAAAGGGAGATAGCCTGCACGGCTGGACAAAGCTACTTCTAGAAGCTATAGGTTATCAACAAAACCCCAGCGGCGGGTAGGAGATGCCTCCTTATGGTTAGTGGTCAAGGACTCCCCCGAGCAATATAGACTCTTGCCATTCATTCTTTTTCTGGTTGTCCACAGAGCCTAAGTCCCTCCAGCTGAAGACACCGCACCTCATAGTTGTATGATATTGAGAATTACAACTGGCATTGAACTAGGCGGGTTCCTCCCTGCCAACCAGCTGTTAGAGCATTGTAAAGTGCAACGCAGGCTTCCGAGGGGGAACGGGCACCAGAGAAAGCTGCTAACCTCACAGGCAAGATGCTCTATTTGTATGCAATGGTGACACAACCATTGTGGAGATAAGCAATCCATCTCACAGAAAGAAATCCACTCCTGGTACTATAAGCCCACTTAAAAGTCCATTGAAGGCAGGAGTCATGGGCCCTGGCCTGGGGGTGGGGATCAATTCTGTTTAGCTAAACTGACAAGAGTCCAACAAATGTATGCGTTTCCTAGATGTATGCGTTATTCCTAATGAAAATAACCACTCTTGGCCTCAATCAGAGAAACATTTCTTTTCAGTGAATAGTGATGAATACAGTTTCATGACTGTTGTCTTAGTTAGAGTTTCTATTGCTGCAATGAACATCATGACCAGAGAAAGTTGGGGAAGAAAGGGCTTGTTTGGCATATGCTTCCACATTATAGTTCATCATCAAAGGAGGTCAGAAAAGAAACTCAAGCAGGGCAGAAATCTGGAAGCAGGAGCTGATGCAGAAGTCATGTAGGGATGCTGCTTACAGACTGGCTCCCCATGGCTTTTCAGCCTATTTTCTTACAGAACCCAGGACCATCAGCCCAAGAATGGCACCACCTACAGTGGCCTGGGCCCTCCCCCATCAATACCTAATTAAGAAAATGCCTGACCTGATCTAATGGAGGCTTCCTCCTCTCAGATGACTTTAGCTTGTGTCAAGTTGACATAAAACTACCTAGCACAGCTGTATAGAGTGCTGAGGCTAATCGTGAAAGATGGAACAGAAAGACTGTTCAACCAAGATTAGAGAAAAGGGTCAAGGAACACCGTCCTCTGGGTAGCACACAGCCATTGCAGTTTTGAACACTGAGCAGCCATGAGTTCCTGCAGTAGGTCTACATAAGAATGGGCCAACCGGCAGCCAGAATAGGATGGAGGAAGGACTTATGGGATTATCCATCACTATTGATCTATTTCCTGTGGATGATTGAGAAAAATGGGAAACCAGTTCCTTCAGTTGTGTCCCCACTGGTGACACCAACAGAGTCCAGAAGATAGTCTCAACCCAGGTGTTACAGGGGTGGACCACATTAAAGTAAATGGGTCACAGAATAAAACAAAAAGCCACGACTTGGGGAAAAGTCATCGTAGGATGCAGCAAGAGTTGATAGAGGTGTCCATTTTCGCTGATCTGTGCAGGTCTGTCTGAGGGAAGAGGGGGGATCTGAGGGCCTTAAAGAATGTGGCCGACTGCAGTCTAACGCTGTAGGCAACTTCACTGCAGGCTTGGTGTGTTTTATACACTGATGTACCAAAGAGAGCAAATGATCCAAGGAAGGTTGCTTGAGTTCAGAAAAAAAATAAGAAAAGATCAGAAAAACATCTAAATAAATGCCAGTAAGCGCATGCTAAATATTAACAGAGCAGTCCTTTCCCAGACCTTTCTCAGGACAGACTAATATAAACACAATTGCCTGGCACATACTATAGACTATATCTGGGAAAACACGAAAGCAGAGCAGAAAACCATGTTCACGTTCGGGGTGCATGAGGACAGCACTCAGCATTTCCTTCCACCAATTGGGCTCTGTAGCTGTGTTCTGACATCAAATAAGAGTAAACATGTCTTATAAATCAAATGTGAGTGTTTGGCACAGGAGGCATGAAATCATATCCGAGGACAATAAGGGAACAAAATGTACCTGAGGGGAAAGGCCCTCCACCTTGTTTCCTGAAACCTCTCTCACAGTTCCCCAAGGTGTTGTTCACCACGCTCCATTCTTTAGGTAGTATTCTGACAAAGGGTAAGAGGGAAACAAGATAGGATCGGGACAAAGAATAATCACGATGGATCATATACGTCTATAAAATTTTCAAATAACTAATGCAATTAACAAAGAAAAGTATTAAATTTCCTATACAACCACACTTGTTTAAAAAAAGATGTTATTGGATAGAGATTATACAAAAATGTTTATCTTTCAACTTTCAACAGCGCAAACAATTTTTTGTAAGTACAAAATACAATTTAAAATAACAAAGCACAAAACAAAGGCGAGCACCTTTCGGTTTTCATTATCTAAATATATTGGCAGATGAACCAACTGCTACTTCTATATCTGATGAGTCCGTTTGTGGTTGCTCACACAAAATTTCTGGTAATAAAAATGCATCCTTTGACTTCCCACAGAGACAAGCTTGCATGTTGAAAATAAAAAAGGGAAAAATGAAAGCGCGCGCGTGTGCGGGCGCGCACACACACACACACACACACACACACACACACACACACACACACACACACACATCTTTTATCCTGGGATGAAATAAAAGGGCAGTTCTCCAAAGATGTCAAATGTCAGAGGAATAATTTAGTGCATGCTTATGTCCCCATAACTCACAGAGGATAGGAAGAGAAAATATCGTTTTCCTTCTGCCTCTAATGGTCCACTTTTTAACACAATGTGCGGCTCACCATTTATCACTGTCTTGCTAGTTGCATCTGCCAAGGACTAGCGCTGCTAGGCAGTCTGAGCACATCTAAATCACCTGGTGAACGCATGCAGCTCAGTGCTGATGAGGACGAACACTGTAGAGAAGGCACAACAGGTTCTCCTGCCTGCTTCAGAGCTCGCCGTAGCTTTGTCCTTCAGCTGCGGCCCTTCAGTCAAGTCTCCCCAGCTGCGAGGAGCAACACTGCCAGGTGTGTTTCTGTCTGGATAACCACCCAGTTGGAACAGAATCCAATTCGGATTCAATTTTCAGTCAACGATGTTAAGGATTGATTTCCCTACCTCAATTAAAATTAAGTATTACTAATTAGATTTTTTTTTTTTTTTTTTTTTACTCATTTGGGTCTACTCATCTCTCTGTTGCTAGGTGATAAAGAGAGTGAGATCCCTTACCATGGTAATGGCAGACTGTGTGGGAGACTTAAAGCCTTGCAGTTAGGAGGGTGAGCCTAGGTAAGCAACACAACATTTCTTCTTCTTCTTTTTTAAATCAGAAGGAAGGTATCAGACCGGATACAGGCAGAAAACTTTATCCTTCTAATCTTTAAATTAGAGGGCTATGTGAACTTTAATAAGAATGGCATCTGAAGAAATCATATCACATTTTTTTATTCTATAGAATATATTTTATCTCATTGACAAGAATTTATTACTCTAGCTCAGTAGTATGATTTGAATTGGGGATGGTGATGCCTCCCACAGTTCTTTTATTATCCACGATTCTTTGCCTACCCTGGTTTCTTTGTGTCTCCATATGATTTTGCTCAGGTTCTTAAATGTGTTACCTGCATCCATGCTCTTGATGTTGTCTGTGTGATGAGCTCATTCTTTAGCGTCTTAACAAAAAACTTATGCATGTGTATGTCGGGGGCGGGGAGCGCAGTGTGGCTCAAGTAAAGCTCTTGCCACCAAGCTTGAGGACCCAAATTTAATTCCGGGATACTACATGATGAAAGGGAGAAAACAGACTCCTGAAACTTGTCCTCTGACTTCCCCACATGTACCATGGCACACATGTAAACATATGTATGTACACATACACACACACATACACACACACACACACACACACACAAATAAGTGATTTAAAATTTTTGCACATACTAAAATATTTCCTCAGTTCATGTGATTTTTCAAAAAATACTCTACCTTTTCATGGGAATTTTAACTTCTTAGAAAAATCAGGAGGGAAATATTGAGATTTCCCGTGTGCTCTCTGCCTTGGCACACACCAGCTTCTTCCATTGTCAATGTCCTGTTCCACAGCAGTAAATTACTACAAGTCATAAAGTGACATTGATAAGTATAATTATCAAAATCCTAGAACAAGGTCAAGTTGACCAAGAGCCTGGCTTGATTTATTTGCTAGTGTCTTGCTCATATTTTTTAATGGTGGTTTTGGTAAAATATGCCTGCAATTCTCCTTTCTATAATGCTGCTGTGACAGGTAAGATGGCCTTAATAGTCAAATTTTAGGAGGCATAGTGTGACACTTTTTAATTTATTCTCTGGATGGTGGCAACATATTTTTTAAATATTTGGAATACCTGGCTGTCAATGCTATTTTGATGGATTTTTAAAAAATAAATCTCTGAGATTGATTGCTTAAAATCTATTAAGCCGGAGAAGTCAGCATTAAAGGTGTCACTCTATGAAGTCTCTGTACTCAGCACGGAGAAGCAGTTTAAGGTCAGGGTTACATACAAAGACAAAAGCCACACACCTAAGGATGGGCAAGTCACTCAGTGTACTGTGAAGTCCTGTTTTCAGCTCTTAGTGTACTCATAGGCATGCGCACATGGGAGGTGGGGAGGGGCTCGTGTGTGTTATTCTCCACAGTTCAGTATTCCTTAGGGGATAATTGCCAAAGATGTAATTAATAATCATCCATTTTCAAAATAAATGGTTCAATCTTATCCTTTGAGTATATCTCAAAATGAAATAAGTTGAGTATACCCAGACAATATTATTATGCCCATGTTTATTATGATATGATTTTTAATATAGCTATAGAATCAACCCAGAGTCCCACCAATATGTGAATGAGTGAAGAAAATAGGTTGTATACTTGTACACAGAATAAAACAGTCAGCCAGAAGAGAGACTGAAACTCACCATTTGAAGCAAAATAGGTGAAATTACAGGACATTAAATAAGCCAAAGACAAGTACTACATGTTGCCTTTTGTCAAAGGTAAAAACAAAAACAGTGATTACTAGAGGCTGCGAAGGTCTAGTGGAAAGGTAGATGAAGGACACCTAGACTTGATTAGTACAGACGTCGGGCTGTCACACTGAACTTCATTGTCAGGTATAATATAGCAAGTACATCTTAAGTTTTGAGGGAGCTAGAGTGATGGCTCCACAGTTAAGAGTAAATCGCTCTTGCAGCAGACCCAGTTCAGTTCCCAGCATCCATAGCGGGTGGCTCGCAGGTTCTCATAACCCCAAGGGATCCAGTTCCCTGTTCTGGCTTCTGCGGCCTTCTGACTCACATGCGGTATACACACAAAGATGCAATATTTAAGAAAATTAACTTTGTAATCTTGGAAGATGCATTGTATGTACCACACACATATAAAATCTAAAGAATTATGAATGTCCAAACAATATATTATATATATCATCTTACTATTTTCCTAACCTGCCACATATGCGCCATTTTTACATAGATGGAATGTTACTTTAATATAATTATGTCATTAATATCACTAGGAGTCTATCCAGAAAGAATCACTCAGCCTTTTCTCATAAGCTGTTGCAAAACCCTGCCTACCCAAATCATATTTCATTTTAGGCGAATGTACTATGTGCGGGCAACCACATAGTATGACACAGAAATGCCTGGTTTGCTGGCCCCATCCTCACTCATAGATTTTATAAGTAGTGCCAGTTACAGATTGTCCTAGTCTCCCACACTTGTGACACCACAGCTGTGAAATGAACCCCAGGGTATACTGCGGCTGTCTATGCAGCCCTAGATGCACTACTCTGAAAAGATCTAAAGCATGGGAGCAAAGGAAAGCCGGAGGAGGCACACAGGTAGCTGCTACCTGCTGTGTCGAGAACCGAAGACCCATTCTCCCTGACTGGAACCATTTTCGTTTTCTCCTAGCACTGGAGAAACCTGAGCAAGCTAAGGGCCGAGTTTGTACAAAGGATGAAAACAAACCACAGCATCTTGGAAGTACTAGACGGTACCCTACTCTGTGCTCCTGATACAACTTCTGCTTCACCGAGGCGCATTCTTCGCTCACTTTTGTAAGAGTTTGGTGCACTTGGGATTAAAACCGATATTCCTCAAGAGATTTGTTACTTGAGATGGTTCTTTACTCTGAACCATGTAGTGGCCCACCTTTAACCATTGTGTTGTCACCTACGGTCATCTTAATCATTTCTTGCTGTTGATTAGCAGCTTAAACTACAATGACATTACATGGGATGTATCATGTCTTCTTCCAGCATGCCTAATAGAACAATGGGATGTCCTCAGACGTATGTGAAATCTTTTACCAAAATTCTAATCTACAGTGGCTTCCGCCCTCCCCCCTCCCACACACACTTTAAGAGTTCTCATGGAAGAGATTTTTTGAAAATACCTAATGAAACCCATCACATCATATAAAAGAACCCTGATAAAATATTTTGGGCACTGAAGGAAATCAGGATGTGTGTGTTTCCAGACACCAGGATGACAGGTTCCTCGTCTCTGTCAGTAGGGTAGATAAGGTCACTGCTAATTATACTCTCTTTTCATGGCTCATTTTTATTAGGCCTCATAAGCATATCTGCTAACTATTATGCCCCCATCAGCCATCCTTCTCTCTTTCTCTCTCTCTGTTTTTTACTCTTCCTGGAGTTATTGTATCTGTCACAAATATTAATTTGCCTAAAGTATAACTGAGAATAAGTGCCATGTTACATTTGATGTTTGAGTAATAAGGAAATGTCACCTCCATTACAGCGCAGTGTGGCATTTAATGGAGCTTGCAGAGTTATTTGCATTCTATTCCACTGTAATGATGCTGCTTGCAGCCACAGATGACAAAAATATCACAGAATGTTAATTCGGATGAACTTTAAAAGCAACCACTAGGGAACTGACCTCAAATGAAAAGTCTGGTCTTAGCCTTGGAAAACACACTGCCCTTTGGGGTTTGTCCTAACCTCTTTGACTATGAAGTTGGAAGGACGAGCAAGGAGCACATGTAAACACAAGCTTATAAAGTCAGTGCTTTGCTTTAAATTCTCAAAATGATCATGACCTTTATACTCAATGGTGAGATATATATTAGATTAATGTATAGAATGTATTCATAATGCCTGGGCTTTGCTTACAAAATTTTTATTCTAAAAATGAAAGCTTTTAAATTCTCTCTTAAGCACTTGTGCCATGAGACACCCTGACAGTGCTGAGGGATGCTGGAAGCAAGACAGCACAGCAGGAGGTGCCAGCACTTGTTTCAACATAAAGAGAACAACAATTAATCAGTTATGAATGAATAAAAATTGCCATGGCACAAGTCAATCAATACAGTTAAGAACGTAAAGTATCTGGATGTGGTGGTATACGCCTTTAATATTGTTATTTACGTGTTGAAGTCCAGCTTTGACTGGTCAGAGTAGACTGAGAAGGTGGGTGTAGAGTTGGGGGAAAAAGCTAGAGACTGCTATCTCTTGGTGAAAAACTCTGAACTCCTAGTTCTTTGGGGACTGGTGAGAAAAAAAGAGAAAGGGGGAAAGAATCACATACACACACCCACACACAGATATACACACACACAGATATACACACATACAGATATACACACATACAGATATACACACACACACAGATATACACACATACAGATATACACACATACAGATACACACACACAGATATACACACACACAGATATACACACACACAGATATACACACATACAGATATACACACATACAGATATACACATACACAGATATACACACACACAGATATACACACATACACACTTGGTGGATGAAGCAAAGGCAGTCTCTAACAACTTCATCCATACACATATGTATACACATATATACACACATATGCGCACAAATGGACCAACAGACAGACATATAGACATACACATTCACACATATTTAATGGGTGGTGGATGAAGCAAAGCTCCAACTCCAATAACCTACCTCACATATATGCATGTATACATTTATACACATATACAAATACATATGTATACACACATATTCATATGTACATATATACATACACATCTGGTGGGTGGAATAAACCCCACATGCTCCAAAAACTTTTATTATTTCTTATTTTTTTAAGGTAAAATTCTCTACATCAGAAGAAAAATTACCTCATAGCCATAAAAGCAATTATCACAGAAACAGATAAAGTTGTGGCACAGGGGGAATTACGTCAGGATTATTGGTTTCATGTACCTAGCTAAACATCCCACAAGTTCATTATAAGTTCAAAGCAATAGTTCTTCATGTCACAGGTTAACAAAATTTAAGGGTAGCGTGGTTTAAAGATTTACAAGATACTTGTTTGCATGTCTTTTCAGTAAGGCTTGCACCTGACTAAAGATTCTTTATCTATTTCTTCGCTCCACTAGTTCATTATAAGTTCAAAATAACATTTTTATCTGTCTTTCATTTTACGAGCTCATTGTAAGTTCAGAGCAGTAATTTTGGTGGTGGTGTTTTGCTTTGGTTTGCTGTTGTTGTTTTTGTTTTGTTTTGTTAGTTTTTAAGAGATAGGATTTCTCTGTATAACAGTCTTGGCTGTCCTGAACTAGCTGTGTAGACCAGGCTGGCCTCAAACTCACTGTGATCTTCTTCCCTGAGTGCTGGGATTAAAGGCATGCATTACCATGCCCTGCTAGAGCAATAGTTATTTTATGCCATAAGTTAGCAAGGTTTTTTTTTTTTTAACCATAAAACAAGTCTTATTTTTAAGGCCTTGTATAGCTTAAATTAGTTATCATGGTGTGTATGGGAGACCATGATGTCATCTCTGGACCTAACCTAGAGTGAATATTTTCCTAGATTGTAAATTTGCCTCAAGCCTGTTCTTCTTAGTGCAATCTATGTGCTTGTGACATGTGACAGTTCACAGAACTCCCTTATGCAGCCTTTGATATTCTTCAGAGGGAGCTTAAAGTTATTTGAGTCAAATCAGGAATTCTATAACATTATTACCAGGAATTGTAAATCATCAGTTCATCTAAACAGTATTCATGAAAGTACATCTTCATATTGGTACTGAAGGAAATCTGTCCGACAGAGTGGGTATATACCAGAAACAATAGGCAGGAGGGTCTCTCCACGCCATGTCAGATACATGAGGCATACAGCGATGACAAACATGAAAAGGCATATCAGGACCAAGAAGCAATCCAGAAACAAAGCCCCCGGGGCCATGCCTCTTCAATGTATACCCACTGTAGCCATGCAAAATGGTAGACCATATCCAGGAAGCTCACTTGCTTCATGGCCTGTGCCACTTGGGAGGCAGAGGCAGGTGGATCTCTATGAGTTCAAGTCCAGACTGGTTTACATACCAAATTCCAGGTCATCTGGAGCTCCGCAGTGAGAACTTGTCTCAAAAACAAAAACAACAACAACAACAACACAACAAACAAAAAAACCCAGAGCAACAGAGTGCAGCAAAGCGGACAAACTGAGCACTAAGGGAATGGGGAACACTTTCTTTTTGCCTGTGTTTTTTTAAGGTCCAAACCCAATAGTGCTCTATGGTAAGATGAGCCCCCTGAATAAACCTTAAAAGAAAAAAGCTGTCAGGGAGATTCACTGGCTCTTCTGCCTTGATTTCATGCCATTCATTTCTAGCCCAACCAGCATGGCTGAGATATCTGGGGATAGAAATTGTGTGAGCCACACAGGAAGTGCAAACATGATCCCCTAATCGCTTGGTCTGCAGAGAATTCAGCATCGAAAACCAGAACATAATGCTCTGTCTGCAGTTTGGGCTGGGCCAACATATCCTCCTCACATTCCTCCGTGAATACATGGATGCCTAGCTATGCATAGAGGTGTTTCTGGTCCTGCCTGTGTAGTTCCTCCATTAGCGCCCATGACTCAAAAACTAGGGCCCCACTTTAGTAGGCATACCGGTGCCTCAGACTTTGTAGTCAATAGTGCGGGAGTCATACCCACCCCCTAAACAGTAGGCTTGTAGTCAGTCATTCAATTTTGTAGTTCAAAGACCAGCTCCATGACACTTAACTAGTGGCTACATCTCACATATTACTGCAATAAGTATGTTCGTGATCCACCTCCAGCATCACTCTCCCTGCAAACATCCTGAACATAGGAGTCATGGCGCCTTGTGTGTCTCTGTGTTCAAGTTCCCAGTTCCATGTAGATAGCAGTGCCTGTACCGTAGTGCGGCTCTCGCATTCCCCCGGGGCCCATTAGCCATCAGTCCCTGGAACAAAGGGAGCAGATGCAGCAAGCAGGGGTTGTAAAGTGTGAGTACAACAGAATAACTTTCTGGAACCAACTTCAGTGAGAGTGCTCAACTTTATTCGGGGTAAACAAAGGCTATATAGTTCTTGGGCAGTGAGTAGAGAGTTCCCAGGGTAGGTGTACACTATTGGCTGGGGTTTGAGGTGCCCGAAATGTTTTATTTGTACTAGGCAGCATGGTTGTATCATATGAACGAGAACACAGTACCTAATTATCATTATCCTATGGGCATCAGGGGGAGAGCATTTTGTAGGGAACTGTGTCAATAGTCAGATTCCAAATGTTGTCAGGCCATCTGTGCTTAGAAATGCTCTCCAGCTAAGACCAGGCAGAGAGTAGGAGGCCCCTGCTTGAGGGGAGGGCATTCTTTATTTTGTGCCAAGCTCAGAGAGTGGATCTGGACATACATGGTGGACTGCTACCTTAAACAGCAGGGTCCTCCAACACTGTAGTAGGACCAGCCCTAATTTAGACCCCAAGCAAGAGTCTCTGCATATGCACCCATAATTCCTATTTTGAATATTCATTGGCTCCCTATGTATACATACATGCTGATGGATACCTGTGTCAACATAAATGCGCCATATTGGACCCACTGCCATGAGGGGTTCTTTTAGCAACAAGGTTTCTCAAAGGGAGAAAACAATTGTTTGAATCTAGAAGTCTTTATGATCAAATATCTTTGCAGCTGTACCGCTACCACAGGCAACCATAGTCTTAGCCACAAATGGTCTCCATGGGTTTTCTGAATGCTGTTTTTGGTGCTTTATGAAGACTATGTCACTTCTTCCTTTCTCAAGAAATAACCCTGCCTTTCCACTCAGCTAATGCCTTCTAACTCAGCCAGATATGACATTATTTCTTCATCACTTTGGATTATTAAAGGTCAGCAGAAGCGGGTGTTTTCACAGGTGTTTAGACAAGCTACAAAAACAAAGGAAAAAAAAAATCAAAGGACCAGAATGACTCTAGAAGAATAAAATAGTTTCTATTAACTGAGTTACCAAACCCAAATAATAAAGAGCTCAACATTGCCTGACCAATAATTCAAGATAATCACATTGAAGAAGCGTGGTAAACTAGAAGAAAAAAATAGCCAGACAACTAATAAAGTTAGAAGGGCAAAATAGGAACAAAACCATCTTCTCATCGAAGAGCAGAACAGAAAAAAAGTACAAAAACATTCGTAACAGAGGCATATAGACTAAACAGGAAACTTAAAGAGTTTTACCGTAAGGCCCAATCAAACAAAATTAAAAAGTTAATGATGGGTTATTAAACAATTACTCAATTACTAAAAGAAAAAAAATGAAGCATTTCACATACTCCATTAGAGTATCAAGTAACACAGTATGCGATAGCCCCAGAAATGGCTGGGAAGCAGAAAGATCCAAAGACATTAGTTGAAAAAAGAATTGATATGAATTATTTCTGAACTCAGAGAAGGAAATGAGGTTCATGAGGACCAGAAGGGCTTACCTAAGTGGAAAAGCAAGAATATCAACAGACCTTCATCCATCAATCCATGTCATTATTAAACGATCTCAAGCCAGGGATAAAGAGGATTTTTAAAGTAATAGGAAAATAAGTGAATAGTTAGATACAAACAAGCACCATATGACCATCTGTTCGATGGATAGCTGGCAAAAATTCTCTCCCATTTTATGAGCTACTTATTCAGTTTATTGATTCTTTAGCTGTACAAAAGACTTTTGTTTTTATGAGGTCCCACTTGTAAATTGTTGGCCTTAATTTCTGGACAAATGGGGTTATATTGAAAAGACTCTTTCCTACGTCAATACCATGTACGGTACTGCTTGTGTTTTCTCCTAGCAGTTCTATTGTTTCTGGTTTTATGTTCAAATCTTTGATCCATGTGGAGTTAGTTTTGTGCTTGGTGATAAACACAAATCTAATTTTCTTTCTTCTACAGTGGATGTTCAGTTTTCCCAGAACCACCTCATGAAGGTGCAGTTTTCCCTCTGTAGTATATGCTTTTGGTATCCTTTTCAAATATGAGATGCCTGTACTTAAGGGACTCTGTTTGGGACTTCAACTTTGTTCTATTGGTCTACATGTCAGGTTCTTTTTTTTCAGACTAGTACCTTAGTGTGTGTGTGTGTGTGTGTGTGTGTGTGTGTATACATATATACATACATACATACATACATACATACATACATACATACATACATATAATTGAATGGTAATACTTCTAGCATTGTTATTTTTGCTTCAGATTGTTTTGATTAGCCAAGACCCTTTGTGGTTCCATGTAAATTTTAGCATATATTTTTCTATTTCTGTGAAAATTAAGATGGTGATTTTAATTCAGATTGCATTCAATCTGTAAATGGTCTTTGGTAGAATGGTGTTTTTCACAATTTTAATTCTACAAATACCTTCTATTTTTTTAAGAATGTTTTTCTAACTCTTTATTCAGGGATTTAAAGTTTTCACCATAGAAATTTTGATCTCTCTGAGTAGGTTTATTGCTAGATAATTTATTTCCCTTGAGGCTATTGTGAATGTGGATGTGTCCATGATCTTATTCTCTGTATTTTTGTTGTTAATATATAGGAAAGCTATTGATTTGTGCAGTTTTGTTATGTATGCTGCACATTGCAGAATTTGTTTATCTTTTCTACAAGATTTCTGGTCGAAATTTTAGCATCTCCTAAATAGCTCATCAGCAAATAGGGATATTTGACTACTTTTCCTCTTTGAAATTAAAGAAAATTCTTTCATTTTTATTTTCTTGTCTTATTCCTCTAGCTGTTGCTTTGAGCAAAATACTGAAAGGAAGTGAGGGAGGTGTGTATCCCATTCCAGATTCCCACAGGATTGCCTCAAGCTTTTCCTCATTTGGTGCAGTATTGGCTATGGGTTTCTTGCATATACTTTTTGTTGTGTTGAGGTATGTTCCCTCTAGCCTTGCGTTCTGTAGGACTTCTATCGTGAGGGTGTGTTGAAATGTGTCAAAGGCTTTATCTTAATGTATTGAGAGGATCATGTGATTTTTTTTGTCCTTATTACAGTCATTGAGTTACTTATGTTGAACATCTCTGAATTTCAGGGATAAAGTCAACTTGGTTATAGTGGATAATCTTTTTTTATGTATATTTGTTTTCTGTTTGAAGGTATTGAACTGAACTTTTTGAGACTATGTTCATCAGGGATATTAATTTATAGTGTTCACAATTTTCATGTCTTCACTTGATTTTGTGTATTAGCATGATACTTGTTTTATGGGAAAGTTTAGGAGTGCCCCTTAGTTTTCTATTTTTTGAATATTTAAGAAAGATTGGCTATAGATCTTCCTTGATCATCTGGTAGAATTCTATTGAGAATCTAATTGGCCCTGGACCATTTTCTCTATTTAGAGATTTTATTGAAGGCACAAAATGTATAAAGACAGAATGTCTAATAATTTTATCTATCTATTTGTTAGGAAAGGTTTCAAGTTATTGTTGTATAAACTAGGTAGAATACCCAAAGTCTAAAATAAAAAGCAACTTAAGAGAAATATCAAAGCATGACAATATTAACAATGTTTGACACTTTTCAGAACTTCATTTAAATATTGAAAATTAACATGTTCAATTAATTACATGAAAATAATTACACTTAAAAATATGAATTGGAATCCAAACTGAGAGCCACAGTACTTAATAAATGTCCAAAAATTAAATAAAATATGAGTATTTTCTACCTCCCTTCATTAGAATTATGTTTATTACACAAATAAAAGGTTTATTATTTGTACCTTTTTTCTCTTTTATTGAAAATAGTTGTTTTCTTTATATAATATACCCTGATTACATCTTCTCCTCCATCTACTCCTCTCAGCTCTTCCCCACTTCCCCTCCCATCATGATCAGCTCCTCTTCTGTTTCTCATTAAACAACAAAGAGGCTTCTAATGGATAATAATAATAATAATAACAACAACAACAACAACATAATAATAATAACAATAATAACAACAACAATAAACAGGAACTAATACATAGGATCAAACAAAACAAACAGAAGGAAAAGAACCCAAGAAAAGGTATAAGAAACAGATATAGATGCACAGATCCACTTGTTTGTACATTTAAGAGTTCCATAAAAACACTACAATATAAGCCATAATGTATGCACAAGGACCAGTATCCTAAAAGAAATAATATATACGTATTCTTGATATGACATTATGTGACAAGAAACCCACAAAAGATATCATCGAATTCATTTTCTGTTAACCATCTACTGCTGGGCATGCAGACTACCCTTAAAACTAGTTTGTGAATCCAGGAACACATCAAAAAGATCATCCACCATGATCAAGTAGGCTTTATCCTAGAGATGCATGACAGTTGGCTCAAGATTAAAAAAAAAAATCAGTAAATGTAATCCATCATATAAACAAACTGAAAGAAAAAAAATCAAATCATCATCTCATTAGATGCAGAAAAGGCCTTTCACAAAGTCCAATACCACTTCATAATAAAAGTCTTGGAACAAGTTGAGATACAAGGGACATACACTAATATAATAAAGGCAGCTTACAACAAGTCCATAGCCAACATTAAATTAAGTGGAGAGAAACTCAAATCCATTGCACTAAAAACAGGAATAGGACAAGGTTGTCCACTCTTTCCAACCCTATTCAATATAGTACTTGAAGTCTTAGCTAGAGCCATAAGGCATGTGAAAGAGATCAAAGAGATACAGATTGTAAAGGAAGAATTCAAAGAATCTTTATTTATAGATGATATGATAGTTTATACTAGTGACACTAAAAGTTCCATCAGGAAACTCCTACAGCTGATAAACACTTTCAACAAACTAGATGAACACAAAATTATTTCACAAAAATCAGTAGTTCTCCTATGTACAAATGACACATGGTCTGAGAAAGAAATCAAGGTGAAAAAAAAAATCCTCTCACAATAGCCTCAACTGTCTTACCAAACAGTTGAGAGAGTTGTATGATAAATTTAAGTGTAGTCATAAGGTCATTTTGTAGTTAAACTTCTGATTTTCTGTGTAAATGTTGTGTTAATGCTATCCCCCAATTGTCCCCACCCCATATGTCAATAAAGCAGCTTGCAGCCAATCGATGAGCATGGAGAGAATAGGGCTAAAGTTTCTGCCAGCCAAGGAAGTAGGAGTTAGGAGACAAAGCAAGGGATTCAGCATGGGTAGAGGTCAAAAGAAGATGAGGAAGAAGGAGCCAGAGCCCAGGAAAGCTACAAAGTGCAGGTATCACTGGAATGCTTGCTGGAAGTAAGACAAAATAATACAGATGGCTAAAAATAGGCATAAACTCTTCAAGATTATGTTGTGAAGCTTAATTTTAAACAAATATAAAAGCATCTCAATTATTTCTGTGATACCCAGGTTATGCTGGCTTTAATCCCAGCACTCGGGAGGCAGAGGCAGGAAAATCAACTGTGAGTTCAAAGCAAGTTCAGGACAGCCAAGGCTACACAGAGAAACCCTGGCTCAAAAAGCAAAGCAAAGCAAAACAAAACAAAAAGAAAAGAAAAGAAAAGAAGCTAAGAGAGACAAATACTGTTTTATAGAAATAACTTCAACATTTATGTCAAGGAAGAAAGAAATTGAAGAAGATATGAGAAGTTGGAAAGATCTCCCATACTCAGGAATCGATAGGATTAACATAATAAAAATGGCATCCTATCAAAAGCAATCTACAGATTGCAAGCCTCATCAAAATTCCAACACAATCCTTTAAAGATCTTGAAAGAACAAATTTCAGTGTCATATGGAAACAAAGATTAGATTTCACAGCTTGTATGTATGTGTATGTGTGTATGTGTGTGCTTTTGCTTGGCTACAGTTTGGTGACTTGTTGTTTTTTGTTTCTTTTTCCTTTTTGGGTGATTTGTTTTTTTCCTAGGTTTTGAGCACTTTGATGTATTGGATTTTTTTTTTTTTTAGAAAGAACTTAAATTTAGGTGGGGAGGAACAAGGAGAAGATATAGATGAACTTGAGGATATAGAAGGAATATATAAAAAATATATTTAAAATTATTATTTTATATTATAAATATATTAAATTTTAAATTTTTAAAATTAAATAAATAAGAATAGTCTCAGGCAAGCCCTGAGTTACTCTCTATCTCCATAGATTTACCTTCAATATAAAACTTCTAATAAATAGAACATAAGGTATTGATGTCTTGTGGCTGCCTTCTGGCGCTTGACATAATGTTTACAAGGTTCATCCTTGTTGTAGCATGAATCGATATGCCGCTTGTGTTGTTATAAATAAACTTCTGTGCTGTGGATAAAATGAAGAATATTTTGTTTCCCCAGTGAGATTCCCTTGGAGAAAACTAAATGTTCATTTGCAAGTGGTTATCAATCGGATATAGCTTCTAGATTAGGGATGGGACTTGTATCTATTTCTCCTTTCACTTCTAAGACCCCCCATCTGGTGCAGATCCATGCAGGCTTTATATGTGAGTTCATATGAGCTTTGAGCCTGTTAATTTGCAGGGTCTTGTTTCCTCTGTCCCTCTGGGTTAGTCTCTTTTCACCACCTCTTCCTGAGCCCTAAGGTAATGGGATTTGATGAAGACTTTTTATTTAAAGCTAAGTGTTCCATGGTCCCCCGTTCTTTGCATAATGTCTGTGGGTCTTTGTATTTGTTCCCACCTTCTGTAGGAGGAAGCTTCTCTGATGATAGCTGAACAAGGCTATGATATAGCAGAATGTTGTTAGAAGTCATTTTATTGCTATTTTTTTATAGAAGAGTCATATTAGGTTTTCTTTATGTATTAATCTAGGCTGTATGTCATAGCCTTTAGGACTTGGAACACAGTGCTTCAAGCTCATCTGACTTTCAGATTTTCCACTGAGTAATCAGCTGTTATTTTGTTGGGTATGGTTTTATATTTGACTTGTGTGTTTTTTTTTCTCTTGCTGCTTTTGGTACACTTTTTTTGTTTTGCATATTTAGTGTTTTAACTATAATATGCTCTGAAGATTTTCTTTTCTGGTTTTGTCCAGTTTTTTGTTCTTTATGTTTTTTTTTTTAATCGATGTGGGTGTTTTTCTGTAGTTTGTGGAAGTTTTCTCCCCAAAATTTCTTAAACATTTGGTCTATGCCATTGACTTAGGATTCTTCTTCCACATTTATGCCTGTAATAAGAAGGGTTCTTTTTTTCATAGCGTCCCATATTTCCTATCCATTCCTTTCCTGTGTGACTTTAGTTTTTCTCTCTATAATCTTTGCTTATTTGGTTTAGATCATCTCATTTAACCAACAAAACCTAGTCTTGGTAATTCTATCTCCTACTTGATTTTCTACTTCTAAGTTTTGGAATTGAGTTACTGAGTTTTAAAATTATATATTCATTTCATCTTGAGTCCTCCTCAGTGATTCTATCTCCTTATTAAATTCTACTCTCAAGTCCTGGATCGTCTTCATCACTTTCTTCAGCCTTATGTTTGCATTTTCTTTGGTGTCACTCCACTGTTTATTCTTCCTAAGCTCTTCTTATTTCATCTCATTGAACTGTTTCTCTGTGTCTTCATTAATTTACTTGAATTGTTTGATGATTTTTATGATTGTTCTTCTAAATTCCATGATTTCAATCAATTCATGTAAGTAATTCTCATTGTGAAAGATTTCTAGAGCACTTGTAGGTTTTAAAGAGACTATACTCTTTTTAATCTTTTGTAGTGTTTGTATTTGGGAGATGAGATCTGGACATGTGGATTTCTTTTGTTAGTTATAAGTCTGATATGTACAGATCAGGTTGGGGTAGAAGAGAGTATATACAGGTGGGCTGGGCCCAAAGGTTGGAAATGGCTTGGGAGAAATAAAGTCAGATATACAGAGGACTGAGCTAGTGTACAGGCTACTACACCTGGTCAAATACTTGAATTTGTGGTTGGTCTAGCTAGGTAGAAATGTTGGGTGTGGCATGGATGGTTCTCCTTAGTTGGGGAAGGGTAGGTCCTTCTAGACACTTAGAAATTGATTGTGTTGTAGACAAGAGTGAGGGAATTAGGCCTATGCACTGAATATGGGACCTACGCTAGAACTAGTAGGTTGGAGAAAGTTTATGGAAAGGAGGGTCAGTCAGACTCACCAGTCTGGAACCTTCAGAAGGACCTACCCCATTTAGCTGGGTGCATGTTTTGGATGTGACACAAGAAGACTCTGTGGGTTGGTGGCAGGTTAGATAGGTCTTAGATGAAGCCTAGAGTTTTATTGTGGTACATGTAGGGGTGGCCAGCTAAAGCTGGGGCAATGGATGTGGGACTCAGATAAATTTGGAGTATTAGGAAGACAACATGAAAGGTCAGGAAGTTTTACCATGCTTGACCCTGGGAAAGAATGTGGGAGATATGGCTAAGTAGAGAGGTTGGATATGATGCAGGAAGTCTTCATGTATATTTCATGAAATTACACTACATTGGATGATAATGGTACCACCAGGAGCCACAGACTTTCTAATAAAAGCCCCAGCACCAGATATGGGAAACCTCTCTTTGTGTTGTTGATAAGAGGAGTTTAAGAGACTCTCAAAATAGTGTAGCCTATTGCCATTACCCCTCATTGCCTCCCAGATCTTGAACATAACACCAAATCCCCAAAGACAACATACAATTTGGGCACAAGCAAGAAGAAAGGAAAAAAAAAAAAAGGAATTAGAAGAAACCAAATTGGAACTGACTGGGAAGTGTCCTCCATAGTCTCACCCCACTGTCCTACAATATTTCTCAATGGTACAATGGTGCCATTTATATTTTAGGGATAAACAATAGGTATTCAATTGAACTTAAGAGGAAATTCATGTCTGATACTGTAGACCCATACAACTAGATTTTGGAGAGGTCATAGATCCTAGAGAAGATCCTACTACTTCCATTTTCCTAAACTAATATAGTTTGCAACTATATTTTAAATACTTAGTTTTATATCCACATGTAAGTCCAGTTCTCACTACTCATCAAATAAATTCATTTTCTTTTCTTTTTGTAGCAGATGGAGGCTACTACAAAGATCTGATTAAAATACAGAAAATAAATTGTTGTGGGTACCCAGTTCCAGGTGGCACATCTGGAAAGCAACCTCTATGCCTGGGACTTAGAGAATATTACATACATGTGGGTAGAAAGACTTTAAGAGTCAGAGACCAGAGTGCCATCTGTGAGAGAGTAAGATGAAACAGGAGGGCTACTGATCTTTTTTAGTTGTTTTTGTATCCAGCCATTTTGCTGAAGGTGTTTATTAGCTGTAGGAATTCCTTGGTAGAATTTTTGGGGTCACTTATGTATATTATCATATCATCTATGAATAATTGTACTTTGATTTCTTCCTTTCCAATTTGTATTCCATTGATCTCTTTTAGTTGTCTAGGATTTCAAGTACTATATTGAAGAGACACAGAGGGAACAGACAGCCTTGTCATGTGCCTGACTTCAGTGGAATTGATTTAAGCTGTTCTCCATTTAGTTTGATGTTGGCTATTGGCTTGCTGTATATTGTCTTTACTATGTTTAGGTATGTGCCTTGTACCCCTTATTTCTTCCAGACTTTTAACATGAATGGGTGTTGGATTTTGTCAAATGGGTTCTCCTTCAGTTTGTTTATATGATCGATTACACTGATGGATTGCTGTATATTGAACCACGCCTGCATGCCTGGGATGAAGCCTTTTTGATCATGGTGGATGATCTTTTTGATGTGTTCTTGGATTCAGTTTGTGAGTATTTTATTGAGTATTTTTGCATCAATGTTCATAAGGAAAATTGGTCTGAAATTATCTTTCTTTGTTGGGTCTTTGTGTGGTTTAGGTATCAAGTTGACTGTGGCCTCATAGAATGAGTTTGATAATGTGCCTTTTGTTTCTAGTTTGTGGAATAGTTTGAAGAGAATTGGTATTAGCTCTTCTTTGAAGGTCTGGCAGAATTCTGCACTAAATCCATCTAGCCCTGGGCTTTTTTTGGTTGGGAGACTTTTGATGATTGCTTCCATTTCCTTAGGAGATATAGGACTATTTAATTTTTTTTTTTTTTTACCTGATCTTGACTCAATTTTGGTAAGTGACATCTATCAAAAAACTGTCCATTTCATTTAGATTTTCAAATTTTGTGGCATACAGGTTTTTGAAGTAAGATCTAATGGTTCTTTGGATTTCCTTGGTGTATGTAATTATGCTTCCCTTTTCACTTCTGATTTTCTTGACTTGAGTACTCTCCCTCTGCCTTTTAGTTAGATTGGCTAAGGGTTTGTCTAGCTTGTTGATTTTCTCAAAGAGCCAGCTCATGGTTCATTTATCCTTTGAATTATTTTCTTTGTTTCTAATTTATTGATAAGATGATTTCTTGTCATCTACTTCTCTTTGGTATGTTTGTTTCTTTTTGTTCTAGAGCTTTCCAGTACACTGTAAAGTTACTAGTATGGGATCTCTCTAATTTCTTTATGAAGGCATTTTAGTGCTAGGAACTTTCTTCTTAGAACTGTTTTCATTGTGTTCCATAAGTTTGGGTATGTTGTGCCTTCATTTTCACTGAATTTCTTTAATTTCTTCTTCTTCTATTAGTTTTATTTCATCCCTGACCCAGAGGTCATTGAGTAGGGAGTTGTTCAGTTTCCATGAGTTTGTAGGCTTTCTGTTGTTTCTGTTGTTGTTGAGTTCCAGCTTTAATCCATAGTGGTCTGATAAGATGCAAGGGGTAATTTTGATCTTATTATATCTGTTGAGGTTTGCTTTGTGACCAAGTATATGGTTTATTTTGGAGAAGGTTCTGGGAGGTGCTAAGAAGAAGGTATATTCTTTTGTGTTTGGGTGGAATATTCTGTAGATATCTGTAAGGTTCCTTTAATTCATGACATCTATTACATCTATTAGTTTCATTATTTCTCAATTTATTTTTGTATGTATAGTACTTATGTATAAATTATTAAAATTAAAATTTTAATCTAAAAAATATAACAACAGCAAAAAAAAAAAATGCCCATCATCCTTAGCTATCTAAAATTTAGAGCAAAGATATGTTAACCTTCCATTTCACCCCCAGTCAGGATGGCCATTGTCAGAAATACAACTGACAGAGCTGGAGTGGATGTAAAGAAAGGGGAATTTTTGTACACTGTTGGTAGGAATATAAGCTAGCACAGCCAGCCTGGGAAGAAATATGATTGTTTTTCAAATTGCTAAAAATAGGTGTTCCATATGTCACAGCCATACTAATTCTGGTTATATATCTAAAGGAATTTACATCTTACCACAGAAATACTTTCATGTTTATTTTTCCTTCTATTCTTTTCACAAGAGCCAGGAAATGAAATCAGCCTTGATACCCATTACCTGATGACTGGACAATGAAAATGCAGTGCATGTACACAGCAGAATGTTACTCAGCTGTAAAGAAATTAAACTCATTAAATTTGCAGATAAAATGGATGGATCAGGAAAAAAATATGCTTATATGGGGTCACTCCGGCACCAAAAGACAAACATTGTCATATTAAGGCCTTGTCTTCAACCTTTTTGTTTTGTGTGTTTAACATGAAGCTGGACGAGCAAGGTAGAAAAGTAGAAACAAACCATTAACAGAGGGGAGGCATTTGTAGGGAGAAGCTAGTAGGATATAGGTGAGAGAAAGTAGAGAGGAGGAATAATGTATAGAGAAAGAGTCAACCAAGTAATGGAGTGATGGGGATGAGAAGCAGCAGCCTGGGGAAGACTTACCTGAAATGAAGTGTGCATGAAGAGTGTAATTCTTCATAACGTAATTCACAGTAAAAGTATAATAAGAGAGGATATAAAACACAAATTGTATTAAGGACTAGGGGAGAAAACGTGGGGAATATAGGTTTAATCATAGAGAGGAATGGAGAGACGGGGAAAAAGGATAAAGGGTTGGGTTCATCAAACCCAATGTTGTATGGAGATGCCTTACAAAAGTCCAATGGCTTTTAAATGTAATTAAAAAGATGCTACCCAGATCTAGCCAATGGTCAGAACATTCTCTACAGTGGAGTGGAGAGTGGGATGTCTTTCTCACGTACTCTGGTGCCTCACATTTGACCATGTCCCCTGGAGGGGGAGACCTGGTGGCACTCAGAGGAAGGATAGCAGGTTGCCAAGAAGGGGCTTGATACCCAATGAGCATATCCAGGGGGAGGTAATCCCCCTCAGGAACAGTCATAGGGGAGGGGAATTATGGGAAAACGAGGGGGGGGGAGGAATGGGAGGATACAAGGGATGGGATAACCATTGAGATGTAACAAGAATAAATTAATAAAAAAAAGAAAAAAAGATTTATTATCAAAGGAAAAAAATGAAAAGAATTAAAGGAGTTTGAACAGAAGTATTGCATGTTATGGAGCAATACCTTTCTCAGAAGACATGTCACTTAATGAAAATTTCAGTGCCAGGCAGGTATCAACTTCCTTTCAGCTAGTAGTCAGATTAGACCAAGAGCATTTGAAATCATCCATATTATTCTTGGTTGCTCACCATAACTAGACAGCAAGAGTCAGTTGCTGTAGATACTAGACACCATGGTTACAGGTCACAGAGAGTGTTGAACTGACCAGAAAACTCTCTCCCAGCTTGAGAGCCTTCATGGTGCCGACAAGTGATGTGCAGTTTGTAGAGGGAGGAAGACCTTGATGGTCCTCCCCAGGATGCTGTGATGCTGACTTGATGGCCAAGATATGTTCACTGGAGCAATAGTTCTGAGACAGTTTATGGCAATAATCAATTGCTTTCTTGATTGGATTTGAGGTCTGCTTTACAGGGGAGAATTCCTGCCTGGTACTGTAAATGCAATCAAAACCTACAGCTAGGAAAATCATAGGCCATAGTTGATGACATATTGCTATTATCTTTTCTAAGGGTTCATCATATAAAATTGCTTATTAGATGTTTAGATCCATATAGTTATGCTTCTCCCTGTCTTGGTCAGAGTAACTTCTCATTATTCTTCAAAGTAGTGAGAATGAGCAACTGTTAAAGCTCAGCAATAAATGGGACCTCTATATCAACACTTCCCTGCCCCATGGTTTGGGGAGAAAATAATGGAAGACTGTAGGGAGAGAAGGAAGCCCTGAGTGAATGAGATCCTGCAAGAATATGTGCTATTGACATGGACACAACTGTGTCAAGGACCACAGCTAAGACACATGAGAAAATGACAAAATCTTGGCCCATCCCACTCCCTGTAAGGGGTGCCAAAGCCTTCTCTGGTCTGTGTATGGATGCTGATAGTGCTTGTAGAAAATGTTCACCAAAGCTTTCTCTCCACACCCCCTACTGGTGGCCTAGTGACTGCTTTCTTACAGAGACAACGCCTACTGAGATTAGCTAAATATGCCGCCTCTTTCAGTAGTGCATAATAACCCTGCCTCCTTGTTCAGTGGTGCATAATAACCCTGCCTCCTTGTTCAGTGGTGCATAATAACCCTGCCTCCTTGTTCAGTGGTACCTAATAATCCCCTTTGCTAAGTGGTATGAAATAACTACATTTTTCTGTTCAGCGGTGTGTTATAAATAGCCCCCAAGATTCTGGGGGCACTGCAGCTTCTCCATCTGAGAGGCAATCCTCTTGATCCCAGCTTTTGCTGTGTGTCTGTGAGTTTGTCTTTTCTTTATTTCCTCACTCCCCAATTCAGATCTTTCCCTAAAGCTGTGATGGACATAGCAGAAAAGGAGAAATGGGATGGAAAGAATGCAGGAGTTGGAGGATGAGGAGGAGTGCTGAGAAACGCTGTTCCTGGACACGATATGGCTGTTGCACACATGAAATCATAGAGCACTGTTTACCAACAGAAGACCCATACATTATCAAGTTATTTAAAAACTCCCACATGGATCAGGGGGCAGTGATGGTCTCTCGGGGCCCAACATTTAGCCGAGGACCTACTGGAATTTTGTGGCTCCTGGCAAAAGGATGGTCACTTTTCTTTAAGAGTGTGGCTACCAGGAGTTTGTCTATGCCAGTGAATGACCCAGCAGCCGTGTATATATGGGTAACACTAATTGGACTTTAATAGGTTAAAAAATAAGTAATTAAATACATAGTGTGAGGTGAGTCTGAGAGGGAGATGTGCTGTTTGAGTTGTACCAATGAGTGAGAGGGGCGGATCAAGCTGCATTGCATGTATAAACATCTTAAATATATTAAAAAAGTATTACATATTTAGTCCTTCCTTATCAGCTAATATTTACCCTTTATCATTCTACTTTATATATGTTATATACACGCATGTGCATTTGTTTATATAGACATACATACATATTGGAGCAAACATATTTTTCTTTGTGTGATTCTTTGACCTTGTTTAGTATTATGTATTCTAAGTCAGTCTATTTTCCTAAAAAAAATTGTGATTTCAATTTTCTTTAGATCTGATTAATATTCCATGTTAGATATGCACCAAATATCCATTATCCATTCATCTGTGGATGAACCACAAAGTTTATTTCAATGCTTTCCTATAGTAAATAAAGCAACAGTAACATGGGGGTGAGGAACTTTCTGGGTATATTCCCAGGAGAGTAAAAGCTGTGTCATCTAATTCTATCATCAAAGTTTGAGAAATTTCCATAGTGGTCACATTAATTCGTACCTCCACCAACAGTGATTAAGGGGTTTTCTTTCCTACATTTGTTGTCAAATTTTTTGATAACCATTCTGACTAGGGTTAGGTCATATTTCAAAGTAATTTAAATTACATTTCTCTCTTTGGCTAGCAATAATTAACACTTTAAAACATTATTGGCCGTTTGTGTTTATTTTTAAAAACTGTTTATTCAAATTGTTTTCCCATTTTTTTGGCTGGCAGCTTTATTCCCTTGGTATTTAATTTCTTCATCTTTTTCATAAATTCTGGATATTAGTCCATTGTCTGAAGTATAGCTTGAATGTTTTCTCCCATTGTGTGAGTGGTTAGTATACCGCTGATAGCTTCCTTTGCTTCATAAAACCTTTTTATTTTCATATAGGCCTATCTGTTGACCACTGGTGTGAGTTCCTGTGCTATTAGTGCTCCGTTTGGAACATTCTTGCCTATTACAATGTCTTGAAGGGTACTGCCTATGTTTTCTCTTGGAAATTTCGGTGCTTTGGCTTTTAAATCAATGCCTTTGATGTAGTTTGAATTTAATTTGTAGAAGGTGAGAGTTCTGGGTGTAATTTCACACTTCTGCATGTGGATATACAGTATTACCAGCACTATTTGGTGAACAGGTCGTTATTTTTTGTCATTGAATATTCTTGCCTTCTTTGGAAAAACTTAAATGGGCACACCTTTGTCATTTTATTTCTGGATCCTTAATCAAGATCAATCATACTACAGGACAGAAATCAAATATCCACAAACTTTATAAAAAAAATATGATAATACCTTGTGTTCTGTCAAACCTAAATGGAATAAAACTAAAAACCAACAATAAGACACCATAGAAACCCTAAAGTACTTGGAGACTAAACAACACATTTTGAGTGCTCAGAAGTTCATCCAAGAAACCCGAGATGAAGTTAAAAGATTTCTAGGGGCACAAGATAATAATAACACATACTATCAGATTCTACGAGCTGTGGGTAAGGCGGCCCTAAGAGGAAGGCTTATAGTGATCAGTACCCATATTAACAATCTGAGAAATAATAATTAAATAACCTAATAATGTACCTCAAGGTTCTTGAGAACGGACAAGTTGGTAATCACAAACACAGTAGACGATAAGGAATAACAAATTATAACCAACCCCAACACTCACTAACACCCCATTAACACTAGAGAGGGGAAGAGGGAAAGAGTGTAAGAAAGGGAGGTAGAGAGAGGAGTGCTGGGTAGTGCTTTCTCCTGGATACAGCACAGCAACTGCACTCCTGAGCTTACAGTAGCTGTGGTTACCTGTGCAGTGTCAAGTCAGCCATTTTTGACATAGATGGGGGAGGTGCTTTGTAGCCTCCACCTCTACTGCAGAGGGCCAATCATACTTGTTGGGGAGTGTTCCTACTGTTAGGCTTCCCATCCTCCAGCAAATAATTCCATGCCAATGAACACAAGTGTAGCACTAATTGTACTTAGTAGATTGTCACATACATGAACATATATATATATATATACATATATATATATATATACATATATATATATATATATATATATATATATATATCTCAACAACAACAAAAACCAAACAAAGAAGATATGAATATCCTGGAGCAGCAGGTCCTTAATGATAGGGCCATACAAAGAAGAATTAGGAGATCAGAAAATTTAAAAAGACAGCAAAGTTTGGAATCAGAAGGTCTTGCCTAGATACGTCTTAAGCCAAGCAAGTTTATTACACAGTACAGCATCTTATAAATAATTTGTGTTAGGGGGAGGTGAGGGTGGGACAGAGTCAATAGAAAGCTATCTCACAACGGCACAAAGTCAGCAGAAACGTAAGCAGACTATGCGGCACAAAAGGAGCCCAGGGTATCTCTAATGAATCACTGATCGAGTAGTCAGTGGCCTCGCGACTGATAACCACAGCCCTTCAAGGGGTAGAGGGTAGAGGTCTCAGGCTCCCCTCGAGGTCCTGAGCCTAGGCCATAACTAGTCTTGCCAAGCATGTACTCAGTTTTAAACAGGACCTAGGTTCCTTCTAGATACAATAGAGCCTCAGGGAAAGTCCCAGCTCAGCCTGGCCCTCAGCAATGAAGACAGGAAGGGACATGTTGGAGGATACATGGGTGTAGTTAGAGGGTAAAAATATAGGATAAATATTATAATGTTTCATTGTATAGAGGTATAAAAATATATAGAAACATGTAAAGAAAAAATTTTTTATTGTAAGCATAAGTAAAGACAGAAGCATACTTGAAGACTGCAAAATGTATCCATTCAGGAAGATGTTTAAAGCTGTGTGAATTTTATGATGTGATTATCATCTAATGAAACAAATTTAAAAAAAAAACGTATTCAGTTTACATCCAATTTTAGCCCCTTCTTCATCTTCTCCTGGTCCCACTGTTCCTTCCTCATCCCCCTCCCCTAGTCCTTAGAGCCCTGCTCCCCTACCATCTGACCTCAGCTTACCAAGTCTCATCTGGAAGGCCTGTATCCTCTTCCTCTGTTGCCTGGCAAGGCCACTCCACCAAAAGGAAGTGATCAGTGAGTTGGCGCCAGAGTCCATGTCAGAAGCAGCCCCTGCTCCCCATACTATGGGACCACAAGGGGACTGTGCTGCTTATTGACTACATGACTACATCTGATCAGGGGGTCTGGGTCCTCATCATGCATGGTTCTTGGTTGGTGCGTCAGTCTCTGCAGCACCACCACCCCATCCCCCCAGCCCTCAGGCCCAAATTTGTTAGCTCCTTGGGTCTCCTTGTGTGAACTCCTGTCCCCTCCAGGTTCCTTTATCCCCCAATTCTTCCACAGGATTCCCTGTGCTCCACCCCAAAGTTTGGCTGCGAGCCTCAGCATCTGCTTAGATCCCCTACTGGATGGTTTTTTTTCGGAGGACCTCTATGGTAGGCTTCAGTCCTGTTCCTTCTCTTCAACCACTTCTAGTGTCTATTCTATTTGTCCTTCTGAAGGAGGATTAAGCATCCTCCTTGCTTCTTATTGAGCTTCTTTAGGTCTGTAGACTGTAGTGTGGTTATTCTGTATTGTGTGGCTAATATCCATTTATAAGTAAGTATATGCCATGAATCGCCTCACTCAGAATGATGGTTTCTAGTTCCATCCACTTGCCTGCAATTTTCAAGATTTCCTTGTTTCTAATAGCTGAGTAGTATTCCATTGTGTAAATCTACCACAGTTTCTTTATCCATTCTTTAATTGAGGGACATCTAGATTTTTCCATATTCTGGCTATTATGAGTAAGCTGCTATGAGCATAGTTGAGCAAATGTCCTTGTGGTATGGTGGACTATCTTTTGGGTATTTGCCCAAAGTAGTATAGCTGAGTCTTGAGGTCTCACTGTTCTCAATTTCCTAAGAAAGTGCCAGATTTCCAAAGTGGTTGGTTGTACAAGTTTGCATTCCCACCAGCAATGGAGGAATGTTCCTCTTTCTCCACATCATTGCCAGCATGTACTGTCACTTGAGTTTTTGATGTTATCATTCTGATGGGTATAAAATGGAATCTCAGAGTTGTTTTGATTTATTTGCATTTCCCTTATGATTAAGGATGTTGAGCATTTCTTTAAGTGTTTCTCAGCCATTCAATATTCCTCTATTGGGCATTCTTTCTCTAGCTCTGTACCCCATATTTTAATTGGATTATTTGGTTTGATAGTATTTCTTGAATTCTTTATGTATTTTGGTTATTAGCCCTTTGTTGGATGTAGGGTTTGTGAAGATCTTTTCTCAGCCTGTAGGCTGTCATTTTGTTCTCTTGACAGTGTTCTTTGCTTTACAGAAGCTTTTCAGTTTCATGAGCTCTCATTTATTAACTGTTGTTCTTTGAGCCTGAACTGTTGGCATTCTGTTCAGGAAGTTGTCTCCTGTGCCAATGAGTTCAAGGCTCTTCCCCACTTTTTCTTCTAATAGATTTAGTGTGTCTAGTTTTATGTTGAGGTCTTTAATCCACTTGGACCTTAGTTTTGTGCAGAGTGATAAATAAGGGTCTATTTACAATTTTTCTACACATGGACATCCAGTTAGACCAGGACCATTTGTTGAAGACACTATCTTCTTTTCACTCTATGGTTTTGGCTTCTTTGTCAAAAATCAAGTGTTCGTATGTGGGTGGGTTTATTTCTGGTTTTTTTATTCGATTCCATTGATCCACTTGTCTGTTTCTATGCCAGTATCGTGCTGTTTTTATTACTGTTATTCTATAGTACAGCTTGAGATCAGGGATGGAGATACCTCCAGAAGATCTTTTATTGTACAGGATTGTCCTAGCTATTTTTTTTTTTCATTTGAAGCTGAGAATTGTTCTTTCAAGGTCTGTGAGGACTTGTGTTGGCATTTTGATGGAAATTGCATTGAATCTATGTTAACCCTACTGATCCATGAGCATGGGAGAGCTTTCCATGTTCTGATATCTTCTTCAATTTCTTTTTCTTTCTTCTTCAGAGAATTGGTTTTTTTCATACAAATCTTTAATGAAACAGATTTTTAAAAAGAAACTATTTTGTTTTCGCCCAATTTTGTACATTAAACTGTTTTCATTGAGTTTCACTTTTCATTTGATCTTGATACATTTTGCTTTCATTAGTTCTCAATATGTGGATTAATTTGGCAATATATTTTAAAATAAAAATTAAAACCATAGAAAACTCAGTTACTATAACCCCTACATCGTTAGAGTCCCACTTCAGCACTTCTGTGTGAGATCCAATGTAGCCGGCAACACTGCACTAACTTTTTAAAATATGTTGACATGTTTACTTTTCTTTCTAGGCTTATACTTAATGTTACTATTATAAATCAATTAGGCATGTCTCAATAAGTTTCTCTTTCAAAACTTTCTGTCTAAATTGGTATTTGACAATTTTAGTGACAGAAGTTTGCAACAGGACACTTTGGGATGGCAGTGATTTCCTTCAAAAACAATGACAAAAGTAAGGTACAGCTATTCAAACTCAAACTCCAGTCAGTCATCAGGTCCAGGAGTCTCTTGCCTCCTCCAGACCTGTAAAGTCAGGTGGCTCTTCTTCACTCACCTCGGCCTCTCTCTATGTTATTCCCAAGAAAGAAACAACTGTGGGTTAAATCCTGAACAGCACGCATTGTTTCTGACTCTAATCTTCAGCCCCTCCAAAATACTCACTCGTGCCCTAGTGCTACCAGTGATATTTCACCACCTCATAGCATCCAGTTTAAGGATCCCACTTTGTACTGATGACCATTCTAAGTATACTGAAGGTGAGATTTGATAACCACTTATTAGAAGCATGCATTTATGAGAAAGCCTTTTCTCTTGAAAACAAAGCACACTTGCTTTGCTGGTTTCACATCACCCTCTGACTCCAGACCTCATTATAATCCTGAAGCAAGTTTATTACCTGCTTTCCCTTTTACTTACAGCTGAACAGCTAAGCCTTCTGAAAAACAAAACAAAATAAACAAAATGGTAAAAATAGTACACACACACACACACACACACACACACACACACACACACAGTCTTATGCTGCAGATTGTATTAGCAAAATTTTTGAAAGCTAGTGAAGACTAGTTGGGCCAATTGGACACATCTTCTACACTGAAACCAACACAGAGAACTTGAAGAGTTGTGTTCAAGCATGCAAATCTGAAAACAATAGGAGTTCAGCCATCGTGTGCAGAAAGAACAAAGAAAACCACCCTAGTGTGGAGGAGAGGAGACCACATTTCTGTGCTGGAATTTGGAATACTGGAAAGAGAATTGCTCTCTTGCTAAGAAGAATAACACCAAACCATCTTCAAGTTTAAACATTTCTTAAAGCCTGACAGCTAAGCCTACAGGATAGCCCCTAATTGAAACACAGTCACATCTGCTCATAAGGAAATGCACTTAAACGGGCCTCTGATGGAAACCAAATGCTGAGAATGAAAGCTCTGTCAGGTTACCAGTGTTGGGAGATTTAACACTTGGAACAATTTTTGAGAAAATCACAAAGGTCATGAGGCCTAGGGGTAGGTAGGGGGCCGGGGGAATGGGCAGCTGCCTTAGGGAACTTAGATTTGTTATTAAGCAAGTCTTACAGGCAGCAAAGGAGATGGCCTCAGGTACTGATGGGATTCTATCAGTTCCATAGTGAGAAAGAACATGAGCACACACAACAGTGCCAATTAAGAAGGACAGGAAGATATTCAAGAAATAATAACATAGTGTAAGAACAGACGAGGGCATTTGCAACCGTAGACCACTGCATCGAGTCAATGCTGGAAGTGTAAATATGAGAGCAACAGTCAAGTCTTTCTGATGCCTGTCTCTCCTGTCTGCAGCACAGAGCCGATGGCGCATAGCATCAAAAGCCGTTGCTTGTGGCATTTGTAAACACCGAATACGTGCCCAGTAGTGTGTTCCAGTGAGAACCCCCATGCCAGGAAGTGTGGGAGTATTTCTTTACTGTAGCAGTATGACCATAAGGGTGAGGAAATTGTGTAACTTTGTGTTTTCAACTGAATTCTTATGTGCTTTTCAGAAATGACACCGCCAAAGCCCCCATAAACTTCAGGAGACTGGATGTAAAGTGGATTCATAAAATTCCAAACAAATACCAGCAAAGTTTCTAGAAACATTCAAGCTTCCCTGGCTTAACACAGCACCTCATCCCTGGCTGGAATAGTATTAGTTTCAGGGGTTGCACAGACTGTTCCTGTGTGAGGCAGGAACAGGAGCCTGTTTGGAAATGTTGCTTTCTCTCTCGGAGTCTCCTCTGTTAGATATGTCTCAGACCAATTCCCACAGGGCCATACATGACACAAACAGGTACAAGCTGATATTTCTGAAGGTCACAGCTAGCCCTGTGACAAGACACTTAGATTTGAACTTCCAGAAAGGCCATGATGTAAATGTTATTGTTGGCACAAACAGTCTTAACAGTGAGCGCAACTGTCAGTGTTGATGCCTCAACACCATCCCCAACAATGGGAAATGGAAATTCATCTATTCACTGATGGGTTTTCATTCCTCGAAAAACTTTGTAGTGAGAATTCTCAGTTGTTTCTAATCTGACAGTGGCTGTTCTCAGCCTCAGGTGACAGACAGACTGGATACCTCTCAAATTCTTTCCAAGCCCTGGAATAAGACTTGACTCTCCAGCCCTGTACTACCTCTGTGTCTCACTTGCTTTGCCAAACTATTCTTAGACGTTGGCTCTTTCATATTGTTTATCCTCTGGCTAGAACTTAATTTTCTTGTTTACTTTTCATAGACACAAGCTACTGTGAAGATAAACACCTACACAGTATCACAAATTAGAATTTTTCATTGCAGTCTTCTACATGGCTCTCTGAGTCCTGTTTCATTTTCTTACTCATCCTTCAGACTTCAGTTATACTGTCCTGGTTTTGATTCTTTTATTCTTGAAACGCTTTTTTTCTTTTAAATTTGGAAATTTTTTTTTTGTATAAAGATAGCCTCTTGCAGCCAGGCACCTTTAATCCCAGAACTCAGGAGGCAGAGGCAGGTGAATTGCTCTGAGTTTGAGGCCAGCAGGGTCTACAAAGTGAGTCCATGACAGTCAAGGCTACACAGAGAAACCTTGTCTCGAAAAACTAGAAGAAGAAGAAGAAGAAGAAGAAGAAGAAGAAGAAGAAGAAGAAGAAGAAGAAGAAGAAGGAAGGCGTTGTTTTACTATCACTTCACCTTCTCAACTATTCAGGCATATACAATTCTTTTTAATAGAGAGAAGTCAATCATTATTAATCAGGAAAGGTACTACACATACTTGTGCACTATAAACTAGAAAAAAATGAAGACGAGGGAAAAAGACATAGACAAGGAGGAGAAAATGGGAACAGATTACGACTGTGAATAGTGACTATGAGTGACCAGCTGTAGAGAAGACATTTATAACCACATCATGAAAAAGCTCAGAAGAAAAAAACCTTGGAAGAAAGGGTAGAAAGAATGTGAGAGCCGGAGGATGGAGAGAAGCAATGCGCAACATGGCTACTCTAAACATGAAGTCACAGAAACTGAGGCCACCCACACAAAACTTGTGCAAGATCCATCCACTTTAAACATCCTGCATGAAGAGGCAGAGTTTCCTCAGGAGGCCACTACAGGAGGGAAAGTCATTTTTACACTAGAGGGTACCACAGGCACTGATGGATACCACAGTCACCTGCATATGGAAAAACACTAATTGGGCACAGAGGACAATTTAAAATAAAGAAGAAGACCTGGACAGAGAAGAGAGAGAAAGATTAGGGAGAGGGCATGGACCAGTGGCAAAAAGTAAGGGATGGATATGTTTAGTATGCAGCATATACACCTTTGAAAGTATCAGATAATTTTTTAAAAGCAATTGGCTCGTGTGATTATGTAGGCCTGAAAACCCTACTAGACTCCATGTTTCAGTTTGAAGGCCATTGGACAGAATTCAAACTTGGTGGAAGATCAGGCTTTTGTTCTAGGCAGAATTTCAGCTGACTGGAGGATGATATACACTGGAGGCTATCTGCTTCACTGCTTCCATGGTTATCTCATCCGAAAAGATTGAAAAAAAAAAATAGCTGAAATAACAGTTGATCAATGGCTAGGCAGTCCATGGCCTAGTCGAGTCATTAAGAAAATCAATTCTCACACAGTTAGTATTTCACCTTTTAACAGAGGTCTTCCTATTTGCAAATGAATCTAGTAGCCATCCCCCCCCCCCTTAATTTTAGAAATAGGTGAATACATAACAAACCATCATTTTCTATTATTCTTTTGTTTTTATATATAGTGTGTTATTATAATACGGATTAAAATTCTTTGTCATACCTCCCACCACTGCCTGCATCAAGTTACTCCTATACTGAATGCTAGTTTATTGGCCACTTCAGAAGTAACACTATGAATTTCTTTTTTTTTTTTTTTTTTTTTTTTTAACACTATGAATTTCTTGACCAAAATCCTAACAATTTTTCTTCTTCTTGACTTGGAATTTCTGTGATATTTGGAACCCAGGTAAATAGATGACAGACTCCTCCAAAGCAAACAAACAAACAAACAATTCTCCCAAAGTGTCCAGGGAGTGAGCTCATGGCTTTTTTTCTGATCTCAAAGGACAGAAGCTGATCCAACCCCATCAGTAAACATGTGACCAAAGATGGCATTACCCAGCTGGCACACGACTCCCAAATGGCAGCCAGATTTAAGGGTTTCTGCAAATGAAACCCAGATAATGTGCAGCAGACACAGGCTTCCCCACTGTGCTTGTGGTTGCCTTTCTTAAATCCATCAAATTTGTATCCATAATGAAACGATATGGTGACACATAGCAATGGTTTGGAGTAAGTCATTATGCAACATGCAAAAACTGCGCCTTGTGACCTTGGATGTCTTCTCTACACTGAAGCACCTGGACCTGCCTTTCATTGTAGAATGCAACCCTTGACTCACAAAAGAATCTGATAAACAATGAAAAAAACAGACAATAAACTCATCAATTCTAGTGAAAGAAGTCACAAAGTTTACAGTCAGATAACACAGAACCTAATATATCTATACAAAGTATTATTTAGTGAGTATTGTTTATATGTTACTAAAGTCAAAGTTTCACTGAAAATGAATCTCACTGAAAGATGATGTCTTCAGCACATCTTTAATCTGTATTGTTCGAAAGGTCAATTTGTTAGATTTTTTTTTTTTACCATTTTATCTCAGGTTATTTAGGCCTGTCATGCACATCTAGTTAGTGACATATTGCTAGTGATGTGTTTCAAGTTGTCTTCTATTCAAACAATGGCCTTTAAAAAAAAAATGGAGCTGAAATTGTATTTCCTGACTGTCTGTCTCTCAGTCTATTTTCCCAGTGGGTTGAGATTGTTGACTAGACCTCACAAACTAAATGTATGGATGTGCCACTTACAGACTGTGGAAATTTGATAGTAGTAGGCTGTAGTGTATGTCTCATTCTACATGCAACAAACACAGAAGGTGCGGTGGTTTGAATAGGTATGCCCCTCCTTAGACTCATGTGTTTCAATGCTTGGCACATAGGGAGTAGTACAATTAGGAGGTATGGCCTTGTTGGAGTAGGTGTGCCCTTATTGGAGGCTTTGAGGTCTCCTATGCTCAGACTACACCCAGTGTGAAGTACACTCTCCTGATGTTTTTGGATCAAGATGTAGAGCTCTGGGTTCCTTCTCCAGCACCATGTCTGCCTGCAGTCTGCCGTGTTTTCCACCATGATGATAATGGACTAAACATCTGAAACTGTAAGCCAGCCTCCAATGAAATACTTCTTTATAAGAGCTGCTGTGGTCGTGGTTCCTCTTCACAGCAATAAAACCCTAACTAAGATAGAAGTCAAGCATTTAGATACCAAAGACAGGTAAAACAAGCTGGATAGGTGAGGCACAGGGAAGCGATTTCCTGACTTTAACGCATTTTTGTTGGCGAGACACTTATTCGGGGATACCTATGTTTGAAATTTGACTTGGTTGCTTGTTGGTGCATACCCTTAATTATCTTGATTGATTATCATGTAATCGTCATAAGGCCATGTTGTCAAAATACAGTTGATCTGAGTTATATCCTAATGGCCATCTATACATTCAAATATTAACATATATTTGATTTCTAGACAATCATGGTAGTTCTGTTCTTGCTTATGAAAAAATAATGTAGGACGTGTAGCTATTGAATTTAAGCTAGATATGCTAAGTGTTTCTCAGAAGAGGGAAATTTTTATTAATTTATTCTTTGGCAATTTAATACATGAACTGTGTACACAATGGATTCTGCCCACTGTCACCCCTTATTCAGCTGTTGAGAAAAATAAAATTATGAAATTTGCAGGTAAATGAATGGAGCTAAAAACATACATCCCAACTAAGGTAATCAAAGAACTAACTCTTCACTGATTGTTTGACTTTTTCATTTCTGATTCAATTATTTCAGCTCAAAAGGATAGCGATATGCTAAGTGGAAAGGGTGAATAACAAAGGTCTCTTATACATTACTGCTCAGTATGGTGCTCGTAGTCTTAGCCAGAGCCATTAGGCAACTGAAGGCTTACTGTCATGAGATGTAATAAATGTATTTTATATTGAAAACTATAATTTGGTTTCAGTTATGAAGTAGGCAGTTTTTCATGTGAAAACTCCCGTGACATTAAAAATATTTATTTCTTGAAAATAATATTTATGTTATATTTTGAAAATTCCATACATGCATATGAGGTACTTTGATCTTACCATCCTACTACCTTCAATTTCCCTAAGACCTTCCAATCAATCTCTCTTCCAACTTCATATCTTTTTTTAAATTACTATTGAAATCCTCCTGAATCTAATTAGTTATGATCATATACAAAAGAGTATTTGGCCATCTGCTGGGTCATGGCCAACCCAGCTGGGGCAATATACACGTGAAACTTTAGTCTGCATTCTCCCACATCCAAAAATCGCTAGAGTGATGACACCCCACTGTACATTTTAAAAAATATCTTTGTCAAAAATCAGGCATCCATAGTTGTGTGCACTAATGTAAGCTTCTTCTATTCTATTGACTTGTGTGTCACTTTTGGGTCAATGTCATATGCTTTCTAGTTCTATGGCTCTGTAGTATAATTTGAAAACAGGTATGGTTGTACCTCTCACAGTACTATTTTTGTTCAGGATTGCTTTGTCTATCTTTTTTATCTTCCATATAAATGTTTAGATTATTTTTTCTGTTTGTTAAGAGTGGCCCTAGAACTTCTATTGAGATTAAGTTGAATCTGTAGGCTGCTTTCAGGAGGATGGGTGTTTTTAAAAGACTAATTCTTATTCGTGAGATTGGGAGATATTTTTGTCAGAGTATTTAACATGACAACAGAAAAAAGCAAAGTGGTACAGCTAGTAAATACATAAAGAAATGTTCAACATCCTTGCGTATCAAAGAAATGCATATTAAAACCCCTGTAGAATCCATCTCGGTTGTAGACATGAGGATAAGTCATAGAGGCTTTGCTTGACAAAGTTGCAGAGATCTCCAGCTGATCACCACTGCCCATGTTGTTTGTAAATCTATTTCTCCTAAAATTATTTTTTCTCTCTATTTCTCTGCTCTAAGGAAAATCATACAGGGAAAAACTTTTTCCCACAGAGAATGTTGAAAGAGAGCATCTGGCCGACAGCTTGAGATAATGATAGCGATTTTTTGCTCTGACTGGGAGCACCCAAGCACAAACTGCGTGAAAGAAAGTTAAAACCTTGACATAAAAGTACCTGGCTAGATACTGCTACCTATATAAATGTTTCCTTAGAATCTGCTTTGAGAGCACTAGAAGGTGGACATGGAGCATCATGCTTTACAGAAAATTTACAATAAAGGATCCTTTGGCAGTTAACCTAGGCCTGGATAGCACACCTGTTGGTCTGGGACTGGAAGTAGGTCAAATTTTTTATTAGAGAATATTTAGCTCAAGTTATGTTGCTGTGACCATTTTGTAAACACACTGGCTTTAGCCTGGGGAAATTTATGATTAAACTTTCCTGGTTATTTTTTTAAGAAGTAATAAGTAGGTTGTGCTGACTGTTGTTCAGAAATTAATTGATTTTTGTTGTATGTTTTGTTGTAGGTTACAGAACCTTTTGTATTTTCTTGTTACTCTGTTGATTTTCGATTGCCCTAGTGATTGTAGAAGATGAAAAAAAAATCATAATGTAATCTAATGGAAAAAATTGAACTTCATTCAACTGAAATAATGGAGTTAGCCTAAGGAAAGGGGGCAAACAAGTAACAGACATGAGACAGTAAGCTAGAGTGAGATGGGGAACAGCAAGAGAGATAGATAGATGGGGAAAAAGCAAGAAGAAAATTAGAAAGATGGGCAACAAGAAGCAAGGAGGAAAAAAAAAAGCAAGGAGCTAGAAAGATAGAAACATCAAGAAGAGAGTTAGAAAGATAGGTAACAACGCGCAAAAAAAAAATTTAGAAAGATGGGCAACAGCAAGCCAGGAGATAGATAGAAAGACAGCGAGTAAGTAAGCAAGCAAGAAGCAAGGAGTCAGGCAGACAGTAATTGAGACAGAGATGGGGACAAATAGAGAGCCAGAAGTAAAGTTCTCCTGGGCTTTAAGACCTTCAGCTTGTACCACATATGCCAGAGTTTCTGAGTATTTCTTTTTCCTCCATTTCTCAAGCTCTCCTCAACAACTAGTTCCTCTAGCTAGTTGTTCAACCAGTGTTTGGTTTCCCTTAACCAGCTGCTCACCGCCTGTTCAATTCTCCATACTGCGGATCCATCTCTCTTCTCTCCTCTTCATCATTCCTAGAGCTGGTCTTGGGCAGCGGCACATCTCATTCCGAGCAGAATGACTATCTTCAGGAATATAAATGGTGATGCAGGTGTAGAAAAGAGGAACCCAAATGCACTCTTGGTAGGGTGTGAACTAGTGCTACCACTTTGGGAAACATTCTTTCCTGATTTCTTTCTTTAGTGCCTTAAAATTTTCATTATGGAGTTCTTTTGTTTCTTTGGTGAAGTTTAATCTCAGTGTGTGTGTGTGTGTGTGTGTGTGTGTGTGTGGTGACTGGACTATGTATCTGAATTCTATTTTCAGTATGTTTTTCATTGGTAAACGGAAAAGATACTTATTTAGGTGTTTTAATTTTGTAATCAATAACTTTGAAACTATTTATCTGCTAGCTCTAAGTATTTTTATTTAGTGCACCCTTTAAGGTCTCTTCTATAAAATTGTATAATTTTCAAATAGAGATACTTTTTTTCTTTTAAAAATTTGTATTTCTCTTACATCTTTCATCTTATTGCTCTAGCTAAGATTTCAAGTACTATATTGAATAAAAGTTGAAAGGGTGTATACTCCTTGTCTTGTATCTGATCTTAGTGGTTATGCTGAAACTTTTCCTCCATTTTGCATAATGCTGTTGAGGTATATTTCACATATAGGCTTTATTTTGTTGACGTATGTATACTCGCACAATCTCTATCATTTCTATGACTTTTGTCACAAATGGGATGTTGAATTTTGTCAAAATACCTTTCTGTGTCTAATGAGATTATCATTTGATTTCTGTCTTTGAGTCTATTAGAATAATAGATTGGATTTATTGATTTGTATATGTCAACATGGTCATTTGGAATGAGCATTTTGATGTGATCTTGAATTGAGTTTTCCAGCATTTTATTGAGATTGTTTACACTGATGCTTATCAGAGAGATTGATGCATAATTCATGTGTGTCTGTCTTCACTTGAAGTATCAGGGTAATACTGGCATAAACAGAAGTATAAAAGCTTTTTTCATTTTCTATTTCATGGAATAATTTGGGTATTGTTTGGTTAGTTCTTCTTTGAAGTTATGATAGTATTATGTAGTTAATACATCTGCTCCTGGGCACTTATTTACTTAAGAGGTTTTTTATTGTCTCGGTTACATTGGTTATTGATTTATTTAAATAATTCACTTATATCAATTTAATTTAGAATATCACATGTATCAAGAAACTGTCTCAGGAGGAGGCATTCAGGTCAGTACTGGCTTAGGTGTCTCTAGCACGTTTCTGAAGAGTATATTATCTTTAGGAATAGAGACTTATATTTCTAGCACTTGGAGCAACCAAGGGCAGTTGCAAAAGGCTATATGTTTTATAAGGTTTTTTTTGTAAGTTTGCCTAATGGTTTGTCCTTATTTATCTTTTTAAAGAACCAACTCTTGCTGGGCGCAATGGCACACACTTGTAATCCCAGCACTAGGGAAGCAGAGGCAGGTAGATCTTTGTGAGTTCTAGACCAGCCTGGTCCACAGAGTGATTCCAGAACACCTACACAGAGAAACCCTGTCTTGAAAACAAACAAACAAACAAACAAACAAACAAACAAACAACCCTCCATTCAATTGGTCAAATGTATTTTTAAATTTTGTTTCTTACAGCTTTTGATATGCCTCCACTCTTCCAGGTTTAGGGGTTTGTAGATTTCTTTTCATTCAAGTTGACTTCTTTTAGTAGGGGCATTTAAAATGCTTAGGTATATGTTAGGATTCTGCTTCAGCCTGCCTACCTGTGATGTCACTGCTTACCTGCCACAGGGGCATGGCCCTGCCCTGGGCCATATAAAAGACACCTTCCACATGGCACCATCTCTCTGCTTCTCTATCTCTCTACCTCTCCACCTCTCTCTCTTTCTACTCTTCCTCTCTATCTCTCCTCTCTCTCTGGGGTATCCCTTTCCTCCCTTTCCTTCTTCCCCCATGCTCATCTAATAAACTCTATATAACACAATACCTGCCTGGCTGCCTGGTACCTTCTATCTGTCATTAATCTTTAAATATATATATGTCATTTTCCTCTGTGGGGATGGTACTGAGGGTTCAAGAATGTATTCCTAAGTTTCCTCTGCAGCTATAGCTTCATGCTTAGAGTGATGGTGCTGGGGCAGTGAAAACAGGCTTGATGCACTAGCTCCTCACTCAGTTCCAGGTCATTATTCTGAAGGGAGATCTAGGGAATGCAGACAATGCGGAGGCCCCTCACTTGATGCAAGAGGCCATTCAGGCTATGCTGTAGGGACAAAATTCTTCAGAACTCTAGGTGGATCTGATGTAGAAGGTCACATGGACCATCTGGAGTGAGACAAGGTTGGTGTAAGTGGGGCCAGACTATGGAATCCAGGGTCCCCCAATTGTTTCAGGAGGCTATATGGACCACAACTCTTGAAGAAAAAGTCCTGGACACTCTAGGTAGACCCGGTAGAGGAGGCCACATAGGCCAGGCCAGAGTAAGAATAATAAAATTATTTTATAATTTGTAGCAGTGGAAAGATAGAGAAATGTTATGTCCATGACACACACGAAATAGGATAAACAGATAGAAATGTTGTGGCATATGAGGAAAGAGCACTTGGAAATAGAGAGAAGGAGAACCCAAAGAGCAGAGAATGCCCTGAAATATGTGATTGGGAGAAAAGCAGTAATAAAATAAGAGGGCAGTTTTCAGCAATGTATGAGCTGATCTAGAGAAAGCTAGCATTCATTATGGGGCAGGGAGGTGAAACTTCAAGAAAGCAAGCCAAGAGACCACCCCTGAGCAGAAGGACTGCTATATTGTAAGAGTCCTGTATTTTAGTTCCTGTTGTTAAACAGAGACTGATAAGAGGCTTTGTACTATCAACTTTAGAGACACTGGGACTCTGAAAATATTGGGAGAAGAAAAAGGAAAAATGGGTGTTATTTGGCCAATATGGACAGGAAAAGCATCACCTCCAGATCAGGCAGTTAATAGATAAAAGAGAAAAGTCAAGAAATGATATTATAAAGGTATTTTGTGTGATAATCACAAGTATTAGTGGTTTACAGTGAGAAATAGAGACCATATGTAAAGACGAGAAACATTAATTTCTAATCTCATGGGTGTACATAATTTTGATAAGATTAAAGCTCTATTTAAGTCCTTCTGCCAAGTTGTCGCATAGCATTGTATATCAAGCATCTAAGATGCCAAGCAAACTGCATCAAGGATACCAAAGATACAAGTAAATATTTAACAATTTTTAAAAATTTCAAAATGCCATTGATGGCTTACATGTATACTTATGAAATTTCATTTACATGGGATCTTTATTGCCTCCCAAAGAGTCAAGATAAGTGTCAGATTTAATTTGTCTATTATAATTAATTTTGTTTTGCCGATTATAAATAAAACTGTGATTTTTCCCAGAAAAAAAAATGTGTTAATTGAAATCTATATCCTCATTGAGGATTAGTCATTTTGAATTAGAACTACAAAAAGAATGAACCTGGCAAATGACCAAGTTGTTAGCCAAGAATGACATTTGCAGTGCCGTATGCCTGGCTGTGTGAAATCACAGTGTCTTAGAGAGATTAGTTTTTCATTATCTGTAAGGAATCCTTTGTTGTTGTTGCTGTTGTTGTTATTGGTGTTGTTTCAATTCCATATTGAAACCTCCAAGTTTACTTAGGAATACTCTGTTAGTATAATTTCTACACTATTATCCTAGTCAAAAATCTCAATGTGTGTAGAGATCTCTCTTTCCCAAGTGATAATTACTGACTCTGGAGGAACTGCTAAGGTCCATTTAACATGTTGGCTTATGGCCGAAAGGAAAGAAAAATGTATGTATTGGGGGTATAGCTTCACACTGTCTAGGGTTCCGCTGTAGTTCTTGTAGCTATTAGTATCTACCTGAGATAAAGGAAAATTCTGACTTATCTCAACTTTATAGAAGAAACTGCAGTCACTATAGCATGAAATCTATATCATTTGAGAGTTCCTTCTCATCTCTCAGAGATTTTTAGACAGTGTAGTGTTTTCTTTGTGTTCACTGTATTAATCATTGATGTCTCTGACAAACACAGGCTTAATATATATGCAGGGCCAGACACCTGCGGGGGCCTGGAGACTCAGTGAAAAGAACAACTGTTATCTATGTGCCTAGCACACAGACAAGGGAAGTAGAAAGACCAATGTCATCTTGCGACTGAGAAAACTGTCACTACTTTACTTTAGTTCCATAGGCAACAAGACTCTGATAGGACTGAGAGGACTGGGGAGTTGGAAACAAAGGATGTTGAGGCGGCGCAGACTCCTATTTATTAGGAGAAGGGAAAAGAGGCAACAATAAAGAAATTTGTGTTTGATTCAAGGACCATTATTAGTAAATATTAAATAAATATTAAATATAGAGAGGAGTTTGAGTTCTCCATGCAATAATTGCTAATGAGTACATCTTCACACGATTTGTGAAAATCTTTGCTTTGGTGAGTGATGTAATCACCGCATGACTTTTCAACTGGTTCAGTACAGCAGGATACTGAGCTCTGAAGAGCCCTGCAAGGGCATCTGAGTTTTGCAGATGAGCTGGCCATTTTATGATTTGAGATGCCCTGGTATTTCTAGAGACAATTTGAACTTCTGTGTAAGAATAAGTTGACTTTTCTGGCAAACTTCCAGCAAGGGAGCATTCGATAATCATCGCTCCGACCACAGACCATTTGGAGCAGAAACTCTGGGTGGCGTAGCTTGTCATCAAAGGAAGTCTCAGAGCGAAGCTGTGCCATTGCCTTTAAGATCAAGCTGGGGAGCGTGGATGCCATACTCCTGAGTCTCCAGTGAGGCCCCGATTTTAATTTGCTTGGCATGCCTATTAAGCGTGTTTGTAAAATTTAATCACTATAAGGTCATCAGATTAATTTTTTTTTAATTGAACTGCTTTCCAGGCAGTTAAAGGACAGAGGAAAATCTCACCCAGAATTTCTTGGTAGATGCAAATATTTTGTGACGTTGGAAATTATTGCTGCTACAGATAATTTTGCCTAATGACATTAAGGGTATGATAAAATTATAGTGTAAGAAATGTAATTATTACATTAAGAGGTAAGATAAAGAGGCTTACAGAGCACTGGAAATGAAACCTGGGCAAAATATTGAATGTGATAACACGGAATGAGTCATTACATGCTTATTTCTTGTGTTCCCTTTTGAAAAAACAGTATACAAATATTTACCCACGTTAAAGCAAGAACTACATATTTAGGCTAGTTGCCTATTCCCTAGCATGCGTTGTATAAGCTGCAGTACTCTTAAATGCCAACTGACGTCACTGTTGCTCTGGAAGGTTCTACATACTTTGTGGGATGTCAGGGCATCAGTGCTGGGACCTGCCTGTCTCCTAACTGTAACTTCATTAACTTCAGATAATGTCTGAATGTGGGGAATTTTCCAGAAGGCACAGAAATGAAGACTCTTCGGTGTTTACTGCTCTCATTGACAGCATGAACCTGGGAGGTCAGGGCCTAAAACTGAGGCCAACTAAAGTCTCATGCAATAGGCAACTTTATTCAGAGCATCAGACAATTTATGCTCTGAGAGCTGAGAAGAAGCACATGAATAACGTGTACAATCACAAGGACAAGCCTGCATGTGAAAAAACATGTTTTTCCAGAGTAATGTGGATAACAGCTACAATAATCACTCCTATCTCCTACCCCTGGGAGGGGCTGAAAGCACAGTCCAAGGACAATTCTGTGGTTTTGAAGAAACTGAGGTCACGAGACTCCAGTCTTGTTTTCTTGTAGTTTTCTCACAAGCACTCAGAATTCCCTTCTCATGACTCCACTCTTGGGCCACGTTTTGACACTCTCTAGCATGTGCAACTAAATAGGCCAAAGCTAAAAAGTAAAGGCACATATCTCAGCATGACCAAAGACTCTGTAATGATGAGAGGGAAGAAGGTGAGAGCTCTGGAGAAGAAGATGAGGCTCAGCCTTACAAATAGTAGCTGTGCCATTGACATGGCATCCTGAAGGCAACAGATCTCAAAGCAAATTGACAGGCTCCAATGGGAGTTTTAGGAAGATTGTCTTTATAATGAGAGAATTAATAAAATAATTACTATAACTCATAAGCGATCCTTACAAATAATTGGAAAAGACTGATTTTAAGAGATGCAAGTTGGATTTGACTGCTTACCATAACAGAAATAAGTTGAAGTGGCACTGGGGAGCCCATAGGACTATGGAGAGGTCCCAGAACAGGTGTGGCAAAACTGCTGCAAACTGTACTTTTGCTGAAAACTGGCAGATGAGAAACTGCCATAGCTGAGGGTACTTGTTGCATATTATACAAATCCAGCTTCCATTAGTAGGCTTTTCTTCCAAAGACTTAACCTACATTTATTCAAAAGACATGGCTGAAGAGTGGAACTGTAGCTCAGTGGTGGAGTGTTTTCATGGGTGATGCTCCTAGGTTTCATCTCCAGCATGTGAGGCATAACCTGCATTCCAGAACTGCAGGGGTGAGGCTGAACATCAGCATGTTGAGTTGGGGTGGGGCTGAACATCATCATGTTGAGCAGGGGTGAGGCTGGACATCAGCATGTTGAGCAGGGGTGAGGCTGGACATCAGCATGTTGAGTTGGGGTGGGGCTGGACATCAGTATGTTGCGCAGGGGTGGGGCTGGACATCAGTATGTTGAGCAGACGGCCTATCTGGGTTCCCTAACAAGATTTGTTCTCAACTAACAAAAACTAGTTCAGCCATATTTAAACTTCAGTTGCAAGCAGTTGAAACTTTTACAGAGCACCATCCTCTTCGAAATAAGATCTTAAGGATACTGTTATAACTGCAGAATAAAGAAAGCATTAATTTTGGATATATTGGGAAAACAGATTAGAAAAAATGATGGCTATCAAAAACCTTTGAAGAAAAGGCGAAATGTATTTCTTTAGGCTGAATACTTTTGCTGTCAAGCAATAGCAAGGACAACGTTGAGGTAAAATAAACAATTCCTCTGCAATGTTTCTAGTCTTGATGAATGGAGAACATTTCCCCAGGGCCTAAAAGCCTGACTACAGGAGAGGCAGCTGAACTGCTAGGAGGAGATTTTTGCCAACAGCCCAGGCCCTCAGAATTACCACTAGACAGCTTGGAGTGATGTCTATCAGGATGAGCAGGAAAAAGGACAGGATCTGAGGCACTGACGACGCGACGGTGAAGAGAAGATCACAGGCTATGCCAGGCTGAAGCCTGCAGAGCTACTGTGACTATAAATAGAATCTCTGGCCCTTTACTCTTTCGAGAGATGAAATGGTTAGTGGTGGTGAGGAGCGCTGGCTCTTGTAAATTACAAGGGATTAGTTCTGTTTCGGTTTTTTGTTTGTTTGCTTGTTTTTAACTACTGAGCCGTCATTATTCATTATATATTTGTAACGTTAAATCCCTAGAAGATGTATGGCTTATTGTATCTCTCTTATTCTGCAGGAGCCTCTGCTCTTTATCTTTTTTTCACTGTACAGGTGCTTGCTCATTGGATAAAGTCCATTTGTCTGTTTGCCTCTGACCATCCCAAAGACAGGCAACAAAAAATGTCCCCATAATTTCCCTTTTCCTAGTGGTTTTACATCTCTGTACCTAAGAGGTCTTTAGTTCAACCGAGTGAGTGATTTTTGTACACGGTATAAGAAGAGATGAGGCCTTAATTTCACTACTTGGCATGTGATTCTTCTTTGAAGTTCGCATTTGATGCCTTTGGGCTTTTTGTTCAAGGTTGGTTTGGGCAACTTGGAATTGAGTTCTTCCTATGATGCTTTTACACAGCCCAGCTTGTCCCCACCCTTCCTATGTGCTGGAAATAATATTGAACTCCTTCTGATCCTCCAGCCTCCACCTCTGAATATCAAAATATACTATGGGAATATTGACAGCAATTTCTTTAAACCGATAACCTGCTTTTATGTATTGTTTAAACATAGAAACAGACCTGTTTTCGTCTAGTTTGTTTAGTCTCTTCCATCCATGTTTCATGATTTCCAGCGTGTAGATCTTTACCTCCAAGTCATGCTTTTTCTCATTGTGCTATTTTTGTAGCTATGGTAAATGGCTTTGTGGTCTTGCTTTTTCTTTCTTTCTTTTTTTTTTTAAATGAATTTTGCCAGCATGCAGAAAGACAACTTACTTTCAGACGCTGGTCTTGCAACCGGCTTGTCTATTCATTTGACAGAATATTGGTAACAGTTTTAGGATTTCCATGCACACAAAATCATGTCATCTTGAAATTCAGAACCTTTAGTTTCTTCACCGTTAAGCTACCTGCCTGGTTATTTCGAGGATGGGAGTCAGACAGAAGCCTCAAGGCAAAACGAACTTTGTCTAAATGTCAGCTAGGCGAGGGAACCAGCATGGCGACCCTGCTCTGTATGAACGTTTGTAATGGGTAGGAGCAGTTTGTTTTCTATAAAAGGTTTATACCATTTCCTATTTTAACATTCCAGAAACAGTCTTGCCAACTTTGTACTTTTACGGTGTCATCAGTTAAGTGTGAGCTTTTGCTTAATTTATAACTTCCTACCAGTGCAGAGACCACACCTCCTCCAGGCACCTCACTGGGTATGCTGTTCATCTCACAGCTACATGCCTTGTTCTTGTTGGTTTGAATTTGATTTTTGCCTCTGTCTTTTCTGTGCTCTCCTTATCATACACTATATTTTAACTTAATATTTAGTTTAACAACCTTTTAGGCCAGTGGTCATCAACTGGTGGGTCCTGACTCCTTTCATGGGGTGCTCACACAACCCTTTCACAGAGGTTACATATCAGATATTCTGCATATCAGATAGTTACATTACAACTCATGAAGTTGCAAACTTACAGTTAGAAAGTAGCAACAAAAGTAATTTTACCTTTTGGGGGTCACCACAACATGAGGAACTGTATTAAAAAGTTGCTGCATAAGGAAGGCTGAGAACCACTAGAATGCAGGTGGTAGACTGTGGTCAGAGTGAAAAGTAAAAGGGCCAACAGAATGGGAGTAATAAATATGTGGGGTTGATGAGAGTTTTTATATCTTAATTGTGATAAAGGCAACATGAGTCAAAACTCATCCAACCACACAAACAACTATTGAAACAGGCAGAAAGTGAATATCTCTGACCGCAATGAAATAAGTGCCTGATCCAAACCAGCACGACTTACCCTTCTCTTCTTTTCAGCTGGTAAAATCAAAGCCCCACCCCCCCCCCACCCCCTCGACTGCAGGAATCATCCACTCTTCGGACCCCATCCGGTAGTCTGCATAGTGATAAACTCTCTGGGTTCTGAGTCACTCACCTTTACCCAATAATCATGTTAGTGCCATGAGATGGTTTCCACATTCTGTGCAGAGGGCAGAGGAACAGCGTCCGGGGCAGCGGAAGTCTCCCCCTGTGTTCAGCTGCTGAGTCAGACTCCTTCTTGGATCCCTGTGGCCAGAAGTGAGTCACATTTCCTGATACAATGAAAGCTCGAGGGGCGATTGTTCAATATTTTTAGCTTCTCTAAGAGAAAGTTAGCCAGCGAGGAAGAAATCCTAGGGTGGGAGGAGTGGCTGCCCAGCACGGAGCCAATGGTGTATAGCAGTATGTATTTCTGAAACACTGAATGTATCATGTTGTCTTGGTTTTATTTCCCTGTGTCTGAGATAAAATACCATGGCAGAAGCAATTTAAGAAAGATAGGGTCTATCTACTCTTATGTTCAGTTCATGTCAGGGGAGTCAAGGCCGCAGGAGCTTAGATCAGGTGCTTATATCACACGTACATTCATGGTTTTGTTGCATTTATAAAACACTGTGACCAGGTGTCTTAGTTAAGGTTTCTGTTGCTGTGAAGAAGAGCCCCCGTGGCCACAACAACTCTTATAAAGGAAAACATTTAACTGGGACTGACTTATAGGTTCAGAGGTCTAGTTCATTATCACCACAGTGGGAAGCATGACACGCAGGCAGACATGACCCTGGAGGGGTTGTTGAGAGCGCTGCATTCGGATCTGCAGGCAGCAGGAGGAGAGAAAGAGAGAGAGAGAGAGAGAGAGAGAGACAGACAGACAGACAGACAGACAGACAGACAGACAGACAGACAGAGACAGAGAGACAGACAGAGAGAGACAGATAGACAGGCAGAGACAGGGAGAGAGAGAGACAGAGGGAGGGAGGGAGGGATGGAGAGAGAGAGAGAGAGAGAGAGAGAGAGAGAGAGAGAGAGAGAGAGAGAGAGAGAGACACTGGGCCTTGCTTGAGCATCTGAAACCTAAAAGGCCACTGCCAGTGACACACTTCCTCCAATCAGGCCACACCTCTTAATCATACAACTCCCTAGAGACCTATGAGGGCCATTTTCATTCAAACCAGGGAAATGTACAGAAGAAGGCTTGAGTCCATAGTGGCAGGGACAGATGGCATAGTATAGCAAAGGCATGGAGGCTGGAATGTGTGGCTCTGAACTCACATCCTCAAATGTAAGCACGAAGAAGGGAGCCCAACCCACAGTCATATATTTTCTCCATCAAGGTTGCACCAACTAGTCTTCCCCAAACAGTGCCATTATCTGGGGACTAAGCATTCAAATACCTGAGATTATGGGAGACTCTTTCATTCAAAGCTTACTGTAGTTAAGCATGCTTGGGCTGGGTAAGGACTTCGATCTCAGAACTGAAACTATCCTCAGTAACCAATACCCTCCTTGTGTCTAAAATGTTTAGGCTAATCGACTTAACCTTCGTCAGTGCTGACATCACCAGAGATGTTCTATTTCCAACGTTTGTTATGCTAATTAGCAATGTACTGATTTCATCACTATGAGTCCCAGGGTCTAAAAGCTGACTCGCACACTATGTGACCAGAAATAACGATAGGTGACATAATGGGCTGTATACTTTGATAGCAACTTCTTCTGAAATAGAGCTTGTCTGATAAAAGGGCAAGTGACAACTCTTGGGATAAGAAGCTTTGATTATAGCAATCAACAGCATAAGGTGCGGCTAGCTCGACACTAATAACACATACAAAAATCACAGCTTCCTCACAGCACAGGCTGTGAACAGCAGCAGGCATGGAAGACACGCATGTTCAGAGCAGCATTACTTAAGAATGCCTAAAATTAGCCCAATAATAAGAAAATAAACACATTATGCTAGTAAAATACTGCAAAGCAACAGAGAGAGAGAGAGAGAGAGAGAGAGAGAGAGAGAGACAGAGAGGGAGAGAGAGAAAGACAGAGAGACAGAGAGACACAGAAAGAGACAGAGAGAGACAGATTCACAGTATGTATCTAACATAGTTATATATTAGATAATTTTATAACCATTTTGCTTATCTATTTGCTTTCTACATGTTAGTAGATATCTATTGTTCTATATTTTAATCTTTTAAAAAAGGAGAGGACTTTGAGTGTCATAATCTACCATTCTGTGCTACACGGGAAATGGAGGGAGCATTTACAGAAGCATGTGGCTACACTGGCTTTTATGGTAGTGCTAGGGGTCTGGACTCAAACATCTAGTTCCTGTACATGCCGAGCTACCTCCCAAGCTTTAATTTGATCTTTGAGCTCTGGATATGTGCCAAAGTCACACTCTGGCTATAGTACAGTTTTTACTTTCATACATATAGTCTAAGATCAGGAATAGGCTCTCTGGACTATGAGTTCTTTCCCATATTTTTTGCTTTAGCATTTCAAGTTGTTATACTGCACAAAAAAGTAAATAAATGCTTATTTGGGCCTTTCAAAGAGTCACAAATGGTTAAATTAGAAGAGCAGGGGGATATTTCCCAACAATCAGTGCCAACACTACTTAGCAATTGTTGTTTTTGTCGATCTTTTTGAGATGATGGCACATGCCATTTCATATATCCAAAGAATCTCTTTTAGCATCTTTAAATTGGGGCACAGTCAGCACAGGTGTTCTTTCTCCAACACAAAACTATAAACTCAATATACAAGCCAAATGCAAAAGTGTGTTTAAGTGCCCGTTCCTGGGAAGTATCTTTCAGAATGGGAAACCAGAGTTAAGGGGGGGGGGGGAAATGAGGGCAAAAACACTTCCTCAGTCATGTAGAACAATTGGTGTCATACCAAGGCTGCAGATCCGCTGGAAGGGCCCATAGGAAATGCTTCTAAGTCATACTTCCCTTTCTCTGTGCACCCAAAAATTACAAACTTGTTAAAGAGACTCAAAATCTGCACCTATGAAAACCCAGAAGCTTCAGGGTAACTCTGTATTTCAGTGTTGCCTTCATCACATCCCAGGGTGGGAGAAATCCAATTTTCACCAATGAGTAAACAAGCAAATAAAATGTGCTATGTTGTAGGATATTTGATCCCATTGCGAACCCTGAGATTGTGAACTGTAAAAAAACTAATTCTTGTTTGGCCTGGTTCAGCCCTAGCACACACCTTTACGGCAAGAACTTTCTGTTTATTGTAAACAGGTGATTAAGATGTGGCTCAGCCCTAGCACACACCTTTAATCCAAGAGCTTTCTGTACACAGGATTTAATAAGGTTAACACTAGGTCAAGAAGCAGAGCAAGAAACCAGCTGACAGGGATTAAGTAGAAAGGAGGGACTTTGAGTTGGAGGGTATTTAAGAGAGCTTGGAGAAGGAACTTTTTGGCTTTTTCCTCCTAGGCTGTCAGTGAGCTTTTTGGGCTTTCTCTTCTGAGAAACAAGCTGAGCAGGAAGGTCAGCTGGATGCTTTCTCTGCCTCTCTGAGCTAGCAGGTTTTCACCGCAGCATCTGGCTCCCAGGTATTTATTTAATAGTAAAAATTGAACGTTTGGGATTTTCATCTGTTAATAACATTTTGGTGCCCAAAATGGGGTGTCTAAATATTGTTATAATGAAAGAAAATCCCAGTTCACTTTATTTTACCAAAGAAGACTCAGGAGCCAGATTCTGGGGTGAAAACCTGCTGGCTCAGAGAGGCAGAGAAAGCACCCAGTTGACCTTAGTACTCAGATCACATGCCAGATGGAAAAAGGCAAAAAAAAAAAAAAAAAAAAAAAAAAAAAGCAGAGGGCTTGGTAGGTTAACTGACAGCCCAGGAAGTAAAGGCCTTTTGGCTTTTAGGTTTGGGCTGTTTTCCTCCTGCGAGTTCACGTGAGCTAACAGGGCCTTTTCCTCTTTTTCATTATGACAACAGTGGTCCATCTGTGTGATAGGATCCTATTTGCCAGAATCAACTTGCCATACACACATACAAAAGGGAATGTTTGCACGAAGATTGAGAACAAAACGTTGTTTTGAAAAATTGCATTCTTCTAGTTACGTATTTGCCTACTGATCATAATGTACAAAGCAGCTTCATACCTACTATTTAATTTAATCCTCATAATAATTTCATGTGGTGAAAGAATTTCTATTTCATAGAGGAAACGGACTTAGAGAAGGCAATCAATCTGGGATAGTGGCACCAAAACCATTTTTAAAGTTTGTTTTTATGCTTTTTAAAAAATTTATTTCACACATGGGTACTGGGCTTACATCACTCTCTCTCCTGTCTTCCTCCTCCCACACTATGACCTCTTCTTTAATTATTATTGTTACATGTGTATGCATGTGTATATATGTTCACAACTGTATATCTAACCAATGTGTTTCTTTAGCACATGTTTTTCATTCCAAGTTATCTCGATTTTGATGGGGAACCATTATTGAATGGTTCTAATGTTTCTGCCTCACGTAGGAGTTTGAAGTAAACACTCCTGGTTGGTTCAGACACCCAGAACTCTTTCTTCTTGTGTTCTCGTCACTCCCTGGGACTTTGTCATTCTCTCTTTGTCTGGCGAGAGGGAAAAGAGACCACATTTTAAAGCCTTTGCATATAAAGCTACACCTTGCTTCCTCTCATGTCATTGGTTAGAATTCAATCATTTGACCACACATACTTGTGAGACCAGCTTGGGGGGGGGGGTAAACTAGGTGCAAACTAATGGATTTTTGTGACAGTTTAATCTGACACTGAAACTAGCCTCAAATTTTTTTTTATATATTTTGAAATGTATGTATTTAATTATCATGTTCTTATAAAAATCAACTATGGATGTATTCTTACTGTAAGTAATTAGAACGAAACTTAAACGTGCATTCATTTTCCGACTGTGCTTACTACAAAGACAACATAAACCAAGGTTTCTTTAGAAATGAATTGGTAAAATGAAATTTTGTGCTTTAAAGTTGATGCTTGATCAAGTATTCACCAAATCCCCACTTGTTGTCTTATAGTTTATCTCTGTTACTTATAATCTACGCATTTTGAACTGGATATTAAGTATCAGTTATCTTTGGGCTTTGGGTTCTTCACATTCAGAAGAATGAGGGGCGGGTGGGAGATGGTTCAGTCAGTAAACTGCTTGTGACTCAGTCACGGGAATCTGTTTTGTCCCTAGGGTACACATAACAAACCAGATATGGTGGCATGCAATTTTAGCCCCCTTTCTGTGGAGGCAGAGACAGCTGGATCCCTCAGCCTTATTGGACAGCCAGTTCAGCCAAATCATCAAACCCCGTGATCAATGAGATACTCCGTCTTAGAAAATAAGATGATGGGACAGATGTCTAACGTCAACCTATGGTTTCCTCACACACACACACACACACACACACACACACACACACACACACACACACACACACACACACACATTCACACACACACACACATTGATAACATCAACATAGCCAATTATTGTGAGGATTAAATGTACCTAGGATATCATCAACTAACACACTACAACCTTATTAAACAATACATTGCATCTCTTTTGCTATTGTTTGGATATAAAATGTCCCCTGAAGAAAGCCCATGTGCTAAAGGTTTGGTCCCCAGCTGTGGACACTGTGGAGTGGTGAGGCTTACAAAACAGCTAGCCTCTTCCCAGATGCATTTACTGATGATCCCATAGCTGAACTTTCTGTATGCAGATGGGCCCTGGTTGGAGGAAGCAGGCCATTGAACCTGTGTCTTGAAGGGCATATCTTCCTCTTTTTCTCTGTACTTCCTGGCTATCAGGAAGTGAACAAACTGACAGCATCACACTCTTGCTCAGTGATGCTCTTACATCACTGACCTGGAAAGACAGAGCTAGGAGATGGTGGATGACAGTATCTGAAACCATGGACCAAAATAAAAAATGTCTTGCTTTAACTTGTATCTCAACTTTAATTTTCAAATCATTTCATCTTCTAGATTAGCTAAGTAACATACATTTTATATAGTTTTGTCAATTTAGTTTCTATAGATTCATTTATTATACACTGTCCATTATTAAATGCTAAATAGCTCATAGTTATATGTATCGATGTCTTTCCATATACATATATTGAATATACACAAGCCGTCAAAATAATCTCTTCACAAAAACAGCTTTGGTTTTGTATATTTTCTTTTCTAAGTGTATTGTCTCTTATTTTCTTAAGAAATTATGCTATCATTAAAACTAAAAAACTGGTGTTAAATAGTGTATGACCTGGGGGCTGGGGTCTCAGAGGTTAAGAGCACTAACTACTCTACTGGAGGTCCTCAGTTCAATTCCCAGCAACCACATGCTGGCTCACAACCATCTATAATGTGATCTGATGCCCTTCAGGTATACACGTAGACAGAGCACTACATACATAATAATAAATAAATACATTCTTATAAAAAAAAAGTGTATGACCCATCATACAGGTTAAAATAAATGTTATGCTTGCTCTTTATCATGCCAGAAAGTAGAGGTGATAACATAATATTTATTCACACCTATATGCAGTCAGATTAAGTCACAGGAGAAAATAAAACATAGCTTCAACAGAGAAAATCTAATTCCCGCCCCCACCAACATGTATTGGAATGCTCTTAGAGATAATTTGATAGAATATATTTCACTATGTGGGTTTGAGGTATTCATCCACATCAATATTTATCTATGTTTACTTAAAGTAAAAACATGTTCTCAGAGTGAGCTGAGCAGCACTTGGAAGAGGTTCACATTCCCAGCAAGGGGCCTTGATGCCCCCATCAGTTCATTGTTCACACCGGAATTAGACACCAGTAATAGAATAAAATTGTTTTCTATTGCTTGCTATTTGTAGATAGAGACATACTGTTCCCTTCATAGTCACTTCAATTTTGTATGCTTATTTAATAAATCTCCTATTTATTAGAGATTCCTAATAAAGGACATCTTAAGGAAAGGTAAATATTAATGAACCAATGCTTGCTGTGTAATGTGTGCCAAGCCTAAGGGTGCGCTGTGTATCACAATAGCAGTGACTGTGGCTGAGCATCTGATACCGTCTGACATAAAATACAGTAAGTAGTTGTTAGAGATGTGCAAATGCATGCTTATAGGGGAGAAAAACAGAGGAGGCTTGTATTAATTCATCAGAGTTATAAGTCCAAATATGGACATTTAAGACCTTAGAAATAATATTGTGCAACTACTTGTACAGTAAACAATAGAGAAAATTGGGTTTTGTTGTTTAATCTTTGGTTAAAAGAGAAAGAATCATTCCTTACAACAACGTGTTAATTGGAATGAGTACAGTCATACTGTAGGGGCATTCATGATGCAAGATGCATAATCCAACTCTAACTGAACACCAGAAATATTCTCAGGACTTTCTACAAGAACAACAGCCCGTACACAATGCAAACGCCAAGTTGAAGAAAGACAAAGAAAAAATGAAGGTTTACATTAGAGGAGAAGATAAAGAAATATAACGCATGCTCTCAAAAGAGATCCTCTTCTGGAGAGAATGATTGCTGCTAAGGATCTAATAGAAACAGTTGAAGTGCACTTGAGGATGGATTCTGAATTAAATAGTGGTGTCTTATTAATGTTAAATTTACCAGTTATAACTTTCTGTTAGTTGTAAGTCATTTTTTCTTAGGAAAAGACATTGAAATATTGACAATGGGGGAGGGGGATAATATCTCCAATTTATTCTCACCATCTGACAAAAGTAATAAGTAGTATTATATAGACTGACAGAGCAATGCACACGGTGTGTGGAGCTTATGAGTCTGCAGCTTGTACACTGCTCTCATTTCTTTTCTCTTCATTAGAAACTCTATGGGATTAAGAAATGCCAGGGAAATGCTTTATTCCCATGTGGATACAGTAAGGCCAGAGGAGGCCATGTTAGACCTTTTATGGGACATGGCAAGCTAGCAAGGCTTAAATGCTACAGCGTTCTGTCCTGAAGTTCCAAAATAATAATAATAATAATAATAAATAAATAAATAAAAATAATAAAATAAAATAAATAAAAATAAAAAATAAAAAAAATTACTGGTAGTCAAACCAAGCTTCTATAGAAATTATTTTGTTCTGTTTGTTTTGTTTTACTTTTATTTGATTTTTTTAACTTTTAAGTTTTTGTTCATTTTTTGAGAATTCTGTACAATTTTTTTGATAATATTCATTCTCCCCCAACTTCTTTCTCTTCTCTACCCAACCATCTGTTCTTTTTATTTTGTAACACTCAGGTCCAATTTGTGCTACCCATATATTTCCAGATGTGTGTCCTTCTTCAGGGGTGCTCTCAACTTACCAGGGGCTAAACTTTCCTTTGCCAAAGAGCTGTCAGTTGCCAGCAGCTCTTGAGCTACAGAGGGGGGGAATATCATGGCATCTCCCATCTCCACACCGTGATTTGGTCAGACTTGAGCTCTTGCAGGTCGTGAACATGGTGTCACAACTCCCGGGTGTTCGTGTGCAGCTGCACTGCTGTGTCTGGAAGACACCACCACTTCCTTGTAGTCATCCACCACCTCCGGCTCTTTCACTGCTCTGAGTGTAAGACCCCTGAGCTTTGAGAGGAGAGGATGCCACACAGTTTCCCGTCTAGGGCTGATCATTCCTTAGCCTTCCTTTCTCTGCTTCTTGACCAGTTGTTAGCCTCTGCATTAATCATGTTTTATGAGGTTATCTACTGCAAATAGAAGCTTCTCTGATAAAAAAAAAGGGGGGGGAGGGGTGGTGATGGATGCATTAATCCATAAGTATAATAGCCATTAGGAGTTGGTTTAATATTGTTTAGCTGAGTAATACTTGTAGCTTCTTCCCTAGGAAGTATGTCCTGTTTTGTCACTGGTTCCTGACCCAGTTATGACATAGATATCAATTTAATCTTTTGGAGCGGGAGCTACATCGATCAGAAAGTGGTTGGTTACTCCCACAATATTTGTGACATTATTACAGCAGCGGGCAGGTGTTGTCAAGCCAGTCATTATTGTGGCTCCCTTAGTTCATAGCTGTGTAAGACTGATGATTACTTTTCTTCTCCAGGATCATGATTAGCACCTTCCCGCAGTATGAAAGCTAACCAATAGGGATGAAACATCTTTAGGTCATTACCAGCCTAATTTCTCCATGTTCTATGACTTGACTATGTGGCCTCGTCAGCAATAGTCTCTTATCATCAAATTCTGTGATGTAACCAATACTTTTGTCAATAGCCTATAATGTTTGGGGGGCAATGGGGCCCTCCTGGTCAACAACTCCAAAAAAGGCAACCTATTTCTAACACTGAGCATTTTTGTCATGTTTGGAGTCCAGTCCAAGGCATTGTCATCCCTTTATAGCAAAACTCTTTTTAAATATGTGTGTACATGTACATGTTTTATGAGGTTTCTACAGTCCTAGCTACCTTTTCATATGAGTCTTCTATCCTACTTTGCCATTCTCCACCCCAATTTCCACGATTGTCTTTTAAGTCTTTGTACTGTTGAATTTTATCTTCCCTCCCTTGAGGCTCCCTCCCCACCCCTATCTAGGGTATTCTACTAATTTTGTCATTTTGATGCATCTTCCAAATAAACCATACATATCTGAAGAGTCAAAGTTAACGTAAACAAATTAAAGAATTTTTTATATTTATTCTTCTGAGTCTAAGCCAACTCATACAGAACGATGGTTACCAGCTCTATTCATTTACTTGAAACTTTCATAATTCTGTTTTTCTTATTCACCAAGAAATACTGCATTGTGTGAATACACCCCGTTTTCCTTATCCATTCATTAGTTAATAGACACCTAGACTATTTCCGTTCCCTGACTATTGTGAATAGAGCAGTAATGAACATGGATCAGCAGTTTCTCTATACTGCAGTTATCTGTGTGTTCGGATACAGAGTCCTTTTGGGTATATGTCTAAGAGTGGTTGGAACAGCTGTATAGATGTATTTCTAGCTCTTGGAGGAACTGCCACACTAAATTTTACAATGGCTGCACCAATTTGCATTCCCACCAGCAATAACTAAGTGTTCTCCTTTCCCCATACCCCTACCGGAATTTCGCATCCTTATCTTTTTAATTTTAGAAATTCTGACTAGTGAAAGATGGTTTAATCTTTCTCTAGTGTGGCTATGGGAAAGGGGAACACTGATCACTGCTGATGGAAGTGCAAATTGGTGCAGCCATTGTAAAATTAAGAAGCACAAAATTACATTTCCCTGATAACAAAGGATGTTGATTTTTAAACATAGGGATGTTTGTTATTGTTGTTCTTTGTTTGTTTGTTTATATTTTTGGTTTCAGCTGGATCTTTATTTGTAAGTTTCATCAACCAAAACCAATTTAGCATTTATCAGGGACTGGGAGAACAGAGAGAGACCTTGAAAGGCTCCATAGCTTGGCTTAGGTGTTGCTTTGTGGGGGGCCTTAGCAAGTAGCCATTGCTGTCTTCTCTAGTGCCTGTTTAGCTTTTTGTTTGCTTGTTTGCTTTACTTTCTTGGCGTCCCTGGTAGTCTGCTCCCACTGAGCATGTCTGTCTTCTGATTTCTGATTCCTGTTAGCCATTACAGCAGTAAGAAATGCACCAGTGATGGCCTGCTGTTATTTGACTGCATGGCAGGAATCTTTTCTGTTGATTTTCTTCCATTTGTCCTTTTTTGGGCTTTCTTCCATACAGGACAGTTCTACTTATCTGCCTGGGGTTCGTTTTGGGAAAGAATGTGGACTAGGATTTTTCATTAAATATTTGGAAAACCTTCCTGGGGGTCCTGGATAAGCACTGTTGTTGTTTCGAGAGGAGCTTGTACCCAGTCAAACTACACTGCTCCATCTTCATGGCAGGAAGGAAACACTGATGCAGAACAGTTTTTACAAAAACATATTTATCAGCCGTTTTTACTTCATCATTTAAGAACTCAATTCAATTCCATGCCTCATTTTTAAATTGAATTGTTTGTTTTCTCTATGTTTAGTTTTGGTAGATTCTAGGTCCTGGCCCTCTGTTTGAAGTGTAGCTGGTAATTTTTTTTTTTTTTTCTATTCCATGGGCTCACTTTCCATTTGAATCATGGTGTCTTTTGCTGTGCAGAGACTTTTGAGTTTCATAAGGCCCTGTTTATTGCTAGTCTTTTGCTTGTCTTATTAGGTGCCCTTTGCTGTGCCAATGGCTTCAATTGTATCCCTCATTACTCCTTGATTAGATTCAGTGTTGGGTGTTATCTAAGGGCTGGCCCCATTTGCTCCCCATTGCTGTGATAAACACAACGACCAAAAGCAACCTGGAAAATGAATAGGATTTATTTTCTCTTACACTTCCATGTCACTGTCCATCATTGAGAAAAGTCAGGAAAGGAACCGAATCCCGGACCTGGAGGAAGTGCTGACTCGGAGACCTTAGGAGAACACTGTTCAATGCCTTCCTCTCCGAGTTCACATCCCGCTGCCTTCCTTAGACTTTTCAGGACCACCTGCATGTGGTACCATTTACGCCACCATCTACAGTGGGCTGCACCCTTCCACATCAACTATTAACCAAGAAAATGCCCTGCAATCTTGCCTACAGGCCAGTCTGATGAAAGCACCCATTCAATTAAGTCTCCCTTACTTACTTCTGTGAGAAATTTTGCCGGAGATTAGTCTGTAGGTTGCTTTTGCTAGGGTGGCCATTTTCATGAAACTAATCCTACTTATCCATGAGCATGGAAAAAAAATCTTTCCATCTTCTGGAATCTTCTTCAATTTTTTTTTCCCTGTGCCTTCAAGTTTTCATTGTGTACGTTTTTCACTTCATCAATTCGAGATGAGATGCATGTGCATGTTTGTGTGAGTGGGTATGCATATGTGTGTATTTGAGGAAATTATGAATGGTAATGTTTTGCCGGTATCTTTCTCTTTATGTTGGCGTGGCTGTTCAATGTAAAAGTTAGGACAGTTACACTTTTCATATTGGCCTTTTCAAATCAGGACTAAATAATTTCTTTGAGGAGAAATGCTATCCCCTCGGAGCCTCACTTTCCATCTTTCTCTGCGCAGCATGCATCTTTGCTTTTGTAACAAGGCAGACAGGGACATCAAGACCTTGGCTTTTGCTGTTCCTTAGTTCTTACTGGGCAGCGTTACACTGTTTCCTGTGGTACTCCCTCTCTGGGAACCACTTGGTTTTGGCTTCCTAGGGTGACTATTCTTACAAAGGGTGAGACCTTATATCTTTGAGAAGGTTTAATTTGGGACAGAAAGTAGTAGAAATTCCATTTTGCCTTAAGTCCAATTCACGGCCTGTTACCAGGTCTTCAAGTCAGGAGTAAGGCTGGGATTTTTATCATCAGCTGTCTGATTCTCGTATTTCTAAAATTGGTTGCCTGTTGGAAAAAGGAGGTGTGATTAATTATCATTCTCCAACTGCAACTACCACCACGCAGTGTCTGCAGGGCAGCTGGGAAAGCTAGGCAGAGCAGCTTACAGGACAACAAAGAACGGAGCCTTGAGAGGAAGTGCATGGATGAAATGCTCTGCTCAAATGGCATTTTAATTTCTTATTACAGTATCTTCTTCAACTCTAGCTACATTTCTCTCTCCCTTTGGATTCCAAAAAAAAAAAAAAAAATTCATGTGAATCTTTAGAATAAGTAAATGGTCTTTGGGGAGTAGACTAGAAGCCAAAAAACATTGTAGATACTGGGTTTTTTTTTTTCCAATCAGGTTAAGAAAGTCTCCAAATTATATTTTAGTAAGTAGTTTTACTACTCAAAGGATTCATCTTGAATTCTTTAAGGAACCACCAATAACAAATACCAAAGAATACCATGGCTACAGGCTTCTGTTCAGTGGGATGTCCACATGCCTTACACATGGAAACACAAAAGGAATAGTAAGAAAGAGTAGGTGTACTGTCCTTTGTCTTCACTCGGTGTCCTCAATCTAAGTGAGGGGGAGAGATGCAATTCAAAGTCATTGTAAATGGCCCTCACTGGGTGGTGACACTGGGGGTGGGGGTGGGCATAACATCAGCCTAGGAACCACAAAGTGGCTGAAAATTAGTTAGGCAATGTCAAGTTATTTGTTAAAATTTTAGCTACACATAATGTTAGTTTTGCCTGTCAAGGGATAGACTGTAGAGTAACTCCAACCTCTACCACTCAAAAGTCCCATTCAGAATCATGCATATGCATGCACCAAATGAAGAAGAGAGAAAAATTTTGTAACTGACAAAAATCCTTTTGGTGGAGACAGATTAAGCAGGGAGGGAAGTATTAGCATATTGTTATTTTTTTTTTAAAAAGAAATTAGTTCAATACTAAGCATGTTTCCTGTAACATAATCCCAGTATGCTTGGTGCTAAATGGCTACGCAATTGCTTTCTGTTTTGCCACTTTATACTGGTGCTACCGACACGGATGGGTGTTTTGGAGTGTTGTGTACTGCCCCTGGTTCTCCTTTCTGACTCTGAGCTCTATTTCTAGTTCTTTATTTTTTGTCTTGATTGTGAAATCCTCCTGCATCAGCTTTTAGATGACAGGGTTTGCAGGTCTGTGCACTTGCATGTGGGTGTGCACTCGCAAGCACACGAAATCATGTACTTACAAAACAATGATTCTTATTTTGACAATTAATATGTGTGGAAACAATGAAAAACTGGGTTGTATAGTCTGTTTGAAATATTTTTAATTTTATATTATTTAATACATATTTATGTGACTAATCATTATTTTCTACCTTGTTGGGAAAGATCTATATTATTAATGCTAAAACTATTTGTGGTAAGTGAAGGAGATGCTTTCATGGCATTTTAAGTTTTCCCCATCCTCAAAGGCTCGTTCCTAAGTTGTGTTTATTGTACTAAATGTTTGAAACCAAACACCAGAGGATGAGTATTCATCCAGAATACAGGGAATTATCCACAAATAAATTAACTCTCTCATTAAGGACCCATCAAGCAGAGATGAAAATAATACAATTAAGACTTAATTTCTTTAGTGTTGTTTTGCACTCATCATTAGACTAGACAATTTCATATGAAAATCAATCATATCTGTCCTCCTGTACAACCCAGACTATCACTCCATTGGCAGTACACAGCAGGCAGCTATTTAGCAAGGGAGGTAGGATGGAGGTTTGGGGAAATGTCCCAGTTTCTCTTCACAATGCCTGTTTGATCTGAGCTTGTTTCATTTAGCCACATAAATCGCTCTCCTAGGGTCTTGGTTTCTTAGGATTGCTTCAATCCTTTCTCAGTTATTCCCTGAATCTTTAGGGGCTCGTGGTCAGTCTTGAGCTGTGACAACCGGTGATAGCAGTTGTCCTTTTACCTGTGTGGTAAACACTGGGTACTTGGATCCTTATCCTTGGTCTTTCCTTATGTGCTTCAGTCCTGCCGATACTCCAGTTGCTCCTCTGTTTTCAGCTTGCTCAGTCAGTTCATACAACCCTCTGATTTCATCACCACTTCCTTGGCTCTTTCCACCCACATGCCCCATTGGCTACCTGGCAGAGCCATGAGTGTGACACATTGTCTGACGTCATCTCACTCCCTTGTCTCTTCCCCCTTCTGCATCTTCCCTGGCATATGACATGGCCACTGTGACACACCATTATTTGGTTTTTACCTCGTATCCTTGCTTTATTTTACTCGTGGTGACTAAATTCAACTGTCCACCCACTGTTCAAAAATGTGGCTGAAAAGTTTGAAGTGCAACCACACCCTGAAAATTGTAGGTGTGGAAAGAATAAGCCACAAAGATTGCCCCACAACTGGGTCACCTAAACCATCCAGTTCCAATTTCAATCTTCCCTGGATGCTTCTCTATAAACCAGAACAGTTCCCTTTCATGGACAGCTGTGAGTCCTATCTGCTTGACAAAGCAAGAGACTACGCACAGCCACCCATCTAATTCTTATTTGCAACTTGTCTTCTCCTCCTCTTCTACTTCCTCCTCCTTTCTTCTTCTTTCTCCTCTTCTTCCTCCTTGTCCTCATCCTCCTTGTCCTCATTCTCCTCCTTCTAGTCCTCTTCCTCCTCCACCTCTTCCTCCGCCTCCTTGTCTTCATCTTCTTCCTTCTAGTCTTCCTCCTCCACCTCTTCATCCTCCTCCTTGTCTTCATCCTCCTCCTTCTAGTCCTCCTCCTCCACCTCTTCATCCTCCTTCTCCTTGTCCTCCTCCTCCTCCTCTCTTCTTCTTCTTCTTCTTCTTCTTCTTCTTCTTCTTCTTCTTCTTCTTCTTCTTCTACTACTACTTCTTCTTCCTCCCATTCAACAGCAGACAGTGTACTCTGTGGTCACCACCACCTATAAAATTATTTTGTTGCTACTTCATAACTGTGATTTTGCTACTGTTATGAATCATAATGTAAATATCTGTGTTTTTCAATGGTCTTAAATAACCCTTGTAAAAGCATCATTAGACCCCCCCAAGGGGTCTCAACCTACAGGTTGAGAACTACTGGTACACTTGCTTCCATTCCCCTTCTATTGAAAAACATTGCTAAATTCATGACACCATTCTTTTCCCTTCCCTTATAATCAGGCTTTTCTCTTTGCTCTGGGTGCTGTCCAATAGGAGATGAATGCTAACCATGTTTGCTTTTCCTTGAAGAGAAACTGCTGCCTGACCACATACTGCTGCCACTACTAGTTGTATTTCTCTGATCCCAGGCAAACGTCCTTGAAAAGGTAGTGGTTGATATTCACTTTTGTTTTCTTTTCAGCCCATTTTTTTTTCTTTGAAGCTACTCCAATTGGGTATTTTCCCCAGATACAGGAGAAAACCTGCCAACAACGTCTGCTTTGATGAATCCAATGACCGATCCTTAGGTTTTGTCACCTCGACCTACCCTGTCTACTGCCCCGTTCTTCTTGGTACACTGTTTTCCCACTGTCCGTGAGACATAAATTGACATTTACCCTTTTCTTTTGATACAGTCTCCTTACCTTCTACCTGCCTTTACGATCACAGTCTGATGGACTACCTCTGTCCAGTGAGAAATCTTAAGTATAACAGCTATAAGGGTTAGACTGCACTTGAAAAACAGCAAGTTCAGGTGGTGACCTGAAATTTCATTCAGTATTAGAGTTCCTGGAAGTCTGTAGCTAATGTCTCCTGCCCCAGGCATGGACACAGAGATCTTTATTTATACCTGTCTTGAAGCTCAATTACTCAGTCTGTTCAGAAACCACCTCCTGTTTCCTGAAACAGCGCCTGCATTTCCAGCTTATATCTTTATCTGACCTCTACATTCCTACCTTTTAACTTTACACTTTATTGCACAGTTGGCAGCATCAATTGAAAATTTCCTCACCTCATTTGGTACTTCTGTCGTCCCTCTCTTTTTGCTATCTTCCTCATCAATATATTGACAGGAATTGGTTCTAAGACCTCCTATGGATACCAAAATCCCATATATAAAATGGTGGATGGTCTGTGTATAGTTCATATTCCTTTTCCCATATAATTTAAATAATCTTTGTTTATCTAATCCTAAGAAAGTATAAATGTCGAGAGGATCCAAGATGGTGGCAAGCAGTGTGGACTGTGTTTAGAAGCTCCAGTAAACAATTCAGGGAATTGCACAGATTTCTGAACCAGAAACACCGAGGTCCCCACACCACTGCAGCAGGAGTGCTCCACAGTTCGAAGGGACCAGGGTGCAGAGGACCTACGTGCCCCTGCACACGGGAGGAGCTTGGATTTTCTCGAACCGGAGCAGCAGTGGCGGCAGCACCAGCAGCAGCAACAGCGGCAGTAGCAGCAGCGGCTGAGGTTTGCAGCTCCGAGCCTTCCGGCAGAGGTGATTGGTGTGGTGGCTGGTGGGAGTTGCTGTGGGAGAGGGGACTCTGGGCAGGATTTGGGTCGTGTGGTGCCCTGAGACCCAAACTGGACTCGGTGGACAGTTCAGCCCCTGAGTCCCAAGTTCAGCTCAGTGAGCAGTGCCATGGAGACGCTAGCTCAACTCAGCACGCACTTCTGTCCGAGGTGGTAGCTCAGCTCAGGGGCAGTTCCCCTGCTGTGACACAGGCTCAGCACAGCATGCAGTTCTGCCTGAGGCGCTAGCTCAGCTCAGTGAGCAGTTCTGCCCCAGACACTAGCTCGGCCCAGCATGCAGTTCTGCTGCTCTGATGCAGGCTGAGGTCAGAATGTAGATTCGACCCAGAGTCCCTAGCTGGACTTGCCGGGCAGTTTGGGCCCAGAGACTTAAGCTGAGCTTTGTGCACAATAGTAGCACTGAGACTCTGGCTGGACTCTGCAGTTTAGGTATGAAGTCTCAGGCTGAATTCAGCACGCAGTGTGGGTCCAGAGTCCCCGGCTGAGCTCGGTGCGCAATTCCTCCCCAGAGACTCTGGCAGAGCTCGGCATGCAGTTTGGGGCTAGAGTCCCTAACTGTGCTTGGCAGGCGGGTTGGACCCAGGGACTCTAGCTGAGCTTTTGGCACAGTCCTGGCTCTAAGACTCTGGTTGACACAGTGGGCAGTTTGAACCCAGAATTCCTGGCTGAGCTTGGCGGATGGTTCGGGCACTGAGTCTATAACTGACCACAGCATGCGCTTTGGACCCAAAACCCCTAGCTGAACTTGGTGCGCAGTCCCAGCCCAAAAATTCTGGCTGGACTCTGTGTGCATTTGGGGGCCAGAGTCCCTAGGGGAGCTCAGTGTGCAGATTGGGGCCAGAGTCCCTAGCTGAGCTCGGCAGATGGTTCAGGTCCTGAGAAACTAGCTGAGCTCAGCAGACGGTTCGGGTCCTGAGAAACTAGCTGAGCTCGGTGCATGGTTTAGGCCCACTTGGCAGGTGAGCCAGAAGGCTGTGGATACTTTGGCCTGACCCAATGCTCATTTAGAGACCAAGAACGATTGCAGGACCCACACTACACAGGGGATCTGAGGATCACTGGCTGTGAGAGTCCAAAACGACAGGGATAGCCTCCTGCCATCCACACCAGTGAAGCATCAGAGCTTCCGGCCTAGGGAAATCGTGAGAAAACAAGTAAATCTATCATCAGACTCCCTCCACCCAACTCTGGAAGGTACCCAATGAAAAAAGAGATGGCAAGATGCCTAAAGGACAGCGTAAAAGCATATGCAAAAAAAACCCAAAACAATATGGCGTCTCCAGTTTCCAGCTATCCCAAAGAAAACAACCCAGAGAACTCAAACACAACGGAAATACAAGAAAATGACCTCAAATCCTTAGTAATGAGGATGATAATGGAGGAAACAAATAAAATTCATAATCAAATGCAGGAAGACGCAGCCAAACTGGCGAGAGACATAAAAGAAGCACATAGAGTGGAACTGGAAAAATTTCGGGAAAATACATACAACCAGATGAAAGAAATAAATAAAACGGTTCAAGCTCTGAAAACCTACAAAGAGGCAATGGAAGAAACTCAGGAATATACAATCAGATGAAAAAAATTAGTTCAAGATCTGAAGATGAAAATGGATTCAATGATAAACACACAGACAGAAGAAAAACGAGAATGTGAGACCTCAGAGAAGAAGGTGAGCAACACAGAGGTGAGCTTTTCTAACAGAATCCAAGAGATAGAGGAACGAATCTCAGCTCTAGAAGATACAATCACAGATCTTGAAGCAACCGTTAAAGAAAATGCCAAATCTGGAAAAATCCTGACACAAAACATCCAAGAGATTAAGGACACCATGAAAAGAAGAAATCTGAGGATAATAGGCATTGAAGAAAGAGAAGATATCATATTCCAAGGCCCAGAAACTATTCTCAACAAAATCACAGAAGAAAATTTCCCCAATCTAAAAAAAGAGATGCCTATAAACATACAAGAGGCATACAGAACACCAAATAGAATTGACCAGAAAAGAAAAACTGCCCATCACATAATAATCAAAACACAAAACACACAGAATAAAGAAAAAATATTAAAAGCTGCAAGGGAAAAGGGCCAAATAACATTTAATGGCAAACCTATCAGAATTACACCCGACTTCTCAGCAGAGACCATAAAAGCCAGAAGGGCCTGGACAGAGATCCTGCTAACCCTAAGAGACCACAGATGCCAGGCCAGACTACTTTACCCAGCAAAACTATCAATAACCATTGATGGAGAAAACAAAATATTCCATGACAAAAACAAATTCAAACAGTACCTATCCACAAACCCAGCTTTACAGAAGGTGCTAGAAGGAAAACTCCATCCCAAAGGGTCAAGCTACAACCAAAACTACTCAGGAAATAGGTAACTATCCCATGGCAAAAACACAACTACACAAATGCTCGACTGGAACCACATCAAAATTAAGATTCTTAACAGTCACTGGTCATTAATATCTCTCAACGTCAATGGTGTTAATTCTCCAATAAAAAGACACAGACTAACTGAATGGGTGCATAAACAAGATCCAACATTCTTCTGCATTCAAGAAACACATCTCACCCATAATGAAAGGCATTACCTCAGGGTAAAAGGTTGGAAAAAATATTCCAAGCAAATGGTCACAAGCAGCAAGCAGGCATAGCCATTTTAATATCGAGCAAAATAGACTTTCAACCAAAATTAATCAAAAGGGATGAGGAAGGACACTTCATACATCAAAGGTAAAGTCATCCATGATGACATCACAATTCTGAACATCTATGCTCCCAGTACAAGGGCACCCATATTTGTAAAAGATCTGCTAAAGAAGCTTAAACCACACCTCGATCCCCACACAATAATAGTGGGAGGCTTCAACACCCCACTCTCACTGAAGGATAGGTCATTGAAACAGAAACTAACCTGAGAAACAACATCATTAACCAATGCCATGAGTCAAATGGATCTAACAGATATCTATAGAACTTTTCACCCAAACAAGAAAGAATATACCTTCTTCTCTGCACCCCATGCAACCTTCTCCAAAATTGATCACATCGTAAGTCACAAAGCAAGCCTCAACAGATACAAGAGGATTGAAATAATACCTTGTATCCTATCAGACCACCATGGTCTTAGGCCGTAATTCAACAACAACAGAAATAACAAAAAGCCTACACGTACGTGGAAACTAAAGAACTCTCTGCTAAATGACACCAGGGTCAGGGAAGAAATAAAGAAATAAATCAAGGAGTTTCTGAAATTCAATGAAAATGAAGGAACAACATACCCAAATTTGTGGGATACATTGAAAGCAGTGCTAAGAGGAAAATTCATAGCACTAAGTGTCTTTAAAAAGAAATTGGAAACATCGCACATAAGCATCTTAACAACACAACTGGAAGCCCTAGAAAAAAAAGAAGCAGAAACACCCAAAAAGGAGTAGACGCCTGGAAATATTCAAACTCAGGGCTGATATCAACAAATTAGAAACTAAGAAAACAGTCCAAAGAATCAACAAAACCAAGAGCTGGTTCTTTGAGAAAATCAACAAGACAGACAAACCATTAGCCAAACTAACTAAAAGGCAGACACAGTATTGAAATTAACAAAATCAGAAATGAGAAGGGAGAGATAACAACAGACACTGAAGAAATACAAAGAATCATAAGATCATACTTCAAAGGCATATATGCCACAAAATTTGAAAATCTAAGGGAAATGGATGATTTTCTTGATCAATTTCACTTGCCAAAGTTGAATGAAGAACAGATAAACAAGATAAATAGTCCCATTTCCCCTACAGAAATAGAAGCAATCATCGATGGTCTCCCAACCAAAAAAAAGCCAGATGGTTTCAGTGCAGAATTCTACCAGACCTTCAAGGGCAAGCTAATACTGATACTCTTCAAGCTACTCCAAAAGATAGAAATGGATGGAAAATTACCAAATTCATTCTATGAGGCCATAGTCTCATTGATACCTAAGCCTCACAAAGACTCAACAAAGAAAGAGAATTTCAGACCAATTTCTCTTATGAACATAGATGCAAAAACACTAAATAAAACGAATACAAGAACACATCAAAGACATCATTCATCATGACCAAGTACGCTTCATTCCAGGCATGCAGGGATGGTTTAATATAGGAAATCCATCAATGTAATCCACCATATAAACAATCTGAAAATAAAAAACCACATGATCATCTCTTTAGATGCAGAGAAAGCATTTGATAAAATCCAACACCCATTCATGTTTAAAGTTTTAGAGAGATCAGGATACAAGACACTTTCCTCAACATAATAAAGGCTATATACAGCAAGCCAATAGCCAAAATCAAAGTAAATGGTGAGATACTCAAGGAAATTCCTCTAAAATTGGGAACAAGGCAAGGCTGCCCACTCTCTCCATATCTCTTTAATATAGTACTCAAAGTTCTAGCCAGAGCAATAAGACAACAAAAGGAGATCAAGGGTGTCCAAATGGGAAAGGAGGAAGTCAAATTATCCCTCTTTGCAGATGATATGATAGTGTACATAAGTGACCCTCAAAACTCCACCAGAGAACTCCTACAGCTGATAAACACCTTCAGCAAATTGGCTGGATACAAAATTAACTCAAAAAAGTCTGTAGCCTTCCTATACACAAATGACAAGCTTGCAGAGGAAGAAATTAGGAAAACCACACCCTTCACATTAGCCACAAGCAATATAAAATATTTAGGAGTTACCCTAACTAAGCAAGTGAAGGACTTGTTTGAAACAAATTTCAAAACTCTGAAGAAAGAGATTGAAGATGACCTGAGAAGATGGAATGATCTTCCTCGCTCATGAATCAGGAGAATTAACATAGTAAAAATGGCCATCCTACCAAAAGCAACCTACAGATTCAATGCAATCCCTATCAAAATACCTACACAATTTTTTAAAGGCATTGAAAGTTCAATTCTGAACTTCATATGGAAAAACAAAAAACCCAGAATAGCTAAAACAATCTTGTACAATAAAGGATCCTCCAGAGGAATCTCCATACCTGATCTCAAACTGTACTATAAAGCAATAGTAGTTAAAACAGCATGGTACTGGCACAGCAACAGGCTGGTTGATCAGTGGAACTGAATCGAAGACCCAGATATGAATCCACACGCATATGGTCACCTGATTTTTGACAAAGAAGCCAAATCCATTCAATGGAAAAAGGATAGCATCTTCAACAAATGGTGCTGGTCTAACTGGAGGTCTATGTGTAAAAAAATGCAACTGGACCCATATTTGTCACCTTGCACAAAACTCAAATCCAAGTGGATCAAAGACCTCAACATAAAACCAGAGACACTAAGTTACTTAGAAGAAAAATTGGGGAAGAGCCTGGAACATATTGGCACAGGAGACAACTTCCTGAACAGAACACCAACAGCCCCGGCCTTAATGTCAACAATTAATAAATGGGACCTCATGAGGCTGAGAAGCTTCTGTAAGGCAGCAGACACTGTCAAGAGAAGAAAGTGACAGTCTACAGACTGGGAAAAGATCTTTACCAACCCTACATCTGACAAAAGTGTCATATCCAAATATATAAAGAACTCAAGAAATTAAACACCACCAAACCAAATAACCCAATTGAGAAATGGGGCTTGGAACTAAACAGAGAATTCTCAACCGAAGAATATCAAATGGCTGAGAAACACTTAAAGAAATGCTCAACCTCCTTAGTCATCAGGGAAATGCAAATCAAAACAACTCTGAGATTCCATCTTACACCCATCAGAATGGCTAAGATCAAAAATTCAAGCGACACCACATGCTGGTGAGGATGTGGAGAGACGAACACTCCTTCATTGCTGATGGGAATGCAAACTAGTACAGCCACTTTGGAAATCTATCTGGTGCTATCTCAGAAAAATGGGAATAGGGCTTCCTCAAGACCCAGCTATTCCACTCCTTGGAATATACCCAGAAGATGCTCCAGCACACAACAAGAAAATTTGCTCAACCATGTTCATAGCAGCCTTATTCATAATAGCCAGAACATGGAAACAGCCTAAGTGCCCCTCAGTAGAAGAATGGATAAAGAAACTGTGGTACATATACACTACAGAATACTACTCAGCTATTAAAAACAAGGAATTCCTGAAATTTGTGGATAAATGGATTGAGCTAGAAATGATCATAATGAGTGAGTTAACCCAGAAGCAGAAATACTCAAATGGTATATACTCACTTATATCTGCATACTAGTCCAAGAGGCATGTCCCACCAAAGCCTTCACTTACCAGGAAACTGGGACAGATGGGAGGATATCCTATTGGGACTCTAGATGAGAGAAGCATGGGAGAATAGCAAAGTAGAAGGATCCAGAGGGTCTTAGAAACCTACAAGTAGAACATCATGATAGGCAGATTTGGGCCCAGGGGTCCCACTCAAACTATGGCACCAACCAAGGACAATACAGGCGGTAAACTTTAAACCCCTACCCAGATCTAGCCAATGGACAGGACATTCTCCACAGTTGAGTGGAGAGTGGGGTATGACTTTCACACGTACTCTGGTGCCTCACAGTTGACCATGTCCCCTGGAGGGGGAGACCTGGTGGCACTCAAAGGAAGGATAGCAGGCTACCAAGAAGAGACTTGATACCCTATGAGCATATAAAGGGGTAGGAAGTCTCTCTTGGGCACAGTCCTAGGGGAGGGGAGTAAGGGGAAAATGGGAAGGAGGGAAGAATTGGAGGATAAAAGGGATGGGATAACCATTGAGATGTAACAAGAATACATTAATTAAAAACACAAAAAAGAAAGTATAAATGTTATATAATAATTGTTATACTTCCTCTGCCTAGAAAATAATCACAATAAAATAGCATGCACTTCTTCAGTAAATAATCTCTTTGGATATTTTGAGCCTGCCATTGTAGCCTGTATGTTTGAGGGGTGACTCTTCCCTCTATGTTTAGGGGTCAATCTTCCCTCTAACAGGTGCTTGTTCAGCAACACTGGAGTATTCCTGATAGCTCCTGATCTCATGTTTCATTTGCAACTCCTTTAAATAATCCTTTGGCTGTAGTCAAAACTAGCGTGAATTCTGATGTCTTCCAATACCATAAGCATCGCCTGCCGCTATAGCAGTAGAAGCTTAATGGTCCAACACTTAAGTGTTTTTCCCCATCTTCCATCAGGTAGGTGTTTCGAATATTATTGCCAGAGGGATCACTTTAAACATAAATCAAGTTCTTTTACTTCTATCATCAAATTATTTACTAACGTTCAAAACGCTTTCAATAAAAGCACATTTCTTTGACTTTGAAATCTCCATATAATGCAAAATTCTTGTTATTATTCTTTCCTTATCTAGCACCACTGTTGTTCATTTCTATTACCGTCCATTAACATGGACCTTCTTGAACTGCTGGCAGAAAACAGTAGGCAGGATCCTGCCTCATTACTTAAAGGAAATTATGGGCTGGGAACATAGATCAGTGATAGCTTGTAAAACACACTCAAGACAACATCCAGTACCACCAAATGAGAGAGAGAGAGAGAGAGAGAGAGAGAGAGAGAGAGAGAGAGAGAAAGAGAGAGAGTTTAATCTCTCGATATATGCGTAATTTTGTCACTTAGGAGTAATACAGATATTCCTTAATCAGATAAGCCACCATGGAGACTGCTATTTAAATTGCTACATTCTAGGGGGAAGGGTCAATTCTGAACTATTATTTCATTGTGCTATAATCATTTTCAAGGAGACCTAATTATTACAAAGTTCAGAAGACTGAGTGGATTACAACTTCCAAAATATGGAAGCACATCTTTGATTAAATTAATTGTAGTGGCTACAAATAGAACCATGCTTTTTTGGTTCCAGAATAATGCTTGTTTCTCTATTGCTCTGAGCTATGCAGGTCATTAAAAACTGACATTACAAGAACATACACAGAAAATAGCTATTTGGCAAGATTTTCGTGGTCACCCTACTCTGAGAACAACAGGGGCATTTCATCAAAACAAGCATTGACCTCAAATGGCAGAGCAACTCGTTCTCAACTGCAAAGGCTTGTAGTGTTTATTTACATCACACCGAGATGTGTGACTCATTTCCAGATAGTCTGTTGTATGATACAAGGGTATAGAAGCCAGAAAAAGCAACTCTCAATCTATTCAAAACCCTGAGCTAATTCCTACCTACTAAAGAGTAGGTTGTGTTCCTTACTTCAATCAAAATCCTGGAGCGAAGTTACAAATTGCACAGAAACAAGAAGGGGCACAGAGACTTCTCTCCAAATGACAACCAGCACCCAAGACAACACACTGCAGGAGCCATACCACAGTTATCTTGGAGTGGAAATATGCCCACATACTCAACTTCTACCATCAAGCCTGAAAACAAGTCTGAAATGAAGTCCATGGCTGTGGAATTTTCTGCATTCTCTTCTGCCTGACCAAAAATGCTACTACAGAATTCATTCCTTCTTCTCACCCTTTAGCATTGAGTTATAATGCAGAGCAGTGTTGTGTCCTTCCTGGGGTATTAACTGTTCATACTGTTGCTTTATCAAGACTCTGCCAAGGGAGTTGTTATGGAATGTTCTAGAAAACACATATTCGTGCATCTCGTGTGTTCATTCTTTTATGTCAAATCATAATTCTGTAATAGGTGTGCTTTGCTCTGCATATCCAGAGCTTGCAGAGAATAGGAAACACACACAATGTCATATATATTGTAATGGCTGGGTTGGCATTTGATCCTGCAGGTGACCCTGACAACTACACTATGCCTATAACAAGTAAGCATGTGAAAACTTCACACTAAATCAGAGATCTGCACAATAACTCCCCCAGTTATTCTCAAGTTGTCAGTTTGTCTTACTAATTGTCAAGTTGTCAATATTTTGTTTTACTAAAACATTCTGAGTCTTCTAGAAATACGAAATGACCTAGGAGACTTATCTCAAGAATGCAAAAGCTGTATTATCATGCACTGTGTAATATATTATTTTCCTTGCTATAATGACATGCTTAAGGATTACTTTACTGTATGACAGAAGAAAGTTAATTTTAGTTCCCAGTTTGGGTGGATCTAGCTCGCAATTGAGAAGACTCACGGTGTTGAGCACAAGGTAAGGCAGCTAATTGTAGAAGAAAGAGAGATCCAAGGCTCCTATTTCTCCCAAAGAACTTGGTATAGAGTGTCTAGTCAGTTGCCTGGCTCACAGCTGACAAATATTTCCAGTATAGTGGATCCATTGAGCTTGAGATGGGGGAGCTGTCAGCCATTAGCCTCTTTTGACAACCAGCCAAACTGCTTGTTTTGAACACTACCACACTGAGGAAACTATCCCAGGGAAAGGGTGACTGAAACTGTAGCTGCTTACATCACAACTGCTGCCCCAGGAGAGTTACTCATTATCTCTTGAAAACAACACTGCGAGCATCAAAAAAATCTCTGTGTGATTTTGTTTTTGCTCTAGCAGTTAGACAGGAGGGGGAACATGTCCCCAGTAACTCAGAGTATATGAGACTTGCGACAGCCTCATTGACAAAGCCCATGTTTGGTATAAATGTAAGGCTTATGCTTGAATGGTGGAACTGGAAGCTGTTCTCATGTGCGCTGTGATTGGTATGAGCTGAACAGATGCTCGACATGCTCCTTTAACTAGACGATGAGCAAGGCACTTCTCAGATTTGTTGGAGTTGTCTGGGAGGCTCCACTCCTGTGTTCTACGCACCGGTGTTGCAACATTAAGAACAAGTAAAGCTTCTCCTGAGTGGTCCCTTTGCCTCCTACCTCTAATCCTGTTCATAGGCAGATGGGGATGTGTCAGCCACATGAAGTGGAGCAATAGCTCAGAGCTTCCAAACCTGGTTGTGTCCGGGGTGTTTCTATAATTCGTGGGGGGGGGGGTCAAGAATTGTGACCTGATCCCTGGTGACTTTTAGGACAGTTTTCGCTATATTGTCTTAACACAGAAAGATATAAACAACAGAGTGAGAACAAACATGACACATACAGTAAAGTTAGCGAGGAAAGTGTCTAGTACAACTCTAGATTAATAAGGAGGCAAACACGGCCTAGCTTAAGAGTTGACACAGAGAGCGGCACGTTGGCAACATACTGAGAGGTACACTAGCATGCCTAGCATGCTCAAGTCACTGGATTCAACTCGTGGCACTACTGACACGAAGAGGAGACGTTCCACATAAAGTGATTCTTTGCTAAGAGCTTCTTTTGGCCTTAAAATGCTCTGTGAAACCAACCTGGTCTATTCGTCATCAGTAGCATCAATCCATTGATGGTTATTCAAACACAGTCCTCACACACTCTGGTCTTGCCATCAATATTTCACCCTAAGGAAGATAAGCAGAGTCAAGGAACAGCAAATCAGGAGAAGTAAGCAATGCTTTTTCCAAAAACCTGACCCAGAGCTCACTTTCCAAGGACGATGCTGCCTTTGTAGGGCCAACATCTCCATAGAGGAATGTTAATTCAGAACATGGTTGTTCAGGCAAAAGATCATGTCCAAAGATCTTCTAGGTCCATATGATCCAGCTGGAATACAAACACACCTTTAATCCAGGAGACAGAGGCAAACAGATCTGAGTTCAAGGCCAGCCTGGTATTAAAAAAAAAAAAAAAAAAGCTTAGGTCCAGGCATGGTGATTCATACCTTTAATCCCAAACAATAAAGGAAAAGATAGTTTGTAGGAGGAAGCACCCATGTTTGAAAGTGATGTCTAATGGAGTGGCAAAAAAAAAGTGACAAATCAGAGAAAGATAGAATAGGATATGCCTAACTCTCACAAGAAGAGAGAGGAAAGGGAATCTACTTAGAGGGCAATGCAGAGAGAGAGAAAGGAGGCAGTTTTACCAGGACAGTAATAGAGAGACCGGTTGCAAGAGAGAACAAACTAGACTCAGGTGAAGAGAGAACGAGAAAGAGCCAGGAGATCAGAGCAGATTGCTGGAGTTAGAGGCCAAGCTGAGCAATTCAGAGGCCAAGAGAGACGCTAGATTAAGTAAGTCAGCTGGGAGAGGAGTTTGAACCAGAACAGCTAAGTTGAACCAGGCAACCCAGAGTTCAGTAAGAACAAGTAAGGGTGAGCTAATTAAACAGTAAGTCTCAGAAGCTGAAAACATTCTATGCCTAGGTTAGATTGAACTGAATGGGAGGTGAGGTGGGGTGGGGTGGGGGGGCGGGGACGGGGACTAGAAGCTTCCAGGACTAAGCAGACAGAGGCAGTAATCCTTTGAGACAACAACTAAAACAGGTAAATAAAATTCCTCGTACAAATTTCTGCAGAGTTCAAAGATGGAATCCTAAGGTACCCTAGGACTTAAATGTGCCATTAACATATTTTATTTCTTTATCAGAAATATTAGGTTTGTAACTGTGGTGCTTTAAATAGGAATGGCCCCCATAGAGGCATGAATTTGAATGTTCGGCCCACAGGGAATAGCACTATTAGGAGGTGTGGGGTAGGTGTTGGAGGGAGTGTAGCCTTGTTGGAGGAAGTGTGTCACTGCGGAGGTGGGCTTTGAGGTCTTATAAGCTCAAATCTTGCTAATGTGGCATGCATTTTCCTTCTCCTACCTGTGGATCAAGATGTAGAATTTCTTCTCCAGAACCCTGTCTGCCTGCACACCGCCATGTTACCCACCATGATGATAATGGACAAGCTGTAAGTCAGTCCCAATGAAGTGTTTTCCTGATAAGAGTTGTGTCGGGCAAAGTATATCTTCACAGCAACAGAAAACCTAACTGAGATGATAGTAGTCTGTTAAAATAGTACTGATTAACAAAATGATCAATGGTAATTCAAGTAGATGACATTCTAGATGGTAGTAGAGAAATAATTGGGCAAGCCTATCACACCAGTTGCAAATGCATCACCAATGACAGTCAATAACCAAGATATGTGCTACACTGTGCCTCACTCCAGATTGGTTTAGAAGCTTTCATCCCTAGACAATTGCTCCCCATTGAGGCAGAGACAGAAATGAGTTCACGCTCTACAAGAACAACAAAACTGTATCAGGAAATTGAAAAATCTTTTCTATACAGAAAGGAATCAGCAAGTGAAGTCTTAGGAAAAAAAATAGATAAAGGCTTTGATGCTTTTTGTTAAAAGGGAAAAGTGTGGGAGTAGGGGTGGGGAGGCTCCCTGACTTCCACAGGCAGCAGAGTGATGACCCACGGGAGGCAGAAAGGCAGCTTGGTTCAACACGGCTCAGTAGCCAATGTTGGTTCAAACTTCTGGAGTCTGACCAGGAGTAGTTTTGTTGTTTTGTTACTGTTTTTTTTTTTTTAGGCATGTTTAAGCATAGCACAATTTGGTGAAAACTTACTCTGGTGATAATTACTAAGCCTGCATGCATAACAAAGCATATGTAAATTGCTTTGAGGAACAAATTAAGTATCTTAGGGTTACTACAGATGTGATGGAACCCTATGACCAAAGCAACCTGGAGAGCAAAGGGTTTATTTGACTTACACTTCCATGTCACTGTTCACCACTGAAGGCACTCAAGACAGGAACTCAAGCAGGGAAGGAACCTAGAGGCAGGAGCTGATGCAGAGGCCATGGAGAGGTGCTGCTTACTGGCTTGCTCTCCATGTCTTGCTCAGCCTGCTTTCTTTCAGAACCCAGGACCACCAGCCCAGTGATGGCACCACTGACAGTGGGCTGGGCCCTCCCCCATCAATCACTAACTAAGAAAATGCCCTACAGCTGGATCTAATGGAGACATTTTCTCAATTGATGTTCCCCCCTTTCAGGTAACTCTAGCTTGTGCCAAGTTGACATAAAATTAGCCAGTACTGTAAGTTAGTACAGATCAGGTGTGATTTCATTAAAAACTCTTTGTAATGCCAATGAAGACGGCTTCTATAGATTGACTGAGAAAAACAAGCTTACGTTAAGTGCCTGCGGTGACCATTAAGGTCTCACACAGCCACACAGCCCAGTTTTCTGGGTAGATGACAGGTATGTATTCCTTCACTTGAAGGAACAATGCTCTGTGTTTAACATTCTAGGTTCCCTGGGTGCTTATCTGTGAGCACAGAGACCCCCATGCTTCCTAAACACACACACACACATACACACACACACACACACACACACACACACACACACACACACCAAAAACAAAAAACAAAACAAAACAAAAAACTAAAAGCCAAGAGCCTTCTTCTGCACTCTGAGTCCTGGTTGCTATTATTAAGGGAATTTCATTTTAACTAATCAACAGTTATTTTTTCTAATATTCCCCAAGTTATTTTTAGACATCAAGTGCAATGAATTGATTATGGATTCAGGAAGTCTGATGTCTCATAATAGAAGGGGAAGTACAAATAGGCGGTGGCTAGAGAGATGGCTCAGAGGTTAAGTCTGCTTTTCCAGGGGTCCTGAATTCGATTCCCAGCAACCACATGATGGCTCATAACCATCTATAAAGAGATCTGGTGCCCTTATCTGGTGTGCAGGCACACATGTAGTCAGAACACTAGCAAATAAATAAATGTTTTTTAAAAAGAAAAAATAAAACCAAATAGGCAAGTTGTATTTACTAGATTCCAACATCCTCCAAAACAACTTTAAAATTCAGCATTTGAAGTTTAATGACTGAACTGCAGATTTCTTCAGTTTCCCTCTCATCCTTGAATAGTGAATACATCCCAAAAGATAGTCCTCTAAAGCCCGGTGGTTAATTATACCTCCGCATCAAAAGGCTAGCAGAGCATTGCCGCCAAACACATTTTCCAGGACGTGGGGAAAAGAAATAGGAGACACAAATGTTTCAAGGTAGAAAAGAAGAGGATCCCAGAGAAAGAAAAAGAAGGAGAGGAGTAAGGGGAAGGAACGGGAGTCAGGGAGGACAGGGGAGGAGAAAAGGGTTTGGAGGAGGAGGGGGAGGAGGGAGAGCGGAGGAGGGGGAAAGCCTGAGGGAGGCAGGAGGATGGGAGAGAAGGGCATGGGGACAGGAGGCCAGCTGCTTTAACATTGCAGGCCCATCCTGTTTGTTGTCAGCTTTCTAATGGCCCAGCCATGTAAACAGGCCTTTGGGGGGAAAAAAGGTTTCTTAATTTCTTCCATCATAATTACATTATGAGTGCTGGTAAGATGTCGCAGGAGGTAAAGCCACTCATGCCAAACATGGCAGTCTGAGTCTGATCCCAGGCCACACCTGGGAAGAGAGAACTGATTCTTCCAAGCGCTCCTTGGAAAAAATCTTAGCCGTTTTGGCACAGAGTCTGTGCGATTGTATATGAAATGTTATTGGGGATTGGAAATTATAATGGTCCCTGTAAAAAAAAAAAACTATCATTCAAATTAAAAATTTTTGCTTATACTTTTTACTATACATTTATTTAAAAAGAAAGAAGAGAAGGAAGGAAGGAAAGGAAAGAAGGAAGGAAGGAGAAGCCAAATAAGGCTTTTAGGTAAGTTTTCTTTTTCCCTCTCCCATGATTATTCCTGAGGCCTTGCACTATGTGATCTAATTAAATGTTACTATTCATAGCACAAATGTTTCCTATGCTAAAATAAAAAAATAAGTAATGATAAACTATACCTTTAAAAGGCATGGAAAAAAACTGAAGCAAGTTCTATTCTGTGCATGTGTCAATGTTCTTATGTGTTTTAACCTTATTTTCAGAAATTTGTAGCCTGATTTTGTCATGTCTTATTATATTCAAATGGTAGCGCCTGCCACATGTTGTTGGCGCTCTGTCATCTGAAACACAGTTATAAACAGTCAGCCCATGGATTAACTTTGTATCCTGTAGTCTTTTAATATTCTTAGAATAAAGTATATATCCTTGAGGTCAATACCCATCTTTCCAGTTCTCAGCTTGCTAACTGTGCTAGCTGTAGTGAAAATGAGAAACTGTTGAGTTTTATTTTTCTAACTCGCCCCCTATGGATTCTGCGTGGAATTGAAGAATTCACAGTTACCAAAGCTGCAAAGACTAAAAAAGCTGGTGCCGTACCATTGCTGTTCCCACCCTTGGCTTCACCAGCTCACTGCAGCCCTTCAGTCTTCCTTCACTTTAAAAATGGGATAAAAATACCTGCTTTACTCCTTACGCGTGGGTTACTCAGGGTTATAGCCAAGTGCTTTGTAAACAAACATGACACCCATCCCTTCGCATTGCACATCCCTGGGGGTTCCACATACCATGTCACCTCTCTAGTTCTCAACACGAAGTTACTACAGTCCCGCCCAACAGGTAAACCTGTGACAGTGAAAGCAGGTTAGGTGGTACGGAGCTCAAAAAGTCAGAAAGGGGTCAGCTCAGCACGCAACACTCAGCGAAGCCATGTTTTCTTTATGCTCACAGATGACACAACCCAATTTCACATCCCTAAAAAAAAAATGGCGGTTGAAAGAGCTGGCCCTGGTATTGGGGCCTAAGGTGAGCCAGACCCACCACTCCTCTACCGTGAGGTGGGGAGGGGGAGGAGGTGATGCACCTCTCTCCCCTCAACCCTCAACCGCTGGGCTGACCAACTCAATTGCCACCCACCTGTCCCTGCTCATCACCAGCTGCATCATTCAGGAGAGTAGGCCCTGCCCCTCACCTAGGCATCACAGTAGAGCTGGCCCTAATGCCAGGAGCATGGGTGAGCTGGCCCCCAGGACATGAGTGCAGGAGGGCAGGCCCAGGTATTTATCTGCTCTGAGGTGAAGTGGGTGCAAGGGTGATGCCCCCCCACCAGGTATACTAGTTAAGAGAGATGGCTCCTAGGTTATAAGAGCAGGAGAGCTACCCCTGGCCCTCATTGGCTGTAGCACTTGGGAGAGTAGGCCTGGGTAACACAATGGAACTGGCCTTGGGTGAAGATGCAGATGAACCAGCCCCAAGGGTTTGAGATCTGGAGAGCTATCCTAGCCCCTTCTTACCTGCAGCAGTAGGGAGAGTGGGCCCACGTCTTTGACTGGGCAATGTAGTGGAGCTTCCTCTGGAGGCATGGGGGGCGGGGAGGGTACAGATGAGCCAGGTCCCAAGGGCAGGAGAGCAGGAGAGCTAACCCTACCTCCTGCCAACGGCACCATTGGATGGCCTAGACAGAGCAGTGCTGGAGAGCTCACCCTGGTGGCACACACAAGGGAGAAATAGTGGGCTGACCAGGTCAGCTGCCACCCAGGCCCAGATCCAGGGCTTTCATTTGGCTCAACCCAAAAATCTACATCATCTGTGAACGGTTGGGGTGTGTGAAAGGGGTAGTCCTTCTGATCCAAAACTACAGGATCTCCATGACACAGGACAACAATTGAATAACCAGAAGGAGACCCAGTGAGGATCCAGGATTGATGGTGTCACGGAAGCCAGAGACCTCAAGCCAGACCAATGACTCACTGCAAGGAACGCTTGCAAGTGAAGATGTGTAGACAGACGGGTATACTGTGGGCTCAAGATGACACACTACAGCTTCCATGAAGAGATGTTTTCTATGTTCTGTTGTTTATTTTTGCTTGTTTGTTTGTGCAAGGGTGGAGGGCAGATATGAGGGAACTGAGAGAGGGGTAAGACTGGGGTGCATGATGTGAAACTAACTAAGAATCAATGAAATGTTTTTATGTTTTTTGTTTTTTTAAAGAATTAAAGTGAGAGTCAAAAGTAGAAAGGAGCCACTGTATATCCACTGTACAATGAAGCCACACTTCCTCTAGAGACCCTGGCTTCATGTTTTCTTTTCTTTTTTCTTTTTCTTTTTTTTTTTTTTTTTTTTTGTTTTTTTTTTTGTTTTTGTTTTTGTTTTTGTTTTGTTTTGTTTTTGGTGTTTGGATACATGGTTTTTCTGTGCAGCCCTGGCTGTCCTGGAACTTGCTCCATAGAGTAGGCTGGCCTTGAACTCAGAGATTCACCTGCTTCTGCCTCCCTAGTGCAGGGATTAAAGATGCACACCACCAATGCCTGGCTCGTATGTTGTTGCATATTTTTGCTTGTTTGTTTGTTTTCAAGACAGGGTTTCTGTGTAGCGTTGCCTGTCCTGGACTTGCTTTGTAGACCAGCCTGGCCTCGAACTCACAGAGATCTACCTGCCCCTGCCTCCCTGAGTGCTGGGATCACAGGTGTGCACCACTGCATGTGGTTCATTGTTATGCTTTTTTGTTTTTGTTGTTGTGTTATTTTTATTTTTATAAACGAGTATAATATAAAATGTAAGAAAGAAAGGCAACATATGCAAGACTGTGGTGTGCCACCTGATCTGAGCTCCTATTCCCATCTCGTTCATAATATCACACACATAAACAAGCCACAAAGTGTCATGAAACGTGAAAATATGAATGCCATTGCTTTAGAAACAAATTTTGGAAACAACAGAAAATTCTTTTTAAAATACAGAAAAGTGCATTTTTTTAAAAGTAGCTAATTTTCCTCCTTGGGCATTAAGACATTTCTATTTCTATCTTAACATGGCCATGCTGTCACTCTCCAAAAAGAATTCCTCTCCCAGCAAACACAGTCATCACACTAATCTCTAAATGGCAACCCTAAGAATATATATATAGTTGAACACACCAATGACAAACCTCTTGAAATATTTTTCAAAAATGATCTTCAGCACTGGCATGAATATATGCTCAGAAGAGCGGCACTGCCTCAACTACAGAAATGACTTGGTAGCCAACTTCGCCCTTCCTGGCAATGGAAGGCTTCCTAACCTGTGGTCTGGGGAACCCTTCCTGTGTCTTTATCCAGACAAGAATGATCCGAGCAGCTGCTGCCAACCATTTCCTAGTAAACTGACCAGAGCTCTGTGGCCATGTCTCCTCGTGATGCCCCTGCTTCACTTACTTGTGCACAGTGACAGGACCACCATCAGATTCTATATCCAAAGTTGGGAAATGGACAATGAACAAGTAAAATGATGGCATCATTTTCTGTGAGTTCCTACCCTCCAAACCCAGCCTGTACCTATTGGATTAGTCCATGGGACCAAGTACTCAACTGTAGCTCCTGGTTTGATGTCAAGGCCAGCCTTCAGTTAACCCTCAGGGAAGTCTTTAACCTAAGCCCCTGTACTCTTAGTAGCCTCCAAATGAAAGGCTACTGATGAAACTGATGAGCACCTGCTCTAGCCATTAGCTTTATGCACTGTTCTGGCCTGGATGTCATAGAAGTGTCCTGGCTTGGCTGTTTTCAGAGATTTGCTCCCGGGACAAAATGCCCATGTATTGCATCCAAGTTCACCATCTGGAGGCACTAAGTTCCCAAATTCGCCAGGTCACTGTTGAGGATCAATAGACCAATCTGGCAGCTGACTGTCAAGGCACAGCTCCTTAGAGCTAGTTTCATATCTTCATGATTAAGGTAATGATATTAACTATATATGTAGGATTTTTATAAACTTAAGATAAGCAATATACACCCAGAACTTTTATAATAATTTAATTGGTATCCTATAAAATATAGCTACATCTGTATAGATATAGAGTATACCTTGGTCCCAGTGAATATAAAATGATGAACTTGAACTTCATTGTAAGATTCTAGCCTTGGGTCTGATCTATATTATGGATCCTGAAAGTCTGGAGAGGGCTACAAAAGGAAGAATGGATGAGCTGCACCTTTAAAGCTCTTGTCCAAATAACATAGGACACAGGTGGCAATAGAGGGCAGCAGCAGGGTGGTTTATGCTGGGAGATAGATGCTGTGAGATCGACTTTTCAGGAGTGCAGAGTCTTTGTTAATATTATATTGCTGCCTCTGGTTCCAAAGCCTGGAATAATACTTTCTGAATTCACACAGGCAATGGAAGGTTATCTGGATCTGACTTCAGTAGACTGTAGCAGATCAGTAGCTTGACCTGATTGGATGCAGTCAATCCTGATGTAGTCGTATGGCATTTAATTCTGGTCACGTTTTAAAACAAATGTTGAAGCTTTAGCATACCCAACCTCAGTTCACCTTGATGATTTGGGCTTCGCTACATGATTCAGAATTGATCGTGAGGAGCGACTTTTTCTTTTCTCTTTTTTATTTTCGTTTTTAATATATTTTATTAATTTATTCATATTACATTTCAATTGTTATCCCATCCCTTCTATCTTCCCATTCCTCCCTCCCTCCCATTTTCCCCTTACTCCCCTCCCCTGTGACTGTGACTGAGGGGGACTTCCTCCCCCTGTATATATTCACCAGGTATCAAGTCTCTTCTTGGTAGCCTGCTATCCTTCCTCTGAGTGCCACCAGACCTCCCCATCAAGGAGGACGTGGTCAAATATGGGGCACCAGAGTTCATGTGAAAGTCAGACCCCACTCTCCACTCAACTGTGGAGAGTGTCCTGTACTATCCTTGTACAATAATGTGTGTCCCCAAAGGACCAACTAACTTCCTAAATGGTATTATTTCCGGATAGAGAGTAATGTGAAATCTTACTTTTATATCCTTACAATGTTCTCAGAAACCTCAGAATAACAGCAAAGAAATAAAAGTTGAAACTGAACATGCAGACATGGTAAGACAGCAAGATGGCATATTTTTTATAATCATTTCTAAGTCATGGCAAGGTATTAGTTTAATAAATATTATGTCACTCTTGCAGCAAAACATTGATGTATTGGTATCTTATTATATTCAACTGCCTTGATGACTCTAAAGCATTTTAAACTACACTATTTGTGCTTCTTGAGAAAATGAAATTCTGTAGTTCCGATATATTATTTGAGAATTCAGTCTTTACTAGTGTTCCCAGTTCTGTCATCACCATTTTCACCATGGCATGGTGGTGAAAGACTTTTGAGCTTCCAGCTCAGCTAAAAGTCCGTATTCTACTGGTGCTGATTGCTTGTGGAAAGGGGTGTGGTGTATGGTCCTTCAATGCTGCCTCACTTAGAACGAGGTTATAATGCAGACAGGAAGCGTAGGGAAATCTCTCTTCTCCCTGGTACCTGAGTTGCTATACCTTCACAAGTGGAAATTTATGTCACTTTGACAGAGGAAAATTTGTGATCTGCTTCTCAGTAATGAGAGGGAAGACACGGAGTTCTTCCGGTACGTTCTGGTTCTGAAACTGCCTGCAGCTAAAAATAATCGCTAAGGTGGCATATTTTGGAGACTCATGTTCTGATCCTGTTGCTGGCAGTAAGGACATGAAAGTATTCCACTATTGTAGTTAAGAGAATGCAAATCAAAACAGAATGAGACACCACCTACTCGACTGGCTAAAATTAATTCATTATTAACTAATAATTTTAATTATTAAAGTTAATGGTTGATTAATTAATAACATGACACTTTCTCAAAACAAGGAGTTAGACTTTCATTTGTATTCATAATGTAATAAAAGGGCAGCAGTTTTTATTCTTTGTCTTCTTACAGTTGACTTCTGGGTATTGCCACTGGCTTTAACACAGAGAGACTTCTGTACTTTCCACTGACACATTTGCTGCTTGCAGAGGTATCTCTAAGCATGAAGAATATTTAATATACATAACATACTCTGCCGAAGTCATCAGCTTTGCCTCCTCCAGGGCAGGATCTGGTATGCCATACAGACTCCCCACTCCCGTTATCTCTTTGGTCAGGCAACTGATGGATCAGGCAACGGATCACTGTTGAGAGAAAAGAAAGAGGGTGGGAGCCCAGGATTTCTTGTCTAGTGACTCAGGACTGGTCACACTGATGCTAGTGAGGAAAACTTAAACTGACCACCTTTTTCTCTGCAGCCAGGGCTGTAAAAGTGGCTTCTAGCCAAAAAACTGCAGGGGATTGGAAAAGGCTCTTTGATCCATAGTAGACAGGCGTCTTTGCAGAGATCTCCAGTAAGCTAAAATATGCCTGCTTGTCTGAGAGGGCTGAAGGGGAGCCCTGAGTCTGTTAACTTATTTGTGAATCTATAAGGGAATAAAAGATAAGAAAGAAAGTAGACCATTCACACACACAAACATTTAAGAGAAAAGGGAAGATGAAGTAAAAAACTTCATCAACTCCATGTATTGTCAGGTACAGCTTTTATACTTCTCAGAAAAGGAATTACCTCATAGTCCAAACGGCAATTAATCACAAAAATACAACAGGTTATATTTTTTAAAACTAAAAATGTCTTATCTATGTATCCATTACATAAGTTCATAGTGAGTTCAGAATGACAAAAGTTAGTAAGACCTGAAGGTTAACAGGGTCTAAAAGTTACAAGAATATATGTCTTTTCAATAAGGACTGACCTGGCTATGCATTTTCCATCTGTCTCTGATTTTATAGTGAGTTCAGGACAATAATTTTATCTATCTTTCATTCGAAGAAACAAAGTAAATTTAAAATGACAGCATATAATGTCAAAAGATGACAAAATATAAGGAATTAAAATAGAACAGTTTGTATGTTTGGACATTAAGGTTTGTACTTAATTTAGACATTTCTAGGTATCCCCATTATGTTTTGGGTTCATGGGAAGTTTAAACCAGCTTACCTATATTTATGGTATATACCAGGATTCATGGTGCCCATCTGGAGTGAAGGCTTGTTTGAAGTCATAAATCTGCCTCAAAGCTGCCCTCTAATAAGGCATCTGGAGGTCCAAGGGTATTTATTGCAGCCATAAACTTTCTAAAATTATTTTAGAAGATCTAAAACAATTTAACATTTAAACTTATTTAAACCAAATCAGGAATTCTATAATTAAGAGTTAATTCATCTGAACAGCAGTGCATCTTCAATAAGATCAATCAGAGTGGGTAAATACCCAGAAATCGACCGTTCATACCATACCAGGTTTTAGAGAGATGCAGCAATGTAAAAATGATGGGGTTGTCAGAGGTTAGATGCAATTCTGGGGTGCATCATAGTACAGACCCTGAAAACACTGGATCCCTTCCAGAGAACTCTCATGCCTACTGAACTTCCCCAAATCAATGGCTCTTGACATCGGGTCAGAGGCTGGAGACAATTCTGGGGGTGCAACATGATACTGACCTTAAAAAATACCAGATCACCTCCTAGCAAACCCACATGCCTAATGAGAGGGAGCTCATGAATCCAAAATATAAGGGAGCTACCTGGAAATGTCTAAATTAACTACTAACCTTGATGTACAAATATACAAACTTAAGCCCAGCTTTAGGCCCATGTACTTAACTTCTTAAATGATATAACCTTTAAAGAACAAGCAGTCCAAATTTTACTCTTTAATTTAAATTTACAGGGCAATGCGAGCATACGTTGTTGTTTCCAAATATAAGTCAGTACCACACTACCTCTCTTCTACTACCCTCATTGCTGGAAATTTCTTTCCAGAGCTACTCAGGGATAGGGTGGCTTACTAACACCATCCTATAAACCTCTCTAATATTAACCAAAATGTTATTTTTTTTAAAAAAAGAAAGTGTTAGAAAACCTTGAATCACAAAGGAAAGTTGCAAGCTGTGAGAGGTCCCTCAGACATCTAGTTGGGACACTGAGTTTGGTGAAGGTGGATGGAGATGGTGCAGGGAAGGGGATGACAGCAATCAGGATGTGCTCTGCATACGTCGTGTCATGTGTACAAATGTCAAAGAACAGGTTTAATAAAAAAATTTAAATTAAAAACAGGTCAAAAAGAATGTGATTAAGTAATTGTACCAAACAACACTTGGTTTCTTTTTGGCTTCTCATTACTTGGAAGGAGACTCTTGGTCTATATTAGCAGAACGATGGAACAGCTATTTGCACATTTGCATATTTGAGCAATTTCCATTTCTTCACCTACAAAAGACTGCTCATAATATTTGAAGGTAAAACTCTGCAGCGATTTATGTAAACTGCTTTACAGAGGGACTGGCACATATCAAATGTTGAATGGTAGCTATGTAAACAGCATTGCCTCATTGTTACTCATGACAACTAGGACTTATCCACCCCCAGAACACCCAACATATAGGCAGAAAGACAGGAGACAGTACACAGTGTCCAAATTCAAGGTAGGGTGATTCCCTACAAAATCCAAGATCATCCAAACATTAATAACATCTGTGGGTACTGCCAACAGTAATAATGTGCAAGTTAAAAAAAATTGTTTATTTAAAAATACACATCAAGAGATTTTTATCTGTACTGTGATTTTGTCTCTGACAATATCTGCAGGAGGGCTTCCCATATCTGCCTCTACAACTGCGATTATGCTTTTATTGATGTACAGCTTTATTCATGCATGCTTTACTGCATCTGAAATGGCTCCAAATGAAGACCAACACATGGGCTGTCAATCACAGCTGTCAGCTGGGCTTACTTCATCTCTTCAGCTAGAAGCAATCAGAAAACTGTATTTTACTTGTTTCTTAGTTCTATTTTGCACAACAGCCCTGTTTAGAGACCGTCATTTCCAATCTTTTGGGGAATACCTTGCCACTGCCTTAACCATCTCTATAACTTAGGACATCAATCTATAATAGCTAATATCTTAACTATGGCTACCAAATCCTGAATCTGTATCACGTTCGTCTCAGAAGATTGCTAGTGTTTCATGAGCGTTCGAAGGAAATAAAATTGATATGTAGGTTTCTGGGGGAGAATTGTCATCAACAGTTCTCAACAACTCAACATCTCAATTATGGACTTTGTGTGCGTTACTACTGACCAGCCAGGAACACCTGGTGTAGCTGTGAAGTTTCTGACTGGAATTGTCGTCCACTGTACATTAACAATTTCACACGATATGGTTAAAAAGCCCATGGCCTGGGGAGGTCACAGGTCCTAATAGGAAATTATATATGGATGTGTATATAAAATGCTATAGTTATTATTTATTATATTATAGATTATATATAATGCACATGATATGCCTGTCAAGTTATAGTCGAATTAATCATTATTACTTCCATGGATTAGTGACACTATCAGCTTTAGTCAAGAAGCTTCTGTTTACAGTGGGCAGTGGTAACGTCAGACCTCTAATTGGTCAAAGTACTGAAAAATAAGTGACTATTGAGTGCTCAGCTTTGAATGGGACATCTAGACTAATAGCTCCAAGGCTCAAGGAATATCATGGGGAAGAGGATGGAAAGTAGGTATGAGCCAGAGGATAGCATGAGCGTTGGAGAACACTGGGCATGAATGGCTTTTGTACTCATGAACTCCTGGCAGTTATGATTACACGCATAAAACTGGGTCCATCAGAACTCTGTTGTGGCAGGGGAGGGATCTCATGGTTTATGTAAGTACCCATAGGCAGTTAGTGGTTCTATGGGAGGGAGAGACATTTTCTTCAAAGATGTAGCCACTGGTAAGACGTTCGTGATCCTGTCACCAACCTCTCATCTAAGCTGCTGTAAAAAACCTAGATGAAACTTGTTGGGTCACCAAAAAGAAAGAAAAAAACAGACAGGAAGGGAAAGGATCAATGAGACTGGAAAGGTGACAAGAGAGGGTATTGGGGTGAATATGAGCAAAATGCATTGCCTATGTCTGTGAAAATGTCAAACCAAAATTATACTGTTATATATGATTAACATTTAAAAAAATTTTTTTATTAATTTATTCTTGTTACATCTCAATGTTTATCCCATCCCTTGTATCCTCCCATTCTTCCCTCCCTCCCATTTCCCCATTATTCCCCTCCCCTATGACTGTTCCTGAGGGGGATTACCTCCCCCTGTATATGCTTATAGGGTATCAAGTCTCTTCTTGACAACCTGCTGTCCTTCCTCTGAGTGCCACCAGCTCTCCCCCTCCAGGGGACACGGTCAAATGTGAGGCACCAGAGTCCGTGAGAAAGTCATATCCCACTCTCCACTCAACTGTGGAGAATGTTCTGACCATTGGCTAGATCTGGGTAGGGGCTTAAAGTTTACCGCCTGTATTGTCCTTGGCTGGTGCCTTAGTTTGAGCGGGATCATATGCTAACAAAAAAAAAAAAAAAAAAAAAAAGCTTTGGAAGTACAGATGGACACCTTACCCAGATCATCAAGAAGAAAAAGAACCTTTTTGTTTGAGTTAGGAACATTGTTTTTGTGTGCTCCATTTTATTTATGACTATAAAATAATTGAAGATATAACACTTTCATTTACCAGCATTATGGTCAAAATATTTTATAAATAATATATCAGACTTAAGAGAGAATTATCAGGTTTTCATTCTGGAATCCATTGAATGAAAATGCCATTTTTATTTCCTCAGATGAGGGAGATGAGATGTGAGCCTTTCCCAAACCTTTCTAGCTCTTTCTGAGCTTATGCCAACTGTTAACTCACCTGTTCGGGCCTAAGCTCCCCTCCAAGCTGACTGATTCACACTGTCTTCTCTTAGCTTCTGACTGAATTGCTCTGCCTGGCCTCACACTAATTCTAGCAGTATGGTTTGCTCTTCTGACTCTGTCCCATTCTCTGGATCATTCTGTCTTCACCTGTGTCTAGCTTGTTCTCTCTGCAACCTGTCTTTGTAAAACTGTTCTGGAAAGAAGCTCTTGGTTAAAAACTCCTCGATAAATAAAAACTTTTCTCTCTCCCTGAGCTGCTCTTTTTTCTTCATGAATTAATTTATTTAGTCACTTAACAGCCTGATCACACCCCCATCCCTCTTCCCCTCCCAGTCCCACCTTCACACCGCCTCCTCCTATCCCTCCTCTCCTTCTCAGAGGGAGAGCATGGACCTCCTTGGGTACCAACCACCCTGGCACATCAAGTTGCAGCAAGACTAAGCACATCCTCTCTCATTGAGGCAAGACAGGGCATTCCAGCTAGGGGAAAGGCAGCAACAGAGTCAGAGGTGGTCCCTTCTTCAATTATTAGGGGACCCACATGCTGTCCAAGCTGCACATCTGCTACATATGTGTAGGGGACCTAGGTCCAGCCCATGTGTGTTCTTTGGTTGGTGATTTGGTCTCTGTGAGGCCCCATGGGCCCAAGTTAGTTTCCTCTTGTGGTGTCCTTGACCCCTCAGGCTCCCTCAATCCTTCCTCCTACTCTTCTACAAGACTCCCGGAGCTCAGTCTATTGTTTGGCTGTGGGTCTCTGTATGTTTCCTTCAGCTGCTGGATGAATCCTCTCAGAAGACAGTTATGCTAGGCTCCTGTCTGCAAGTATAGCAGAGTATCATTAATAGTGTCAGGGGATGGCTTTCTCCCATGGAATGGGTCTAAAATTGGGCCAGTCATCGGTTGGCAATTCTCTTGCTCTCTGCTCTGTCTTTATTCCTACATTTCTTGAAGGCAGGACAAATTTTGGGTCAAAGGTTTTATGGGTTGACTGATGCACCCCTCCCTCCATTGGAAGTCCCCCCTGGCTACAGGAGGTTGTGACTTCAGGCTCCATATTTTCTGCTGCTCTGAGTCTCACCTAGGATCACCTCATAGATTCCCAGGATTCTTCCATAGATGTCCCCCACTGATTTCTGTTCTGTCTCCCAGTCCTCCCAACCTGCTCTCTCACACTTGATTCCCACCTCAAATCCCCTCTCCACCCCATCCCCCACCCAGTTTCCTCCCTCTGTTTACTTTAGATGTCTATTTTATTTCTCCTTTTAAGTGAGAGTCAAACATCCTTCTTTGGGCTCTCTTTGTTACTTAGTTTCTTTTGGTCTGTGGTTATCCTGTACTTTATACCTAATACGCACTTATAAGTGAGTACATTCCATGAGTATTTGGGTTACCTCACTCAGAATGATATTTTCTAGTTCCCCCCATTTGCCTGCAAATTTCATGCCTCTCCTGTTCTGTTCCCCTGAGTGTTGTAGTATCCTGTCTCTGACTCATTCTGTCAAATCTTTCTCTGATTTGTCACTTTGTCTGCCCCTCAATTAGATGTCACTTTCAGACATGGCTATTTTCTGCTATAAACTAACCTTACCTTCATTGTTTATAAGGGTGTGTCTGTTTTCTAGCCAGATAATACCGTAATCTAGATCAAGTCATATGGACCTAAAAGACTTTTGGATGTGATCCCTTTTCAGAGCAGCTGTATTGCTCCATCTATATTCTTCTACACCTGGAATTCTCATTAAAGCAACTAGCCTCTTTGGAGATTATGTGTGTGTGTGTGTGTATATATATATATATATATATATATTAGGGGTGGAGCGGTGGGAGTGGGGCAGGGGTGGGGCTGGGGGTGGGAGAAGGGTGGGGGTGGAGGAGGGGTGGCGGTAGAGGTAGGGCTGGGGGAAGGCAGGTTCACTATTGAGCCAAATCCTCAGCCCACTATATTTAAATAACAATGTGTTGCTAAGTTGATTGTTTTTGTTTCTGGTTTTTAAGAAGTGATGTCTGTCAGCCGGACAGTATGGTGGCTTACATCTGTGTTCGTGGTATGAGGCAGGAGGATTGGTGCATGTTTGAGACCAGACTGGGCTATAGAGTGAGATCTTAACCCCACTGTACCCCACCAGCCACCTCAACCCCCAAAAAGAAAAAAACACCAAGAAACAACAAAAGGAAATGTTTTAGGTAATCAAGGGCTCTCCTTCACTTCTGAAAATACCTTTCTGAAGCAGAATTAAGACATTTCATCTCCAAAATTAATGCAGTTGTCTTATAAGTCCTGTGTGAAAGTAAGTTCAACACAATAATCCACACTGCAATTTCTATCCTCTGTACAAAATGTTACTGTGTGTGCTGCATAGGACCTGAGACCTTTGTGTGTTCATTTAATTATATTTAATAATAAATATAGTATAATTACACTAAGCCAATTTTTCTCTCAAGGTAACAATCTGTAAAAAGCAGACACCTGGGTATGCGGTCTCATTTACACCTAGCTGGGCTTGAACCAGCTATCTCTTTGAGCATGATCTTTACACTTCCACTCCTTTTGTCTGGGTGCTGGAATCACATGCCTAGGTTTCTGTGCATCCTAGATAAGCATTCTACCAGCTTTGCAATACCAGCAATTCCCAAAATGTCAATTTTTTCAAATAATAAATACCTTTTACTCTAAAACATACTACCAAGGCAATGCAACTCTTTAGAGGAAAATAATTTTGGTATAAATAAATATAATATCTGGTAATTTCCCTCACTTAAGATTAAAGCTCTAGTGACACTTCAATTTGTATTTATACATCCCCCAAGTTGTGCATGTGTGTGTGTGCGTGTGTGTATATGCATGTACGTTCATCACATGTGTGCATATGCACTGCCCAAAAGGTCAAAAAAGTGCATATGATCCTCTGTAATCAGAGTTATAAGCATGTGTGGCACCATGTGGGCATTAGAAAACAAGCCAGGATCCTCTGTAAGAGCGATAACACTTTTAATCACTGAGCCATTTCTCCAGCCCCATAAATCTATATTTCTGTGCCCATAAGCAAAACAACTGAAATAAATACATAAACAAAGTCTTCTGATAGAAGTCTGTGTGGACTGATTATGTGCTGTCTGTGGGCAACATGAGCTTTGAACTCTTTGATTTGTATCATCCCTGATAAAATTAATATCATTGATCAGGACACAAAACTAGCTACTGCAAATGGACAGAGAGATATGACTTTGGCCTGCAGTCAGGAGGAACACGTAACTTAGAACTGGTCAGTTTCTCCTGATCCACCCCTTCCAAGAACATTTACCCAATTAGAAAACTTAAGAAAAGACAGATGGGTCTAGAGAGATGGCTTAGGGCAACAGTTCTTAACCTGAGGGTCAAAAGACCCTTTCACAGGGGTCTCCTAAAACCATCAGAAAACACAGGTATTTACATTACGGTTCATAACAGTAGCAAAATTACACTTTATGAAGTAGCAATGAAAATATTTTAGTATTGGAGGTCACCACAACATGAGGAATTGTATTAAAGGGTCTCGGCATTAGGAAGGTTGAGACCACTGGCCTATTTGTGCTCTGGTTTGATTGCTTCTTACCCAACAGCTCATTGTCTGGAACACTTCCTTTTCAGAGTACTTAGGAATGCTTTGTCAGGGGAAGACAACATAAATAAGAAAGTGAGGTAGCCAGGCACAGTGGTGCACGCCTGTAATCCCAGCACTTGGGGAGGCAGAGACAGGCCGATCTTTGTGAGTTCAAGGCTAGCCTGATCTAAAAAGTGAGTCCAGGATAGCCAAGGTTACACCTAGAAACAAAGCAAAACAAAACAAAACAACAAAAAAAAGTGAACTTTAACCACTGAAAATAAACAGTGCAGTTTCACAGAACAAAGAAAGTCATAAATGAAGGCAAGTTTAAAACACATTGATGGGTACATCAGGGAGGTGGGTACAAGCAATATGGGAGAAACTTTTCTCTAGGCTCAGAATGCTATTTGACTGTGTTATTAGCTTTTGGACTGGTAGAAGCTAGTGCTCTGTTTGGGGCTGGTGGAAGTGGTCTGCCAAATAGAGGTGGGTAAGGAAGGGCTGTTTCCCAGGACAAAAACTAGCCCAAGATAAGGAGATCAGCCTTGGGACCCGCAGAATTTGCAGAACTCCGGTCTCTCCTCAGGACTGAGATCCTAGTCAGTCTCTGCAGTTTCAACTTTTTCCCCCTTGTTGCTCACACAGGAAGCAGGGCCTTTGTTTGCAATATCTCCAACCCCTACCAAGACCTAGCCGATGAACATGATATTCTCCACAGTTGAGTGGAGAGTGAGATCTGACTCTCAAACGAACACTGGTGCCCCTTTTCTGACCACGTCCCCTGGATGGGGAGGCCTGGCGGCACTCAGAGGAAGGATAGCAAGTTACCAAGAAGAGACTTGATAATCTAAGAGCATATATAGGGGGAGGAGGTCTCCCTCAATCACAAACATAGGGGAGGGGAGAAGGGGAGAAGTGGGAGGGAAGGAAGAATGGGAGGAAACAGGGGAAGGGCTAACAATCGAGATGTAATATGAATAAATTAATAAAAAAATGTAAAAAAAAAACAGCAGAAAGTGAGGCATCATAGTCATAAGTCCCACTATACTAGTTTATATCGCGATGAATATGATTATAGACAGGGCAGCACTTGAGAAAGACTTACATAATGGTTTTCTTTATGAAACAAGTTAAAGTGCTGTAAAACCTGACAGAGGGAAGGAGCAGGAGAGAGGGGGGGAGAGAAGGAAGAAGGAGCGAGGGCAGGAAGAGAGAGAACCATTTTTCAAACAAAATATTTTTTTGCCTTTAAAGTTCCATTCTGCTTTCCTGTAGTTTTTTTTTTCCTCTGTAGTTTTAACTTTGTTAATTTCACTTTCTTCCTGTATCACTGAGATATGCCTTCTCTGAAATAATTGCCCTTTCTCTTTATTTCCAGTCATGACAAACAGCAGGGAAAGAAATAACAATGGGACTCTGACTGGTGTGAATATTGCCTGACCCCCAGGGCCTCTCCACCCTAACAGGTGGTTGGGTCACAGTGAATGCATGGACTAAGAAAGGAAAAACACAGTCAAGGAAGTTATTACAAGGGGAAAAAAAATCTTATTATGAAAAGGAAAGAGAAACAAGGAAAATGAATCAAATTTCCCAATTATAGATCCTAGGCCAGTTGCTAAAACCTCTTGCCGAGTTCATAAATGCGGTTGTTAAATGTCTGCTAAGAGTAGCAAACATGTATGGCAACAGTCAGAACAATAATATTTTATTGAAAGGAAAAAATAATAATTTTATCATAACAAGTCTGGGGCATGAAAACAAGCCCCTGCTTCTATGAAACTATAATTGCATTTTGGGAGGGCTTCTGCCTCCATTCATCATTTCCATATAGAGATCTTTGGCTTTAGTTAAGTGGTATGCACTCTTGGCATACATGTGTGCCCACAAGTCTTGCATTGCCTCTTCCAAGAAGAAATGGCATCCATCAGTTATCCACACATTTACATAATTCCAGCTTCAAGCCAAAACATTGCCACTGCAAAGACAGAGCTCTTGGTTAGAATAAGAGAATGTTTGCTCTGGAGCCAAATTTCACCGACTGTGGCCCAGAAATATAGATTTAGCTATCCCAAATATTCCAGCGTGGAAGCTGTAGGAGATAATTCAGTGGAGGAAAGTGAAAGACTAGATGCTTCAACCTCAAAATGGTGAGGGTGAAACTTGATTGGTCATCCACAAACCCTGCAGCTCAGTGCTGGAGAACCCATCATGTGAAGAAAGAACAGTTTTTGTAGTCAAGAGATGACATGTGGGGAGGGGAGCTGTTGGGGGGCTAGGCTTCACCAGGCCCAGAAACTGCTTGTCTGGATAAACTGGTTTTCAAAACTTTGAGGTAGAAGATAAGTTTGACGGCCTTTTTTTTTTTTTGCAACCACCTGGCTAAAGAGATGAGGGTGACTACTTTCCAGATTCCATGGGTCCCAGTTTGCTTGAAGACTTGGGACTGTTTCATGCTCCTGGTTTTAGAGCAGAGATTCCCTTTATTTGAGACCTGTTATATACATAAAAGGTATAGGGTGTTGTTTTCTGTCTGGCTACTTACTGGTGGAAGACAGGGAGACATCAGCTTGGGTCTCTGGGTCTGGTGTGTCTCTAAGAGAAGCCTTTTGATTTTATTTTTTAAATATATTTATTTATTATTATGCATACAGTGCTGAAAAGGGCATCAGATCACATTATAGATGGTTGTGAGCCACCATGTGGTTGCTGGGAATTGAACTCATAACCTCTGGAAGAGCAGTCAGTGCTCTTAACCACTGTTTGTTTGTTTTTTCCTGTGTGGTGGAACAAGTGATAGCAGTCATGTGATCCAGGAGGGACTTCTGTGAAAAGTCTAAAAGGCATGGTCAAAGTGCGAGCAGGAGGATAATAAAGAGGAAAAGTGTGAGTGTGTATCAGGGGAGCCAGGATGGGAGGAAATCAAGAGCCCACGCAGAAGGGCAGCTTGTTGATTTGCTCTTCGTGGACCCTCAGTCTTTGGCTCTCATCTTGAACCAGTTTGGATCTGCTGGTGTAGAACTAGCTTTGGTCCTGTAGGAGGAGGGCACAAGTCCCTCTAGTGGCAGTAGTCAGGAGGTCTAGTCCTCTTCAATTTTTGGAGTAGCCTCCCACCAAAGAACCCAGTCAATCCTAAGGAGTATTGAGCTCATCTGAAATTTCTTTAATGGTTTCAGAGCACTGTCGAGACAGAGAGGTTGATTGATGTTAAGAAACCTTTAGTCCTGCTGTTTCTGTTTTGAGTCCTGCACCTCAAGCCTTTTTTTTTCCAGACAGGTTTAATCCTACCTGGGCTGTAACAGATGTGCACTGACAGCGAGGGCCTAGAGTTAGACAGAGTTTCTCCTATGCAGACAGATAGGGTGAGGGGTCATGACTAGGAAATAAAGGCAGATGACTTTCAAGGTCCTGGCTTCTTACTTACTGACCTGAGACAAAAAAAAAAAAAAAAAAAGCCTAGCATCTTAAACCAAAGGCCTTAAGGGGGTTTTCTTTTGACAACAGACCCTCTGCTAATTGACCAGCCCCGTGAGCTCAAAAAGATAGTCCCATAACAATTAATTCAAACTGATCTGTCCTGAATTTGGGAAGACAACACTTAAAAAAAAAAAAAATCCCAGCCCATTTTTTTATTTAAAAGAAGAGACTGGGTTTTGGCTTCTCAAGCTCCTCTCTCATTTGTTGAGGGTCTGTCACTTTACGTGCCTTCTGTCTGTATGTGTTTCCTCACTCCCGATAAATGCCGTTCTTCATCTACTGAGTCTGTCTGGTACTGTTTGCTTTATTCAAGCTTCTTCCACTGCTATCTGTCCAGCTTGAATTTTTTTCCTGCCTTTTAATCCTTTAATTTGCATAGGACGCAAACCTTATAAAGAACCCTAGTCAGTAACAGCAGACCTCAGTAAAGGTGGATTCACCTAGGACCCTGAGACTGTAATGAAGCTTTAGTGATTTTTCTGAGCCCAGGATTTTGATGAAGAAAGAAAGGCTTTGTCAAAGCTACGTGACTTAGATCTCTATATGAAGTGCGCCCCATAAAGTTGGTGAGCAGCCTACAGAGAAAGCAGAGCAGAGCAGAGGACGAGATCTATCCGGTTTACTAGAACGCCACTGTGGCAAGATTTGTGCCAAACCTAAGTTCCTAAGGCAAAACAAACAAAACAAAACCCCAGCAGAAATCCAAATTTCCAGAAGACTTTAAGGCCTGAAGAACAGTTCACAGAATGCACTGTTGATAAAACAAAAACAAAACAAAACAGACCAGTGCACATGCAGAAATTTAAGCCTGTCCCATGGGTGAGCGATTATCTCCTTAGATTAAGCCAAGTACACTCATCTGCCACAGAAGATATGCCTGAGGTAGAGGTGGTTTGCCTAACTAAAGCCTCCCCCAGCAGCCAGTGGTGGTGGATGGGGAGACAACAACTGTGCCTACAGCCAGAGTGCCAACCAAGAGCCTCTTGCACCTAGGAGACCAGCCTGAATATCAGATAAAGCAGGAAAAAGAGAGAACTCCTTCCACTTTGATCCTGGGTGGGACAAAGCACCTTGCCCCAGCCCCCAGCAAGGCGGAAGAGCGAGGGTATAAAGAATGTAAGAGCCTAAGAAGTGAGTAGGAGTGTGCAGAACAACCCGTTGAGCCAAACAGCTGCCCTTCTTGGGTTCAGGCCTGTCTGCTAGCAAAACGTCTTCATAGCTGGCCTTGTTGATATTAGGCATTTCATCACAGAAGGAGGAGTGGGTGGGTCACTGGACTCACCAGAGTATCCCGCCATGCCGCTCTACCAGTTGGATGCAATCCTGCCTTAGACATAGAGCCAGGGAAGGGATGAGGTCTGAGGGAAGAGGGTTTCGTGTATGTAGTCACAGATAGGGAAGCCAGCATGCATGGTGAGCACAGACCTTCCAGTGTGGCTACTTTATGGTCACCCACACTTCTGCGCACAACCCCTTACCCATGCTCTGCAAACAAGCCTAATACACTCACTGTTTCCCTGGGGCAAGCTTTGGTGGAATTGACCTTCGGATGGGAGGCTAGACATTGCTTAGTTCCCCTGCGGTGAAATGTCTCATGACACAAGCCTTCTCTTTTGTAGACAACTGGGTCACTTTACTGCGATGATATTAAGAACAGATGGGAGTGATAGTGACATTGTCTATTTTCTCTTTGGCATATCATAATTATGCTACTAGGGTAAGAAATGCAGGCTATTTTTTTTGTGATCTTTCAGGCCCATAGAGCATAATCCATTTCTGAGGGGCACAGGCTCTCACTGATAGTGACTGATGAACTCGAAAGTGAGGAAGTGGGAGTTTAGTGACATTAGGGACCAGATAATAGAAAGCAGGTGCTATTTAATTATGTGAGAGCATAAGCACTGTTTTTCAGGGAAATAAGAACATCATCTAATGAAAGCAATGAACATTTCTGAATTGACTCAAGGGCCTCAGTGGTATTAAGACTCCTATTAAATTTGAGAATTAATCTATTTTAGGAAATGTGTAAAGTAAATCTGCTACCTAGGTTTGTTTTTCTCCTCTCTCTCTCTCTCTCTCTCTCTCTCTCTCTCTCTCTCTCTCTCTCTCTCTCTCTCTCTCTCTTTCTCTCTCTCATTGTTACTCTATAGTCAAGTCTGGCCTGAAACTCACTCAGGATGTCCCCAAACTTATGGAAAGTCTCCTGCTTTAGCTTCCCAGATGTTGGAAGAAGAGTTATTATTCATTCTGAGCTCCACGCTTAGCTATCCATTCATTTGAAAAAAAAAAAAAAAACCATAATGTGTTTTGAACTTAACTTTCTGGATCCTGTTGTGTATCTTTAATCTCTAGGTGGGAATACTTCCTCCTGGAGGTGGGCAAGAAGCTCATAAGGCTCAAGAACTGAAAGGCCTTGGAAGCTTATGGACTTCTGAGATACACAGGTTCCACTCAATGGTTGTAAAAACAATAAATAGTCACAGGGAAGATGCTCTCCTAGGGAGGCTGCATGCAGGTTGGGCAGTGAACTCCAAGGGTACAGCAGCTTGACTTCATTGCTCATCATACTGGGGTGGGATTTAGGTGATGTAACTACCTGCCTTTGAGTCACCTATAACCCTGTAAGCAACCCCATTGATCTTACTGGTTTATTAAATTAGACTTTAGTGTAGTCGTTTATTTGACTTGTCATCTCTTCCATGTTTGAGGTGAATTATCTGTTCAGATCTGTAAAGCGCATAGTCAGGTGGGTAGAAAAAAAATGTGATTTGTATTGGCTGAGCAGAAATATTCAGACTGTAAACTTAATGAGGCTTGCAACTGGTCAATGTGTAAACAAAAAGTGGCTCTGGAGTGCTTGAACCTAAATGGGACATCTAGAGCTACCCCCTGTCCCTTCCAGGTTCAGGAGACATCATGGAAGAAGAAGTAGAGCAAATAGAAATAAATTAAGATCCAGAGATTGAAGAGAGGTGCAATGGCACACTGTCTTAAACATAAACAAGCTAGTTGAAAGAGAAAGACTACAACCCCTTCCCTCTTCAGCAATGTATAACAAACAGAATGTGCTCAAGAAAAGCCAATGTGTGTGAGAGAGGCAGTTGTTACGCAAATGTCCTATAAAATGAAATGAGGCCTGTGGCAAACAGCTTTGGAGCAGATGTCTTCTCCCTACTCAATAGCTTACCTCTATTACTGAAAGCACTTTCCTGTCTTGATAGAATCTTTCTTTTTCTATTTCTAGCTGTGTCCCTAGTGCAATTCACTGTCCCAGAGCAAAAGAGCTTGGGAACTCTAACAGGGGCTGTGGGACGCAGATCTGTACCTGTGAGAGAGTAGTACATAAATTGTCTAGACAATATCCTTAAAAAATAGAAGGATCCAGAGGGTCCTAGAAGCCTACAAGTAGAACATTATGATGGGCAGATCTGCGCCCATGGGTCCTGCTCAAACTATGGCACCAGGCAAGGACAATATGTGCAGTAAACTTCGAACCCCTACCCAGATCTAGCCAATGGACAGGACATTCTCTACAGTTGAGAAGTGAGGCCTGACTTTCACACGTACTCTGGTGTCTCATAATTGACCATGTTCCCTGGAGGGGGAGACCTGGTAGCACTCAGAGGAAGGACAGCAGGCTACCAAGAAGAGACTTGATACCCTATGAGCAGATACAGGGGGAGGAGGTCCCCCTCAGTCACAGTCATAGGGGAGAGGATTAAGGGGAAAATGGGAGGGAGGGAAGAATGGGAGGATACAAGGGAGGGGATAACCATAGAGATGTAATATGAATAAATTAATAAAATATATTTTAAAAAGCTGGGGAGGGATGTGCCCTTGGCGGCCCACTTTGTTCTATCCTACTTACTTGAAGCCGATTCTATAAGCTGTCTACTTTGGAATTTAGGATGAGGCCATAAGAAATTTACACCTAAGAAATCTATAGAAATCTACCAAAAATAGCCTTGAATATTCTAAATTCAGATCTCAAAGTAAGAAGAAAAAAGTGATCTTTATTTTTTAAAACTTTTTATGGATTCTTTGTCAGTTTCACATGTACCCCACTCCTGATAATCTCCTCATCTTCTCATCTCCACCCTAAATTCTTGCAATCCCTCCCCAAAACACATGGAAGCTACAGTATGTCGCAAGGTGTCCCACAGTATATCCCTCTGTTACACATCTTCACTTGTAAATATTCCTTGCAATGAGTCATTGATCTGATTCAAGAGTTCTGGCTTCTGAGAAATCATCAATATTGGCTCCTCACCAGGCCTCCTTCTGGTTATCCTGTTGTTTCCCTGTGTCATGAAATCCTGCAGCTTTCACAGAATGAATTCCAGGCACAGGACTCAGAGGAGCTGAGCTAGATCTGGCCTGGAAGGTTCCTCACTGAAGACTAGCTGCCTCAGAACTGGAAGGTACTACATGAGCAACCAAGCAAGAGAAGCAACCCATAGTCCTATCTAGCTGTGGAGACTATGTACCACAAAAACCACCCTTCTGTTTTCATTTAGGCTCTTTTCAAGGATCCCTTGATTAAAGTCTTTGGTGAAATGTAAATTTTCTACCTTCTTTCTACTAAGAGTCATAGATTTATTTACAAGTACACACACACACACACACACACACACACACACACACACACACTATGCACACCTGAATATAGGTGCCTATAGAGGCCAAGAGACAGCATTGTATGCCCTGGAGCTACAGGCAGTTGTCAGTTGTGTATTGTAGATATTGGGAACTGAGTGTGACTCCTCCGGGAGAGCAGTGAGTGCTCTTAACTGTTGACCCATCTAACCAGCCCAGTGAATTTATAAATAAAGATTTCTTAGCGCCACTGGAGAACCATGAAGATCTAAAGTCTAACTTAAATGACAAGAAGAACAGTTGAAAACTATGACAAATTTAAATGAAACATGCAAAATCTTGGGAAGAGGGCTGGTGGCAGTATTTCCTGCATTTTATGTGTGGCTGGCTTTATGTGGCACTTTTATTGTTGTGTTTGTCAGTTTTTACAAACTTGATACAAAAGAGAGTCATCTGTGAAGTGAGAACCATGCCTGAGGAATTGCTTCCCTTAGATGGGCTTGTAGAGGTATGTTTGTGGGGTGTTGTCTTGATCAATGATGATGCAGAAGGGCCCAGCCCACTGTGGGTAGGGCTAGTCCTGGACAGGTGGTCCTCAGTTGTCTAAGAAAGCAGGGTGGCTGAGCAAGCCATGAAAAGCATGCCATTAAGCACCATTCTGCCAAAGCCTCTTTTCCTGTCAAGGCTGCTCCTATTTTGAGCCTTGGCTTCCTTGAATGACGGACCCTAACCTATAATCTCAACAACTTCCTTTCTCTCCGGGTCCCTTGTGGTCCTGGTGTTTATCATAGAAACATGAACAAAGCTAGAATCATCTTTATATGTGTTTATCTTTGTATATTGCTTTCACAATATCACATTTGTTAAAAGTAATAGAAGGATTTAAATGGGACTTAGTACAATCCTTTGAGATGCTGCAAAGGAATGCTTATTGAAGAGAAAGTAAAGTCATGAAATATTAATTTTTAAAATGTGGTACAAAATAAGATACACAATGTTGTTAAACTTTTATGATGTTTATTCTCTCTCTCTCTCTCTCTCTCTCTCTCTCTCTGTGTGTCTCTGTGTGTGTGTGTGTGTGTGTGTGTGTGTGTGTGTGTGTGTGTGTACACTGATGCTATGGTGAGGATGTGGGGGTCAGAGGAAACTCATAGGGGCTCATTCTCTCCTCCCACTGAATGGATCCCATGGTCAACCTTGGGTCATAAGCCTTGACACTCCTGTACCATCCTTTAAAATCGAGAGTCAAAAAATAGAGAGAAATTATTTTTAAATTGTTCTGTTATTTTCTCCAAAGGATGTGTATCCTTCAGAAATGTAGCTAGACTAGAAAAAAAAAGGACACCTTGAAAAGGCTTCAAACTATGGACATTAAAAATAAACCAATGGGCTTTACTGACTTTGAGCTACAAATTGATTTTAATAAGATTTTCTTCATAAGTAGCCAAATATTCTCTTGCTCAAGGCAACATCTCTTGAACCTCCACCCTTGAAAGTTGTGTCCAGAGTTATGAAGAGAAAATGTTTATGTTCATTTCTGGGAAAGGCAATGCCAAATAATGATTGCCCTCACATTCTTTCTTTTATTTACTGTATTAAATATTAAGCTAGTCAATAGCAAGTTAATCTCTCTCCTTTCAGGTTTGCTTGGTTTTTTTTTTTTCTTTTCTGTTTGTTTGTTTGTTTGTTTGTGTGTTTTGTTTTGTTTTATGGTTTTGATAGACTTGCTACAGATTATCTTGCAAAGTAAGTTTATTGCCAAATAATATATGGGTAGCAATAACGGAGGTTTTGTGCCATATTTTTACAGCTTGTTCTGGGAAACCTGACTGGGCCTATATGGGAATGAAGAAATTACAGACACTAAAGAAACCAGAGATACACACACAGGAAATCTGGCACCAGACAGGCTGTCATCACTCTGACGGAGACCAAGCCAGAAATCCAGAACATTTATTGTGTACAGCACGTGGAGGTAGATACAGCTGAGCTCAGTGGTAGGCCTCTGTAGGGGAGCCATAAATGACCAGGGAAAGGGAGCTGCGATTGATGCTTTCTGCACACAGTGTCAACATCTGTACTCAGACCAGAGGAAGTTCATGCCTTTACCCTGAGTCAGATCTAGGGAATCCTTATGTGCCAGGGACATTAGGGTCTTTGAAATGGTCATGTTTATACCAAACAATGCACATTCATTCAAGACTTTATCCACTCCCCACATTTTTTTTGCTTGATCCAGTGATTAGAATCCAAAGCATCCAGTTAAATGCCATTCACCTATTGACCTGTGAGTCAGCCATTTCCTTCATGGCTCATGAGAAGTAAAACAGATCTCTAAAGTACACATCCTTACTCTGTTTGGGGATGAAAACATCACCAGCTTCATTGAACAAATTTAAAGATTAAATAGGAAGTAGCATTTAAACACACACACACACACACACACACACACACACACACACACACACTACACTTTGGCTGTCATTATTAGTACATAAGAACAGATGAACATGGAGAAGGAATGCACAATTTCATCTTTATAAGCTGTCAGAATAATTTTAGAATTGGAAAGGGCAAACCAAGAGAAAGATCTGACAACTGTGTACTGTAGGTCAGGATGTAATAAGAAAGAACAAGCTGTAAAAAGAAAGAGCAGTGCTAATGTGCCTGTGGGTTCTGGGCTCGTTAATTTTACAATAGACCAGCAGCCAAGTAGCTCTATACCAGGTAAGAAGACACATTCAAAGAAATAAACACATTAGCAGAAGTGGCAAATGCTCCAGTTTCCCAAATCAATAAACTAATGACTGGGAATGAGACTTCATGCCCATCTTCAGAAAACTTCTAGAATCCATTATTAGATGCATTGCTTATTTATTAGTACAAGAAAAATAAGGGCCGTCAAGGTGGCCCATTAAGTGAAAGTGGATGCTTTTTGTTTCTCTCTCTTGACCAATTGTTCTTCTCAAGAGAGTCCATATAACACTAAAGTGGCGATGCACTGAATAAAAGTGACAAGAGTGAATGTCCTTGTGTTGACATTAAAGGAAAATGGTTCATTTATTCACAGATAAATATGGTTTTAGCTATGGGCTTCTCCCATATAGCCTTTACACCTTTATTATGCTGGGTTACTGCAACTAATCGGTAGGCAGGTTTATGTTTTGTTTTGTTTTACCATGAAAAGGTGTTAAATTTTTGTCAAATCCTTGCCTGTGTCTATTGCAATAAGTATGGGACTGTGGGAGTTTTGTTTTTTAAATGTTGTATCATATTTGTGTATGTGGACTTACCCATATTTACCAGGAATAAATTATCAGAGTCTGCTAGAGTTAACCTGTAACTTCTAAAACTTCCAGGGTACAAAGGCTACCCTGGACCATGAGACCACACAAACTGTCCAGGTACGTGAGCAGGAGCGATGCTTAGGAACCTGGCTGTGTATCAGCTGCGACGCTGAACCCACTGAGATGGGCCTGATGCCAGGGCAGTTATGAAAACTTGGGCTTCCGGGACCTTGAACCTGGGGTGGGCTTGCATTCTGGGCTCTGTGTGCTAGCTTTGTGTGGTGCTGGCCTTGAAGACTGTGTCTGTGAGTCCCACTGTAAACAAGTTCCTTAAAAGAAACCAAAACATGCATTGCACATTCTCCAACGCTAGTTAGATGATCCATGGTACGGAGAGGTAGGTCCACAGCAGATTATATTGGTCTCTACTGCCCCTGTATAGTGGCTTACTGCTGACTTTGTATGTGACATAATATTCTTGTGACTATTTAATACAATTCTTTGTAGTGTATTATACATCCTGTCTTCCAATGGCAAGCCCGGAATCCTATAAGATGTATCAGAGGCCTATAGCATAGATTTCCTCACTTTGTTCCAACCCACCTAGCAGGTCTTTCCAACAATGTATTTGAAAAGTATCTTCATGTATGATTTTCTTTCTTATGTTCGCTATATGTAAACTTTAACCTTTAAGAAGAAGCTGCATCAGGCTGTGAATGAAAACCCCTGGAAGAAAAATCTGTGTCTGCTGAGACTGATTGGCAGGGTAGAATTTCAGTACTGTGGAGAGGTTGAATGTTGCAGGTCCAAAGGCCTCATTAAAATTGTTTTCTAAATTTTATAAAAATAATAATGCTAAGATTAAACTATGTTGTAAATGATTCTCTCAAAATAAATATGGTTGTAACTACATTAGCATTAATATAAAGGTTATAGAAGTTTTAAAGGTTAATTCAATAACCTGAGATAAAATTAATGATTGATTTTTTACAACAATATTTTATTATGTATTGATTTGTTCTTAGCATCCTTTTACTACATGAACATTTAAAACCTGTGATTAAATGTCTTTTCCCATTGGACAAAGCCTTTGCTTATTAAATAGCCAATCATTACCTTAATTATATTTTAAAAGTTCTGGTTACAGAGGGGTACCTATTAGAATGGTCTGCTAATTACATAGTGTTTGTAAACCTTGTTCTAGTGGATAAATATTTAAATCTGTTTATAAAATTCATTCTATTAGAGCAACAACACATTGCATTGTAAAAGACTTATAATAACTAAAATTCAGTTGGTCCTTCAGTACATGTTGGAATCCTGAAAACATTGGCTCCACTACCAATGAAGGAATGGACTCGCTATCAATCTAAAAGCAAGCAGAGGAAGAGCATATCCTTGTTTAGGCTTCCAGCAGAAGGAAGGTACCAGGTTAACAGCCAGATCTTCCTACCTCAAAAGATACAAATTAGAAATGTATCTTCCCATATCAAATTAAACAAAAATTCCTCACAGTCGTGTCTTATTTTCTATTTAATTAAGTTCAGATATAGTTGACAATCAAGAACAGACATCACAACTATGATAACTAGAGTTCAAAATTAGAATCTTCTTAAAATTAAAAAAAAAAAAAAAAGATTTCATTAAAGAAGAAGAGGAAGAGGAAGAAGAAGCAGAGGAGGAGGAGGAGAAAGAGGACAACCACATCCAGGACTCTACTCTGATTGGATTTTGTCTAAGCATTTCTACCTCACTCCTAGGAGGCAGTGAAAAACTCATTCATATTCATAGCATGATGGGTAATAGGTTTGAGATTATGCAGGGTTTTATTTCTTGTGGCTTTTGCCAGATAGTCCTCTGTCCCGAAGACTGCTGTCCTGTTTGAAGGGACTCTAGCCAGCAAACATGGCCCCGGCAGCCCTTGCTATTCTCCCTCATTCCCTCTGTCTTGGTAAAAAACCTAGATTACATTCCTAAAGCTAGCCCCCAAGGTCCAATCCCTTAAGTTCACCACTTCTTCTTCCTGAAGCTAACTACCAAGGTCCAGCTATCAAAGTATTGAAATCCGGCCACCCAAAGCCCGCCTCTGGTTCCTCATTAACATGTCCAGTTAAAATTAAACACCTCGTCCTAACCTGAGGTTTCCCATTTTACCTTTATAACTGTCATTTTCCCATGGGTCACATCGTTCCTCCAGGACAAATAGCCCTGGCCCCTCTCCCTGGTTTCCCTTCCCTCTCTCCTTCATCCTCTGTCTCCTGTCTCTGTCTCCTATTCCCTTACCTTTTGTCTCTCTCTTGGGGCAAATAAATCACCTTTGTGCTGAGAACTTAGTCTTGGGGTGTCCTGAGTGGATACCAGTTGTTGCGCTGCTCACTGCTCAGTGTCATCTACATCGAATCTGAGGAATAAACAATCTTAGCTCTGAGGGACAGGGGTGTTATAATGTTTAATAAATGATATATGCCCCGCCCCCACCCCATGCAAAAATCTGATCCTTGGCCAACAGGGGCAGCTGTGAACAAATCTTCTGAAAAGAAGCTGCATCTGCCTGTGAATGAAAATTTCTGAATGGAATCATGTCTGCAGAAGCTGATTGGCTCTTTAGGATTTTAGATTTGTGGGGAGATTAGAATGTTGTAGGGCTAGAATTGGAATCAGAATGTTGCTAATTACCTTCTCTTGGGCTAAGTTCTGGCCCTCTAGGACAGTCATTTCTTGTCACCCCCCTCCCCTGTGTGGGAACTCTTGTGACAATAGAGTAAAATCCATTTTGGAATGCACTGACCTAATAGGCAACTAGCTTTTTACCCATCCAGAGGCCAAGAATGCCATCACGTACCACTTTGAACCAATTGAAGAGCTTCCTCCATCTAACTGTCCCTGCCTCAAAGGAAAGCCTCCACTTTCCCAGCATTCCTGAGGACTGCCCCAACCCCCTCACCTGGTACCTCCAGCTCCCCATAGCCAAGGGTGTGACTTCCTCTAGCCTCATCCCCTGAGGCTGCTAAACTCTCCCAGAAGCCTCAGGTCCCAAATAAACCTGCCCTTTTTATACTTTTAATCTGGCTTCAATTAGCTTATTTTGTCGGTGGAGATAACCCATCACTTTGATTTTTGTGAATATCCTCTTATGTGTAGAAAATTGATCAAACTGGTAGTTCTACAAAAGATGAAAAACAAAACATCCTGGCACAATTTTCCTTCTGTCTGTTAGGTAACAGTTTCCTCCAAACAGGAACCTTCCCTTCTGGATGGAAGAGGGAGTTTGCTCATGAGACACAGGAAGGAAACAGATCTCACAAGTGGGAGAAAGCTGAATCTAACAAGATTCACAAGCCATCTCCCCAAGGCTATAGAAGCAGAAGCCGGAAGTGGTCCCCTGGGAGGTCCTCTGTCTGACAGAGCTTTGGCCTGCAGGGTACTTTCTACCAGCTGAGCTGCCTGCAAGTCATGCAGAGAGTTCCCAGGATGGAGCTTTCCTGAGTTATCATCAAGGCAGGGGTAACCTTTTTGGTGCTGCACCTGGTTTTGAATTATTCATGTTCCTACAAACAACTCCTCATCCACACTCCAGTAACTAACTCATATAAGCTCATCAGTTTGCCAACTTGGATTCTTATGGAATCAGTATTTTGGTCTATTCTTAGACCTAGAGTGAATGACTAGGCATCTGTTTAGGTCCCCACAGAAAAGTGACCATAACACTGTTGGCACCCAAACAGTGTGGTGACAGAACCAAAGATATGTTTTGGAGGAGTTCTCAAATGTCCCTCAGCCTGATACATGTGAGGGTGGAGACCTAGCAGGGAAATACGGACTCATGACTTTTTCCAGTGCAGTCTGGGATGGTGTTCCTCCTCGCTCTAGGTGGTTGCTTTCTCTCTGAGATAGATGATACATAGAACATGCAACCACAGCTGACTTACTTGAGACTGGAACATCTTTGAGAGGTCTAGATTAGCACACCTGCCTGCTTTGTGGGTTCTGACACATGAACACAGGGATACCCTGGAAATGGTAAAAGAGTTAGACTATGCATGACCATCCCTAAGAACAGGGTGCGTGGGACAAGACTATTGGTCAGCTGTCAAGGCAGTTGTGTGCTAATGATATTATATGCTAATGCTATGTGTAATAAGGAAGGCCAAGATGGCTGCTCGGCAGTAACTTGCTTGTCTGGCATCCTCCACTTTAGCTGGAGAGGGTTCAAGAAGAGATGATGATGCTGGCTTGCCATATATTGCTTCTTATGGCTGTGGGACCAAAGGAGAAAAAGATACAAGTTAGACCTTTACTAAAGAGTCATGGTATCAAGAAACTTGGAATCTCTGGGAAGAATCAGACAGGAAGAAAACTGAGGTAAAGGTAATATAAGATACTCCTCTGGCCTGATCTTTAACAGAAGGGAGAATCCATAGTTGAGCATGCCGACAAGGGCTTTAGTAATGACCCAGTACAAGAAACTGATATTCAGGAACTACTCCGTCCCTGAACTGCTTAAATTATGAAGGACTTTCAAAGAAGCTGTGAAAATTATCACAGCCTCACATTTGGGACCGTGGACGGGGAAGCCAATTATTCTGAGAGCTGTGATAGAGGACAAACTGAGTGACAAAATGACCCATCCATTTGAAAGACAAAGGTTGCATAACCCGAGGAAACCAGATGAGGAATCAGTCCCTGACAGAATGGCTTACATGAACTATGAGGGAGAATTGGTTATCACCAGATGAGGTGCTCATGAAATGTAGGGAGTGGAAGGCAACTGAGGAAGAGCAGGCACAACTGAGAACACTGGGTGTAAAAGAGGTGATACTTGGATACCCAGGTATCAAGCCCAGGTAGAACTTTCTCACACAGGAGTTCAAAAAGAGGCTCATTCTGCCAAGTCCATGAGACTAGGCTGAAGCGTTCACAGTTTTGTTGAGTTCTACGATAGTAGATGAGATCTACAAGGTAGGAAAGACTTTGAGGGACTTGAATCACCTAGACCAATATTGCTACATGGTCTCCCATAGAAAGTTAATAAGGGGCTTGTTTGATGTAGTGAAATTATGTATTATTTAAGGAACTCATCCATTAAGAACACAGAATAAAATATTCTCATACCCATGAAGATGAAAAATAAGTTCTTGTGAAAGTCATACCCCACTCTCCACTCAACTGTGGAGAATGTCCTGTCCATTGGCTAGATCTGGGTAGGGGTTTGAAGTTTACAGCCTGTATTGTCCTTGGCTGGTGCCATAGTTTGAGTGGGAGAGACCTGGTGGCACTCAGAGGAAGGATAGCAGGCTACCAAGAAGAGACTTGATACCCTATGAGCATATAAAGGGGGAGGAAGTCCCCCTCAGGCACAGTCATAGGGGAGGGAAATAAGGGGAAAATGGGAGGGAAGGAAGAATGGGAGGATACAAGGGATGGGATAACCATTGAGATGTAACAAGAATAAATTAATAAAAGAAAGAAAGAAAGAAAAGAAAAATAAGCTCTTGTCCAGCATCTGGAGGAATTGGAAAATTCTAGACAGAGTCTGTAACTAGACTGCTTCAGGTCAATACTCAGCTCTTGCAGTCATTTCCAGAATGGTTTTGTGCAATGATTTTAGTATCTTCACATGTCAGTTTACTCATCTGTAAAATGTAGGCAGTAATACGGTTGACTAGATGCTTTAAGCAAAGCCATGAAATTAAAAAGTGTTCAAACTAAAACCTCTGTTTAAAGAACCATGTTAGGGACAGATCTAAAACTGATGTGATTATCTACAGGTATACTTTCTCATGTGATGTAAACATTTGTAAAGTAAAGATGATGACTACTGTTACAGAGTGACTTTAGGACAAATGTAAAAGTCATCACAGGGATGATTTGATTCCCTGAGTAGCTTACACTCAGAACAAAGAGCGAGGGAAAGGACACTTTTCTTCCAACATGCAGAAAAACATACTGGACATAGGTGGGTTTTGAATTTTTGAAATGGAAAGCTTTTAGTGTTGCTCTTGTGAAAGGTTCAACTAGTTGTAGATATGATCTCTGATTTATAATATCTTACTTGAATAATGTTAAAATTATATTCATGGAAAAAGGTCCCCCATCTTCTGTAGATGGATCAAATGAAATATTGAGAGCATGTACTCCAAATGGATTTTCATTTCTGATTAAAAAAAAAAGAAAAGATGTGGCAACAGTCTACTGCCTTTCTATGAAACATTTTGCTGTATTCTTTACAATTCTAGGAATTTTTTTCTTTAGAGATGATTTTTATGTGCAATGAGATGGTAATAACTTTTAAGAAAATAAATTTTTTATTCCTCCTATAACTAAGAACTTGGTAGTTAAAGTGTGATTTAAGATGTTTTTCTCTTGTGCAGTCCTTTACACTATCCATTTCACAAGGTCCCTGGAAACAGATACGCTCCAATCCCATTTTCAAACACATCTTTCATATTTGAAGCTATTTAATAAAAAGAAGTAATTGTTAATCAAGTGTTAAAGTTGACCTGAAAATGATAGGCGGGCAGAAATGAGACTGTAGAACTCAGAGACAGAGATGTTTGATATCATAAGGAGGTAAACACTACACATTTCTTCAAACGATTGACGAAATCCTCCAAGTCCAACCAGTTTCATGGACACTGTATCACATGGGGAATTGACATTGCTGCAAAGAAAATCCCCACTCTGCTTTAATGCTTTAATATTTGCTAATATTCTTCAATATAAGAAATTTGAAGAAAAAATAAGAGTTGCATATTTCTGTCTTTTCTCTGCTCTCAGTTATCTGGAGGCTGATGGAAAAATCAGTATTAGAATTTGGTAGAGATTGTTTATTGTCTTTTGCTTTCACTTCTCCATGGTTTATTATGGAAAAGAACTTGTCTACATTTTGTCTATATATGGAGCTGCTGTGATGCTGTGGAAGTTTGAGCCAATTAATTGGAGCAATTGGTTTGTGTGTTGTAGGACTGACGTAGATACAGAATGCGCTGACGGCGATACAGGATGCGCTGACGTAGATGATACAGGATGCGCGATGGTTTTTGCTGGTTGATTTTAGCTTGGAGAATAGTGAGAATAAAAGACTAATTAGGATGGCTTGAAAAGATGGCGACCTGGGGGTCAAGTAAGTCATAGTTTGTGAAGAGATTAGCACAACTTTTAAAAAGACAATTATTTTGTATTAGGATAATTAGGAAATATTGCTTGGGGCCATCTTAGGGGTTAGTTAAATTACCATCCATCATAGGCCAAAGGGAATGAAATGGATGGGTTTTTTTTTTGAACTTTGTTTGTTTGTTTGTTTGAGACAGGGTTTCTCTGTGTAGCCATGGTTGTCTTAGACTCACTTTGTAGACCAGGCTGGCCTCAAACTCAACAGCGATCCGCCTGCCTCTGCCTCCCGAGGTGTTGGGATTAAAGGCGTGCGCCACCACACCTGGCGGTTTTTTGCAACTTTAGGTGGTACGGTCTGCCTGGAGGAAGAAGCGACTGGGCATCATGCCAGCTGCCAAGAATGATCTCGCAGTAGAAACTTGGAGTTCGGAAGCTGTGGCTGAGGTAACTAGATGCAGAGATGAGCTAGAATTGGTTGGACAGTAAATATTGAATTCTTTTGACTGATTCCACAGCCTAGCAAATAATAATCTAATTCTGTATACAGCTTGGCTACTGTCCATTTGTATAGTCTGTATTTCCTCCACAAGGATAATATTAAATGTTTGAAGGTACAAATGGGATCTTTTGAACTCTCTCAGGTCCGTTATAACCTTCTATGAAGATCTGTGTTTGCTCTCCACTGTCTAGCCTGCTGCCTTAGGCTACTGGTGGATGCCTCTATTTGCTTTTATTCCTCCTCCAAGTTCAAGACAATATTATTACTTAGTCAGGACTTTCTAGCCAAATTTTGTTTTTTTTTTCCTACTGAAAACTCTTTACTTTGTATTTAAAATGAATTTCTTAAAAGTCTTTATCTTTATTTATAAGACCAGGCTGTAACCTACTTATCTCCTCAACTAGGATCCAAGTAGAAATACTAGTCAGTAGTAAGTCAGTTTCAATGAAATTAATTATCCTATTTTGTTCTGGACAAGTGTATATATCTGGACAAGTGCGGAATAGTTGGTGACTTCCATGAGTCTCATTTTCGTGAATTAATTCTGTTTCCAGAAGCATCCTTTGGCTTTCATCTTATGTACTGTGCCATTTCCTTTTCATAAGCATACCACTCAGTCTTTTTTTTATCTTTTGTCCTTCTTGGCTCCCAAGCTTGTTTTCAGACTTTTCATGCTAGGTAGTTTATCGTCTTTCCTCCTCCTCCTCCTCCTCCTCCTCCTCCTCCTCCTCCTCCTCCTCCTCCTCCTCTTCCTCTTCTTCCTCCTCCTTTAAAGAATTATTCATTATACAGTATTTTGCCTGCATGTATGGCTGCTGGCCAGCAGAGGGCACCAGATCTCACTATAGATGGTTGTGAGCCACCGTGTCGTTGCTGGGAATTGAACTAAGGCCCTTTGGAAGACCAACCAGTGCTCTTAACCTCTGATCCATCTCTGCAGCCCAGAGCTGGCTAGTCCTTATGTCAATTTGATGCAGGCTGTAGTCATTTTGGAAGAGGGAACCTCAATTGAGAAGAGTCCTCCAAGAGATTGACTTGTGGGCAAGATTGTGATGCATTTTCTTGATTGATGATGGATGTGGGTGGGTGAATTCCACAGGAAGTGGTGACATCCCTGAATGAGTGGTCCTGGATGGCGTAAAAATGCAAACTAAGTAAGCCACAAGGAGCAAGCAGCACTTGACCATGGGCTTGGCATCATTTCCTGCCTCCAGCTTCCCTTAGTGATGGATTTATAAGCTGAAAAATGAGCTAAACCATTTCCTCCCCAAGTTGCTTTTGGCCATGGTATTTTATCACAATAATAGAAACTCTAAGACACTTCTTTTTGTGTAACCTATATGTGTACACTCATATGTGTTCACATGGCTTCAAAACAAGAGCAGTTGCTTTCCCACCTAGGTCTAATGGCCTCTTCAGCAGCCCTTAAACCCAATCAGAAACTTGACAATCCATATCACATTGCACTACCTGGCTTATCTTGCCTGGACCTTCAACAGTATGAGATATTTACTCCTTTTATTTTTCTTTTAAAAAGACTCAATGGTCGTGAGTCTGCTTCTGCCCATGCTGTAAGCCCTGGCCCCACCTGCCAACCTGATAACCCCTTTTATTAGTCATTTGTTAACTAAGCCTGTTTGGCCTGGTGCAGTTGGCTTCTTGCAATTCCTGAAAATGGTTAAGCCCTGCTAATTCTGCGTTCTCCTCTGTTCTTCCTTTTCTTGACACTTTCTAAATTAGCTAATTTTAAGTAGAGTCTGAGACTAAAACTCAGCCATGGAGGAATAACAGACTCCCTCCTCCTCATTGATTTAGGGACTAAAGGAAAAGGCAAAAGCTACCCAGGCTGTGCATGCTGATGCTTAACACCCTAGTTTGGGGGCTATCAAAAATACATTACATTTTTTTCTTTCCAGATTACTCTCATTTTGCTCAGGTGTTTCTTTTATGTGACCCTGAACAATTCCCTTTTCCAACAAGAGTGTGTCCACAGGGTCCATACTGAGTCAGATGGTTGGTTACAATTCTACTCCAGGGGTTTGCACAGCACATCCCAGCACTTTGAAAGGGAGCCAGTAAGAAGAATACTTTTAGTTCACTTGAAGATTGATTCATCCATGACCTGCAATCAAAGTATGTGATAGCTTCAGTCACAGGTTCTGGCATGCAGCTGCTTATAAAACCCACAGTTCTGATATTGTTTTAGTTTCTTTTCTATTGCTGTGACCAAAAACCAACCAACCAACCAACCAAACATAAAACCATAACCAAGGCAACATAAAATAAAGCACTTAATTGGGGGCACATCTCCAGGGAGTTGGTCTATGACTGGAAACAGGAAAGTTGGCATGACGCTGAAGCAGCTCCAACAAGGCACCACCTCTGAATCCTTTGCAGTTTCACAAACTGAGGACCAAGCACTCAAACATATCAGTCTATAGAGATTATTTTCACGGAAACTATCACACTCATCAAAATGGATACAAGATAGTTTATTCTGGAGACAAGTATGAGTGAGTGCCTACTGTCTAAGAATGGGTTTCCCCAAGTGCCCCCAAATGTTCAGCTATGAAAGTGGTTACATGAAATTTTATCAGTTCCAGAAGAAAGTCATAAATCAAAGCATTTTCCAATACACTGTAATACCTTGGTGGCAGTGAGAGGTTGATAGATTGTAGCAGAACAAGAAAAACTTTGCCAGAAGTTTCAGATGCCATCTGTGACATTCTTAGTTTTGGCATGATGAAAATTGGTGGTCTGCTTATATTGTCATAGGATGTTAGTTCAGACAGGTGTGGGCAATGACTGGACTAAAAATAGCCCATGGTAATTTAGCTCTGGTCTGCAACATTTAAAGTGTCTATAATCTAGAAATTCAATCTATTGGCCTTATAGAAATTCTAACATAGGTATAGATACCCCACGCCATCTCTCTCTGTTTCTGTCTCTTTTTTTTTTTTTTTTTTGAACCTTATTTTATACAAGCAATAGCCATGGTGAGATCCTTTAACACTTAACTCCCTGACCCACAACTTACATCAGGGTAACCCACTTCTGGCACTGGAATTAACTTTATGGCCTTGGGGAATGTCTTTTCCCATCCATTTGTAGTATCCTAAAAAAACAAACAAACAAACAAACAAACAAACCTATTTTTGTTTTCTTTACTGTCTTCCAAATCTGTAAGACAATTGGGGGTACACAGCACCTCCACATGCCCTCTGCTGTCCTTTCTAAGTCAGTTGATCTCAGGAGCCAGCAGCTCTAGAGATACAAGGTTCAAGTATAACAGAGAAAGGCTCTAGCATTTGCCCTCAAATGATCAATCTTCCGCACTGTTACCATGGGCCCGGATAGCATTGATTGTGCTATTCTAGTTGCTATAGCAATCAGGGGCAAAGCCCAAGAGGGCATCATGTTATGTCCAAAGGAAAAAGCTGCTACATGACACTCATGATTGTTGGGTTTTTGTTCAAAGCTAGAAATGGCTTTCTTTTAACTTCTTTATCTGTAAAATCTATAGTCCTTCAAGATGTAGGTCAAATACGCTTTCTTTACTAAAGCTTCTCTATCTAAATAAAAATTAAATTTTATTTCTCCTAAAATTCCATGCTGCTTATTTCTCTTATAAAATGCTCCCTTGCATTCCAGGGATTGTTCTTGGATTTCCCATCAGAGAAGCTCCTTGAAGAACCATCGTTGAATGGCACAAACATGGAGCTAAATAGCAGCTGTCTTGCCCTTGAGGCATTCACACTTTCAGGAGGATGTGTAATCATGCTAAACAGTTAACACTGTAGCATGAGAAACTCTGAAGGACCAAAAGGGAGGAGTGAATCCTACCTTGTAGGACGTTGAATATATTTAAGTGGAAGAAAAATATCGATGTACCACGTTACCTGCTTATCTTCCCTGCACACCTTTCTTCCATTTTCAAGTTAGCCCTGAGCACAGGAGGGAGAAACTCGGCTCTCTCAGTGTTGATCTTACCCAGGTACAAACTTCAGAGCTAAATACCTGGACTATGTTTCTTGTATGCGTATAACTTAGAAATTAAAATTCTAGACAATTCCATTATTAGTTCAACAGAAATCATGTATAGCCTGTGGTAGCTATTTTCTACTGTACACAGAACCCAAATTCAGACAGAGATGTGAACAAAGCAGATGATCAAGTGCAGAGAAAAGAGGAGAGAGCAGAACAGTTCTGAGTTCAGGCTGCTTTGCTGTCTGCCTGGAGCCTTCGGAGGCCAACCACACCCCTTGGGTCTTGTTTGCTAACCAGTGTGTTCTCTCATTAAATCACAATCTGTATAAAATCTAGCTTAAGGTGATCTCTGGTAACTACATGCAAACAACCTCTGATTAGGATAGCTGTGCCTTAAGGAATAAATAACAGTTTGTCAGATGTATGAATGGACAGCCTAGGGCACGCCACCAAGGAAGACAATGGCCCAAAGGCACAGGAATATGAAGTTAATGTTTAAGAATCATCATGAAGGTCAAGTAGCTAGGAGAATGCTTTTGCCTCATCAAAAGTAAACATAAATGCCTTATGAAAGGGTTTGAACTTTATATGGACAGAAGTAGAAGAAGAACAGGAACAATTTTCCATGTTAATGAGGAAGGCTGTGTTTGAAATAGACTGGACATCTGCCTGTCATACGGTGGTTTTATATAACATTCCTCTTCTTTGTTATCTTCCTAGAATAACAATAACAGTAATGGCACCAATTATCAGTAACTAACACGCATTTAGTACTTGCTTTGTGCAATGGAGCATGCTAATCATTTTAGACATATTGTCTGCTTCCTTTCTCATGTGCACCCTATGTCAGTGTCTATCACTATCCTCACCGTGTCGAGAACATTGAAACACAGATTGATGAACTTACTCAAAGCCACACAGAGAGAGTGACTGACCTGGGCTATCCAAAACTGGGGTTTGAACATGAGACCAGTCATGCCACTTTACCTCCCAGATGCTTAACAACTGAGATTTGTCATAGATTTTAAAAATCTTAAGTTGAATAGCCCATCACAAATGCCATCACTTAGTTAACAGAAGCCTGTATTTGTCGGCACTTCAGGGTGCTTCCATAAACAGACCTGCAGCACTCAAAGCCCTGCTGTCCATCAATTTAACTGCCACCCATTTGACTTAGTGACTGAATCCTTGTAAATATAATTTAAGCTTTTATTTTTATTTTTTACAGCAATTAAAAAAGAACAGTATGAAAGCTTTTCATGGTACAGATATGCACTCAGATGATATAACACGCTTGGTATCCTGGGGTGTCATGTACTGATTAAACAGTCTTTGCCTTCAAATTCTCACTCAATTTCAGCAGCCATTGTGTCTCCTCAGCTTTTCTTCGCCAGCCTCCCAAACACCTGCCCATCCTTAGCTTCTCATTCTCTTCAGTAACCTACCTGGTACAGACTTTGTTTATGAAAGTGCATTCTCCAGCTGTCACTGGCTTGTTTCAGGTTCAAGAGAGAGTCTGCCTTGAACCCTCACTTCCATGAATTATTTTCCAAGCACTGTTATTATTAAAAACAGTAAAAAACAAAACAAAACAAAACCCAGACACATTAAATATAAGTACATCTAGTATACTCATTTCCCATGTTGGAAATAGCTTTTCATTAAGGCTAGGAAGACTGGAGCTAGACCATATGTACATGCACATGTACACAGATACTCATGTGTATGCATATGCCCACATGTGCACAGACACACGCATGTACATATTAATACATGCACACACATGCATGCAGATATGCACAGGAATGCATGCAACGATAACATTGTTCTCCAGTGTCTCATCCTTTCCTCCAGGAGTTACAGATGTTATGCTGTCATCAGTCTTGGAAAGTAGAGCCATTTTGGGAGCATCTGTGAGATGTATCTCTATATGCAGCTGTCTAGGATGTAAAAATCCATTATTTTGCACTTAATGCTCTTTCACGATCTGGATGGTTCTGACCATGAATAATGAGATCGCTACCATCATAGCTCAAATTCAATAACAATAAGAGCTCCAAAATATTTGTAAAATAACAAACCTCCTTCTTGTCATAAGTATTCTAATCCTGATGTTTTCCTAACTCCTCTTAACATACAAGTATAATTGGCACAAAAAAATAAGCATAGCAAATTAAGAGATAGGTTATTACACACAGCAAGAGTTTGCCTTCATAACCAGGCTAGCATTTCTTATACAAATATGATCAGAAGTTAATCTGTTGTGCTTCTTGTGGCTAGCATTGCATAGACATAAACTTTAACGTATGGCTCAGAAAGAAGAAAGGTTGATTCATTAACAAGTTGGCACTTTTTACCAGGTTGTCAGTTTCTCTGGATCTTTCATAGGAACCTATAAATTATCAGCTCAGCGGTGCTATAGAGCTGTTGGGTAGATTTCACAGTGCTGTGGCATTATGGTGTGAAACTTCTTTTCATTGTAATATATAGGGCTGTAGGAATTTTGATTCATGAAGCTGTAGATATCTAACCTCTAGTTGAAATACAGATAATCAAAGGGACACAAGTACAACAAAGGCTCATCTGGGCACCATTGTCCAAACTCCCAAACCCATGGGTCAGAAATGAAAAATTTCTATATATAATTTGGAAGTCATTGCCAGAGGTGAATGAATCACACACACACACACACACACACACACACACACACACACACACACACACACACACACACATATATATATATATAGAGAGAGAGGTGAGGGAGGAAGAGATGAAAATGGAAGATTTTCTAGCGATGGTCTCTCCACAGAATTATCAATTTAAACAAAGTTACGTTCATACTATGATCCCAAGGGCTAAGGAAGCTACAGAGATAACCCACTCCCTAACCTTGGCATAATAATAATAAAAAGTACATGGAAGCAGGTAGAAAGAAAAACACTACCCAAATTGCCCTCCCATACACCACCAGAAATGCAAGGAAGGGTTTCTCCTGCTTGGAAGAGGAAGAGATAAATAACTAGACAACTTAGATAAAAATCTAGTACCAACCAGCTCTAAAATATTGGAACTCAAAACAAATGATAAGTTTACTATCTCTTCAAAATAAACTTGCAATATAGAGTCATCCAGACAGAATTCACCTTAACCCAGTGGCTCTCTCCTTATGTCACCTTCACCCAAAAGTACCTCTCGTGTCAAATATGATGTCAGAATAGAAATCTGATAAACAGTAATTAGCTTTTATTTGAACATTCAACAAGTTACATTGATGTTAACCACATTATGATATCTGTATAAATGCTAGGAGCATCATTTCCAGCTGCTAAATACATTCTGAGGATATTGTGAGCCTTGCTAGCATTTTACAGGATACTTTGAAGCACAGACTCTTTTTCATCTATGTGCCTGTCACTGCTTAAACCAGATCGTTTCTGTAAAAGAAGATTGCTCTTGAAGTCCTGTCCTTTGCTGCCACGTCCCTTCTCTTCATGACAAAGGCAGATCCCACTTTGAGAGGCCTTCAGTGGAAAGCTGGGTTGCCTCTGATCTGCTCCATTGCCTTGTGTATCTCCCGCCCTAACAAATTCATCCTGTCAAGCAACTTTAATTACATAGTTGGGTAAACAGATAGGAATTGACATGGGCAACTTGAAGAAGTAAAGAAGCCATGCATTTCTATCTGAAGTACTTGTCTCACCTACAAACCTTTTTATTGGTGATTTTTTTTATAGAATCTATTCACTTATGCTTACAATACAACCAGAGTTAGAGAGTAGGTTTTTGCTGTTGTTGTTTGTTTGTTTTTTTATAAACATGCTGTTGTCAAGTGACTCTCCTAAAGTCTCAGCATTAAGGACACTAGTCTTTGACAATAATTTGAAGAGGGAAGACATTCAGGAAGAGGAGGCCAATGGAAGGACTTAGTCACTGACAGTGTGACCTTGAAAGCCATGGAGTAATCAGCTTAGATCCATCATATGCTCCATGTAGAGATTATTATTATTTTTTTTTTAATTTAAAAACAAAGAGCAAAATCCCACTGTCTAGCAGCCAAGCTTTAACTGCTTAGAGCCTGACCCAGTGTCTTCTGAAGCCTTAGTTAACAATTATTAGAGTTTAACTCCTGCTGGGCCAGTGTGTCTCACCCCAAGTAAGGCCACTCTCAGGGAGACACCACAAGATGGTGATTCCATACAATTTTTATTTATTGATTTTTTTGTTTTGTTTTTTGAGACAGGGTTTCTCTGTGTAACCCTGGCTATCCTGGAACTCTCTTTGTAGACCAGGCTGGCCTCAAACTTAGAGATCCGCCTGTCTCTGCTTCCCAAGTGCTGGGATTTAAAGGCATGCACCACTGGAGAGATGGCTCAGCTGTTAAAGGCTAGGCTCACAACCAAAAAGATTCGCTACATTTACATAATGAATTTTAGTCATCCCTTCACTTTTCCTGCGGAGCCCTCTCAACAAAACTCTTTCCTACTTTTATGTTTTCTTCTTGGGTGTGGTACACTGTGGCTTTACTTAGAAGTCCCCCCACTTCTACCCCTGAGCATGAGTGGGAGGTTATTTAGTGGAGAAAGAGTTACAACACCCTCACCCCAAACAAAGATTAATTGGCAGCAGTCCTTCAAAAAGGGGTGGAGCATCATAGGCCCCTCCCCCATTTCTGAGGAAATGTTACAGGCCTAATCTTTTGCATGTTAAGCTTTTATGTGTTGGGCAACTCTTAAGCATGAGATGTCTTGGCCTCTCAAGTTCACACTCAGCTGCCCCTGCTGCTTAGCCTGAAGAAATTGATTGATTAGACTTCCCCAAAATAAAAATTTACTTTTTACAATATTAGTATTAAATATTACAAAGCAGATAATCATAGATAGACTGATCTGATAAAATACCTGTATTCAGAGTACATGAAGAGTTAGTACACACAATAATACAAATAACAACAACAATACAAACAAGCCAGTAAGAGCTTGGAGGGTATGCGGAGAAACAGCTGCTTTCTGGTCGCATTTGAAGTCCCTAAGTGGAAACACAGTGCTCACATTTTGCTAAATGGTCATTTTATTAAAACTGCTCTTTAAATTTGTGTTTCTGTTCATAGATTAATGCTGTGCTCAGTATCCTTCAGAGACACTTCTGAGTGTGGAGGGTAGCAGTTACTACAGAGTCTCAAAATTGGTCAAAGTACCAAGAAGTAACAGGTGAGTGAGTGCTCTGCCAGTCATCATCATCACCACCACCACCACCACCACCACCACCACCACCACCACCACCATCATTATCATCTATTTTGTCCCTTCCAAGGCTCAGAGAACACCACAGAAGGAGGAGCAGAAAGAATGTAAGAGCCAGAGGACAGGGAGATGTGCAGCACACAGACACCTTCTGGACGTTTAGTAACTCACCACAGTACTTATTAACCACAGGAGAGGCCTGCACAAGATTGAGAACAGCATTTCATTGTGGATAGGGGAGTGACTCATAAAGGCCCACCTCTGAAATTAACGTTTGTTGTGGGAAGAAATTTCATTTTCTATAGTGATGTAGTCACTGATAAGTCGCCACTGCTTCCGTACATAATCTCCCACCGATGATTGCTCCCAAGAAACTCTAACTAAACTCCACGAGTCACACACAAAAAGAAGGCATCAAATTATCAGAGAGACTTGTTGGAAAGCAGAAGGATTTTGGCAGGGATGAGAGACCATAATGAGATTGAAAATCACTATTCATTCCATACATGTATGAGCTGTCAAATAATTTTTCAAAGGTTTAAGCAATGAAGACATTTCATTGAGTAGAGTATTTAAGCACTCACCATTCATTAGGTAGATGCACATTAAAACCACAATTATCTATCAACTAAAATTATTAGAATAGTTGACGTACAATCCAGAGAAAGTATTCTTTGTGCACTGTTATTTTCCATAAAAACAATGAAATTAGTTTGGAAAACAACATGGTAGTCTTAAGCTGTTAAATGTATAATGATTTCCCCCCCCCCGGATCTTTGCCACCTGACTTTTCAGAATGAAAATACGTGTTCGCACACAGACTCTAACTATCCAAGCTCCTCATAGCTTTATAAAGTATTCCCAAACCAAAATCTTCATCAAGTGGTGGTGGTGATTTGAATGAAACTGTCTCCTTTGGTCTCATGTACTTGACCACTCAGTCCCCAGTTGGTGGGGAAACAGTAAGACATGGAGCCTTGCTGAAAGAAGTATAAAACTCAGAGTGGGCTTTGAGAGTTGATAGCCATGCCCTTCCTGTGCTCTGCTTCCCATGGCCTCCCTGCTGTTATGAGCTAATTCTCTGGAACAAACCCTAAGCCCAAATAAGCACTCGTCCTAAAGTTGCTTCTGGTCTTGGTATTTTATCACAGCAACAGATGCCATGGTGGATAAGGAACCAGACTGTGATGTGCAGAGTCAGTGAACATACTCAGCAACACAAAGGGTTGAGCAGACTACTAAGAGAGATCAAATTGGGTGGGGTCAGAATAAGATCAGTGAATGAAGGGAGCCACACACAAAAGCGCATGAATGTGCATGTTGTATGCCCATTTCTAGAACGTTCGAGAAAATGTAAAGCAATCTATGGTCTCAAACAGCACAACAGTGGTTGCATGAAGATGTAAGGAAAGAGCGAGGAGGGGAAGGAGGAAGTGGGGGTTACACAGAAGTGCCATAAAGTGTGCGGACGGTGCTAGAGATGGCTGCAGTATTCAATATGGTCACTCATAGGTCGTTCATTGACACATGCCCGCTTTTACTAAGCTCTGTATTTCATACAAGTTCAGCATGTTGTGCAGGTATATACAGTGCAAAAATTAGCACACACCAAAAAGGAAAAGGAAAAGCTCAACATTTTAGCTAGAGATATGTCCTAGCGGGGTAGATTTTAAGTAGCAATTTTGATCATGAGGAACAGGAAAGTCTCGAGTTCTGCTTCATAATTGCTACTCCACAGTCATGCCCATAATGTTCACATATTTTGCTTCTAGAAAATATCTCTATTACACTTCTTTCTTGAATACTTTAAGAAAACTAGTTTGTCTTGTTTATATCTAGAAAGGTCAAGTTAAACTAAAAAGCAGCCACATTTTAATATGACCATCTTCAAGTTTGGACTTGACCACGTTAGAAGGGATCCCAGCACCGTATTGAGAGCAAATAACTTGTGAAGCCTCCTGGGACACTCATTCCCAGCTGTTCCGAGAGGCTGATTAGACGGGCTTGTCAACTTCAAGACCACCATTAACAATTTTTTAGATGCGTCCTTCTAAGCACTCAGAATCAGAAAGGAAACTGAAAACCAATCTATGCTCTCAAAAAGCACAGCAAGGGTTGCACGAAGTTTCTCATTTGTTACAGTGAGATTTGGGAAACGTTAGATAGCTGAGAGATGACTGAAGTTGCCTTCAGAAAAGGAGCTACCATAAAATCACCTCCTGGAATGAGCATTATCAGGAGAGAGGACCTCAAAATCCCAGGAGCCATGATTGGGCCTTGAGGTAGAAAAGCAGTAAAAGGGGCAGTATTTTATATTGGAGACAGCATGAATGCGGCGTTTACGGGAAAGAAGGGGCCTCCTTTTTAACCTGAGAGGTGAGACACATATCTTTAAGAAGTAAGAAAGATAGCAGTCATGAACAGGGTGATGGGGGAGGCTCAGAGGGGAGCACCCTCACAGAAATCCTACAAACATAGAAAAATATGTCCTTTCGTGGGGTGGCAGGACATTCTATGCCACCTGGCTTTAGTTCAGCATGCTTTCTGGGACAAAGGACATGAAGAGCAAGGGCTGGATAGAACCACAGTTAGAGCTCCAGCACGCCTTGGCTTCTTAACACTCTGATACAGAGATTCAACAGCAACAGCAACAACAAATGTAAGAGTATTTTAGACTTTTCCTAGTTTGGATTTCTATTGATGTGATAATGACCAAAAACAATTTTGGGATGAAATGATCTTTCTTTCTTTCTTTCTTTCTTTCCATTTCTTTCTTATCACAACTCTTAAGTCAGACTCCATCCCTGACAGAAGTCAAGGGCAGGAACCTAGAGGCAGAGACTAAAGCATAAGTCATGAAGAGATGCTGTTTACTGACTTGTCCCTCCTGGCTTACTCAGTTTGCTTTCTTCTAGCACCCAGGACCCCCAAATAGAAGGATCCAGAGGGTCCTAGAGTTTTTTTTCAGTTAATATTAACTCTTCCCAAATATGTCCAGATTTGTGCCACTTTGACAAAAATCAACAGGGACTATTGCTCCTTCGTCAACCTGACACACAAACACATCACTATTAACTGAAATATTTCTTTTCTTCGTTGTCCCCAAATTATGTTAATAGTGTACTACTACAATATAAAGCATTCCGGGGCTGGAGAGATGGCTCAGAGTCTAAGAGCGCCATCTGCTCTTCCAAAGGTCCTGAGCTCAATTCCCAGCAACCACGTGGTGACTAACAACCATCTGTAATGTGATCTGATGCCCTCTTCTGGACTGCAGGTGTACATGCAGCCAGGACACTGTATACATAATAATAAATAATAAATCTTAAAAAAAAAAAAAAAACCAAAGCATTCCAACTTTTAAAAATCCCAAAGTCTTTTAAAAATCACTTTGAAAGTGCAGTTTCTTTAAAATATCCAGTCTTTCTAAAACTTGAAAGTCTCTCTAAACTTCCAAAGTACCTTTAAAACTTTAAAAGTCTCTCAACTATGGGCTACTGTGAAATTAAATAACAACAACAACAACAACAACAACAATAATAATAATTTGCGTAATATCTTCTTCCAAGAGGGGAGAGCCAGGGCATAGTTATGTTCAAATGAAGGCAAAAGTAGATTTCTTCAGTATGAAGCCCCGTCACACATCTGGAGCTGACGAGGCCCTGGGCTTCAAAGAGCCTTGGAAAATCCCCTACTCTAAACTCTACCATACATAGCACGTACAGTTTGTCTCCTAGTCTTAGGCTGTCTCCACTCCATACCTACCACTCACTCTTCTTGGTACCTGGGTCTCCAAACTGATGGGAGGGGAGGATCTCTGCTTCAGCTGGGCATCGCTAACAGGCTCTCCTGGGCTCTCTTCAGGCACTCCAACCCTGCCATAACCCTGCTGCACGACATCTAGCCTCAGTTTCTCTCCAGGATTCCTTTAATCCTAGGGCTTCTGCTGCCACTGAGGCCGTGAGTCCCCCAATGGAGCTTCTGGATCCTCACAGTACCAAGTCTCAGCTGCTCTTCATCACCTGATCCTTCAGAACACACCACCTGGAAAACTCCTATACAATGCCAAGTTTGGCTGCCAGTGTGAGGTAAAACGTTAGCTCCCTCTGGACCACAGCTTCTGTACGCTGACTCCGGGATAAATGTTCACAGAAGATTTTTACCTCAACGGCGATGGTCTCTTTTTAACCGCAGCTGACTCTTCAGTCCCAGATGACCAGCATTGATTGTCCTAGGAAAGCAAAGGTCTTATTTTAGTCATTCCGATTTCTTGTTAATCACAACCATTTTTTTCCCCAGACAAGAACTACCTGACGTAACCCACAGATTCTTAATTCAAAATTATCATGTAAGTGGTATGATAGAGTCTTTGCTTTTCATTTTATAAGCCAAGCCTCCACTGTTTGCACTTTTCTTGACATTATTTTCTAAGAGCCAACACTAATAACTCATTAAACTTTGAGCGCGAAGTGTCTTTTCTAGCCCAGTTCCAATGTCTTTACCCTTACAACTGTCTGATGGTTTCTTTGTCTTTATTTTATATCTCTTCTATTTTGCTGTCTGTGGCATGAAAATTTGCAGTCTGTCTATTAATTGGTGCTATGCCCCAGAAGGTAGAACAATTACAGTATAGAAACGTACTGTGAGGTCATTGACTGGGTGTCACAGTCAAGACAGCAATGCTCATGGGTTGGTAAAAGGCACAGAGGTAAACCACTCTGGAGATGATCTCAGAAAATAGCATCTACTTCACTGCATGTAAACAAACACTTATAGAGTGGAAGTCTATTGACTGAGATTGGTTAGCACATTACTTTGGATTTGGATTGGACAGTGAACACTCATATCACCAAAGTCACTATGCACAAAAAAGCACATTACAGGGAACTGTATGGCGACAACGTACAGGACACAACGGTAACTGCAGACTCATCTGTGGTCCAGCTACTGGCTACTCACGCTACTTCGGAATTCAGCGTTGTGTCTTCTGGGAATACTCAGGAGCACGGTGTGCCACCTTCTTATTTAGACACGTGCTATGCCAAGTAGGATGGCTGTCAAGCACGTCTGCATTTTCTCCCACAGTACTGAACATGAGCCACCTGCTCTTCAGAATAACAACTTGAAGCACTTGTCCTTGTGGGTATAAAAACGTCACTCTGCACCTGTGTCTCTGCAAAGAACCTAAAAATGCCCCAAACCAAAAGAGATTTTTTTGAAAGAAGGAACAAGGCCAGTTGTACACATCTTTGTTTCTCTTGGGCGAATGCTTTGAAGTACATGAGAAGATTGTGTTACTGTTTGCTCTGAGCAGTTTTAATTAGAATTTTGTTTTGCCCAGTTCACAGACTTACTCACTAGGAACTTTTGCTGGCACAGACAAGAGTTCTGAAGGCTAGCCAAACTAGGGAGCTATCCCCATTTCACTTAAATATTCATGGGCTGCTCAAGATGTAGCTATTAATGCTGAACACATAAAAAGAATGTACCATACAATAACATTATGCGAGAACAATTGCAAATTGAAAACATAATATTAATATTAAGCTATTCTGATTCCCTGCATCCATTTTTCCTAGAACTTTAAAAGAAAGGTGTGTGTGTGTGTGTGTGTGTGAGTGTGTGTGTGTGTGTGTGTGTGTGTGTGTGTGTAGGTCAGTGGATAATTTGGGGAAGTCAGTTCTTTCCTTTCCCAGGTCCCAGGCCTTGAACTCAAGTCATCTGTCTTGGTGTTAGGGGCCTTTACCTGCTGACTACTCTGCTAGTAGTTTTTGACTGTTGGTAGTACCTTTTAAAACATTTGAAGTACTGAGATTAGAAATTAGAAATTTTCACTTATGTCTACAAAAATGTGCAGATTTATTTCCTTGGAAAGTTGCAAGGCATCAGATAAAAGTCTGGAAAATATCAAACATCCTCAAGAAAAGTCACAGGGCCCTCTTCAGTAACTGCTGAATCCTCAGGAATTCTTCCAACCCTCACTTTGGAAACCAGAGAAAGATGGAATTTGTATGTATTTGGGCAGCAAAATGAGATTATTCGAATCAGTAACATGCATCATTTGAGAGACACGTGGTGTTTGTTTAATTGTTTGGGGTATGTGTGTGTGTGTGTGTATGTGTGTGTATGTGTGTGTGTGCATGCTTGCACGCCCACACGCATGCGCGCACAGGTACCTGCAGATGTCAGATGAGGTCATCCAATTCCCTAGGCCACTGAGCCATCACCCAGCCCCACCCGCAATGTTTACTTTGGAAGTACGAAGTGGAATGTACCTTGATTTTATTGGTCCAATTGGTAAGTCATTTCCTGTGTCCATCATGATGGTCTATTTTACATCCAGTCAAGACACAAATTTCAAGTAATAAAAAATGTTAAATGCTTACTTTAAACCAAATCTTAAAGATTGTGCACTGTTGAACAGTCTCCCCATCCTCATTGTTTTACTGACTCTTTGGTCATGGGTCTTCACCATGCACGTTTGACTCTCCTGTTTTATTTTCAACCACTGATTGGATCTTGACATTAGAGTCCTTCCTCCTTCTGAATCTCTAGTTCCCTGAGCAAAACTGTTTAGTGCAAAATTAGTGGGTGCAAAACTATTGCAGAACACGTGTAGGTTGAGATACATCATTTTTGCTTATCAAAACCTTCTAGAGAGTTTCTGCAAACCTATCCAAGGTGGCAATTTAAGGAAAAGATAATGTGCACTGGCTCGTGCCATTCCATCAGCTTCCTTAATTAAAGCAAGTAGCGAGAGGGTTGAGTCACAATGGGCTATTTTTGTCAGCCATCCAGTTAGAAATATGTGCCCCAAATAAGACTCAGATCACAAATATCAACTGACATTCATTGATTAAGAGTGGATATGCACAGTTGTGAATTTGATGGTGAAAGAGAGGCACCTGGACCCCTCACTACTCAACAATGGTCCAGCCCTGCATCTCTAATTCAAAAGCACTGCTTGGCAGACAAGATTGAAGCTCATGGCTGGCTCATGTGTGATGCTGCTTTGTCAGTCAGACTTCTCTTCTCACCTGGGGACAACTTTTTTCATAAGACTAACAGTGACTCATAAGAACTGGGGGTGCGGGGTGGGGAGGGAGGAGGAAAAGGAATAGATTTTCTGACTTTCTCTACTTGTTCATATAGTCAGAATTCTGCCATGACATTTTTTGAGCTTTATTATAAAATGGTGGGCGAACAAAGGAAGTAAGTGGCCTTCAATTATGTTGAAAGTAAAAGATGAGTGAGCGAATGTTGAGTCAAAGAATTCGGTTGGAAGTCTCACCTTGCCATGTATTAGCTGATGACTATTGAACTGAACTTTGAAAACTAATCTGTTTTAAACCACTTATAATCATACAAAGCTTTCTTGATACAAAAACACAGCCTTCACCTCAAAGGAAATAAGAGATCATTTATTATGAAGCCAAATATCAGCGAATATGGCCCAGGGATGCAGATTTAGGTTATCCCAGGTCTCATGTTCCAAAGTGTAAGTAGTGTCATGTGCTTTTTATAGTAACAGAACAACTGTTTTAAAACACATTGATGCAATCATCAGTGGGATGGGTTATATCCAAGTAGAAAAATCTAGGCGATAAGTCTCAGATGCTATCTAATAACACTATTTAATTAGCCTTTAACTGGTGGAAAACTGCTGTAATGTTAAGTTAATACATCCCCCCCCCCAAAAAAAATTGTTTTTAACCCATAAAGGTATTAGGCCAGCCTTTATCTTTTTACTGACAATGTTAGGGCTGATACAGGGTCGGGAACAGAGAATGGTTATTCAGGGAACTAAAGATGGCCCATGATAAATGGTAATTAGGCTGTGGACCTGCAACATTCCATCCAGCCCACAGCACTGGAGCTGTAATCAGTCAATCAGCGTTTGCAAACACAGCTTCTTTCTAAGAATTCCTGCTCACAGCTTCCTTTTTATTAATATCATCCCTTTGAGAACACCCAGATCTTGTCTGCAATTGGTTGCCTAATATGTTGTGCTTAGAATCCAATTACTTATCTACTCAGACACATTGGAAGGGAGTAGCAGATCCATTAGTGGAGCTGGAGATAAGAAGGCGCCTATTGATGCCTCTTGCTGGGAGTCTGAGGAATGCATGGAAATAAAGACAAGCAGAATCACAGATTGCCATGGTCCTGAGCATGGTCCTGAGCATCATAACTATCACTGTGTGGACATGGATGATGTATCCAGGCACATATGTGCTATGCATCTCAGGGTGCTCATGGCATTTTAGACAATAAAACTACATCGGGGACTGGGGAGATGGATCGATGGGTAAAGTGCACACACTGTTTAAACATAAGGAAAGAGCTGGAGCTCAGACCCCCAAAGCCTACATGGAGCTAGACAAAGGAGCATGTGTCTGTGGTCCACAAGATGAGAGGCAAGAACAGGCATCCCCATGACTCCATAGGTTGGCTAGCTGTGCATAGTCAACTGCAAACAACAAAAGACCCTGTTTCAAAGGAAGCGGATGAAGAAGTGGAGGGTGAGAGCTGACACCCAGTTATTCTCTGACCTGAACACGATGCACACGAGCCCACACACTTGCACACACATGCACATCACACGTGAACTCACAATACATACGGGTGCTTTTTTTTTTTTTTTTTTTTTTTATTTAAGGAGAGAATGTGTGAATTATTCTCCTCCTTTTTTTTTTTTTTTTTTTTTTTTTCTTTAGTTCAGTCCATATAACATTAAGGTTGTTACATTTATAGAAAAATATAAATACAACTCTCATTTGTGTTCTGAGTTTAGGCCTAGAGCATGGAACCCTGTTTTGCTTCAGAAATGTTTTCATCTACTGACTATAACTTGAGCATAGTGTGTCCCTTGTTCAACTTGCTGGCCTTTGCCTCAGGAAGAATGGATGCTATTTTGGCCACAGGGCTGAGACACTTTGGTCCCAAGGAAACACATTGCATTTGAACAACAAGGTAACTTTAGGACCAAACTCAAGAGATGCTTGTAGCACTTACATTGAATTAGAAGACCTAGTGAAAAGGTCAGTAGATTCTTTTAGCTCACAGTTCGACGTGGGTCGTTTTTGTTTCATGTTGCATTGTGCTGATTTTTCAGCCCTGGGGGTTGAACTCAGGGGGTAGGCTCAAATTTCTTAGCAAATATATTTTATTACAAACTTATTAACCGAGAGTGCCTCACTTATAACCCTACTAACCTAAACCATAGGAAAAGAAGATTAAAGAATACAATAATGAAACTGTAAGGATATCAGTTCCAAGGAACAATTCTCCTGGCATAATCAGCAGGATTTCTTCTGCTGGCATCTGGAGAAACCAGAACCTGGAACCTCATCCAGAGCCCCGAAACCTTCCCTTGAGTGGTTCTCTCTATGTGCGTCTCAAAGTGGGGCGATAAACAGCCAAAACTATCCCAAGTCTCCAAAGGCCCCACCTCTTGTTTTTTTGGCTCACATTTATACCTCCTCTTAGCATTTGTTCAAGGTTGTTTTTCAGCCTTATTTTTCAGTCGAACACGGTGGTTTGACTTTTAAGGGGATAAACATCACCTGCCCTCTCACAAGTCTTTTTCTCATCCCCCACTTGTGATCTAAACAAAAAACGTGTTTATCTCTTCTTCATATGCTCTGCTGAAAGTACTCTGTCACTGAGAGGTATAACAAAGCCCCAAGAATCCTTTAGAATGGAGAGAAAATTTAGTAAGCATTTAATTTAGATTTTAAATTACAATGTTAAAAATAAACCAGACAACTTCTAGTTGGTAATGACTAAGTCAGATGGTTTATTTGTGACTATGCCCTGTAAAGTGCCTCACTCATGTACTGACGGTGTAACAGAATCTTCCTGTATATGAATGGTTAGCATCCTGCACATATGCATGGTGTTTTCTCACCATTACGAGAACTGATGAAAGTGACTAGATTTTTATTTGAATTGTGAATATGCTGGTTCATTTTTATTGTTAACTGGATATGGGAAGAAGAAACCTCAACTGAGGAATTCTCCCAATCAGATTGGAGAGTGGCCACATCTGTGCTGCAGTGTCTTCTTGATTGGTAATTGATGTAGGAGGGCCCGCCCATTGTGGGCAATGAGAATCCTAGGCTATATAAGAAAGTAAGGTTAGTATGGGCCAGTGTGTGAGCTAGCAGGCAGCATCCTCTGGCTTCCCTTGGCTGTTGTTCCCTGGTCAGAGGCCATGTTGCATGGAAGAAACAGTCCTGACACAGGTTCCTGCCTTTATTTCCTGCCATGACTCCCCTCACTGCTAGACTGTGACCTGGAAGTACTTGATGAAATAAGCCCTCTTCTCCTTTAAGTTACTTTTGGTCAAAAGATATAAGGACAAGGCAGTGTGCATGGCATCCCATTTTGAGTGGAGCAGCCCTAGGTCACCACATTCATTCAGTGCTGTATGACTGTTCAGTTCGATTCATCACCGTGTGACACAGAAATCATCTTCCATTGTCAGACTCTGCATCCGCATCCCACTCATAGTCACTAAACTCGGTTCAGGAAGAACATGAAGAGATGAATAATGCTAAAATGGCCATCAAAATGGATGCTTCCCCTTCCCTTGAATAATCAGCCACACAGAGGAGGAGGTGGGGAGCAAGTTAGCAGCTCTTCGGCTTTCTTTGAACCCCTGAGCAGACGCAGGATGAAACAATGAAAGGGTAAAATAATGCAAGGATCTACAGACACTAAAGACGGCTCCTTTTCTGAGAATTTCTAGTCATGTGCATAGAAAAAGCCTCAATTTCAATTTTCTCTTAAATCAAATTGAAAACTTGCACAATGGTGATTCCAAAAGACTGGCATCGAGAGTACGCATTATGCTATGAGCTTGTAGGTATTATTTTATTTAAGAGATAATCACCTCCGCTGGTTCATACCATTGTCTCCATTTTAGTGGAGAACATGTGCTAGAGAAAGCGTCAAAAAAAAAAAAAAAAAAAAGCCACATCTGTAACCTTCTATGCTCTATTAAGTGCACCAGATCAAATAACCCCAGGAAACTCACAGAGCAGTCCGACAGTGTGTTGAGGAATGCAGCAGACGTGCTCATTTGGAGCATGAACAAAATGTAGCCACAGCATGGAAGCACAGCAGACAACCGCACGGTGTAAAGATACGCAGAGCACACAGCTTCACTCAACAGCATGAAAAGGAGCGCTCGCTCAGCTCAGCTTCTAACAAGAAGTCCTCTGCTACCCAACCACAGGCTTCAAACGTCCCCCTTCATTCTATACCGTCCAACGTTGTATCAGGAAATGAGACCACGTACACTGCTCTCCTCCAGTACAAAGAGGGTATAGAAAGCGTGAGTTCACATGCATGTGTGCGTGTATATAGTCCTGGTGTGTGCACATACTTTTTATGTGTGTCCATGTCACATGCATGTGTGCATTTACATGTGTGCTCACAATATATATGTGGGCATATGTGTGTGTGAGCAAATGTGTGCTTGGAATGCACCAATGAAAATGAAGATGTATATAGAGGCAAAGAGGCATTAACCAACACTGATCCTTAGCCTTAGGGATACAGGGAACAGGCCAAGGTTCACCTTTAAAGATTTAGGCTGTAATCAATTTCTGCTGCTTTTGTGGAAATCCCCTATGATCAAGTATTAGATGTTGCGCACTCTGTCTTAGGTGGAAAAGGAAGAGGTCGATAAGCACCTGAGTTTGGAACTGCGATTTCTTTAATCTCGCTTAGATGCCTAGCTTTGGTATAAATGTGGTTACACTATCTTTCCTCCAAGTCTCATCCATTTACCAACTAAGGGATTAGTATAGATGGGTTCTATTTCTACTTGTACTAAATGTAGGTGCTGCATCTGTGTGTTAAGCAAATGTAAGGATAGAAAACGCTGCTTAGGTAGAGCAGTGTATTGACTTATTCTGTCAAAAAAAAAAAAAAAAAAAAAAAAAAAAAAAACCAACCCAATAACCTATTATGCAGCTAAGGCATTCCTGTACTACCAGACTGCACCAAGAACAAAATAACCTATGTTCAATTACTTACTTATAAGTAACGCATAGAAGTAATCATCTACATGCGCTACTTTTGGGAGTTGGCATGTATGGAATACATACGATGGATCCTGTGATGTCTACCTTTATGTCAGGGTGACACAGGCTACAGCGATTGGTGAAGAGAAAAAAACTCAATTGAGGAAATGCCCCTACCACATTGGCCTTTGGAAAAGCTCTGGTGCGTCTTTTTAATTAGTGGTTAATGCAAGAGGGCCCAGCTTACAGGAAGGGGTATCACCACTGGAAAGCAGGCTGAGCAAGCCATGAAGAGTAAACCATTGAGCAGCTCTCTTCCATGGTTTCTGCATCAATTCCCGCCTTCAGGCTCCTGCCACATTTCAGTTCCTACCTCTACTTCCTACAACTATAAGTTGTACCATTTGCAGTGCTAAACCTCTGAGGAAGGAGGAAAATGCCACCTTCTTCCCAATAAAACATGAAGTAACAGTTTTCTTGTGTAGATCACTATTTTACAACTCCAGCCATGTCTGCGTCTGTGTCTCTTACTGTTCTTTGCACTGCGGATCTTTAGACCTCGAGAGCATTTTTCTTTTCACATCCATGCGTCATGACTTCTTTTCCAAAAACAAATCCGTAACTTGAGGTTTTTGTTTGTTGTTGTTGTTGTTGTTGTTTCTTCTGTTAGTAAATGTACTAGTGGCCAGATTCTGAAGTAAAGAGTTCATGTAATTTCTGGAAACGTAAAGAGGACAGTAAGCTTCTTATGAAGCCCTCTCTGGGAATGTCCTAAGTGTACTTGCAATCTTTGCACTCTTTTGGTCACTTACATTGGCAGACGCCATGCAGAAGAAACTGAGGTGGGCAAGGGAGCTTCTTGGAGACAGTCAACTGTTTTTGCACAGCTGGAATGGATGCACCTCAGCAAGCTCAGCCCCAGTGGTTCATGCCTGGATTGCTTCTTCCTGCTGCTGTGCCTTTGTGTTCATCATTGCTCTATAGTCTGGAGTGATTGTTTCGTGGGATAGAGTTCGCTCTACTGTATGATTTTCCTACAGATTAATATGAAGATGAACTTTCACAGAATAATGCTGTGTAGATGAATTAATGAATTCGATTTAATTAGTTTCAGGAAATGAGGGTAGTTGGTAAGGAAGAATCCGTAGATGGTTTAGGTTATTTTGCCAGGAAGATATATAATAAAGATAGAACTAAGAGTAGTATATGACCCTCTCGGTAGAGCAGCGCAGTGGGCCTTCAAGTGTTACAGCACATAGCTGTGCTTGTGGAAAGAAAAACAGGCTTGAGGGCAAGTTAATGGTCCAAGAAAACATTCATTGTAGAGTGGGTCTGAGTTCCTAGATCTTGTCATCTAAGGATGTGGTCACAGGTTTCAGTGGGCACCATGAAAAGCCAGGTTATGAACAAGAAGGAAATGATCCACTATGGGTGTAAGAATAGCAAATAGGCGGTTAGCCAGGTTCTTGGTGCAGTGGGTGTTATCAGTGGAGTCTCATGAGTGTTCACAGTGGTGAGAATAAGCCACTGTGAATGCTCAGCCACAGGTGTGGGGGTGTCTATATTAGCCTCTTCCCTCCCAAGGCTCAGGGAACGTCACAGAAGAGAGACATAAAGAATATAAAGCCTGCAGAATGAGGAAGACGGCTGTAAAATGCTGTTTTCTGGAAACGGCACTGCTACTGACGTACACTGACACCCAGCAGCTGTGCTTACCTGCACAAGATTTGCAAAAAAATATCAAGGCAGGGAGGATGAGCAGCATGGATAGGGAAAGAGACTACCAGATGAGGCCCTAGCACTAGCTGGGGAGCTGTTGGCAGTGGATGGCTTCTGTGGGACAAAGAGTCATTTTCCTTTGGGCAAGTATCCACTGCTGGGTTCCTTGTGCCCCCATGGATAACTGCATAGCCATGCTCATATGGGCAACACTAGCTGGACTTAGTGGGTTAAAACAAACAAACAAACAAACAAACAAAGATAAACAAATAAATGAATAAGGAACCATGACGTTAAAAAGGAGATGTATTGGGGGATCCTCGGGGGAGTTGGAGGGGTGAGTGAAGGTGGATATGATCAAAATGTATTGTATACATATATGAAAATTTCAAAGAGTAAATAGAAGTATTATTTTCAAAATAAAAGTAGCACTGGGTGGAAGAAAGGCGTTTTCTTAGTGTGATTTGATCTCTTGGTGCTGAATAAACACTTTTCTGAATCTCCAAGACAAAGCAAAGCCAGAAAATAGCAACAGTGTATGTTTTTAAACTAAGAAGCTCTATAAGTTAGGGCTGGAGAGATAGGTCATCAGCTAAGAGCACTGGCTCATCTTGCAAAGGACGCGTGTTCAGTTCCCAGAACTCACATGGCAGCTCTCAACAACCTCTGCAGGTGGTCCAGAGAACCCAGTGCTTTCTTCTTGACTCCACAGGTACCTGGCACACATGAGGTACACAGACACACACGCACACACACACACACACACACACGCACACACGCACACACACACACACACACATGAAATAAAAGTTTGTTTAAATCTTTAAGTGGAATAAATATATCAATAGGAGCTATGATATATAGAGATATCAATTTATATCATTTTATTGTGAATAAATCTTTTTTTAAAAGCACATTATTACCCTGTTGCACTTATTACAAATAATGATAAAGTTTTAAAATCTACCTTCTTGAATAGCTGAGTTATCAACTTCTCCAACCTCCACTCTTCCTGTGTCATTTTATTTCATATTATAGCAAAAAAGGAGGCACACAAGTCACTAGTATGTGGATTTTACAACAGCTCTGGTATGCTGTGAACAACCACCATCAAGCATTAAGCTGGTTTTGTTTCATTGTTCTTACTGTTGTGGTAATCGCCATCATGGTCTTTGGACATTCTCAAGAATATATATGTCGCTACTGGTATTGATGTCTTCATATACCTACCGACCTCACTGTCAAGAACCCACATGTCTCCACAAAGATGTGATCAAACCAAGACTTTAAGTAAATATTGGCTCCTCCTTAACTCAGCTCTGGAAGTTTCTATACAAAGAAATGCCAACACACGCTTTTGTTCCAGGCCTTGCTTTGCTTTCATACAGTGAAATCATGTAATATGAAAAACTGTTCCCACAGTCTCTGTGTTGGAAATTTTGTGTTTGCCAAATCATTCCATTCCTGTGCTGATGATAGGTACAGGCACATCATGGGGTAGAAGCGTCACACATTAGCATTTTAGAGTTTTCCCTTATCATATACAATGCTAAGAAACTGTTGGCGTCCTGGCATCCTTGATAGAAAAATGGAATAAGTTCATCAATTTAAAAATATGAACATGTATCTTACTTTTGGGGAAATAAGGGTTTTTATTACTAGGTTGTTTAATTTCTCAAAAATCAAAGGTTTTCCTGGAAATACCATAAATATGTCCAATGTTATATAATGGAATACTTGTATTTCTCTTGAAGCCCTTGTAAAATACAATATAATATGATATAATATACTTTTCTGAACCTTAAGAAAATAGCCAAGAATGATTTTTGTTCAAAATGCTGCCAGGAACTCCCACTCTTTAGTAGGCGATGTGGAGCACAGAAACTTACCTCATGCTGCAGACGATGCTTGCTGATAGCAAAGGTTTACTTTCAGAAACAGGATAAAGCATTGACTTAGAGGAAACCTTGACCCTCATCTTTTGAAAGATTTAGTTTCCCTTGTTTAGAGTGTAAGTGCTTCTGAAACGTGCTTAAGAAATAGCTCTGGCACACCAGCCCAGATTGACCTGAGTTACCGTGAAAGGGCAGAGAAGTGGGCTGGCTATGACAGTAAGATGCATTCCTTGATGGGTATCTTTCTGAGAACTGGTACCCCGTCGAGGGCCAGTATGCCTTCCACTTGTCCTGGAGATGGAAGAATACATCTCCATTATGAACGTTTGGGTGATAACCCAGTTCATTCTTTGAGGCGGGGAAAGTATTGGCTGTCCAGCAGAGACAAAAATGTGAAACGCAGAGATGCAAAAATAACTTCTATTGAAATGGGATGACAGTTCCTGGCAGGATGAGCTGATACCTAGATTTGGGAATCCATCAAGGGGGATCTGGTCTGGGCATTTAATCAGATTCATAGACTCTCCAGCTTCCTTATCATCTACCTGGATATTGCCCTGGCTGGCCATTCCTTATTGCCATGTTTTGCTGTCACATCCCCTGGAAAAAGAAGTGGTAGTCCTAAGATACATGTCCCTCCCTGTTCTCCCTATGTGCCTGTGCCTTTAGAATTCTCTCAGTGGCCTGTCTCACAGATGACATTTGCTGCTGCCAGGGGTGGAAGGGCAGTGATTGCTCTATCTGCCTCACCCTGAGAGTGCTTAGGAGGTGTTGATCCAGGACTGGCTCCTAGGGCTGGTCTACAGGGCTGCAATAGAACCCCAGCAAACAAAGACACCTGGGGTTTCATTTGTAAGACCATCTGGAGTTTAGTAGCTTTGATACAATGAGAATTGCACCTAGCAGTGCAATTAAGACAACGAAGGCCAAAGATTAGTATCAGGAAGATGACAACGAGGGGCCCAAAGGATGAACAATCCAAGTCCAAGAGGGGAGGTAGACTTTGATCTCTTCCCATTGACCTGGAACTGGTTTGAACTGGTTGGAGGGTGTGCATGCAGGTGGCCTGTTTTGTACAAATCCTGAATATTAGTCTCCTCCCGGGATGAGGGGCTTACATAAGTGCAACAAGGTGAATTTAAAACTGCACGTGTTCCTCACTGGACAGCAAGCAGTACGGCCAAAGGCAAGCATTTGTGAGCTAAACCATCTACAGACATCTTTCCAAGAGATGAAGTGTATGTGGTACTTTTTGTGTAATATGTCTCTGCTTTGGTTAGCTCTATGACAGTGTTTTAGTAATAAGCCAGACTAATTTACAATATGGCCCCTGGTGATGTTTCCCTGACTTCCTTTTATATGGATCCTGGCACTTCCTTTAACATAAGAAGAGGTTGAAGGGATGGTACAAAAGTACAATGTTAGAGGGGGTGGTGTGGGGTCTGCTGCATAGTGTACCCTGTATCTAATTCTGAAAATAGTTCCGACACTCCATACTACCGTAAAAAGTCTCTTGGAGCCCTTGATTGCTTGGCAGTCTGAGGAAGGGGATAGGTCAGAGTAGGTGTAATCTGTTCCGAGCTTGGACTGCACCTTCGCCCTCATGTATCACCATATGTGACTCATGATTGGGGAAATTGGCCTTCTCATGAGAGACTATATCTCCTTATGGCTAGAAAGTTTGAAGAAAGACTCAGTTCCCTGAGAGACTCCTTACTCAGGTAGCCCACAGAGAAGCAGGTCATCAACCAGTTGTATGGAGACCTGATCAGTTCATGTGAAAATAAATGGGGCTTATCTCTAAATCCTTGGGATGGTAAAGCCCTAGTGAATTGTGCATCCCTGTGAGTAGAATCCTCAAAGACAACTCCGGGCACACTATTCAGAGACTGTGTAAAACCTCTTCAGAGGCTGGTCCAATATGCCTCAGAGGATGAGTTTTCAGGGTTGTGGAGCTGGAGAAGAGAGCAAAACAGAATATCTGGTTCTTGTGTCCACTGGCAAGTTTAGAGTGTGCCATTCTACTTGTAAAGTTACCCGGGGCTCTTCAAATTGGACTGGTATTTCAGGAACTTAGACTGAGGGAGGTGTCTGAGAACCCCTGAAGCTCAGGAGTCATGTTACCCTCCCATGATTTTCTCTGCAGCTGGGACACAGTCCAGGTGGAGGAGGACCATATCCATTGTAGTTCTCCCCTTCTTGGAGCATTCCCTCCAGAAGTGCCCTGGATGTCAATAGAGGAAGCAGGACCAAGGGGAGCCTGAGGCATCTTCTTTTTGGGTAATTCTCATAACAGCCAGGATGTCATTGTCTTAGCCAGGTTTCTGTTGCTGTAATAGACAGCATGACCAAAATCAGCTTGGAGCAGACATGTTTTATTTGGCTTACTGGTGATGGTCAATCTTTAGGGGAAGCTAAGGCAGGAACCTGGAGGCAGGAACTGAGGCAGAAGCCCTGGAAGAGTGCTGCTTGCTGGCTTGCTCCACAATGGCTTGCTCAGACTCCTTTCTATAGCGTCCAGGACCACCTGCTCAGGTATTGCACTACCCCAGTAGTTTTGGACCTCCCACACCCATCATTAATAAAAGAAATACCCTGTGGACTTCCCTACAGGCAATCTGATAGAGGCATCGTCTCAACTGCAGTTCCTCTTCCCAGAGAACTCAAGCTTGTGTCAAGTTGACAAAAAGCCAACCAGGACAGTCATTATGTCATTTGCCCTGTTTCTTTTCTTCTGTTCTCTCCCTTTCCAGGTCTCTGCTGTAATATTCCCAAGTGGCAATCTGAACGAATTGGTCCAGGCTGACTCTTGCCTGGTCCAGCCAGCATCTCTTTCCATTTTCTATAGATCTCTGGGACTGGTTAGGTCAAGAATTTATTTTTCAAGAGATCTTTACCTCCAGCGACCGTGGGATTACACCAGTGGGTTTCCCGATTGCTTCCCCAAGTCTCTGGAGGAAGGTTACAGGGGGCTCACTGTCTCTCTCGAAAAAGGGGGGGCTGATTGCAAGCAACTGAAAGGCTTCATTTTTGGCCCTCCTTAGGACCCCCCCCCCAATCATCCAGTGAATGAAATGTTTTCTGTTGCAAATGTCGTACTGGTTAGCGGTGCCCCTTAGAGAATTGTCTTAGCACCGCTTCAGCTCCCATGGAACCCAAAATATGGAGGTCCGGCGTTTGGGACATATGGGAGTCATTGCCCTAAGCTACAACTGCTCTATTACTCTCTATTTTTCCACTAGGGTTAAAGTTTGATCTAATATTAGCATGGCATCTTTCCAAGCGGAAGTCCTACCCAGTGTTTTCCTGTAGGAAAGCTGGGACATATTGAGCAAGAGTCTCAGTGGAGCCACCTAGTGCCCTTTGGATAGCTTTTAATCCTGTCACAAAAAAGAGCCTGTGGACTTTGGGGGCCCAAATTTCTCCCTTTTACTTCCTGTAGGGGAAATAGCCCTGAAACCTTTGGAAGGGGAGGGGTATACTGGGCTTCCTTAGAGACCCCAGAATTCAGTGGGCAGGATTCAGGAGGAAGCCAACTAGAGTTAAGGAACCTTTGAAGAGCTGGAATGGAACAAAGGGATTGGGTTGGGTCAAGAGATGGAAAAGAAAGCTCTTGGCCTTTTAAGAGAGAAAGGTTCAGGCAAGTTGGCCATAGGATCTAGTTGGCATTTGCTAGCCAGTCCAAGACATTACTATCATGTAAAAGGACAGTTGTACACGGGGGACCTTCGGCCATTTTCCTTCATTTTTGTAAAATAAGTCTTACTGAAGGAGGATGTTACAGTGAAGGCTCATGTGGAGTGACTTTCTCCTCAATACCTCCAGGGGATATTGGGGCCATGACTCCTGGCCAAAAAAAAAAAAAAAAAAATCGCTAAGGCTCTACTTTCTCCCAATGTTTGAGAAGACAGATCCTGGAGACAATTTTCCTACCTGTGATGAGATGAAGGCGAAAACAAAAAGATGTGCTGGGTTAGATTTTCTCTTCCTTTATCCACACTCTCTTGCCTGTCTAGAGGGACATCTGTCACCTGTTTGCTGCAAACAGCTGGTCAGGTTTACTTTGTCCTGGGGAGAGCCGGGCCGCCTGGTGGTTATTATTTTTTTCACTTATGTATGGCTCGGCCCCTGCCATCTCCCAATTTTCTCACTTAGATTTTCCTTTAAGGACCATTTCTTTTATGACTTGTGTCTCCAGCATGCAGGAGCTCCATCTAGTAGGCTCTCGCTCCTTACAGTTTAAAAAAAAAAATACTGTAAATACTTTTGAAATTACCATTCCTTAAAAACAGAACTTCTGCCATGTGATATCTTGGATGAAGGGATGAAGGAGGTAACTGAAGTTAATTAATACAAAGTTGGCTGCAGTCTGCCTAGAAAAGGATTGGAGTATATCTCTGTATCTCTGCTGGCTTTAGAAGTATTAAGCTGAAGTGTCCAGTAGTCCCAGTGGCCATGAAACATAAAAGGTCTCTGGGGAATCTGGTGAAAAGCCACCAGAAGGCTATTAGCTACTATAGTCACAATTCCTTTGGTCACACCAAAAACAAGCTGTAGTAGAAGTTTTGGTTTCTTTAAAACCCAGTTAGTTAGGTTTTTGTTTTAATCTCAAGTGTGGGATGTGGGGCTGCCTTTCGTTTGTCCACAGCTGATGAAAGCTTTCTGCAGCTCAAAGAAGGGTGTGGTCTTTGCCAGCTGTAGTTAGCTTAATTCTGAGGGCTCGAAAGGGTATAAATATCAGAGGAGAGAGAGAGAGAGAGAGAGAGAGAGAGAGAGAGAGAGAGAGAGAGAGAGAGAGAGAGAGACAGAGACAGAGACAGAGACAGAGACAGAGAGAGAGAGAGAGAGAGAGAGAGAGAGAGAGAGAGAGAGAGAATGCTTCAAGGGACACTCTGAAAAAGGGAGAAGGCTGCTGTATTTGCTGTTTGCTGGACTGCTGGATATTCTGACTACTGAGATTGATGTTGCCCCCAAAGAACCCGATGACCCTAACCAGCCAGAAGTAGCTAAAGATAACTTTTACTCCTTTCCCTACTAACTTTTCTCTCCTACGTAGTGGTGGTGGTGGTGGTGGTGGGGCAGCGGGGGAGGGGGGATTGGTGGAAGGGAGTTAGAGGTATAAGAAATCTAAAATAAAAGTTAAAAAAAAAAAGCACCTACAATAAGTAGGATTGGTGAAGAAGATGATAGTCCAGATGAAGAGTTTCAGGAAGAGGAGAGGCTGATAATGAGGAATAAGCCAATAAAAATGGCAACCAGAGGAGTCTTGATGGTGTACTAAAAAATGATTGAGGAGGGGTGTGTGTGTGTGTGTGTGTGTGTGTGTGTGTGTGTGTGTTTTGGCACTGCTCTTTCTCAGGCCTCCATGAAGAAATTAGTCCAGATGCCTCAAAGGTAGAGAGGTCATCAAGACATGTCAGTTGAAATGGTTTCTTTCTTCTTCTAAGTGTGTTCCTCCCTGGGAACTGACTGGCTCCTCAGGGCCCATCAGCTGTATCTCTTAGATCTAGGGTGGCAGTATTAATGCCAGTCCAGGTGCTCTACTGGACAAATTCATGGGTGAGATCTCCCTTTGACCATATGAGGTCAAAGCAAGCTATTCCCCAGAATCAGAACCACCAGTGTCTGCATGTCCAGAAGGCAGAGGGAGGGCTGACGTGGGGTTCTGAAGGTGTTAATTTGTTTGAAAGGTCCTGCAAACATGCCTGGGGATCATAGTCAATTCTGAGTCCGTTTTCACCATATTCAGGCAGTATACTGACTTTGACTAGGAGTCTACTCAGATATTGGAGGGATCTGAGATATAAAGGGGCAGGGGGTGGATCATAAATTATAGTCCCAAAAAGAAAAAACAAAAAACAAAATGCAGGAAAGGCAAGTGAGAAGGAACAGAGAGAGCAAGAATAACTGTTTTATTGAAACAAGCTGATGGTCCCCATCAGGGCGGAGAGGCCCCAGATTTGGAGTTCACTGGGTGGTGTCTGTGTTGGGTGTTTCATTTCCTTGATCATCCTGTCCAGTGTTTGTCTCTGGGTGGCTCTTCCTTCCTCCCACTGTTTGTTGCCCGGCCCTTGGAGAAAGAAGCAGCTCTCTTAAGTGGCCCTCTAACTCCCAAAGCACCCTTGAGCAAAGTGGTGTCTAAGCACCTGGCTGGCAGTCTGGTCATGTAAAAGGCTGGGGAGTTTTAGAAGACTAATTCCTTGCCTTTACCTTCTTGTGTGATGATCTCTTAAACAAAAGGCTCATTTTCTTTTTACTGAACAACATTTTATCTTTTTATGTAAAGCCCGAGCATCTTTGTAGAGCCATTTATATTAATGAGAATAAATTCAACTAATTTCCTAATGTATTGTCAGGTGGATTGGTTTTCTCAAAACATATTTTCAGAAAGACTGGGCGTAGGTGAGGCAGAATGCTTGCCTTGTGTGCATAAGGCACTGCGTTTGAGTCCCAGCCCCATAAACAAGCAGGATGAGTGTTTTATCTTTTGTAGTTGATATAGTATTGACTGGCTGCTCCAGACTCTCAAATAGTCACAAGAAGCCTTTTTTAAAGCAAAAGACTATGAACTGATTTTCTATGGTAACTGTACTCTTTTTGGGGGCGGGATTAATTGACTTAGTATGCACATATCAAGTCTTTTTGGAAATTTTATTTATGATCAAGTCAATATAAAACTTAGGGGTAAAAGTTAAAAATAGTGACTGAAATACAGATACTGGTCCCCTTTTTATCAGAGTATTTGTTCCTTCCATCTTACAACATGCTATATGAGGCACAACTATTTTTTACACTCTCTTCAAAGTACTTCTGTTCTAAATAATGAAAACTGGATCTTTCAGAAGATGTAGACAAAGGTTATGTCTAAACCAACACATTAAAAAAAATCCTAAGTCCATACTATTGGAAAATATCTGAAAACAAAAACAATGACATTTAAAAAAAAAAAAAACATTCTCCTAAAAGGGGGCATGTTAAAGCAGTAATTGCCTGTGCTACTGCAAAGGAGAAATGCAGCTGCTGCAAGCCTGTAGCTCCGTGGTGGTGGTACTTACTACAGCACAGTACTCAACATCCATGTGGTGCTGGACACAGAGAGGGGACACTCAAGCATCCAAATGTCCACTCCCCACACACTTCATGTCTGCTTTCTCTGTACTTATCAGCAACAGCAAAATTATTTCAAAATGTAGATTAAACTTTCTAAACAAGGCAATAAATTTGTTGGTCACACTTTAAACTGTCACAAATAATGAATGCTAAAACTTAGTCTTCAAAATAAATGAACCAAGTCAATTTGTGGTGCCGTGACCTTGCTTTAATAACACGCAGTTCGCTTTAATAACACGCAGTTTTTAAATCATTCATTTGCTAATCAAAACACTGTTATAATCTTTCATAGAGTGCCCTCCGTTCTAGTTTACTTCCTTAATTTAATGAGGCAGCATTCATTTTCTATGAAATGTTATTTAAGGTGATATTAAGATCAACAGAAATTCATTAAATATTTACAGGGAACATGTCAAACAGGAGACTCATTATTCATGCATCAACAGACTACTTTATAGACTAAATTATTTACATATTCTTAGGCAAAAGGCACACCACGTTAAGCTAACTCTCTCATCACGTTCGTATCCATCTCAGTTAGCTGTATGTGGTGGTAGTGGGTGGAGGTAGGGGCAGCAGAAGTCAACATCTGGATTCTTTCTCTATCCCTCCCCATCTTGTTTTTAAGACAGTCTTTTACTGCATCTGGAGATCGCTGTTTTGACTACAATGGTTGGCCATAGCGTGCCAGGATCCTCCCCTCTCTCCCCTCTGAGGTGTACACTGTCATAAATGACTTGCACGTAGGTGTTGCAGATTTGTATGCTGGTCCTCAGGCATCGCTAACACTTCACCCTCTGTGTCATTTCCCCATTCCCATATGGGACACTTTAGACAATCACAAAACACTAGATTTTCAGTACACCAAAAAGGGAGCATAAACCCAGAAGGCTGACCACGGAAAGATGCTGCCAGGAAGGAACATGGTGAGGAATCTTCTAAGTCATCAGGATAGACACGCGCAGTGTTTTCCGGGTATAGGATGAGATCAAACTTTGTAAATGTTGTTTTTAGATGAAGCTCTGTTTAATCACAATGCTTTTTATGTTTCCCAAACTATATAACAGAACAAGTGTTTAATTTCTAACTAAACATATACTGACAATCCCATCACAACAGTTAGATGAATCACTACAAATGCAAGATGAAAGAAGAGACTGTACATGTAATATAGCATCACATTTTGGATATTAGGATCCCAGAGACACAGAATTCTGCCATTTATAGAGATCAAAAGCCTTATTCCATTTGCTGGTTAGGTGTTTTTGTTTTGTTTCAACTTGACTCAAACTGGATTCATTTTGGAAGACAGAATGTCAATTGAGGAACCGTTGGCATCAGTCTGAACTGTAAGAAAAATCTGTGAAGCATTTTCTTGTTTAATGATTGATATGAGCCAGCCCAGTCCACTGTGGACAGTGCTAAGCCTGGGTAGGTGGTCCCTGGTTTGTAAGAGAGGAAGCTAAATCAGCCACGGGGAGCAAGCTAATAAATACTCCTCCAAGTTCCCTGACTCAGTTCCTGCCCTGACTGTGCACAGCAACGGACTGTGCTTGGGATGTATAAGCCAAACACGCCCCTTTGCTCCTCAGATTCCCTTTGGTTGTGGTGTTTATCACACCCACAGAGAAGTAAACCAAAACATTCTTGGTCACAGAGCAACACTATGATGTTATAGACTTGTACCAGTTCACAACACACATTTTTTTTTTCAAAGTAGGCAATGACATCAAGGGCCTTGTGCATGCAAAGCAAAAATCTGCCTCCAAGGTAAATCCCTAGACCATAGAATGCACTTGCAGTTGAATTCCAAGAGTAAACTAAATATAGTAGCTTCTTATATACTTAATTGATTTTATATTAATACAAGGAAAAACTTGAAATTTTTTCCAAATAAGTGACACTATTTTTACCAATGTTGGATTATTTCTTCTCCGCTATAATCATCATAAACTCTCGAAGTCTGGTCTTATGAGTGTATGCATCAGTATGTATTGATTTTTCATTATTAGACAATCTCGAATGCCAATGAATGGGGGTGGAAGCATAAAAGTCTACAGTGCAGCTTCAGCTACTTAGAATGTTCTTGTGATATTCCCTTCACTGAAAGGTGTTTCGATTTCAAAGGTTTCTATTAACTGTTGAAATGAAAGGTTCTGACTTATGAAACCTTCCTGGGTATTAAAAAAAAAACACACATGAAAACACAAACAGTGAGAAAGAAAATATTCAAAAGGTGCAACAGCAAAGGCTCATGCTGTGGATGTGGTGAGAACTGTACAGGTCAGGGAGTAGGAGACTGACAGCAGCTGGACTTTTGAGATTCGGAGGCTGAAAGTGGGCTAAAATTTTATGGCATTTCAATACAATACAAAATTATTATTTTGTAACATCCTGCCAATCTGGGGCCATTTAGAACATTTTAGATGACAACACAGAACTGTAATAACTATCTTGTTTGAAATTCAACATGTCTAGCTTTCATTCTTGAACAATGATGTGGGAAGTATTCTTTTTCAATATTAAGTGAAATCCTTTATTATGCGTGTGTGAACTTCTTGGGCAATATTTTCAAATGCATACATGAGAAACAGGAACTCAGGGCATAAAAGAAGCAGACAGACAGACGTTGGAATACTCCCCACTGACGTTAAATGCAGGGCATAAAAGAAGCAGGCATTGGAATTATCCTCACTGACATTAGAGCTTGGCTCCTGATGTTGTGAACCCCTTCTCACGTAGACACAATCAACCACTGGTCCTGTAAGGACACTGCTCCTTCACACAGCAGTGACGTTCTCCAATCACCATCCAAACACTGGCATGCCTTTTCAGTGTTTAATTGTCATCAAAATCATCTACTGTTAAAAAGGAGGGAGCAGCTAAATTGAAAAGGGCTTCTTAAAAGACAGCATGCATTCAAATGATCTATAAACATGTCAAAGTGTCCTCATTTCAACAGTCACCAGAGAAAGCAAATTAAAACTGAGATGACATTTCCTATGCACTAGTGTATGTAAGAAAAAAAAAAGTATCAGGTGCTGACTTGGGAACCCCTGACACGCACATTGCTTGTGGAACTATAAATCAGTGCAAACATCTCCCATTCTCTTGCCAATATCTGAATTAGGGAATTCACACATTTATATATATTCTATAACCTTAGGGTGCCCTTAGGTTATATAATCAAGGTGCATCATTGGGTGTTAAAAAAAATATGGAGCTGTGTTTCAAATTTTTGTGCAGATTGGCCTTTCCTTTTTTTTACCACAGGTGCCAGAAGTTTTTGCCTCCTGTCATGGCTCTGCCCTTCCAAGCCTGGAGGAAGCCTCCCCAGCTTCATCCTCCCTCAGCAATGCCCTACCTGTCCTTGGGAGCTGCACTCATGGTAGGAGATAGCAAGGACTCCCATCATCATCCCTTTCGGTGGTAATCAGCCTTGCATGCCTGAGGGAAGCAGAGTTCCTTTCCCATTGTTTGGCTCCGCCTGTTAGGATGCCCTGACTTGCTCAAGCAGCTGAGGCAGCTCCAGATCCTGCAGTGTTTCACAGTTCCAGCAAAAGCACCGACCCCTGCTTTGGATTAGTGGGGCATCCAGGCCCAAAGCCTTCTTGGCACTTTAACCAAAAAGGGCAGACTGTTTGCCTTTCTCTCTCCTTCATTTAGCATCTCTGCTGAGTCCCTGGGATGAAAACTTGCCTCCCCCAGAGAGAAGGATTTTATTTCATGTGATTGATGGGTCCAGGGAAGTAGCCAGTGTTTTCTGTTTATTCCCAGGGCAGCCAGCCAATCACACCCAATGCGTACTTGAGTCTGTCAGACTTTCTAGTCTCTCTCTTGCTTCCAAAATTCCTAGCCTGATTTATATAAGATTGTTAGAAAATGTAATATAGGAAAAAAATAATAGTGAGGGATTATTGTTATTGATTGGCATGAATTTCAAAAGCAAAACAGAGCCACTCTGAATGGCAGCCTTATTAGGCAAATATCTGATCGTACTAAGCAGAATTAATACATCACTGGAAAGGTAATAAACTGGTCCTGATTCCACTGAAGTGTCATCACCCTCTAGTGGAAATAAATGTCATCACAGCCATTTAATGGCATAGACCTTTCTTAAATTTTGGCTTGAATTAATCGTTGAAACTTGATAATTATAGAAAGTGCTATTTTGAGCCAGTAATACACAGTAGAGTGTTTCCATTTATTATATTAAATAGACCTAAGTGTTTTAATACAGTTGGCCATCTTGTTCAGATAAAGAATGTAAAGTAAAACAAGAAGGAAAGGAAAGGACACACATCAGGGAATTCTCTCCAGTGTGTGCTCTGCCTCTCAAAGGAAGTATGTATCTATTGGAGCTTAAGTTTCATTAATGGAAACTCATGTTATCTCTGCTTATACTAAATGCAATGTGTGAAAACAGCCAAAGACTAATGTTTAAAATGTGTTCGAATCTTTTTAACCCACACTGGGCACCAAATCACCAGATTTAAAGATGCTCCCATGTTTCCTCCTCTTCTAAACCCAAAGGGACAAGCCAGTCTTCCTTCCCCCACTCTACTCATGTATCGGCTTGACTGAACCTCTCTTTTCAGTTTTTAAATTTGAATTGTGAAACTCAGTTTCAAGTTAGACTGTATCGTTTTGTCTGTTAAAATGTAAGTTGTTTATAAATTAAAATTAGGTCATTGTCACTTCTCATTTCTCATATTAGTGTTCAAAAGTTCTTAAAACTTCACCACTATGGTGGTCAGACTCATTTAATAACCAGCTTACAATACACTCAAATTTTATGTTTATTAAATGCAAAAAAGCTTCATGAAGTTTATGTTTTATGAAAAGTCCTCATCGATAGGCATCAAGAGCATGAAAAAAACATGTTCACTTCACACAGAGATAGTCTGAGAGGAAAAATTATATCTGAATATAAATCTATCTGGTGAAAATACTAAACTATATTTGAAGTCTGACTCTTTCACTTCGTGGGGAAATAGGTGCACAGCAGATGAATAACCAGATAAGACACACTCCTCTACATGAAGGCACAGGAATGAGTACAGATAAGACTATTAGAGGAAACAAGGCAGCACGGACATCAGAAGAGCAAGAACTGCTATGGAAATTCACATGCAGTGGGTTCAGATAGAATCTAAGACAGTCATAATTGGTTTGTGCGTGGTGTTGTATTCATGTGCCTGTGTCGTCTGTATGTACGTGTGCATGCATGAGTGTGTGCCTGCTTGTGGAGGCCAGACATTGGTGGTGCCTTCTTCTACGGCTCTCCACCTTAATTTTTTTGAGACAGGGTCTCACGTCTCACAGTGATCTTGAGAAGTGGTTCTCAACCTTCCTAATGCTGCAACCCTTTCATACAGTTCCTCATGTCATGGTGATCCCCCAATCCAAAAAAAATATATATATATATTTTTTTTGGTGCTACATCGTAACTATAATTTTGTTACTGTTATCAATCACAATGTAAATATCTGATATGCAGGATATCTGGTATGTGATATTAGAATTATGAACCACAAGACTATATTTACAACTCTTTGACTAATTTCTACCTCTTAACCAGCCACTTGCTACATGATCTTGGGTATACTACCTATCTTCATCTTGTTCCATAAAACAAACTAAAATAAGTAATTAGTAAAGGCACCTAGCATTCTGAAACCTTCCTTGCAATGTTACAGTTAACTAACAAGAGTAGAGCGCACATACCAGTTCCGTTTGTGTAGCATAACTATAGCTATCTTTATTTCAGGCCTAACAGTCACATCCTCTCAGCTTGTTGCTGATATAGAGAAAGCTTTTTGTGCAAGGTCAGATTGACGAAAAACTATGTTTCCGTTCAGCATATTCTATGGTTCTGCTACTCCTAGAAATTCCCCAACCATAAGCATAGCTAGCCCTAACTATAAGGCTCACTTGGGACCAATAAAATTGAAGATCAGCTAAAACTGCTTTGTCTATTTAGCAAAAATAACTTGAGTCAGAGGTGACTACCCTGTTCCACTGTTCCCTCTGCCCATGCCCCCCAAATGAGCTAATTAGGGTTTTTGCCTTTATAAGCTAACTCTGAGAAACAGGCAATGTCACAGTTTGGCTCCAAAGTCCACTCTGTGTCCCTGAGCATGATAAAAAAAAAAAATCATCTAGTCTATCTAGCAAAGGGCAGAAGCTTCTATGGTATATATTATCATGATTGTATGTATGGTCATGAATGAGCAAGCCAACTGAGTCTGAAGTCAATTGTAGACTAAATTATCTAGAAATGATCTCAGGTTGGTAAGTGTAAAAATGGAATCAGTAATCAAAGGGGAGCTATGGGTGGAGGGGAGCTAAATAACACGTCATCATGAAGCCTGAATTTAAGTCCAGTTATTTCTAAGAGTAGAGGGGGGATAGTTGGTGCACCCAGTTTCACTTGAGGAACTTTCCATATTGGTTGAATTACCCATGACTCAAAGAACTGAACTGACAATTCCGAGGTTTACAATTTAAAACAAATCTCAGCTTCTTTGTGTTGTGTTGCTGCCAAAAGCAGCCTAAGTTAGCAGAAGTCTTTTCCTACAAAACCTTACCAACCATGTTCAAACACATCTTATCTTCAGCTTTTTTCAAATATCTTCAATATTCAGTCTCAACTCCAACCTCACAGTAAAGGGATTATGTGAAGTCTACCTAGTCTACAACTTGACACATGGGGCCACCATTTTGAAACTACATCCGAAAATACTCCATAGTATCACACATTAACATGCTTATGGTCACATTGTAGGGGAAGACACTACAGCAGAGCTAAATATTAATGACTATTACTATTTATTTATTTTTAAGGACGAATCTTCCACTGTGATCCAGGCTGATCTGGAAGTAGGAGCAATCCTCTTGCCTCAGACTCTCAAGCGATGAGACTACAGGTGTGACCCACCACCCACGGCAACGACAAGCAAAACTATAGTCACAGAGAAGTGTTCCCCACTTAACACGCACCAACTCTGAATGCTAACTCAATCTCACCGGGCGTGGGCATGTGAAAACACTGCCCTGTAAACTAATAGGCTCTTCAAGGGGGGGGGGGGGGGGGAGGCGGTGTAGTCTCCTCGCAGCGAAGGGCTGTTTATCTGTTTCAACCTAAAAACCATCAACCTTACTGCCAGGGGCGACGGGATGAAATGAATCGTAATGAAGGTTCTAGCAATTCATCTCACTGGCAATGGAGAACAGCGATAACTGGAAACAAATGCAATTTGGGAGCTTGGACTTTAGAAAAAGACACTCATTGCTTCCCGGAGAGCAACAGAGGGCGCAAGACCTTCTTCCTTTCCAAAGCACAAGAAGGGAGCCGCTTCAAACGCTTGAGCCGAGACCCGCCCCTCCCTCAGGCTCTGGCCACTCTGAGAGCTCCGAGCGGAGTGATTGACAAGGCAACCGTCCGGTGCGTTGCATAAATGCTTCACTCCGGAAACCGTGACCGTGTGCTTCCGGCCAACACGCTCCCAGCGTTCCTTGCGTCCCGGCCCTGCTGTGTCTTCTCGGGGCCACGGCAGGTCTTGCGCGCCGGTTTTTGAGCGCGCCTTCCGGGCGCGGCGCTCCGGGCTGCCCAGGGGTGGGCGCGGGCCGCGGCTGCGCGCCATGGCGCAGCTGGAGGGCTACTACTTCTCGGCCGCCTTGAGCTGCACCTTCCTAGTGTCCTGCCTGCTCTTCTCCGCCTTCAGCCGGGCACTGCGGGAGCCTTACATGGACGAGATCTTCCACCTGCCGCAGGCGCAGCGCTACTGCGAGGGCCGCTTCTCCCTGTCGCAGGTTGGTCCCCTGTTGTCCCGGCCCCGTTACCTCTTCCGGGTCTGCCCTCCCAGACTCAAAACGTCATAGGATCTGGGTAATGACTTTACCTAGCCCGGAGATGTATGGCGTATTTGGTAGGTGACTGCATAGAGAACAGGTAATGCCGACATCAAATTATAGCTCCTCTTGGCAATGGACCAATTTGTCTTCCTAAGTCCTAGGACTAGAGACTCGCAGGTGGCCCTTGAAAATGCAGGGGGAAAAAAAAAACCACCCAAATCTTACCCATGAGGTTTTCTACTCAGTATTTTGGATGCGGAGTGGAGGCTCCGCATAGTGATAGTTTTAGTCTAACCTCATCCTCGGATGTTTTTAAAAGCTTAGTGTTGTCTGGATATATTGGCAACTATTTAAATTGCATCATTAAGATTGTGTGTGTGTGTGTGTGTGTGTCTGTGTATGTACATGTGTGTTTGACTACATAAATATACACAATAAAAAGATAAACGTAGCATCCCCTCTCTCACAAACACAGGATGGATTACTGCTCCGAAATACGAAGTCTGTTGAAGATAACCTGACTTCTTGGTTGCTGTTACTGATAGCCTTTGGCATTTGAAGAATCACTTACAATTATAATCTCTAATACTGGATGTGTTGCAATATGTAAATCAAGGCGAAGCACAAGCCCCAAACTGACGTTCGTGATTGGAAACCCTGTAATGGACCCAATCTCTCCCAATTCCTCGTCTTAAGAGCCACCAAATTCCAATTATTATTGCTTATGTGGTTTGTAAAATCGGGGCCTGTGCAATTTAGTCACAAAATAGATTGTGTTCTAAAGAGCAAGTCCTGGAAAGTAGAAACAAATTATAACTTACTTGTCTGTTGCTTGCTGATGATACCTTAATAATTGCAAACAGGTTTGAGACAGGGAGCAAAACTGTTTCTTAAAATGGGGCTTAGGCCAGCGGCTCAGTGGTTGAAAGCTCTTGCTGTCCTGGCAGACCACCAGACGTCCCTGCCCCCGCATTCAGCTGCTCTTAACCACTTGTTACTTCTGCCTTTTCCCCGACACCTGCATTCTTATGTTGCACGTACATACACTCAGATGTGTGAGCACACACACCCTTAAAATAAAACCTAGACATATCTAGTCTGCCAGAATTTATTTAATTATGTCACTGAATGTGCTCTCCAAGTTCTCCATTATTGGAACACATGAAACTTGATTTGTTGACATATTTGTACCAGTGGAGTCATGATCGCGTCTGCTTCATTGATGGCCTTTTCTCTTAAAGTGGGATCCTATGATTACCACATTGCCTGGCCTGTACCTGGTGTCAGTTGGAGTGGTCAAGCCTGCCACCTGGATCCTCGGATGGTCTGAACATGTTGTCTGCTCCATTGGAATGCTCAGATTTGTCAACCTTCTCTTCAGTGTTGGCAACTTCTACTTGCTGTATTTGCTTTTCAGGAAGGTACAGCCCAGAAACAAGGTATGTGCGGAATAAAGTTTCTGCAAGTTTCCATGCGCTCAAGCCCACAGTCATGAATTGGCTTCATAAGATGTGGAAGAAAATGTCCAGCAGTTAGCATTTGTGTGTGTTTTCTGAAGCTGAATGGAAGTTCCCTATGTAGAAGATACTTGCATTTGAATACTGGAATGACTTTATTTGAAGCTCTAAAGTAGGTGTTTGTTAGTATATGAAACCAGTTAAATAATTCCATGGTTTCTTAAGGAATTTAGGTCCTCTGTAGTGGAAATGAATTTTAGCTGAGGGATTTTGGTGTGATTTCATAATGCAAGTCTTGAAGAGAGATTGCCCGGGTTTAAATTCAGTCCTGGACACTCCTTAAATTAACTTGAGCAGATTACCCTTTTGTGATTTTATGTCTTTATCTACTTGAAATAATTTAAATTAAATATCAAATAGTAATAATACATTTTGTCTCGTTGAATTTATATTAAGAGTAAAGGGACTTAGTAAATGGAAGGTGCTTAGGCTGGTGCCTAATTAAGGTTCTCAGTAATGTTAATTATAGCAGTAATATTTAATAAGGTCTTCTCAGCAGTATGGATTGTGACAAGGAGGGAGGCATAGGGTTACGTGACAGGAGCAGAGAGCTGCTGTTGCAGCCTGAGGGAGTGAAGGGGAAGGGTGGCTTTGGAAGGCTGTGGTGAGCCATAGTGAGCAGATAAACTGACAGAGAAGGGGGTGATCTTGGTAGAAATAGCGTCAGCAAAGGGAACTGCTGTGTAAAATTACAGATATGAGTTACAGTGATGGAAGCAGGAGTGAAGCCACGAGCGCCCTTACCTGTGACAGAGTTCTTTGATTTTTTTTTACAGTATTTTAAAAATAATTTTAATTACATGATTGTAAATTACACGATTGGCACTGTTTAGTAATTTATGGAAAACCAGTCATTCACAATACACGAGGTCTTTAAGAGCAGCATGCTGTAGCATATATGCCAAGTTTACCGGCTCTTGTGGAGCGTTGGCTGTATTTACTGAGATGGGTTCTCACTATGAAGCCCTGGCTGGCCTCATAGTCTCTGTGCAGGTTTAGATGGTCCAGAACTCATAGAGATCCACCTGCCTCTGCTTTCCAAGTGCTGAGATTAAAGGTGCGTACCACCACACCTGGCCTGAGGAGGACTTTAAACAAAGGCTTGACATGGTCTGATAGAGTTACATAATGGATATAATTCAAAGGCCTTCAAAACACTTACTGACACCATCAGAAAAGCTAAAAGAAAAGACACTTTAGTAGCCCTCATTTTTTAAAGGAAAAGTCCTTGTAATTTTGTCATACAAAACGTAAGATATTGGGCAGGGTAATTAATACTGTTCACACATTTCAGTTGTCTCTAGTGTAGAGATTCAGAGGCTATCCTTAAAGGGTTGGGTGATGATGGCTAAGACATAATCAAGGTAACACAGCTGTCCACATCTGTACTGTGCTCTAGTCATCTCAGCGTTCCCATGTCTCTTAGTTCAGTTGACCCCTAATGATTTGTTCTATGATTCAAAGACGTTAAGCTATTAGGAGTTGCACCTCATTATTTCAGTGGCTTCCAAGATGCTTAATGTGACTAACAGTTACCAGAAGTATGTTATACATGGCGTTGCAAAGCCAGAAGTGCAGTTCATTTAAATTAAACTTCAGTGAGTTTCTAAATAAATGTCCCTATTAATTCAGCAAAAATAGCATATTTATTTTATCCTAAATTTTTTTTTTTTTCTTTTTCCTTTAAGGCTTCTTCAAGTATCCAGAGGATCTTGTCAACATTAACCCTAGCAGTATTTCCGACCCTCTATTTTTTTAACTTCCTTTATTATACCGAAGCTGGGTCTGTGTTCTTCACTCTTTTTGCTTATCTGATGTGTCTTTATGGCAATCATAGGACTTCGGCCTTGCTTGGATTCTGTGGCTTCATGTTTCGCCAGACCAATATCATCTGGGTCGCCTTCTGTGCGGGACACATCATTGCACAGAGGCTAAGTGAGGCTTGGAAGACCGAGCTACAGAAGAAGAAGGAAGAGAGGCTCCCCCCAGCTAAAGGGGCGCTTTCAGAGCTCAGACGAGTTCTTCGGTTTCTTCTGGTGTACTCCATGTCATTTAAGAACCTGAGTGTGCTTTTCCTTCTCACCTGGCCCTACGCGCTCCTGCTCTTGGCGTTTTTGGTTTTCGTGGCAGTTAATGGTGGGATTGTTATTGGTGATCGGAGTAATCACGAAGCCTGTCTTCATGTCCCTCAGCTATTCTACTTTTTCTCGTTTACTGCTTTCTTTTCCTTCCCCCACCTACTTTCTCCTTCCAAAGTCAAGACTTTTCTTAGCTTAGTTTGGAAACGTAGAGTTCAGTTTTTTATGATTACCTTAGTCTCGGTATTTTTTGTTTGGAAATTCACTTATGTCCATAAGTATTTACTGGCAGACAATAGGCACTACACATTTTATGTGTGGAAGAGAGTATTTCAGAGACACGAAATTGTGAAATATTTATTAGTTCCAGCCTACGTGTTTGCTGGTTGGGCTATAGCTGATTCTTTGAAATCAAAATCAATTTTCTGGAATTTAATGTTTTTTGTATGCTTGGTTACTTCTACAGTTCCTCAGAAACTACTAGAATTTCGTTACTTTATTTTACCGTACATTATTTATAGGCTTAACATACCTCTGCCACCCATATCCAGACTTGTTTGTGAATTGAGTTGCTATACAGTTGTTAATTTTCTAACTTTCTATATCTTTCTGAACAAGACTTTTCAGTGGTCCAATAATCAGGACATTCAGAGGTTTATGTGGTAATGGCAGGAATATTTTGAACTTTAAAAGACTATTTCTACCAACAAATAACTGGGTAAGTACAAGTGGGATTCTTTTTAGATAAATTCAGGGAAATTAAATGAAAATAATTAAGTGGGAGACCAGCCTAAAGCCTGAATACTATGAATAAAGTTGCTTACATTCTTCTGCTTCCAGCTTCTCACGTTTGAGGAGCGCACGCACATGTTTGTGTGTGTGTGTGTTTGGGGAGCTTTTGTGTGTGTGTGTGTGTTTGGGGAGCTTTTGTGTGTGTGTGTGTGTGTGTGTGTGTGTGTGTGTGTGTGTGTGTGTGTGTGTGTGTTTAGGAGACCAGGCAAGCTTCGCAGTACTAGGAACAATTTTCCTGTTTTGTAAAGAACAGTAAAGAACCTTTTACACATGATCCTGATGTATTTCTAAGTACAGTTGCCCGATACTGCAGTAAATACAGTTCTGATCTTAAATTAGACTACATTTACAGACATGGCAGATCATGAACTAGAGGCTTTGGCATGTCTATCTAGGAATCAAGTTTTCTAGTTCAGAATACAGAAATGATGAAGCCATTTGAACTAATTCCTATTGGAACTTTATGCAGGCCAAAGAGAAACTGTGTTGACTACGACACCTTTTATAGGTAATCTTTCTGAAGTGCATTGCTCTGTTCGTTACCCAGGGCTCCTGTACAAAACTGACCCCAAACCTTGTGGCTTAAAAGTTTTTTCTCACATACTTACAGGCAGCACCTAAGCTCGAATGTTAGCAGAGCTCATTCCTTCAGAAGATGAGAGTCCATTGTCCCCGCTCAGCTCACCCCGGCAACTGCTTAGAGGGTCTTATTTTTAGATAGGTCCCTCCAGTCTGCTTGTCTTTGTAGGACTGTCTCCGCTGTGATTGAGCTGTTAGCAGATCAGAAAGCGTACTCCACTTATCTTTTCATGGTGGATTTATTATGATAGAGAACTAAAGTCCAAGAAACCGAGATTGCAAATACGTGCAATTGAATAAAGCAGTGGCTGTCTGGTGCTTCTAGTCTAGGGCTTTTGTGTCTCGCAACACTGGGGATGGGGTCCTTCAATCCAGCATTCTGCTGCAAGGAGGGTAGGACTCTGTCCCGTGTGATGGAAGGAGGCTGCTGTCAAAGCCCTGTTTCCTTTTAGTTTAAGTGTTGAGTCACTTCTGGCAGGGCTACAGGCGGAGAGGGAGATTACTGATATTTTATACCACTTTCATAAAGTATTGGAAATAGGACTTGGCATTTCAGAATGGAATGGCACGAATTAAAAGGTGCTATTGATTTTTCACTATGATTTAAAAACGGATGCATGTTGATGCTTTTAAGGTAGATGCTTGGTTAAACATTATTGGGCAGCTGACAAGAAGATGGTCACTTGGTACATTTCTCAGCCTTTGTAACTAAATGAGTATGTGAGAGAAATAGATTCCACACAGCAGGTTGTTTCATCTTCGGTTGTTTAAAATAATAGACTCATCTCTTAAATCATTTCACTTGGAGAAACCCTTGCTTATACAAATGTAAATTCTAACTCTGCTTTCACTTTTTTAAAGATCAAGTTTTTTTTTTTTATTAGAATTAAGAGAATTTATTGGTTAGTAAGTGATTATAAGAGGCTCAGTGGTTAAAATCGCGAACCACCCTTGCAGGAGACCCCAGTGTGGTTCCTAGCCCCTATATAGGGCAGCACACAACCACTTTCAGTTCCACCTCTGGGGATGGTAGGCCTCTGGCTCCTGCAGTTGCAGTCACCCGCTCTTACTTGCACATAGCCCCACCACCCTCACATAACGAAGTTAAAAATCCTAAAAATTGACTTAGAAAATACGTATCACCCATTGAAGGGCTTGTGGAGCCCTGCAGTCTGTCGCTCTCCCAGTAGGTAGGATATTTGAAAGTGTCTCATGAGAAGGCCTAGTTCTATTCTCTGAATATCCGTAGGCAGAGATGATCACTCTCAGATATGTTCTTAAACGTTTGTATGCAGTGTACTGGCTCCATTTATGCTTTCCATAGGTACACCTTTTCTGGCTGCATCTCAGTAAGTGGTGTGAAAATAGTGTCTTGTACTTTATCCCTACTGCACAATCTTATAGGAGAAACTGCTGTTCTCATAGTCATCTGTGCTTATTCTGTTATAAAATACCCACTGCAAACAATGTGTATTTATTTCTAGTGGATAGGTTAGGATATGATTTATTTCTTGTGTGAACTTAACTGGCTTGACATTATGCCCATCTCATAATTGTCTAGAGGGGAGAGAAGGGATTCATAGTTTTAATTTACAATTCCTATAGAGTAAACATACATTTTAGGTCCAGTTCAAAGTGTATTCAGATTGTAAAAAGATCCTGTTTATTAGAAAGCATTATGTTTGAAGCAACTAGAACTTCTTTAGATAGTTGACAAGTGTAATGTACATAATATTTTTCATGGAGGAAATTAAAATAAGATTACAGAAAAAAATATACTTGATTTTAGTGCCAGAATAAAAAGACAAATTGTTGAAGGAGAGCTGTGTGTTCCTAATCGCATATGAGGGTGTTATGACTGAACTCTAGTCAGTGTCTGCTGAGAGTCTTACCTTGTCCCAACAGGGACTCATGCCCTATCATAGATCCATAAAGCTCGGAAACATGCCATATGTTGTGTGCTGGGTAAATGTATTTTGAATGGAATTTTAGCATACAAGGAAACATATCCTAGAAGAGTATTATACAACCAACCTAGTCTTAGGAAGTAAATCGTGTTTTACACTGAGAGCCATCTTGACCCCTGTTTTACCAGTTTTCTGAATGTTATTTTCTGTAGTGATTAGTGCCGCCATGCATATTTTGTTATGCATATACTCTCTGCAAATAGGGTATGATTTCAGTCCTCCAATTTAAAATAAGTCATTCAACAATGATAACAAGTTTTGGTGATTTGTGATACTTTAATCATGAAATTTCAACCAGTTAGAGACATCTTGTGTTTAGTTGTTTTAGGTCTTGGGAGGATTTACTTACTTTTACTTGGGTGTTTTTTACATATTTGAATCCAATGGCAATATGTTGTTGAGAAAATAATATAAAAATACAATATACTGGTGGCATATTTTTAATATATCCATGAGCCCAGCACTTCATAATGTTTGGAAGTTATGAAACTTCCAAAAAAGTAAGTTTTGTGGTAATTTGGTAGTCCAATAATATCCTTATATTATTTTAAAATGAGATATTGATTAATGGTAATTTCTTTGTACTGTTACTTTCTTAGACACCATTAAAGCAAAAGTAGTTAGGGTATATTTTTCAAAAACGTAGTAAATATTATATTAAATTTGCATTCAGAAATTTGATCAGTTCAGTTCACTTGAGCCCTGTGTTTACCATTGTCCTGTTCAAGATCAGCAAGGACAAAATGATGACTTACAGTAGCCGCCTTTATCTTCATCCCAATGTATATGCTGATCACCTGACCCCTCACATGCCTGTGATGTCATGGTGGAGAAGCTGAATGCCATGGTCCCTGGTGGATCTCCGAAGTCCATTCCACTTGTAATTGAACATGATAAAGCTGTGACCTTTTGTTGTGCCTCGCTATCAAAATTCGTTAAGAGAAAATAGAGAACGAGGTCTCCGCTCTGTACTAGTCAAACCTCTCATGACACGTTACTGTGCACGTTACAGGTTTCTGAAAGTGTCAGAAACTTTAAAGGAGTATGAATAAAATGATAAATGCTTAAATGGTTTTATTATAAACAAATTGTTAAACAAATTCTTGGTGTTTAATTGGATAAACATAGCTCCTGTAACAGTAAGTTCTTACAGTTACTTGAAATAATTATACATTCTGCATTGCTTTAAATGTAAATCAGAGATCAACAAATAGATTTCAACTCACAAAAGCCACATTTTGTTTTTAATTAGTATCTTGAGGGAAATAGAATGCCTCCAAATAAGCTTTCATCAGGAAAGCTTCAGTCACTTGAGAGAGTAGATACGGCATCTTTGCAAGGTGTCCCAAAAACTGGCATTTAAGCCTGGGTTTATTGCAGCTAATATTCTTTGTCTTTTTGGTAAGTCAAGTTCAAGAATGTCTTGAACTATTCTGCCTTTGATATACTTTGTTTCTGAATTAAAGTGGAATTTAGCTCTTGTTATCCTGTTTTTGAAACAAATTTGAGTTATACAACTTAGCCAAAGGTGGTATAATATTTCAGTGTACCAGTAATACAGTATTTATCTTACATACATTTGTGGGTTTTTGTCAGTAGAAAAATATGTGTGGGTTTTCCCTGTTGTGATCAACAGGAAAGAACCGTGTATACAAAATTTGAATGAAGTGTTTTACTAGGTGATGACACTGTGGTACATTTTGAAGTCTTGTAATTTAAATTTTTTTCCTAGTCTGGATTAAACTTTATAGTTTTGTATTGTTTTGAACGGCAAAGATTTATAATTCTCCACCTTTGTTTATTATTGCTATTCATTTTTCAGGAAGGGTCTCATAATCCAGGCTAGCCTGGAATTTGCGATGTAGCCAAGAGTGACCTTGAGCTCCTGGTTCTTCGGCCTCTACCTCTGGATATGCCTAGTTTATGCAGTGCTGGGAGTCAAACACAGGACTCCAAGCCTGCCAGGCAAGGATGCTACCAGCTGAGCCATAGCCTCAGCCCTGCTCATACTGTGATTGAAAAGGTTTCCTGAATTACATGAAGTGAAGGAAAATGTAAAGACAAAGCCATTTGTTTCATGATTATGTCTCAGATGATGTAAGCCAACACATACCCTGCCCTGCAATTGTCCCCCTCGCAGGTCCTGGAGTTGTTTCGATAGTAGTAATGGGTTCGGAAACCGCCTGTACCTTCTACTTGTGTCTGGCTGTGTCTCAGTTGTTCTCTTGTGTTAACTCATGGGGGACCTAAGCAGAGAGCGGTGATTTGTCTAATGTTACGAAGTATCTGGTTGAGTTTGGGTATATGAGAAGGCAGCCTGGAAAGAATCCATGCGGTAGCAGCATGCAGTTGACTGAAGGACTGGGAAAAGGACACTTACTTAACCTACCTTCGCTTTTGTAACATTTTAGAAAAAAAAAAATGCCCTGGAAAATATACACTAACTACTTTTCTAGCTCAGACGAGTGAGGCACAAACTAGCTCTTCTAGAGCAGACAATCTTTGTTCTTCCATTGTGTCATCGCTGCCTCAGATTGTTGTGCGAGCACAAAATCTACAACCCAGGCTGACGTTTTCAGCCCTATTAAGATACATATACAAGGAAGCCAAGATTTTTTATATCAAATAGAGATGTAGTTCCTTAAAACCTGCATTTTCAAAAAGACTCCTATTTGGAGATTAATGGGTGTTTTACAATGATCTGTGATTCTGAGAGAATTTGATCTTTATTTTAAATCTGTGAATATGTTTTAAATATGTTTTTTAAGGTTTTACATTTTGTTACATTAAAAACTGCAGATGTTTGACTCTAAAGTTGTGATTCATGTCATTTAAGCCCTTGAATAAACCTATTTATAAGAAAAAAAAAGCTTTTAAAGTAATTTGTTCAATATATTTACTTTATTGGTAAATGAATTCATTTTATAACATATTGTGCCCTCTCCACATGCTCTTAGTTCAGACTGAGGGCTAAGTTCTCCTTCTACCACTCTACCTCAAGCCATTTTCCTACCCAACTTTAAACTGGTCTTGAAACAAAAGGAGTGCATTTGTTTTAAGTATGTATAAGTGCCCATCTCTACCCTGGGTATCCATAATTTACTTATAATTTCATAATGACTGGTCAGTCAGGTTACTGGATGGTCATACCGCTTCTGGCTTGGGTTTCTTTGTTAGTCTAGGTCTATAGAAAGCTTAGCATTTACCAACTCCTCTACCTTGAAAGACTCTAACCTTGGCCTTTGGCCATTGTGAAGAGATAAATACGTCTGTGGTTTTGTTCTTCTTGAGCACGGACTTTCCCCTCAAGCCCTGCTAGGAGGTTCGCAAAGACTTACTACCCAGATTTGGGGGTCTATCCTCTGCGTCTTCTTAGGATGCTATCCGTTTACAGCTGTTTTGGTAGTCTTAAATTCTATCACAACATAAGTCATTTAGCCTTTCTCATTATTTAGGTACCTTTGGGACATGGTATATAAATGTGGGGCCATCCAGTAAAATCTTTTGAAATATAATGTATTGAGTGTCAATTTCTTACGTATGTAAAGTACATTGATTGCTGTTATTCTCCTCCCACTTTTTCTGTATTCATACCTTTTTTGAGACCCATTGAGTTTAATCAAGACGATCTGCAGGATTATGGATGAGTTTGGAGCTCACAGCTGAAGACAAGGACTGCCCCTCCATTGCTGTGGCCAGTGGAGCCATGGGTACCACAGGGACCGGGAAAGGAGGGTAATGGCAGACAGTTGTAGAATTCGGTTCACTTTGGGAATGAACAACTTCTTTTCCTCACTGTTATTTATATAGTATTTAGCTATATAAGATAGCAGTGAAAATAGGTTTGAGTTGCCATTCCTTGAGTTCCTTTCACTATAATTCCTGTATAATGGTCGTGTGTGTGTGTGTGTGTGTGTGTGTGTGTGTGTGTGTGTGTGTGTGTGTGTGTTTCCCCACCAGAGGACATTTCTTACAGGTTATGCCTACAGCTTCCTGCAATCACACAAACACATTTTTGTCAGGGTTTGTGCTTGAGAAACAAATTGTAAACCATCTGGGCCCTGAAATCCAGAATCCATCAGTATCAAGTAATATGTAAGTGAGGGGTAGGACTCTATGAGCCCCTCCCTCAGTCCATGATAAGAGTGCCATAGGCCCATAGCAGGCAGCCCCAGCTGATGTGATGTCATCATTACATCCCAGAAGAAAGCACTTCATAGCCCTTCCTGTGTCTTGTCTCTTAAATTCTGCCTGCTTTCTTGTGATAATCCATGAGCCTTAGGGAAAGCTGTATAAATGCCTGGCTTAGGACTGACTTAACTTTCACTTATTTTCTCTGACTTCAGTAGCTACGTATCTTGCATTCACCAACATCTATTGCAAATAAAAGCTTCTTTGATTAAAGTTAAGAGTAGATAAACAACTACTTAGCTTAGCACAAAGATAAGTTAGCTACACAACAACAGCAGTAGTTTGCCTTTGGGGCCTAATGCTTCTTCTGCCACAAAATTTCTTTTAACAAGTTTAACAACACCAAGCATGAATTCCTTGTTAACTGGGCCTCAAATCAACTCAGTAAGCTGAGTTGGTTACCTTCATAACAATCGTGCCACTGTTGTACCAGTGGTACATTGTAGAAAGAATAATTATCCTCCCCCCCCCACCCCCTCCCCCAGGGAGCAGGTGAGCAGTTCGCTGCACTGAGGTTCCATAGTGGCTGTCAGCCCCACTGTGCCTGCTCTGCTGGATGGCCCCAGGGATACCAGAAACAGCTGTTTTCTGCAGAACTTGGTGGCGGCCTGGGGCAGATAGCAGGGGCTCAGACATTTGGGAGGCACTCAGAGGCTACATCTAATTATTTTTTCTAAATAATGCAGTAAAATATTACGGCAGCAGTTTTTTTTTTTTAACTAGTTCCCCAATGATTGACACAGAGAGGCTGATTTATTATTAAGCTGTAGGCACTTTGCTGGGCATATTTGTGTTATGCCCAGATCGTAGATCCCCAAAGACCACCAGGAGTCTGAAGCCATCTGTAAAAGCAAGGACCCTTTATTCAAACTCAAGCCCAAGGGCTCTAGAACCTCACCAAAGCAAGTTTGGTTGTAACAGGATTGCTTGACATTTAGCAAGGTTTGATTGGTCAAGCCTGACTGTGTAATGCTTAAGCAGTCTATAACATCTGAAGACATTAGGTACTTTCCCACTGTCCCCTGATTGCCTCGGGTCTAGGATAGTTCTTTTTCCTGGAACAGTTTGTGGTTTTTCCAGCAACAGAGGTGAACTTAGGGACAGGCTCAAGACGGTGCCTGCTGACAAAATGGAGTCACATTAGCTAGGGCTCTTTAATTTGAGCTATTCTAACTTAGTACCTTAGAAATCTACATAAAAGCCAATCACTTGCCAATCTGATGACTCCCATGTGGCTTCTGGTTCATCAGTCTGTCCTTATAGCCAAGTGCTCATCACTATCTTGCCTCATGGCAACTCCTCTCTCTCTCTCTCTCTCTCTCTCTCTCTCTCTCTCTCTCTCTCTCTCTCTCTCTCTCTCTCTCTCTCTCTCTCTCTCTCTCTCTCTCTCTGGAACACCCCTTCATCACATGGTTACAGGAGATACTTCAACATTCATCACAATGTCCATGGCAGGGTGGTAACCAGATCTCAAGGCACTGAAATCAGCATCTGAAAACAGCTGGACCTTCCTCCAAAAGGACATCTTACCTGGTAGATTAGTATTTTAGTTCATACACTTTACATCTGAGTGAGACTATTGATACTTTTTCTTCCCCCACAGCCTGAATAGCATACTTCAGCACCATGAAAACTAACTTAGCTCCAGCTTCCGTTTTTTATTACCTGGCAACTACCTGGGCTGTCTTTAATCAATAGGTTCTTACCAACTAGTTCTGGTAGGCAATCAAGAAGAATAAGAATATATTTTAGGGACTCTGAGGTGTCCCTGACCCAACAGTTCATAAGAAAGTGTCTTATGGCTGGCTCTGAGGTTTTGTTTAACAATCTTTGGCTTTCAGAAGCAGTGCTATCCAGACACACAGGCTATCTCCCTTTCAAGTCTCTATTTTTAGCTTACATTAAAAAAATCTTCTTAAGCAACTTTCCATATGGCTTCTCACGCATTCTTAGCGTTAAACCCCTCCCTTCTCATCTTTCCCGTCCACACTCAAATCAGTAGTGGCTTCACCAGTTTACACTCCCGTCAACAGTGAATGAAAGGTCCCTCTTTCCCACATCCTTGGCAGCATTTGTTTTCTTTATGATAGCCATTCGGATGGGAGTGAGATGGAATCTCAAAGAAGCTTGAATTTCCATTTTCCTGATGGCTAATCTGACAGCTTTCAAGTTTTGATTAACCATTTATATTCCTGATTTTGTGACTCCTCTGTTCAATTAATGGCCCATATGATGATAGGGTTGCTTGATTTCTACCATTCTGTAGGCTGTTTCTTCTCTTGGTCAGTGGTTTCTGTTGCTATACAAAGGTTTTCTTGTTATTGTTTGTTTTATGAGATGCCATTTCTTAGTTGTTGGACATATTTCTTGCACTATTAGCATCCTACTCAGAAAGGCTTTTCCTGTGTCTGTATGTTGAAGTGCACTCTTTTTGTCTTTTAAAATTTTGAAATATGCAGTCTTATCTTGAGATCCTTGGTCCATTTTGAATTGAGTTTCGTGCAGGATGAGAGGTAAAGTTCTGATTTCATTTTTCTACATGCTAATAACCATTTTCCCAGGACCATTTGTTGAAGACAAATGTCTTCAGTTATTCTCTTGGTATAGAGGTCTTTCTTCTTCTTCTTCTTTCTTTTTTCTTTTTTCTTTTTGGTTAGGTTTATTCCATGGTTCTATTAAAATAATAGTAAAAGTAATGGTAATAATAATAATAATAATAATAATAATAATAATAAGTATTGCTGTAAAATATTCTTATTATTAATAAAATTGTTCATTATAATTATTTATAATGAACTATTATTATTGTTGTCTGTCTGTGTGTTGTGGATGAGATTGTTTTCCTGTTCTCTTTTCCATTATGTTTGCCATTGTTATAAAGGAAGCTACTGGTTGGTTCCCCCACCCCGTACCAGACAGGGTTTCTCTGTGTAATAGCCTGGCTGTCATGGAACTCTCTCTAGACCAGGCTATCCTCAAACTAACCTGTCTCTGCCTCCCTGGTACTGGGATTAAAGGCATGTGCCACCACACCCAGCCATATTTGTTCTCTTTCTGGTTGTCTTTTGGTGTAGGTGTCTATCCCTGCTTTGTTGATTATGTGTTTGCATCCCTACTTGCTGTTTCCCTGGCTTTGCTGGGCAGTGCCTGAAGTTCATCCTTGGAACCATTCAGTACTGATTCATGTCTGAGGTACACGGGTGGCTCTGTCTTGATGGGGGAAAGTGGTAGCTTCTGGTCTCACTGGCAGACACTCAGAACTCAAGGTTGGATTGCCAGATAACCGGAGGCCAGAGCAGTGAGGGTGCCTAAGTGCTAAACACTGGTCCTCAGAGCTTGGTGTTAGGGTCACCACTGAGATTTCTCAAGTGCAAATCCTATTTGGTTCCTACTTGCTTTTGTTAAACACTCAGGGGTATTGCTTCTTCTTCACACAATTAAACTGTGAGGGAACAGACATGCAATTACCTGCTTGAGAACCCTGTCTCAATTGTACTGACATGGACTGTGTTTAGTTTTAGTGTAGATGAGCAAAATGCTTGTTACTTTTGAGAGATTTAGAGAGCTTCTGAAAACAGCTTAGGTGGGAACAGTACATTTTTGAAATATGGATGTCCAATATTGTCCCTTTATGTATTGTATGTTTTAAGTCCCGTGGGGGGCACATCAAACAATACAAAGGTGGCTTTTCAAAAAAAAAATTGCAATGCACTTTTACTGGGGCCTAACAAAAAGTCCCTAACAAAAAAGAGCTTGTGTGTTTATATGGAACTGGAAGTAGCACTTAGCGAAAGATATTTTGTATATAGTTAGAGAGATGTGTGGAGATGCTGTGAAATGCAGGCCAGCCTTCAAGAAATGTGATGAGGAATTTCACAGTAAGAGTCCTGTAGACTGAGTAGCAGGTAGTCTTAAGTGTAACATATGTGTTAATTGAAGTGTTTCCTCGTGTAAGTCCTCCACAAAACAAATGCTGCTGTCATCACAATTTTGCTGTTGAGAAAAAAAGGAAGGAACAGGGTATTAAAATTTGGAGAATGTAGCCTTAGAAAAATTACCTATCAGCTGGGGTACTATATTGGGGTACTGTTTAGGTACTGACATACCTAAAGAGTCTATTTTATCCTTGAACACATGTGAAGTTAACTTTAGGCAGAAAAGTAACTGTGGAGGGCGCACATCGCATAGGACTGCCTGGGAAGTGCAGTGTGGAGAAAATGTTTATTATTTGACAAATTTCAGTTAAAACAAGGTGGATGAAACTGCTCTGTGCTTCCCCTCCCCCATCTTATTATTCTTAGTGGTGGGACCAATACCTGAGGGAAACATGCTCCAAATTAGGGTTTGTTTGGGGCCGTTCCTTCTTCCTTTTCCCAGAAAGATTTTGAAGAGAAACAAGAACAACATCAGATTTGTTCTAACAGTTTATCTGTCAGTTACAGTCTGAGAGATAATCAAGTCCACATGAACAAACAGCCTCACTTGGAATTTTGACTCTAAGCGATGCCTCTGTTATTTACAGTGCCTTGAGAGTAAAATACATTTCAAGGGATCTGTGCTAGTTAGTTTTCTTGTCAACTTGATACAAACTAGAGTCATCTAGGAAGAGGGGAAACTCAATGAAAAAGAAATGCCTCCATTAAATTGGCCTGTGGTTCTGTTCTGTCTTACTTAACGTTTGTTTTATTGCTGTGAAGAGAGACCATGACCACAGCAACTCTTCTAAAGAAGAACATTTGATTGGGGCTGGCTTGCTCTTGTCAACTTGATACAAACTAGAGTCATCTAGGAAGAGGGGAAACTCAATGAAAAAAAAAAAAAAAAGCCTCCATTAAATTGGCCTGTGGTTCTGTCTTACTTAACGTTTTATTGCTGTGAAGAGAGACCATGACCACCACAGCAACTCTTCTAAAGAAGAACATTTGATTGGGGCTGGCTTGCAGAGGTCTAGGCCACTATCATCATGGCGTGAGGCACAGCACTGTGCAGGCAGCTGTGGTGCTGAAGAAGGAGCTAAGAGGTCTCTATCCAGGCAGGTGACAGAAGTTACTGAAACGCACTTTCCCCATCAAGGTCGCATCTTCTCCAACAAGACCACACATCCTAATAGTACCACTTTCTATGGACCAAGTATTGAAACACATGAGACTTTGGGGGCCATTCCCATTCAAACCACTACAGGTTCATTTTTCTTGATTGGTGATTGATGTGGGAGGGCTCAGCCTTGGTTAAGTGGTGCCGTGGTGGTCCTGGGCTGGGTAAGAAAGCAGCCTGAAGAAGCCACAAGGAGCAAGCCAGTAAGCCGCATTCCTCCATGGCCTCTGCTCCAGCTTTCTGCCTCCAGGTTTCTGCCTTGAGCTCCTATCCTGACTTCCTTCACGCTGGACTGCAACTCTAAGATGAAGTAAACCCTTTCCTCCCCAACTTGCTTCTGACCATGGTGTTTATAACAGCAACATAAAGCAAATTAGGGAAGTATCTGAGATGTTATCAGACCTTGAACCTGGAAAACTTATGGAAGGGGATCTCTGTCAGTAAGCTTAAAATAGCACTACTTAGAAACCTTTGTTTTGGCCATAAGACTGTCCCTCTTTGTAATACAGAAAAAAGCACTCCAATGAAGCATGAACTATAAATAGTTTAATAGCATATGAGAAAACTCTATGATCTCTCTGGCATTACAAACATTCATCTACACAGTCACTGTATGTCCGTACAAAATCACAAGGTATCTGAAGATGAAAAGCATTGCAATTTTAGAAATACTAGTAAGAAAAGAAGAAAGAAAGTATGAAAACTGCAGAGAGACAGGGACAGCCAAAGAGGGTAATACTGTTTGTCCACAGTAATGACTCGGAACTCCCTTGTACAGGATAATATCTCACGTGGGAGGCACTTGGGGAGGAATGAGTCCACCATATTGTAGAAGGAGGCTGCAATATGGCCAACAAACTACATTCTCTCTGCTTCCACAGCATGTATGCAACAAATTCTTGTTCCAGTAACTTCTCAGCGAAAGTCACAGTGACAGGCAACTTTCAATGATGGTTTGGGAATTTGATTTCTAAAGTGCATTGTTCTACCTTTCCCTCCAGATGGCAGTCTTGGGGCATCTTTTCTAGTTGTCAGGCTGAGAAAATTTAAATCATTCTGTTAACCTTTTTGTTGTCACAGATGTTGACGGCCCTTTTTCTTTTTTAGTACAGGCTGAATCAGATAATCATAGTTACATTTCATTCTCTATAATTAAGAACTTATAATGCCTTGTGTCTATATGTGGCTCTATCATAGAATTCTGTTAGTATTATTATTCCCACTGACTGAGAAAAATCAAACACGTTTAGGCATTTGCTTCACACAGCAGTATAACACACTGAATCATGGGATTCCCAATCATCATGAATAAGAGAACAACAATTCAGCCATGTCCTTGACCTTTGCTTTAGAAGGGTAGACTTGACCAGTTAGCAAAATTCACAATTTTTCTCTTTGGGCATTATAAGTGCTTTAAACACTGGCTTTCTTAGCAAAGAGTGGGATACATACATGGTTTTGCACATGTTATACATATATATTTACACATAGTCCTGAAATGCCAGGAAGGCATTAGGCATTTAAATTTTTGGCAGTGATCTTCTAAAAATGTCCTTAATGATATGTGTAAGTTGGGTTCTTTCTCTGTTATTCAAAACTAACAGCATTTTCTGGGAACATGGGGGCCAAGTTGTATTCTTGTGCCAAGTAATACCCTGTGAGTCTACTTTTATTGAAATGATAAATTTAATTTCTTCTTCTTTTTTTTTTTTTTTTTTTTTTTTTTTTTTTTTTTTTGATTCTCCTTACAAATGATTTGGGAATTCTGAAGTCAGACATGAGTGGTAAACGAAAGCTACTTGTTTCTCCTAGAGCCACACACTTCCCCATTCTTCTGTGGTTTCTGCCTTCTTTCTTCACTCTCTTTAGTCTCTCCTGTGCCACCTTTCTTTCTTCTCCCGTCTCAGAGGATTCTCTGGTAAAGGGCTGGTCGAATAAACTTGTGCAGTCCTGAAGCCCACGAAGCTGAAAGCCATAAGTGAGCTTGCAGTCTGTCCACTTGCTTTGCCCAGTTGGTTCCACATTTCAAGAAAGATCTACTGGTTTTAAATCATGTAAAAAAAATAGTCCTAATTATGGAAGAAAGTTATTGGAAGATGGAAGGTACAGTTTTAATAGCCTAACAGTTTCCTGGAGCTCACGTCTAGAACTGGCTTTCGGCATGGTTTCCCTGCTCTCTGCTCCTCTTTGCTCTCTTGGCCAGGTTGAGTCTTGTTGCAGCAGATGTGACCAGCAGGGTTTATCTACTTAGCTATCATTGCAGAGAGGAAGAGGAGGACTGAGGTTTAATCTTAATCTGGAGTCCAGGAAGCTTGCTATCATCTGTAACCATCAATGACTAGTGTCTGCTGTGTGCCAGCCTCTTCTCTATGGGTTCTTATTATTAACTAACCTAATACTCACAGGAACTATGAGAGACAGTCATATAGTATATGTAATTTACAGGAGCTGCTCCAACTGCTCAGTGCCAGAACCAGGTCCAGTGCAAGGATGCTCTCTCTCTGGGAATGAGAGTCAGAGAACATGGAGGGTCTAGTATTTGGGCCCATAGCAAAGATTATCTCCAAATTTTTCCCCATAGCCCTTTTCCAGGAAAAAAAAAATCAATATTGTAAGACAGCACTTTGTAAGCAACCTCTCTGGAAAAATCATGGATTTGAAATACATTTATACGTTTGGCAACTTTTTGGCAGTATTCGGTTCAGGAACAATTTTAAATTTATTTATTAAAGTATTGTGTGAGCATGTGTGTGTCACGTGTGTGAACATGTCCATGAAGATGTCACTTCTCTTGAAGCTGTAATCACAGGTAGTTGTGAGATACCCAAGATGGGTGCTAGGAATCGAGCTCTGGTCCTTTGCAAGAGCAGCAAGTGCTCTCAACTGCTAAGCCATCTCTCCAACCCATCCATTCAGGAGTTGGAAAACAATTAGCTTCCAGATTTTCTGGTTCTCAGGAGAATAAAAGGAGCAAATAAAAATTTGAGTAGGAGAAAAATGATCATGTGAAGTAAAGGCCTTACAACTATCTTATATTTGGAATATAGAGATGAGCCGGTGGTTAAGAGCACTTGCTGCTCTTCCAGAGACCCAAAAGTGGTTGTCAGTGCCCATGTTAGGCTGTCATTTCATCTAACAGGCAATCACAACATCATCCAGGCACTGCAGGCACCCAAAGAGTTGTGTCACAAACATTTTCTGAAGTGTCATTAATAATATTTGTTATTCTGTCATCTCCTTCTGCTGTTAATTCTTGAACTGATGTTTCATTTCTTTATTTGAATTTAACAGGACATCCCCCCACACACACACACACCCGTGCCACCACCCACACCCCTGCCTTTGTCTTTTCTGAAAGGACAAATCTTTTGTGAGCAGTAAAGAGGCAGGAAGAAGGCTATTGCGAGTTAATGACCCGCCTCACTTACCTCTTGGGTTATTTTATCAAGTCCAGTAACACATTTTTTTCTGACCACTGTCGAAAACCAAATATAAAACCTGTCATTGCTCCCAAGATTCCAACCATAAGCAAAGACAATGAGGCAAGTGCTGAGCGCTCTACAGTGAATATTTGTCTACAGACATTTCTTACTTGTAACCTCCAGGAACTTTATTGTTGGATTTTATAGAGAAGTGCTGGTTTGGGAATTTCAGATGGAGCCATATTCAGTAGAGATTTTTGCTAACTAAACCAGCAACACATAAAGTACAATGTTTAATCTTGACTTTCAATTTTGATTGGATTGAGGAATGCCTAAGGGATTAAGAAAGCATACTTCTGGGGCTGTGAGGGAATTTTTAGAGATGATTGCCAGAGGTGAAACGACCTGCCCTGAATGTGTACTGTGCTGGGAATAGACTGGGGCCCTACATAGAACGTAGGAAAATGGTATTGGGAAGAAGACCATTAATGTGGTTATTTGTCCCCGCTCTCACTGCGTCCTGCCCAGCATGATTTGAGTAGCCACTGCCAGGGTTCCCACTACGATTCTCTGCTTTGCCTCAGCCCCAGACAGACTCCTCCGTTGTGGACTCAAACTTCTGGAACCATGAACTAGAACAGATCTTTCTTCCTTGAAATCACTTTTTATTTCCTACAGGCATTTACACAGTAACAGAAAATGACCAAAGTATACAAGATTTTGAAGGACAGGATTTAAGGGATGAATCTGGAGATGCTTCCTGTACGGAAAATGTTCTGATTTCTCACGTGGTTTATGGATCCCTTGTTACCATGCATGTTAATATAATTAGAGTGAAAGGGAGGCTGAAAAGAGAGCATTAAATGGAGAGCATTAAATGGAGAAACGAATTATTAACCGAGTAACACCTGTAGCCTGGAAACTGTCACCCATTCATTCAATATATTTCCTTTTTTGTAATGGATACACAACCATGAACTGAAGGAGGTGGAAAAAATTCCCAGGTCCGGACAGTAATAGTCCAGTGAAGAGGCAGAAGGTAATTGAAGAAACAAGGCTAATATAGAGGGTAGTAAGTGCAATGAGGGGAAAAAAAATTAAAGTCATGTTATCTTTTTTAAAAAGATCTGGTTTTAGAAGGGACCCTGGGAGAGCAGGAAGGGAGTCTCTTAGGAGTGTGGAACCTTGAACAAGGATAATGGAACACACATTAGAGGAAGCTGAAGGAAAGGCTATTCCAGTACACAAGTGCCCCAAATACGGAGGCCGAGATTGGGAGCACAGCATCTGCAATCCTAAATTTTATAAAACAAAACAAAACAAAACACAAACCAGCCCAGGTTAATAGATAACATAACCAAAAACTGTAGCAGGTCACTTACTTAGCTCTAAGGCAAGGTGCCATCTCACTGCAAAAACCATACTGTTCACCTGTTCTCTGAGATCTAAAGCTCAAATTCAGTGTATCAATAGAGAATTACAAAAGGAGAGGCAAGGGGCATCTCAGCCATAGGGAATATTCTGGATGGTTCTGCTTAATTAATTTTCTTTCCCTAAAAAGTATGCAAGAGGTTCTGTTGTTTATTAATGCACTGTGTAGATATTTTCTGTGCCTATGGTATAATTTTATGATTTATGCTCAAGAATAAGAGTACAGAATTTGATGGTATTGATCTATTATCTTTCATGGAATTGATAGGTTGTTTATTGATTCTAAGCATATGCTATATTCTGGTATACAGCTACACGGAAGAACCTAATTCCTATGCAAACCTCATGCAGGCAGGGCGTTGCCTTCAGAGCTTATTGTCTGATTGGTGCCCGTGAGTACACGAGGCCCACTCTTTTCTCCTCTTTTGATGTTGTTGACATCTTTTATTGATTACTCAACTAAAGCAGACCTGGGCACAGCACTACTTTGTGGTGCCCTGAGTTATTTTATCACCATCTCTGCCCTTCAAATCTTAGATTAGTCTTGTGTAGGTCTACTATTGGCAATTATTTTCTTTTGTGATGTTTCTGAATTATTTTCTTATTGATTAGTGGACTCATAGAACAACGATGAAGCAAAAAATAAAGATGAACATCTACTCATGTTCACTAAATATGTAAATCATCTTGTAAAGAAAAACCTATGTTGACTTAAGCCAGAGGCTGTGCTTAGGGTTTAGTCATAGATATTCTCATGTCTAGAGACTATGGTATCAATAAGAATCTGCAAATACTGAATATTAAATTTTGCTAAAAGGTAACTGTTGCCATATATTATTATTTTAAGGCTTTAATAGTCTTCAGAACATTGCACTGTATTTTAATTTCTTATGTGTTTTCACTAAGAAGCAAGGGGATTGGGTAATGTAGTATTTGAGTTTTTCTTATATAATGACTTAGGTTTAGAAACTGGTTTGAGAAAATATTGGTGGCATTGCAGGGCACCACACTTTCAGAACCAAGAGGGCCAGATTTTGAGTAAGGTCAAAGGGCAAGAGCACAGGAGCAGGTAAGTGACAGAAGGAAAGAAGTAATTTCGATGAAAAAAACAAAACAAAACAAAAAGAAAAGTCTGATGTAATGGAATATGCCAGAAGTTGAAATACCACACCAAGGGGACAGGAACTTTGTCTTTATCATGGTATCCCAAGGGCAGCATTCTCCACATGAGCAGAATAGACTTGCTGTTGTCGGCCTCTGTCAGTGGGCAGACGGAAGTTAGACTTACATAACTTCTGTCTTTTCCTCGTGTTTACTATTTAATTTTAAAATCTCGGCCACTTGTCTCATCCTCTCATTTTAAATTTAAAATAAAGAAGAAAGCAAAGTGAAGCAGGCAAGTTTCTTCAGAAATTTAATAAAATTCCAGAAGTCTCTCTGAAGTGCTTCTAAAATATGACTTTTGGGAAATATTAAGGACACCAGATGCTCCAGAATGTTCCAAGACTATGAAATGAGATTATTGTTCCAGGTCAGGGCTGTGGCACCACACCACAACCTACTTTAAAATTAAACTTGCCATGTAGGATTTAATTTCCTTCTCAGAAAGGCAATAGCCTTTTGAACGAATCAGACTTGGCCACTCACGCTTGCTATGAACAAGGCTGTGCGCCTAACACTGTGAAGCGCTCATGTAGCAAATTTGAAAAAAAGCAAAGCAACAAAAACAAAAAACAAACAAACAAAAAACTCCACAACTGTCTTGCTACACGTGAAGAGACATGGTTGGATGTGCAGTGGAGCAGCAAGACTGGCTGCAAAGAGGGCAGAGGGCATAGTGGACAGGGGAGGAGCAGATGTTTTCATAAGTGTCGTTCTCATGAATGACTACGTCCACTCTTGCCTATATGATAAATGAATGAATGAGTTAGGGAATGAATGCATCATAAAAGTACTCAGTATTCAACTTCCCTGTCTCTTAACCCCATGTCTATTCCTACTACGTGGCAACTTCCCCTAAGAAGTTGGGGTAGTGGCTGAAAAGCTCTTAGGGAAACCCAAAGCGGAAGTTCCTGTTTGTTTTGTCAGCTTCCTAGCCCTTGTAAACTGGAGTTTGAACCGACAGTGTATATACATACATTCTTAGGTGATAACTGATGGTGCTGTCTTTTTCTTTAAAGAGTAAAGGCATTATAATTCACGAAGCTACTAGGAGGAGCCTGTGCGGATGACTGGGGCTCCTAGAGCCTTTCAGATGTCAGCAGAAGTAAACGTTGTAATGGGATTATCCAAAAAGACGGTGGAATATGATTCTGAAGTGTTCAGCATTCCTGAGACATCCCCCAGGCATCCAGACTGTAGCTAACAAGCATCACACCACATAGCACTAGATGGGGTGTGAAGTCCCTCGGTTCTTCAAGGGACAGCACGTCTACAGTATACAACGCCAATCTCCTACTGTCAGCAACAGCGGTGAGTGGTCCCTGTCCGTCTCCTTGCCTAAGACATCTCACGAACTAATACCATGCCCTGTGTCAAGTCTTAGAGTTTTCAATGTTTACATTTCTTTTATCTCATGGATTCACGGAAGCTGAGGGATGGAGGAGACCACGGATGTCATGAACCCCATGCCACAAGTGGGCAAATTGAATCCAAAGGACAAAGTAACCACTTTGTCTAATTCAAACAGCAGCTAACCTGAAACCTCAGAATCCAGTGCTGAATTTTATTACAGGGCAACCTCCAAGGAGCTACTGTGCTGTTCTTGGTCAGTTCATATCGTTTTCACATTTTGTGAATTAAGGGTGACTTTAATAAAAAAATTTACTATCCATATTTATGGCATAATAAAACTTACAGAAGATATAATGATTTTTTATTCTGGTTAATACAAACAAAATCTGCCACAAAATAAAAGATATGTTTGTTTGTTTGTCTTTGTGTATTTACTTTTGTGCCTAACTGTGGTAGTATTATCTTTATATTCCTTGCTCAGTGCACTGAAAATTAAGGCTAAACAGAAAAACTAGAGTTATCATCAATGCTATGACTTATAGTCGAGATTTCGACTGAGACTTCATGAGATTTGTGACAAGTTGGAATCTAAACATGTTTTCCTTTGCATATGCTCTTTTCCAGTGACACACACTAATGAAGGCTCTGCCAAAAGTCGGACAAGAAAATGTTTTCAACACTGTGTCATTATGGGCCTTCCCCTGCCACATTTATAGCTAAAATCAATTTTACTGAAAAAAGAGAGACCTACATCTAGGTCAAGTTCCAACACTGTGAGGTAGGGACGTTCTGCCTTACAACTCACCTCTTTGCTGCCTTGCCCCAGAGACATGTGTATAGACAACACTACAGAGTGGCAATGCTGCTTTGCCAAGGGAGCATTCTCAAGAGGTTCTGGTTCTATTCTGCCTCCTTCCCTTGCACATTCATAGGCTCTACAGATAACATTATACTGCTTGGGTACCAGAGAACCAGAGCACCCATTCTGCAGCTATTCAGATGGCAAAGTCTTCCTGGGGCATCCAAGAATGTCTTCTTAATTGATAAAATATGCACTGTTTCCTTGTTTACTGACAATCCTCATCCATGTTGCCAGTAGTGGGACAATTTCCTATTATATTTATTAATTGTGTAAACTATTGTAGGTGTTGGAAACAGGTTTTCTTGCTTCATTTGAATTTATTTCTAATAGCTCTATGTTTTGTGGATTTTTTTAAATGGCAAACTCATGAACTAAGGAAATTTGCTCAAGATAGTCCCCATAGTGAATCAAAAGTTAGGAAATTGGAAGAGGAAAGTAAAATATACAGGAAAAAAATGAAGGAACTCTCCACATTCCTGCATTGGCAGAATTAATACTAAAAAGTGGTGGCATTTTAAAAAAGTAATCTATATATTCAATGTAATCTCCATCAAAATTCTAGTGATATTCTGCAAAGAATTAAAACAACAAAAAATTCACATGGAAACATAGATCACAAATGACCAAAGTAATCCTTAGTTATAAAAACAAAAACAAAACAAAAACAAACAAAAAAACCAAATAAACCTGACCTTAAATAATAGTACAGAGACAAAGACAGCCTAGTATTGGCTCAAAAAGAGACAGGTATACCAAAAAACAGACTAGAAGATTCAGAAATAAATCTATATATCTATGACCAAATAATTTTAAAGAAATTATATTATCATATGTTAATTATATATAATGTTGTATTTCATTATGACATCAAATAAATCATCTGGGAAAAGAGTTTGAGCCAGAACAGCTGAGTTGAACCAGCCAACCCAGAGCTCAGAAAGATCAAGAAAGTGTGGGCTTATTAAGCAGTAAGTCTCAGAGGCTGTAAACAATATAGGCCTAGGATAGATTATACAGAGGCTAGACGCTTCCAGGACTAGGGCTAGGTTAGCAGACAAGTAAGGTTAGCAGTAAGCCTTCCAGACAACAATTAAAGCAAGGGAATAAAAGTTACTTTTATTTATGACACTCAATGTAGTTGGTAAGAAAACTTAATGTGATTGAAGAAGAAGAAGAAAGCCCACAAACATTGCAGAATCAGAGGATATCTGACCGAAAGCCACGGAGAAATTCACCTGGGATCATCTCCAGAGGAAAATTCAGTTCTTCAAGTTGGTCTGGATGCCCAGAGGAATTCTGGAGATCTCAGAGCAGAGGGAGCCTCTTAGACAGTGAATCCCAGTAGGCCACCCCAAAAGACAATTTTAATTATATAGACAGACTTTTTCTGCATTAAAAAAGGGAAACTCCATTTCAGATCCCTTGAGAACAAAGGGAGAAGTTGAGGATATAGAAACCTTGCTTTAAAAAGCCATTGTAGTGCTAATTGCAATTATGACCACTGGAGTAAACATGTCTCTATTGTCAATTGTATTCATTATGTTTTTCCTCTCAAAAAAAAAAAAGAAGTTGAAAAATACTCATAGAAAAAGAAAACTTAGCTATGATAATACAAAAGCTTGAGAGACAAGAGATAGGAACTAAGAGAACAGAAAATGCTTAATTATGCACCTAAGCTACCTAATGAAATTGATGATAAAGGTAGACAGCCCACTGACAATGGATAAGAAGCCTGCACACTGGAATGGAGGCCAGTTCATTGCCGTAGAGATGGGTGTATAAGACTGCCGTAATGTCTAGTTTATGTGTGGATTCATAAAGACCTAATTGTACCCTGAGAAACAGAAATGGGGAATAAGAATCTCTAAAAGATACTCGATTGTAAACTGGGTGTGATGGTGCATGCCTTTAATTCCAGCACTCAAGGACAACTAAGGCTACATAGAGAAGCCCTGTTGAGAGAGAAAGAGAGAGAGAGAGAGAGAGAGAGAGAGAGAGAGAGAGAGAGAGAGAGAGAGAGAGAGAGAGAGAGAAGCTTCCAAATGAAAGTCACAGATGATGCAGAAAGCAGATGCTCTTGCATAGAGACAACTTAACAAACCAGCTGAAGAGGGACAGAGAGTTCATCAGACTGTCAGACTCAAAAAACCGTGATGCTGAAATGGACTGAAATGGACTGTTGCTGACTGATGATCAGGGCTGCCCTTACGGGGACCATCACATCAGTGGTTGAATGGATCTTCATATGGACATGCAAACTGTTAAGATTGGGATTGGTAATTGTTTCTATTGTAAAATTTAAACTGTGTATAATCTTTAGTTTAAACAGAAAGGGGGAAGTTATAGAGGAATGTTAATTTAGAAAATGGCTGTTCTGACAAGAGCTCGCCTCCAAAGATCTAGAGCTGTGTGATCCGGCTGGGATGCAAACACGCTTTTTAAAATCCGGGAGACAGAGGCAAGTGGATCTGAGTTCAAGGCCAGCCTGGTATAGAGAAAGTATGAGGTAAATAAAAGCTTAGATCCAGGCATGGTTGTACATGCCTTTAATCCCAAAGGAAGGTGAAGTTAGTTTGTGGAAGAAAGCAGCCATGTTTGAAAGTGATGTCTAGTTGAGTGGCAGAAAAGGTTACGAATCAGAGAAGATCTGACAGAATCAGAACATGATCAACTCTCAGGAGGAGAGAGAGTAAAGGGAAGCTGTGGGAAAGATTAAGGTCTGTCACAGGTGGAAGCAGTCTTGGCGGGCTTTATCCTTGGCACCCCATGAATACCTTGTGACAGACTGAGTGGAATTCAGGAAGCAGACCTGGGAACCCCAACTGGGCTATTGGTTTTCTAATTGACCCTCAATGGGAGAAGAAGACCACCCTTCCCATGTGACTCAGGCAGGTGGGTAGAAGAGAACAATGGGTTCAGCCCAGGCTTGGGCACGTGTGGAGCAGCGGACAGGCTGGACCAGCATGCGGGCCAGAGAGACACCTAATGACCCGTCCCGTGGAATGGATACCGGAAGGTTCACTCTTTTGTCCCTTTAACCTTTTTTCCTTCTTGTGTAAGCTAGTTGGGTTGTATAATAAAGTTTAATTGTTAAAGAACAGAGCCAACAGGAAGCTACTTAAGAGGCAGTTTTATAGAGAGAGGAGACAGTTTTTAACTAGGAGAGTAATAGAGTAATGGGTTTCAGAGAGAGCACTCAGATGAAGACAGACTGAGCTAGAAAATGAGAAGAAGCCAGAAGATTAGAGTAGCTTGCTGAGTTAGTTTGAAGCCAAACAGAGCAATTCTGAGCTGAGAGAGAAACTAGACTTACTCAGTGAGCTGGGAGAAGCATTTGAGCCTGAACAGGTGAGTTAAACCAACCAGCCCAGAGCTCAGAAAAAACAAAGGGTGAGCTTACTAAGCAGTAATTCTCAGAGCCTAAAAGCATTCTAGGCCTAGGTTAGATTGTATGGGGTTTAGAAATTTTCAGATCTAGGCCTAGTTTAGCAGAAAGAGGCAGTTGGCTTCCTAGATAACAATTGAGTTAGGAGATTAAAAGCTACCTTTACGCCACTGTCTGGGCATGAAGCTGAGGATAATAAATCCTACCATAGAGACACTTGCTTTTATTTTATTTTTTTAAAGGTTGTGTTATTTGCAAGAGCAAAGAAATCTCAACCAGTCAAAGAGTCCTATGGATAATAAAAATGTGGTTCATTTTACATATATACAATGGTATTTTATTTAGCCACAAATAAAAATAAAATTCTGAATCTTCAGTGAAATGGATGGAACTGAAAAATATAAGTAGGATAACTCAGTCTCAGAAAGACAAACACTACATGTCCTCGAATGTGGAAGGTATGTGCCCAGAACTTGGAAATAGATTCCCGAGAGGGGAAAAACTTACTTTTAGCAGGAAACATTTTAGCAAACGCTATGGAGGCGATATTTAGGTAAACATCCCCAAAAGGCCTAACTGGAATGGAGATTTGTAATACTGCTCTCTGACCACTAACTGGCACCAAACATCAAGGTTCTGTCGTCATATGTTCTGAGCTCTGCAATCTCTCTTCTCAGATAGCCCAGAGTTTCAGCTGACCCCTACCTAGGGACATCTGAGGCCCGTGGAAGCTTTCTATTCAGAAGTCTCTTAAATACAGTGTCTCATATTCTAAATATGTCCAGGCATGGTAATTTCTGCCAATATAGGCTATATGAGGCATATATTTATATTTCCTCTTATCCTGGTGAATATTCGGAGAGGACTGTATGTGCGTGAGACAGGAACAGTTCCCTTTCAAATGGGTGAGGAGAGTCCAGGCCACTGTGCTCTTTACATTATGGCTAAGGAGCTGATGTTCATTGAGTCCTCTAGCTGTATTTTCTGTATTAAGTACAAAAGGTAAATTGCATACATTTAACTGAACAAGCTTTATTCATCACATAATAGGTGGAAGATAGTGAAATGGTGATCTGGACAGTAAGACTTGTTACACATATGCTAACAAAGGAATTGGATCCAGAATATTTGTAAAACTTCATAAAAGAGGCTATGCAGTCTAAAAAGAAAAGCAACAGTAAATCTACTGATCACTTAAGGGAAATGCAAATTAAGCACACGGAGACAAGCTACTACAAATAACAGAACTTGGAGCCGCTGTGGCTCATGAATACTTCTAACAAGAGACAAACTACGGCAAATAACAGAACAGGAGGCCACTGGTGTTCGTGTATACTTTCAAGGAGACATCTCCTAAACTGAACATGTCTGCAACCCCGTGGACCCCGTGATAGGAGTACACGTATGTGTACCAAAAAGCTAGGTACATGTATGCTTACCAAAAGGCATGAGCACAAAAGTTCATAGCATCTTTGTGGATTACTCCTATAAACTGGGACTGAGCCATATAGTCTCACGGAGGTAAGAACTAAGTCAACTGTAGTCCATCTGCGCCGTGTAGTATTAGACAGCAGTGAGGACAACGCAGCACTCACAAACTGGGGTAGGAAACATCATGGAAGAAGCGGGTAGGAAGGCTGTAGGAGCCAGAGGATCAGGGAATCTGCTATGAGACTGCATCTCCTAGAAATGGCAGAAAGCTTTCCCCATGAAATCACAACAGTATGACTTCCAAGATGAGGCCTGAACAAGGAAGCCTATGGAGGTGCTAACATGACAGGAGAAAAATCTCACAGGATTCCACCCTCAAGAGAGAAATTCAAGCTACTATGGGATGCTCAGAGTGTAGTGACTTAGTCCTTATCAGGAGTAAACCCTTAACTCATCACCCACTGGCAAGCAATCAGGCCATCCATAGAGTACTAACAGGGTCCTTCCTTTTCTGACCAGTTTGTTAACTTTAAGTGAAGTTACCTTTCTTTCTTTCTTTCTTTCTTTCTTTCTTTCTTTCTTTCTTTCTTTCTTTCTTTCTTATTACCTTTCAAGGCCAAGCTTTCATTGTAAATCAATTAATTGTCTTTTGCAGACTTGGGTCGGTTTTTGGTAACTTCATCAAATGGCCTCTGGAAAGAAGATTCTTAAGTCACACTGAGAAATCAACAAGACAGAGACATCAAGGGCCAGAGCAAGATCTATCTGGACCCTAAGGAATAGGTTCAAGAATCCTCACACTGGCCACTAGAGCACCAGACTCAGATTGATGGGAGCATATTGAACACTGAGCAAAGACTGACCAGTCAGGGACATAATCAGGACTTGGGAGCCAGACTATGACGGCAATCTGTTTCTAAGGCAGGCTTTTTATACGGAAAACCCTTACTCGGTGATGACCAGGTAATCAAGTGTAGGAAGCCAAGGGGTAGGGGGCAGCATTACATCATTTTGACCAGGTAAACAAAGCATTTCCAAGTACATTGTATCTGGATCGCTAGACAAAGCATTTCAAACTGATTGGCTGGAATATAGGCTTGGGGACTTTGCAGTTCCCTACTGTTCTGGGCGAAACGGACATGGCAGGATGTTGCTGTCTTAACTCTAATAGAATGCACATTTACCTTTAACTCAAGCAGAATAGGCATTATCTATTTTTTTATTCTAAGCAGCAAGTATTGAGCTTTCCTGGTCTCCAACACGTAGGGCCTTGAGAACGTGAACTTAATTTCACCTTATGATCAAAATGGAGACTTGGAGGCAAAATGACTTCTGATATGATAAAGGCAACATCAAGTGTTAGCAGAGGAGCCACAGTTATGCTAGGAACTGAAGTAGGTTAAGCAGGTTACAAGGACTTTTTCTTTTCAGTTGCCATGTTGCTCTAGATAGTTCTCATATTCCAAAGTCTCTAGCACTCCCCAAAACAGTGCTGATAGCTGGGGACCAAGCTGTCAGCCCATGAGTCTATGGATGTCATTTCATGTTCAAAGCATTCCATTGCATGAAGAGGGCTAAAGAACCATAGTCTTGAACAGTGTTTTTCTTGGAAGCTCTGTTGTAATTTTTGTAGAAAATTTAAAAATGTAATAAACACTATACTGATGAAATATCTTGTTTACTGTTTTTATTTAAAACCCCAAATGTTCTGGAACTCCCTCTGTAGACCAGGCCAGCCTATAACACAGGGATCTACCTGCCTCCACCTCCAAGTGCTTGGATTAAAGGTGTGTACCACCACCTAGCTACAGCATTAAAAAAATATATTTCACAGGCAAGCTTTCTGACAATTACAAGATAGTGTTTAGAAGCAGCTAGTATGATATAAAACCCAGTAAAAGAAAGTGCCAATTATAAAGAGGCCATCACTGGTAAGGGGGGGGGGAAAGAGTGTCAAGGATGCATTAATGGCAATGTACACTACGAAACCATTTAGAGAAAATGATTCCACCAGGAATATTTCTCTTGTACAACTCCAGGGGCACAACTTATCTAGGTCAGCATGTGGGCAACCCACTGGAACTGTAGATCAACATGTGGGTGGCCCCACTGGAACTGTAGATCAACATGTGGGCGGCCCCACTGGAACTGTAGATCAACAACATGTGGGCGGCCCCACTGGAACTGTAGATCAACAACATGTGGGCGGCCCCACTGGAACTGTAGATCAACAACATGTGGGCGGCCCCACTGGAACTGTAGATCAACAACATGTGGGCGGCCCCACTGGAACTGTAGATCAACAACATGTGGGCGGCCCCACTGGAACTGTAGATCAACAACATGTGGGCGGCCCCACTGGAACTGTAGATCAACAACATGTGGGCGGCCCCACTGGAACTGTAGATCAACAACATGTGGGCGGCCCCACTGGAACTGTAGATCAACAACATGTGGGCGGCCCCACTGGAACTGTAGATCAACAACATGTGGGCGGCCCCACTGGAACTGTAGATCAACAACATGTGGGCGGCCCCACTGGAACTGTAGATCAACAACATGTGGGCGGCCCCACTGGAACTGTAGATCAACATGTGGGCGGCCCCACTGGAACTGCGCTACATGGCAGTCCTGTCCCTGGCTTGCCCATAAATACACCTGCCATATTTGGGAGATAAGTGATTCTGTGGACGGACAGTGCTTCTGTCTGTCAAACAGGAGGCCATGAAGCACTGTAACCAAAGCAACAGATACCCATGCTTTGATTCTAGAACCACTGGACAGCTTCTGAGTCCAACTTGACTTCTTATGCATCTTCCTACAGAGATTAAATATGACAGCTGGAGAAATGAGTATATACTACTTGACAATAACTTTATCATTTAAAATGAAACAAATGCTCTGGCACAATACACTTATATGTGTGTCTGAAGTTATGTTATGGTGAATAAATATTTTATAATTTCATATAGCATCAGACATAGGCTAGACTAATTTTGAACTGTAAAATCTAAAGATCAGGTTGGTGACTGTTAAGATTTAGCACAATTTAATAAAAGTTCTTCAGGAGTTCCAATTGGCATAACCCAGTTTTGAAACCAACTGAACACCTTAATACTTTAACTTCTACTTCAGGCATTCTGGGATCCTTTCATAAATATTTTCCTTAAAGTATTAATGGAGGGTACATCATTTTGTCCCTTCCATTATAGAAAAAAAAAGCTTATACATGGCAAATGCACCCTAGCATTCCTTTTTTTCTGAGTTTTTAAACCCACTTAGCATCTTGGAGTCAAAGGACATCAGCAATCTCCATCTTGCCCTCAGTAGCTCATCCTCTGGCGCATACTTCAGCCTGCCAACCAAGTAGCTCTACCTCCTTTGTTAAGGTTGGACTTTCAGTGATAAATCCTTATCAATAAATTTAGCTTAATCCGGTTATATATTCCTTTTATGTTTTCCTACAACCTTAAAATCTATTTTACATGTTCTCCAAACTGTTTGTAAGAATTAGAAAACTCAAAAAATTATTTAGGTGTGTTGCTCACCTCCCCATGGTGGGGCTAAATGTATGTATCAACTTCTGTCACTTGATGAGGCTTGAATCTAGTTCCAGTAAAAAAAAAAAAAAAAGACAAATATAGGTGATGTACATAGGCCCTGATTGCATCAGTCTTTGCTACCATATTGGGGGTGATTGGGGGTGATTCCGCTACCGATGCAGGATTAACTCACATTTCAAATGTGAAGAAAGCATGACTGCAGGAGGATTGATCGAGATTCATGCACCACTCAGTGTGTGGAGAAAGCTTCCTCATATGAAACAAAGCCATAGCAATCTGAGAAGTCAGTGTCACGGGACCCACCAAGTTCACTCCATACGTGTGTACCCTGTTTTAAGGTCCTACTTTTCCTCAATTAGCACCTCAGTTTAACTGCACATGTCCTTCAAGGCTGGACTAAAACTTGTATTTCAAGTAGATGATCACATGATGAGGGCTTGAGTTTGGTTTCTGCCAACTCCAGGCCTGTGGTTGCTTGATAAATCTTTTCTGAGAGCTGACAGAAGGCTTTACATTGTTTATGCCCACCTCAAACTGGAAAATTCCAACTCTGAGCTCTTTCTTTTTCTTTGTTACTTCACCCTGAGATGTGAGACAAAACAAACAAATATTGTTATAGTCTTCAGTTTCCATAAATGATAAAACACCCATCCCCACCCCCCCCCCACCCCTACACACACACACACACACACACACACACATGTTCAACTAAATCTTTGCTTTTCACAACCAGGCTTGTCAAACACTTTTACTTTTACATAGTTTTAAAGCACCCTGCCTCATAGATTGGTTTTTTTTTTTCCATACTGCCAGGAATATATTTAGCAGCTTTAAGTTAGCATCAATTAGAAAGCTTGCTCTAGAAAGAGCCAAACCCAGTAGAACAATTTATCTTTACAACGTTACAATGTAACCACTCTTTGTATCTCAAATTTCATTAGTCAGGGCTATCTATATATATATTAATAGATGTTAATATATACATACATAATATGAGGTGATTTTCTGGAATAGCTAACACTATTTGGGGTTCAGTGGTCCAGTAGTAGCCCTTTACTACCTGTGGAGGCCAAGTATCTGGTATATACATATGTGTGGGCCGGGAAATTGGATGCATCAGCTCTCTCAATCCGGTGCTGGGAGATCCTGGAAGATTCTTGGAGAGAGGCTGGTCTTTCATTCACATTAGAAGGCAAGTTGTATTCTGATATCAGTGAGGGATCACAGCATCAGCATCAGCATCAGCAACAGCAGTACAGACATTCTCTAAAAAGAAGGGATACCCTATGAGCGTATACAGGGGGAGGAAGTCCCCCTCAGGAACAGTCATAGGGGAGGGGAATAATGGGAAAATGGGAGGGAGGGAAGAATGGGAGGATACAAGGGATGGGATAACCATTGAGATGTAACAAGAATAAATTAATAAAAAAAAAAAAGAAGTGAAGGCCGGTAGCAAAGTAACACTGTTTTTTCCTTAGACCTCTCTGTATCTGGGCTGCCCACTAGACTGTCCAAACTAACCTTGGGGAAGGTCTTCTCACTTAATTCTTCCTGGTAAGGACCTTACAGATCTGTAGAGAGATCTGTACAGCGGCTCTCAAAAGGTTGAACGACCCTTTCATAGGGGTCACATACCAGTTATCCTGCATGTAAGATATATACATTACAATTCCTAACAGTAGCAATATTACAGTTATGAAGTAGCAATGAAAATAATCTTACGGCTGGGAGTCACCACAACACGAGGAACTGTATTAAAGGGTCGCAGCATTAAGAAGGTTGAGAACTGCTGTTTCAGATCAAATCAAATTGTCAATTAAGCTTAATAGTTGGTAGGCTTATCAAGTAATTCAGTGCTAACAATAGGCTGGATGAGCTGGGATTGGTTATTTGAAACCTCTTTGAAGAGATATGTATGAGAGTCTCTAGGCAACATATTTTGTGAGCTGAAAATAATTCACATGATGTCTGCTGGCCATTAGCCACATCTCATTGTATTAATGGCCTGACTAACCAGAGAAACAGATGTGGCCACTTAAATCTAAAAAGTATTCTCATTTATTTTTGGCCAGCGACTTAATACACACGGCAGCATTTTCTTCATCCTTAGTGAAAGAGATGGCTTTTGCGGAGCAACTATAATTTCCCTGACGTCTGTGAATAGTTCATGAGTCATGGCCAAAACCCAATCACCTGCATGTTTCTATTTTAAAGCCTTTGTAACTATGTATAGTCGTGGACCGAAACATTTCTAGAACCCTGAAATAGATCGACTGCATGTGTTACCATGTTTATTTTGGGGATTTAAGAAATATACGATGGTTAGAAAGCAACGAGCTGTTAAACAGCTGAAATAAAAATCACAGCTTTTAAAAGGCCTGTGTTCAAAGTGAAACTTACAAGCCGCAGAGAGGAAAGAGCAGAATTTCACAGGCCTATCCTGGACCTACTAAAAAATCAAGCAGCCTGTGCCCTTGCTTAACACTAAATGTTGGAATTTGCAGCTAACTGACAGACATCCATTTGGGAGAAGACCAGATGTTACCATGTTAGTCACGCTTCAGGTTAAAGATCACAACAAACTAAATACTTTGCGACTCTGGTGTAAAGATTTTTGAGAATGTTTCAGGACCTTTGAAGGCTTTTTATATAATAAAGAACACGACCTATTTACTGTGTAGAGCTTATTGACGAATAAGAAGGAAAACTTCTGTTTAGAAGTATATACTTCAAAGCAAGGTGTGTGGTGCAGCATGTACAAGTGAATTCAATTGCCAGCCAAGACCATCACAATCAATCTATAAGCGAATACAATCTCCTTCAAAATCTCCAATGACCTGCCTTGAATAAATTGTCAAATGCAAGATAAAAATTCTTATGAAACTTCATGAGGCTCAGGAGAAAGTCTTAGAAGCTCAGATAAAACAACAACCCCTGAAAAGAACAAATCTGAAGAACCCAGACTTTCTTTAATGTTAATCTTACTAGAGAGTCCCGGCAACCAATACATTGTAGCAGTGACATGAGCACACATGTATGGCTACATCAATATTTGGAGTTTGGAAGTCCACTGCCACATTTGTCATGACATGGATTTGACAAATCAAGAGCAGATGAAAAGGTGATTTAAAAAAAAAATTGTCCATGCTTATAATCGTTGCACTTGGGAGGCCCAGGTAGGAGGAAGAGTTCAAGGTCATCATCAATCATATTGCATGTTGAAGGTCAGTCTGGGATACATAAGACCTACTGTAGTACATTTCCCTATGGCTCACCCAATGGCCCTTGATGTTATCTGTCCTTCCCTCCCCTCCCCCCTACTTCCTCTTCCCCTCTCCATTTAATGCTCTCTTTTCAGCCTCCCTTTCACTCTAATTATATATTCCATTTCCGCTTCCTTGGGAGATCCGGCCCTCCACTACTCTAAAAGCATCTCTGTAGTTTTACTGATACTAGCATGCCTATCAATAGATAAAAGCTAGATTCCACATACAAGACAATACCTACCGCATTTGTCTTTAGGGGTCTGGGTTACCTTACTCAGGATGATTTTCTGTTTACCTGTAGAGTTGTATTATTTCTTTTAACATCTGAGTACCATTCCATTGGGTGAATGTATGACATATTTTCATCCATTCATCTCCTGATGGACATCCAAGCTGTTTTCAATCTCTGGCTATTATGAATAGAGAAACAATGAACACAGTTCCAAAGTGTGGAATATTCCTTCAAATGATTGTCAGCCATTTGTGGTTAATCTTTTGATTGCTCTGTTTATTTCTCTACCTCATTTTGAATTGGATTGTTTATTTTTGTGATGCCTAGATTTTAAAAAATCCTTTGTATGTTTTAGATATTAACCTTCTATAGAACATGTAATTAGGAAAGATCTTTTTCCATCCTTTGGCCTGACACTTTGAACGGTGGTCTCCTTTGCCATACAGACGCTATTAAATTTCATAACTTCCCACCCATTAATTGTTGGTCTTAGTGCCAGCACTATCAGTATGCTGTTCAGAAACACTGATCCTGTGCCAGTGAGTTCAAGACTATTCCTCTTTTTCTCTCCTATCAGATTGATGGTACCTGGCCTTATTTTGAAGTTCTTGATCCATCTGGAGTTTTGTGCAGGGCAATAAATATTTATCTATTTACATTCTTATACATGCAGACATCCAGTTTGTTCAGTACTATTCATTGAAGATGCAGTCTTTTTGTTCTAGTGTATATTGTCATATTTCTTTGTCAAAAATCAGGTGGCTATAAGGGTGTGGATTGGGGGGGCTTCAATCTGATTCTATGGATCAACATGCCTTTGTTTTTTCAATATGATGAGGTTTGTCCTACTGTACAATTTGAGGTTGGGGATGGTGATGCCTCCAGAAGTTCTTTTATTATTGGGGAATTTTTTAAAGATGTCCTGGGAGGATTATGTTTTTATATATAACTGAAAATTAGTTTTATACTTTCTGTGAACAATTGTGTGGGAATTTTCCTGGTGATTGTGTTGAATCTAAAAATTGCTTTTGGTAGGATGGCCATATTCATTATGTTAATCCTACTGATTCATGAGCATGGGGCATCTTTCCATTTTCTGGTATCTTCTTCAATTTATTTCTTCACTGTCTTAAAGTTTTTATTATAAAAGTCTTTTATTTGCTTGACTAGAAGTTACCCCAAGATATTTTTGAGACCACTGTGAAAATTATTGTTTCCTTGTTTTTGTTTGTTTGTTTTTTCCTTAGTCTGTGTCATTTGTATATAGGAAGAATACTAATTTTTGTGTTTTAATTTAATTTAATTTAATTTTTCTTTAGTTTTTGTTTGGTTTTTGTTTTTGTTTATTTGTTTGTTTTTGAGACAGGGTTTCTCTGTGTAGCCCTGGCTGTCCTGGAACTTGCTTTGTAGACCAGGCTGGCCTCACACTCAGATGCACTTGCTTCTGCATCCCAAGTGCTGGGGTTCAAGGCTTACACTAGTACGGCCCGGTCCCATGTTTTAATTTTATGTGCTTGTGTTTTATTGAAAGTTTTGGGGCTGGAGAGATGACTCAGAGGTTAAGAATACTGACTGCTCTTTCAAAGGTCCTGAGTTCAATTCCCAGCAACCACACGATGGCTCACAACCATCCATGACGAGATTTGGTGCCTTCTTCTGGCATGCAGGTGTACATGCAGGCAGAACATTGTATACATAATAAATAACTAAATCTTTAAAAACAGTGTTTATTAGCTGTAGAAGATTTCTGATGGAATTTTTAGTGTCACTTATATATACAATCAAAGCATATGCAAATAATGATACTTTGGCTTCTTCCTTTCCTATTTGTATCCCTTTGATGTCCTTCAGTTTTCTTATTGCTTTATCTAAGACTCCAATTACTATACTGAATAGGTACGGAGAGAATTTTATCCTTGCTTTATTTCTGATTTTACTGGAAATTATTTGAGTTCTCACTCCCCCTTTTCTGATACTGCCTTTCTTATATTGAGATGTGTCCTTTACATCCCTAGTGTCTCCAGGACGTTTATCATTAATGGATGTTGGATTTTGTGAAAGGTGTTTTCTACATTTGAGAAGATGATATGTTTTTGTCTTTCACTCTGTTTATGTGTTGGACTACATTTATCAGTTTATGTATTTAGAGCCACCCCTACTTCCTCATGTTGGATACTCATTTTGGTGTGTTCTTAAATTCTGTTTGTAAGAAATTATTGAGAATTTTTATATCTATGTTCATAAGGGAAAGTGCGCTGGTGTTTTCTTTCTTTGCTATGTCTTTGTGTTGTTTAGGTATCAGGGTAATTGTGGCCTTGTTAAAAGAATTAAGTGGTTTTTTTTTTTTTTTTTTTTTCTGTTTTTATTTTTCAGAATAATTTCAGGATCCCAGAGACACACCACAAGCATTTTTGTTTGTTTGATTATTTTTATGGAGGGTGCAAAATTTTGTACATTAATATAATTTGGTCACATTACGTTCACCCTTCTGCTGCCCTCCAACTTCTGACACCCCTCTTGCCTTCACACACACCTTCATTTTGGTGTTTTATAGCCCCCTGAATCTTAACTAGTGCTGTCCATACACATGTGGGTATAGTGTGTCACCCATTGGAGCAGGAGCAATGTCAACTTACTGGTAGCCAATCCCTGAAGAGAACTGATATTCCTTTCAACTGCCAGTCATGAATCCCTTCCCTCTGTGTGTTGGAGGGTTGACTAGTTTGATCTTATGCAGATTTTGTGCTGGCAACCACATCTGCTGTGAACTTATGAGTACAATGGCTCTGTCTTGTCTAGAACACATTTTACAACAATCTTCCTTGATCTCAGCTTATCATTAATCTTTCCACCCTCTCTTCTTATCGTGTTCCCAGGAACTGGGAGTGGCGGAAGTGTGACGTAGAAGTCCCATTTAGTGCTGAGCACTCACAGTCACATCTCTGCACTTTGACCAGTTGTGAATCTCTATATTAGCCTCCATCCACTGAAAACAAAGAAACTTCTCTTAGGGAGACTGGGAGTTTCCCTGGTCTGTGAGTAAAAGGATACGCATTTATTATTTGACATTGCTACTTCAGCAAGATAATAATAGGATCTATGACCTACAGCCACAGGTTCTGAAAGTTCTATAAAATAACATTAACATGAAAACAAAGTCATCTTTGTGTGTTCTTTCTTCTGGCCCTGATCTGTCCTCTTAAGACTGCCACTGTCCTGTCTTGCAACTTATATTGCTCACTTGGAGAACTTCAAAGGTTTCAAAGCAATTTCACTGTTGCTCTCCACTGCCTAACAGAACAAATCTCCAAGGCAAGGGGCAAATCGAATGCCTGTGACGTGGCCCTCACATGGCAGCTGCTTGCAATTCTGGACCTTGCTGCTTCCTCTCACTTTTCTTTTGCTACCGATGCCTTCATCGTGGTTATATCATTGTGTCTCATTCATGTTGAACATGAGCTGAATAAGGACAACACTAATGAACATACTCACTGGACAGAGAAAAGCCCACGAGGCCCCAGCTCTATACCGAGAATTGTGGGCAGCTGAGGAAAGCTGGGAACAGGAAAGGTGGCCTTCTCCATGGAAGATCACAACACTGACTGCCCAGTGCCAAATAGTCAGCCCTGAAAATATGCACACAAGTAGCGTCACACTCATATATGCACATAAATGCAGATATATGTGAATATATGCAATGCAATAACAACTAATGAGAATTAGGCTATAAATCTGAAGGTGAATGGGGCGTGTATATGGGAGGGTTTGAAAGGAATAAAGAGAAGGGAGAAATATTGTAATTAAGTTATAACTTCAAAATCTTTAAAAATGAAAAAGAAAAAAAAAAAAAGAAAGAAAGAAGTCAAAACAGAAACAACACAGGAAACTGGATGCAGGAATCAAAGAAAAGGCCATGTAAGATTGCTGTGTACTGTGTTGCTCATTTACATGGCTTGCTCAGCCTGATTTCTTAGACAATTTAGGACTACCTGCCTAGGAGTGGCACTGCCCCTAGTGGCCTTGGTCCTTAAACATCAATCACGAATCTACAAAATATTCAACAGACTTGCCAACAAGAAAATCTCATAGAAGCATTTTATCAACTAAATTCTCTTCCCAGATATGTCTAGGTTTGTGTCACACTGATAAAAGCCAACCAGCACACATGTCCTAAATTCACACATATGATATTTGATTTTATAGACTAGCCATGCTCATATGACTTGATTTTATAATGCTATGGTGCTGATTTCCCCAGAGTCCTTGATTTGGGTGTTTATTTTTTCCTAGGTATGGTACTTATTCTTTTGTTTCTTCTAATCTCTTTCTGTATGAAGACTAAATATCTGCCACATATATTTACATGCATTCCCAAGTCTTTCATTTGCCATTAGTCATTTATTATATTAATTTTTATTTGCTCTTTCCATTTTTGATTAATTGATGCCTGGTGTCAGGGACAATTCTTATAGAAATTTCCAGAAGGACTGAAATTACCTCCACATCACACAACAAAACCTTTCCCCTACTCAGAGGGATAGAGATGATTATATTGTAATTATTATTTGTCAGCAATTTTTGACAGCGCACTGTTCACTGTGCTAACTTAGTTGTGTATTTGTACTGACGGAGCATGATTAAAACATGCAAATCTCATTTCCTTGTTTAGATCTGGTTAGAGATAAAATGGGTTCCTGGAAGATTTGTTTACATTCTATTAGGATGGATGAGGTAGGAATTTTGCATAATATAATAGATTTAATCCCTGTGAAGCCTGAGTGCATTGTATTATCAGTCACAGCCTCTCCTCTCCTCTGAAATGTGTAGAAATAGGTCAAGGTGAAGACTGTTGCTTGTACCCACACACACTCACAAAACAGAACACAAGCCATGTGCCATCTTCCTAGAGCTGTCAGTCATTTTGAATGTGAGCAGAGATTAGAGTGTTGTGCTTTCACATAAATATCAAAGGCAGAGAAGAAATGTATAAAAAGGGGGCATATAAAAATGAATAAAAATGACAGGACTTTAAAAAAGCTAGCCAATGTATTTGCAATCATAAAATACCTAGTTCACTGTGATTAGACTGTAACTAACACAAAGAGTAAAAATGAGTTTATCTGGGGCATATAAAAATTTACATTCACAAGTAAGGAAAAATTTACACAAGACATAAATATACATGGTAAATTTTTATTGACATCAGTCTCTTGTTTGCTTTATAAAATCACAAAAAGGGTTCAAATTTGCATCCCTTCTTACTGTGCTCTAAGTATTAGCTACTTGGTGGAGCATGCTTCATTTAAGCCTCAGAATAACCTTCTGAGGAAAGTGACACTGTCTTTGAACAAAGGCAGAGAACAGGAGACACAGGGGTTCATTTTAATGCCTTCCCATCCAAGGTGAGTACAAAAACTAAACCAAATCAAACCAATGTCTATTTTCTTATGTTGCTGAATTTCATAATATTTTCTTCACTACCAGGACCTGCATATATTCACCTCCACTTCCCCTCTGATGCTCTCATGCCTGCATTATACATTCGACTCTTTGCCCACCTAGAATTAATGTTTAGACAGTGTGGGGAACTGTTCATTAGATCTCAATAATTGTAAGACACACTTTTCATTATTTTAGTGTTTCTGACACCAGCATTCTTCATAAAATCAGGAAGGTGGAGCCTTCTCTGACTCTTTCTGGAAAGGACAAGACAGTGCCAACATCAAACTTGAGATATGACTGTCGACATCCAGGATGAAAACAGACACACATAAAAACCAAAACCAAATCAACAACAACAACAAAAACCCCACACATTTAAAATATACTTTTTTAGAAAACAAAATAAAACAACGACAAAACCCAAACCCCCACTAATTTGTTTAAAATAAATTGTATGAAGTTCCCAAAGAATTAATAAAAGAATATGAAAATTAAAAGGCTTTCTCTTTTGCTAAATGAACATAATAATGAACCACCTTCTAAACACTCCTCTCCCCACTCACAGATCAGTGCTGCCCCACCCTTCACCAGAGATGCTTTTATTGGTAGTAGGCTATGGTTAACACAGAGACTCACGACTTAGTCCTACATGGACATCTACAGCATGTCCTCGGCCCCTCCTGAGTTCAAGAAACATCTCAGACTAGGTGATAGATTGAAATCAGTTTTCTTGCTGAGGTAGAATTTGCTTATTTGTAAGAAACAATAGAGTAACCATTTCTTGTGAAAACATTCTTGAATTATTAGAATTATTCCTACTTGGGTATAGTGTGGCAATTAATTTGCTAGTAATTCTTTTTGCATCATTGTATGTGGATTAAGGAGGAAGTTTTGTCTCTGATGCTTTTTTACTGAACTATAATCCTTATCATGTTTTTGGCACTAAGGATTTTGAGACTTTAAACAAATAGTAATTATTTTGTCCTATTTTATGACTATTTACAGCACTAGAATTATACATTTATTAAAATATAGAATTTATTGGTCATAATTAAATGCACTACTTATACAATTAATATTTACTGACAGGTAGACTCATTTACCATAGATTTGTAAATATAACATCTCTATGACTATAATTTCTATAGTACTTGCTCAATTGAAGTAGTATGTAACTCAAACATTTTGTGTTTAACTCAGGAAATTTTAGAATTTCTCAAGATTCTGCAGCCATCACTATAATTTTAGAACATTTTTATCCTTCTGTCATGAAACCCCATAATTATCATCAGCAATTTGCCACAAACGCTGCTCATCTTAACCCTGGGAAGCCACTAAACTATACCCTTCCTCTTTTGGTTTGGCTACTGTTTATATTTTATACAGATGGAAACATATAATATGTGTTCTGTTTTCATTGGCCCTTTACTTAGCATGATATTTTCAAAGTTTGTCCATATTTTAGCATATACCAACACCACTCTTATTGCTATTTAAAATTATATGAATCTATAATATACTCATGATCATTCTTTTAAAGCTTTTAAGCTTTATTTCTTTAGAGCAATTTTAGTTCCACAGTAAAATTCAAAGAAGATGTAGACTTCATAGACTTCACTTGTCCTCCCCATACCCGGCCTCCCCACGCACAGCCTCGCTATACTCAACCTCCCCATACAAGACCTTCTCATACCCAGCCTCCCACATGAGCAGTGTCACCACCACAGCTCTGTAAAAGCCGCAGCTGAAGACACATGGATGAAGCTCACATTAGGGTTCCCTTCTGAGGCTGTGAAGTCTAAGTGGGTGAATGGATGTCTGGTGACAAATGGCATTCATGCTGAATCGGCAGGCCTGCTTAAGATAACTCAGGAAATTGGAGGTGGAGGAGGTCTGCTTACACTTTAGAGCAAACTCAAAGCAATGAGGAACCCATCTAGACTCTCTCTCAAGATACAGAATATATAAATTGCTTACTGTTCTACAGACAGTGGGATTTGGGAGGATGGAGCCAATAAATGAGGAAGACAAAAGTGTCATGTGTTAACTAACTTTATTTAGAGCAACAGACAGTTTATACTTTGAGGGTTAAGAGTAGTCACATGATTATGTGCAGAATCACCAGGACAAGCTGCAGACAGCAGGGACATGCCTTTCCAAAGAGGCATATAAACACATAACAACAACAAGGTGTAGTGAGTTATCTGAAGTCAACTCATTTCTATCTGAGGAGCGTGAAAACGCATGCCTACAAACAATTCCGTGATCAGAAGAAAATGAAGTCACAAGGCTCTTGTTTTCTTGGGGTTTCCTCACAAGCACTCAGACATCTCCTCACAGGACTCCTCTTTGGACCATTCAAACGTGGTGGTATGCTCTTGGATCTTAGCACACAGGAGGTGGAGGCAAGAAGCTAGGCCAGGCTGCAGGGAATCGGAACTACATCGGGTGAGTGCAGGCCAGCCAGGGCTACATAGTGAGGGTCTTTTTTAAAAATTTTATTAATTTATTCATATTACATCTTAATGGTTATCCCCTCCCTTGTATCCTCCCATTCCTCCCTCCCTCCCATTTTCCCCTTACTCCCCTCCCCTATGACTGTGACCAAGGGGGACTTCCTCCCCCTGTATATGCTCATAGGGTATCAAGTCTCTTCTTGGTAGCCTGCTATCCTTCCTCTGAGTGCCACCAGCCCTCCCCATCCAGGGGATGTGGTCAAATATGAGGCACCAGAGTACGTGTGAAAGTCAGACCCCACTCTCCATTCAACTGTGGAGAATGTCCTGTCCATTGGCTAGATCTGGGTAGGGGTTTGAAGTTTACAGCCTGTATTGTCCTTGGCTGGTGCCTTAGTTTGAGCAGGACCCCTGGGCCCAAATCTGCCTATCATAATGTTCTTCTTGTAGGTTTCTAGGATCCTCTGGATCCTTCAACTTTGCCATTCTCCGAGGGTCTTAAAACATGAAAAAACAAACAAGCAAGCAAACAGCAAACAAACAGGCAGAAAACCATGACTCTTCCATTTCTTTAAAGGTTTATATTTTGCTGATTTTCCATTCCCTTCCCTCTATCATCTGATAACCACAGTAGTAGACGATTTTGACATAATAATATGACCTTTCTTCTAAGGGACTTTAAGCCCTCCCTGGCAAGGACATCTGTGTATATGGGCTGGTTCCTATCAGGGAGTCTTTAGGGTCTACAAATATCTATTTTGGTGATTGAACTTAAACGTTTATTACCCGAACTCCAGATTCTTCTGTTTAATAAAATCATGTAAGAATATCTAGTTTTCCTATTTATTTCTGTCCCAGGGTGATTATTATCACCACTGATGAAAGTTTCTCTGGAAGAGAGCCAATACCGATTGTCACCCTCCCCCACTTTCTGTTATGGTGTGAATATCATCATCGTGTGTGCTGACTAGCATTGCCCCTTAGCCTCTGCTGCTCCAGAATTCATTGCCTCTACTGCATTGAGAAGGCTTAATCCCAAAGCTAGAGCCTCATTGGAATCTTCCACCTAGAAGCGGCAGAGTTCTTTGAGGATGCTGAGAATCCTCCCTGAAAATGAAATTCTCACAATAGTGTTAAAAATCTTGTGGTCTGGACCTGTGTTTACATCAGTACTTGCCTGATAGGTCTATTCTACCATTACAATCTTGCCAAGCCTTTACATATCTCTTCTCTATACCAAGTCAGTTCTGGCATTTTAATTTCACCTATAGTTACCTTTAGGCCCACGTTTTAACCAATAACTCACTGTTTGACCCCAAATATGAAATCCAAAATATCTACTTGACTCATATCAATAAATTTAAGCTAATCCAGTTTTATATGTCTTCTAACATGATCCTAAACTATTCCTAAAGATGGTCCCAATATTTTCATGTAAACTGGGAAAATTATGCAGGCTTGTTGTGTGCTAGCCTAACTTACAGTTTGCATTTCACACTTTACACAATTGGCTGGTACCTAAATCTTGTTATAGGTTCAGAAGCAAAGAAAAGAAGTGAGGGTAGGGTCCCAAAGAGAATCAGTGATGCCTTGCCAGATAACTGTCTAGGGGGAGACCATTGTGCGGTATTCACACAAAGAAGGTTAACCTCAGGCGTGCATGGAAAAAAGGGCTGCCCTAGTTATTGGCATAGAAGACTCAGTAGAGTTTGATCATCAATGTCCCCATTTACACCTTTGCTGGAATCTACCCATGTATCCTCAGCCCAATTTTCAGCATCCTGTCCTTCATAATTAACAAACCTTCTTTAAAACAAAACTCCTGTGATTCTGGAAAGTCTATTTTTACTGTAATTTAGACACACAGGTGTGACAGGGCAAGACAATGCAGAGGTTCCTTCATCGATGTTTAATGAGGATTTGATCTTTGTGAGGGAACATCCCATGGAAAATTACCCAAATTTTATTCTAGGAACCAGAAGGAGGCTGAAATGCCTCAACTAACTTATCCTGCTTGTGTGGACTCCCCACCACTAACCACTTATCTTGGTTTCTGTTAAACTGCTTGCACCTGCAACTGCCAAACAAGATGCCAGGTTGTGGTTTCACCTTCGCATCTGGACACTAGGGCCTATACCTTGGTCCCCAAATACTTGACTGTAGTTTCAGCCATCTAGAACAGACTTTCATTTGCCTATAAACTCTGTCTGCGTATTAGTCTCTGGTAGACTCCCCACAACAAGGATTCGATTTTATGGTTGTTTTTCAGAACTCATTGGCCCAATCTCTATAAAAGATAATATCTTTAAAAGGATATGGCTATAGAAAAGTTCAGATCATGGATGCAGAGGTTAAAAGGAGAAAATTTGGCTCCAATCTTACCGTTTTCCTTTCCCTACTTTCCCCCGTGTGGTTAAAAGAAAGCAGCGAATTCACTACACTCATTAGAAAACGAGTTCCCCCCAAGAAGCAGAACCGGTGAGAATATTAGGAGATTTTGGCACTCTGTGGGCACGGCAAGGCGGGCTCGAAGAGGTCTGCAAAATAGCCTGCAGGAAGCCCAAGCTGGAACTCTCAGGTGCAGGGGACAACTGTCACCCACAGGCTTAAAGATGTTCTTCTTGAAGAAGCCGGGGAACAAATTGCAATCCAGAGACGAGGCATAATCGAGTTAAACCACAAGGTGATTTCAGAGGAAAATTACTCAGAGACAAGGGAGGATATTGTCAGAATCTAAAGGAGTCTTATTAGGCATGATGGAGCATACTTATGACCCCACTGAAGAACTTTAGAGGCCCAAGAAAGAGGCTCATACATTACCACAATAACAATAATCTGTGCATGACCTTCCTGAGTAAGGGAAGCCAAGGACTATGAAGGAGGAGCCCCCTGATGCTGAAAATCATCCTTAGTCCACATGCTGCGTAGAGGGAGAGACTACTCCTATCCGGTTCACCTTACTTGATGCACTCTGATTTTGACTCTTTCTAATATCTTACTTTACAGTGGTTATTCTACTTTCGGACTTTAAAAATCTGGCTCTTAAACCTACAGGAATGTAGTCGTAGCCACCTTCTAGAAAAATCACAGCCTCACAGGACAGCCCTGCTGGATGAGGGCAGTTATCTATACAGCTGGCACTACACGCTGGAGTAGAAGAGATGAACTTGCCAGAGCCAGATTGGCCTCTGATCTAGACCAACCTGCAGGACCAGAGCTGAGGCAGTGATCACATCTTGAGCAAGGCCTAGGGGAGGGGAATAGGGTGAAAGTGGGAGGGAGGGAGGAATGGGAGGATACAAGTGATGGGATAACAATTGAGTTGTAATCTGAATAAATTAATTAAAAAAAAAGAAAGAAAGAAAGAAAGAAAGAAAGAAAGAAAACAGTCTTGTGACCAAACAAGACAGGTCATCAGATCAGAAGTTATAGATGAGGAAGTAGGCTTTCAGTCACCTTAAGTTTTTCTGATTAGGTAGCATTTAAGCAGAAACCTAAAATTATGAAAAAAATGTCAAACATTGTGTGGATTACATAGTAGGTACCAAATACATTTTAAGGCTTATTGTTAGATGAGAAGAGGATCTTATTATTCACCTACATACTTGAGATACATAATAATAGATTTATTCTGAAGGAAAATTCCCTGCATTGTTAAACAAACAAGATAGAACAAAAATTACAAAATTTCACCAAGGAATGTCCTCTTTGTGATACCAACAGAGAGAAAATAGCTGGCTTCAAAGACTAAGAATAACTCAGTGGAGAACAGGAAACAACATGCTGGTCCCCTAGCTTCCTTTTAAAGAGCAGTAAAGGTCAATCTTTAAAAAAAAAAAAAAAAAAAGTTTTCATTCCCAGTTGTCAGCTGTGCACCAGAGGTTGCTCAACAAGATAGGGACTGAGGTCCCAGGGAACGTCCTTAAATGCTCTCCAAACTACACAGCACGGTTCCGATAAGCTGAGAGCTGGAAGTTTAATTCACTCTCAATTTAAACTCAGACACTAGTATTCATTCAGTGAAGATGATGACACCACACCTCAAGTAATGCTTTATCGTTTAAAGTAGAACTTACTTTGTGTTGGAAAAAATAAAAGGTGGAGTTGGAGAGATGGGCTCAGTGGTTAAGAGCACTGACTGCTTTTTCAGTTCAGAGGACTCGGGTTCAAATCCCAGCACCTATATGGCTGTTCACAATTGTCTGTATCTGACACTGTCACACAGACATACATGCAGGCAAATGCACATAAAATAAATGTAAATAAATAAATAAAAGAAAGGTGACATTCACTTTGGGAATACAGTTATCTTTCAAGTGGAACCCTTTCTCTATAATTCTGACATGTTCCCTCCTGTACACCAATTCCAACTCCCCCATCTTATCTCAGGCTTTGTGGCAGACCACCTGCTGCCTGAGGTGTCTCCTTCTTTGGTGACCCTATTCCCAATGGAATATGGTCATATTCTTCTCCTAAGCCTTCCTCCCTTACCTCCTCCCTTGGTCTCAGGTGTTAACACTTCCTAGCATCTACTGCAAGTCTGCTGGCCACACAGGTGGTCCTTACTCTCTTTCTTGTCCTAAGTACCAAACCTCATAGGCAGCCTTGTAGCAGACCACCATACTGGAGCTTTACCTTCCTCCCTGTCCCCACTTCCAGGAGACCACTCGGCAGACCCAGCTTCCTCCCTATCCCAAATCCTCTCAGCACACTTCCTTCTAACCCATCCCCAACCCTACATTTTAGCTCCCAGTACCTAGAAACCCATTCGACCTTGGGGATCTCTAGTGACCATACCTGGCTGGGTTTCAGGAGAACTCCCTAGTAGGCAACCCACAGCCACCATATTCTCCTAAAATCCAGAGCGCACCACAGAAACCAAGGAATACAACAGCCACCCAGCAAAGACAAGAGCACCCATCAACACCTAGAAACCCAGAAGCCTGCCAGCATAAAACACAATCACTGTTAGGACAGCGTGTCTCCAGAAAATCTCAGCCACCCTAGTATGGTCCTGAGAAACCCAAGAAAGCTGAATCACAAGTCAAGGACTCCAAAATACGTATTACGATTATCTTCAAGGACATTAAAGAGCATTTGACCAAATCTATTAATGAAATTCTTGACCACACAAACCAACACTCAGGAGATGAAAGTGAGGATGGAATCTCTATAGAAAAACCCAAACTGAAGGAAAACAGGAAATGAAAAATTTAGGAACTCAAACAGGAATATAAGAGACAAACCTCACCAAGAGACTACAAGACATGGAAAAGAGAACCTCACATGTTGAAGATGAGATAGAAGAAATGAATACCTCAGTTAAAGAATATGTTAAAATAAAAGCATCTAGGCACAAAAGATCCAGGAAATCTGGGACACTTATGAAAAGTCCAAATCTACAAATAATAGGAATAGATGTAGAAAAAGATACCTGGGTCAAAGACACAGAAAATATTTTCAATAAAAATCATAGAGGAAAATTTCCCTGACAAGCAAAATGAGCATTTCAAGGTACAAGAAATATATAAACAACACCAGGACAAGGAAAGAAATTCTCATCGCTCATAATAATCAAAATACTAAACATACAAAAAAAAAAAAAAAAAAAAAAAAAGAATATTGAAAGTTGCAAGGAAAAAAGACCAAGTAACATATAAAGGCTAAACTATTTTAGAATTATACCTGGCTTTTCAAAGAAGACTCTAAAAGCCAGAAACACCTTGACAGATGTTCCATAAAAGACCACAGAGGCCAGGCCAGCCCACTATACCCAGCAAAACTTTCAGTCTCAATAGATAGCAAAGGGAAAACATAGGATAAAGCCAAATTTAAGTGCTATTTATCTACAAAGCAAACTCTATAGAAGGGTCTAGAAGGAAATTTCTATATTAAGAGGTTAACCACATCCAAGAAAACACAATAAATAAATTATCTTAGAAATAAAATAAAAACAGATGGACCTACCCTACAACAACAAAACAATGACAATAAACAAATGCTGCTCAAAGATAACTTTCAACATCAATGGTCTTAATTTCTTCAGTAGAAAGACAGAGATGAACAGATTGGATTGCAAAACAGGATCCATCCTTCTTCATTCAAGAAACATACCTTAACAGCAAGGATAAAAAATTATCTCAGGGTAAATGAATGAAAAAAATAGTCTAGAAAAATAGACCTAAGAAGCAAGCTGGTACAGACATTTTAATTTCTAACAAAACAGAGGGCAGACAAAACCTAATAAGGAAAGATGGTAAAGGACACTGTACATACTCATTAAATAAGAAATCCACCAAGAGGACATTGCAATTCTAAAATTCTGTGCACCAGACACAAGGGTACCTAATTCATAAAAGAAACACTACTACAACTTAAGTCACATATTAACCCTCATACAGGCATACAGTGGGTGGCTCCCATACTCCATCACCAAGACAAAAGCTAAATAGAGGAATGTTGGGGCTAAATGTCTTCATAAATCAAATGGACCTAATAAATATGTATAGTTTAGTACAAACACAGAAGATTATACCTTCTCCTCAGCAGCTCATGGAACTTTCTCCAATATTGACCACATATTCAGATACAAAGTCTCAACAGTTAGAAAAAAAGTTAAATAACACCCTGTAGCACATCTAAACAACATGTATTAAAATGGAATATCAATATTAACAACAAAAACAACAGAAAGATTTACAGACACATGGAAACTGAACAACTCACTACTGAATTAAAAATTGATTAAGAATAAAATTTAAAAACATCTGAAAAAAATCTCTAGAACTGAATGAAAATGAGAACATCACACACTCAAACTTATGGGATACAGTGAAGGCAGTTCTAAGAGGCAAATTCATAGCATTAAGTGCCTACCTAAATAATTGGAGAGATCTCATATTAGTAACTTAACAGCGCACCTGAAAATTCTAGAACAATAAAAAGAAATAACAGCCCAAAAGAATAGGGGGCAAGAAATAATTAAACTTGTGGATAAAAATCAATAAAATAGAAACAAAAATACAAAGAATCAATGAAACAAAAACACCTGACCAACTGTGTTTACTGCCACTCTATTCATAAGAGCCAGAAATTGGAAACAGGATAGAGTGGGTGAATAAAGAAAACATGGCACATTTATACAATGGAATTTTATTTAGTTGTTTAAAAAAAAAAATAAAAGTTACAGCTAAATTGACAGAGGTATAAAAATATCATCCAGAATGAGGTAACCCCCAGAGACAAAAAAAACATGCTCTGTATTCATTAATATGTGAGTATTAGCTGCTATATCTTTGATAAGCATGTTACAATCTGTACAACCCCAGTTGTTAGGTAGAGAGTGAGGGACTATGGGGGAAGGAAGAATCTCCCTAGGAAGGGGAAACTGAATAGTTATGGAGGGACGTGAGGGAATTTGAATGGAAGAATAAGATGAGGAGGGGAAGAAAGAAGGAGGAAATATAGAGAGTGACAGCTAAAAGTAGTATGGCTGGACCATATGGTAGACTTATGTCTAGCTTTTGAGGAATCTCCATGGTGATTTCCCTAGTGGCTGTATCGGTGCCCACATAGACCAACAGTGCACATGTATTTCCTTTCCCACATCTATGCTGGCATTTGCTATCAATTTTTGTTGATCTTGACTATTCTGATGGGGGGTGGCAGGAGTAAAATGAAATCTCAAAGGTAGTATTAGTTTTCATTTCCTTGATGGCTAAGGATTGTTGAAAAAATTTAAAAAAGGGGTTTCTTCACCCCTTGTAGTTCATCTTTTGAAAATTCTCTGGTTCCATACCCCAATTTTAAATGATCTATTTGCTTTCTTGATGTTTAGGTTTTTGTTTATTTAATAAATATTGTTATCAATAACTTGTGAATAGAAGACATGATGGCACTATATTACCCTAACCCAAAGCCTGTCCACCTCAATGGCACTAGATTAACCTGACCCACAGCCTGTCCACCTCAATGGACTTGCATGCAATTAGAACAGCCATTTTGAAGCCACCTTGGGCTTTATACTTTTATTTTCAAATCTATTGTATGCACTAATCTAACACACACACACACACACACACACACACACACACACACACACACACACACACACACAGAGTCTATGACAGATGAAGTCAGGTGAAGCCAAAATCTTGATCAGTCCTTGGAGTCTCTGAACCTGCAGAAGGCAGGACATGAAACACCAGACTTTCGGAAATCTGTCTGCTATCACTCTCCTGTCTGGGAGCTGGGCAAATTTTCTAGTGGTTGATCTTTGTGCACTCAGTACAGGGCACGTTCAGAAGCCTTTTCTTGTTCCTATAATTTCAATGTATTCCCTTGCTTTCTTGTCAAGTACATTCCGGCTATCAGATCTCATTTTGAAGTCTTTGATCTATCTAGGGTTGAGATTAGTGCAGGGTCAGAGATAGGAATCGAGCTTCATTCTTCTGCGTGGAGCTACCCTGTTTGATCAACACCATTTGTTGAGTGTGGTGTTTTTTTCCGTAGAGTGTATATGTCCAGGTCCTCAATTCTATTCCTTTGATCCATATGCTGTTATTATAGCTCTGTAGTATAACTTAAAATTAGGGATGGTGATAACTCCAGCAGTTCTTTTATTGATCATATTGTTTTGGCTATTTTGGATTTTTGTGTGTGTTTCCATATACATTTTAAGATTATTTTTCAATTTCTGTAAAAAAAATTGCATTGAAGTTTTAGTGGGGATTGCAATAGCTCTGTATATTATTTTTGCTGGTAATTTTCACAATGTAAGTCTGTGAGGATGGGAGTCTTTTCATCTTCTTCAATGTCTTAACGTTTTTATTATACATGTCTTTCACTCCCTTAGCTAGGTTTATTCCAATGCATTTTAATCTACTGTTAATGTTACTGCTTTTTAAATTTTCTTTTTTACCATGTTTGTAATTTATACAGGCATATTATTGCCTTTTTTGTTTCTTAACTTTGTATTTGATACTTTGTGAATGTATTTATAGCTGTAGCAATTTTCTGGTGGAGTTTTTAGGATCCTTTATACATAGAATTATATTGGCTATATATAGACAGCAGTGAACAGCAGGGAAGAGAAAGAGCATCTTTATCTTTTTTCCTTGATTTTAACAGAAATACCTTGAAGTTTTTCCACTTAGCATGATGTTGGCTGTGGGTTCATCATATATTGCCTAAATTATCTTGAGGTATAACTGCCCCCCATCTCCATAGAGTTTTTAGGAATCTTATCACGAAGGATTATTGGGTTTTGTTAAAGGCCTTTCAGCCCTTAATGAGATGATCATATTTTTCTGTCCTTGAGTTCTTCTCTTGTGGATTATATTTATTGATTTTTGCATATTGAGTCAGAACTACATCTCTGGGATAAAGCAGACCTGACTATGGCTGTGCTTTGGAATTCATATTACAAATATTTTATTGAGAATTTTTGCATCAATTTTTATTAGAGATCCTGGTTTGTAATTTTGATGTTGTTGCTGTTGTGTCTTTGTCTGGTTTGGGTATCAAGGTAATACTGGCTTCGCTGGCCAAATTAGGAAGGGCCCCTTCCCTTTCTATTTTACAGAATAATTAGAGGAGTATTAGTCGTATTTCCTTTGTGAAATTCTGGTAGAATTCTATGCTTTACTCACCTCCTCCACCATCTCCTCCTTTTCCTCCTTCTCCTACCTCTTTTTAGCTGTGGTATTTAAAATCACTTTTTCGGTCCCATTTATTGTTATGAGTCTATTTAAATCATTCACTTATTGTTGAGTTAATCTTGGTAGGTCTTTTTCCCTGTTTATAGGGCTATAATTTTTGCGGGGATGAGGGTGGGGTTGAGACAAGGCTTCTCTGTGCAGCCTTGGCTGTCCTGGGACTCACTATGTAGAACAGGCTGGCCTCGAACTCAGCCTGCCTCTGCCTCCTGAGTGCTGGATTTAAGGTGTGCACCATTATACTTGGCTAGGAACATAAATTTTTAAAGTGTGCCATTGTGATTCTTTGAATTTTCTTGGTGTCTATTGTAATATTTCATTTTATATATCTGATTTTATTAATTTGTGCCCTTTCCCTCCTTCTTTTTGGTTGATCGGACTAAAGGTTTGTCAATATTTTAAATCTATTTAAAGAACCAACTCTGTGTTTCAAGAATTATTAGTGTCTTCTTTATTTCCTTGGGTCATTATCCAAAAGTTTACATTCTTTTTTTAGCTATTTATTAATTTTCACTTTATTAGGAAACACTTATAACCAATCCTGGGGGCCTCAAAGAACCCTTTTAGATGGCCTCCAAGATGTGGAAACTTAATATTTCTTTTATATCTTCTTTAATTGGTTCTATAAAGACATCAAAATATGTTGGCAAAAACATTTTTCTTATCTTGAATGCTTGGGTCATTAGAGGGCTGTCTTGGCCTTTAAATATTTGTCTAAGATTTCTCCCAACGTATTATCTGGGGACAAAAAATAGCGTTTTTCTTTCTAAGATTTTGTCAGTTTTTTTACGCGTTTTATTACTTGGGATGATGCTAGAGCCCACTCTGGACAATACTGACCAGGACCTGGATATGGGGCATGAGGCTGAAGAAATAAGAAAGATATAGGAAAAGATAGAAAAAACATAGGCAAAAGAGATTGGAAAAAAAGACAAGTATTCGGAAGGACTAATAGTAAATACTGTAGCCCCGATTTTATTTTTCTCAGATCTTGTATACAGTATACACACGTGTGAACCAGAGAATTCTTGGAACAGAAACAAATGCTAACAATTACTTTAATTGATCTATATGCTTAGACTTCTTTCAAACTTTAGGCCAAAGTGTTACACCAAGCTCCACAGCCTGACCTGGAATTAATAATAAACCTTCCTTTTTTTTTTTTTTTTTTTTTTTTTTTTTAGGAAGTTAGCCAACACGAGTATCTTTCCAAGTCCTCAAGGCTGTGTGAGAGTTTGCAAACCGAGGCCGTAAGTTCTCTGGCCTGCTTCTGTTAAGCACTCCAAAAAAAAAAAAAAAAAAAAAAAAAAAAAAAAAAAAAATGGCTCCCGACAGGATGATAGAACCGGAGAAGCAGAAACATACTGTGCACTGAGCAATGTCTTATACAATGAAAATCTCTTTGCTACCTCAAGCTCTCTCCCCCTTCCTTCTAGTAATAGAACAAGAGTGCCTCTAACATTCCAACTGTGTCTTTTGCTTTCCCTATAAAGAACAAATTTTATATGGCGCCAGTTATCTTCAATGAGAGCTATAAATTATTTACTTCTTATCTGTAGGTGAATCTTCTTAAGCAAAAGTGGGAGAAGAAGAAAGATTCTAGAATTAACACATTGGAGTACTAAAATGATACAAGATGATAAAGCCTTCCTTGAAGACTTAATCAGGAGAAAATGGTCCAAAAAAATTAGATGTCTGTAGGTGGGAGTATAATAATAATAATAATAATAATAATAATAATAATAATAATAATAATAATAATAATAATAATAATAATAATAATAATAAAAGTTTCTCTGTCTACCACTCAGCAATTTTGCACACATTCTCTTAAGGTCTGTTATTTTTTTTTATCAGAGGCTGCAGATACTTCTACTAACTAAGGGTAGCCTTTAAAAAAACAGCTCTCCCCTCCTAGTGCCTCAGAGTACTTGATATACCTACATGAACAGACCGGTCTCCATCCCCCCTGTCATCAGGGCACAATTCTGAGGCACTCTGCTAACTTAGCTAGGTCGGGCTTTGCCATAGCCTTTAATTTCTTCCCTTGATGTCATTAATTGTGGGCTGAGATATGCTGTTCAGGGTTGCTTTCCAACAGGTGAAAGCTACGCATCTTTACTACTGAGCTTTCTCCCTGTCCTGGTCTCATCTATTGCCCTGTGGAATCTATAGGGGGTTCCGGAAGAGCAAACTTAGCTCCTTACATGTCCACCCCCAAACATATATCCTTTTGTTTTTGGCGAGCTTTCCGCCTCTCCATCACAATAGGAGAATATCATTGTTTTTTCAAGATATCATTTTAGCACAGCTGTGGTCCCCATCCCATCCCCTAAATTACATTTTCTCATTAATCATTCTTCTCTTTTTTTGTCTCCTTTGTCCTACTTGACAACTTTAAATTAAGTCCTTTTTCACTTAAACAGCAATGAAACAATGGTTTAAAAGAAAACCCAAATGTTTTCTTTTTATCTTATTTTAATTAATTTCTTTAAACTGTCTTTTTTACCCAAGTTATTTGAAAACAGTATCCTTTTGTTGTTGTTGTTATTGGTTTTTGTTTTTGTTTTTTGTTTTTTTGACACAGGGTTTCTCTGTGTAGCCTTGGCTGGTCTTGACTCACTTTGTAGACCAGACTGGCCTCGAACTCACAGCGATCCACCTGTCTCTGCCTCTTAAATGCTGGGATTAAAGGCATGTACCACCACCTCCCGGCCCTGAAAACAGTATCTTGAAGACCTTAAAGTATGTAGGTACTGTTGTAAAAATTTTCTATATGTGTCAATTCATTTAATTATTATTATTATTAAATTCTTCCAATAATACATTTATTGGTATAACTGGCTCCTTACCACCTCTACCTCATCCCTGCTCTAAGGGAACAGAGCACGCACCCACTGGAACTACAAGTGGGGCTCAGAAGTTCCTGTGTACTCCTCTTGGCCAAGTCTACCGTCACCCCGGTACCCGGTTATATGGTATAACTCCACTTTTAGTTGGTCCTGGGACTTTAAGCAACTCATATAATTGCACTGGCCTTCATTTTCCTAATGTATAAATGTGCTATTGGAAGAATTTAATAATAATAATAATTAAGTGGATCGGAGAAAATGGGAGGGAGGGAAGAATGGAAGGATACAAGGGATGGGATAACCATTGAGATGTAACAAGAATAAACTAATACAAAAATTATTTTGAAAAAGCAAAAAAAAAAAAAAAAAGTGGAGTTATAGACAACTTACCTCCAATACCCATCATGCCCAGCAAAGAAGTTTATGTCCAATGTCCCAAGGGCCTCGTATAGTGCTCCATCCCTCTACAATTCTAGAGCAACTATTTGTGTGTGTGTATGTGTGTGTGTGTGTGTGTGTGTGTGTGTGTGTGTGTGTGTGTGAATTTCTACTTCTTGAAACTAATTGAATACTTCAAGCTTACCTTATTTGTGATCATGAGTAGAATTTGACACACTGACATTTCCATGAATATTACTTAGTTTACCTATAACATTTGGTTATATTCTGAACTTCTTATTTAGTATTTGTAATACAGAACTTTAATGAAAGTTTCCATAAAGTTTTATACTCCTAAAGTTTTATGTGAACTGAACAGTTGAATTATGGATAATAATGAGGACATTTATATCCACACAAACATTAATTCTCTTTTTAGTCTTGAAATCTTAGTTTGTGAGGTTTTTTTTTTAAACTAAGAAACTTTAGATGTAATAATCTAAATTCATTTGTAATTCAGTTGGTCAAAAACTATATTAAGCATTCTTATTATTTATTTATTTATTTATTTATTTATTTATTTATTTATTTATTTACTTGTTTTCTTAGTAAGGGATGAGGAAGTCCTGTCTCATCTATCTCTAGGCTGCCCAGGACCTTGTCAGTTCGTTAATTAGTCTGTCATCAACAGTGGTAACATTTGTTGTGTCCTGCACATACTATGCTAGTGTAGGCCTGAACCCAAGGGACTCTCAAGGCGATGTGAAAGCTGACAAGGCAGGCATCTTGTCCATGTCCCCCTAAGTCACAATGCGCACACGAAGTACAGGAAAGCAGGGCAGTGAAATTGCAATTGCATGCCCCAGATACGGCAGACCTGAGCAGCAAGCCCTGAGGAGGTCCATTCCTCAGATACATATGAGCAGAGTAGAGCTGTCACAGAAAACTGATTAGGTTTTCCCTCTAAGGTGATGTTTTAAGATGATGGTGAGAAAACGATTGAAAATAGCTGTTTCACGTAACAACACATTTCCTTAATAACTGTTTTATTTTTCAGTGCACAGAAGCATAAAAGATGTTGCTTTTTTCCATTTAGGTGGGCAATCAGCCATTCCATCTGCCTGGGCTCGAGAGGGCTAACTTCTGGCTGCATTCTAGTGAGCGAGCCTCTGCAACCTTCCCTCTCTCTCTCTCTCTCCTCTCTCTCTCTCTCTCTCTCTCTCTCTCTCTCTCTCTCTCTCTCTCTCTCTCTCTCTCTCTCTCTCTCTCTCTCTCTCACTCACTTTACTCCTGAATCTAAGTTAAGTTTCCTTATCCTCCTGTCAAGTTATTACATTTCAGTTTAGTATTTTAGAAACCACCATAATGACACTGAAATATTTGTTATATTAACTAAACAAAACATTTTGGAAGTTTGCGTTTAGTAGTGATATCACGTATCCCCTCTCCTTCTCTGTAACTCTCCCCCTGTCCCCAGAAAGTATCTAATGATGGAACATTAGTGAATAAATACTTTCTATGCTTATCCTAAATGAATTCTGTCTCACCTCATTCCTTCTTTGTTTTCTGTACTCTCAAAGTATCGTTTGATATCACTTCCTTGAAGGAGCGTGAAGCTTCCCAGGGCAAACAGTAAAATGAGAGATGATGTTACAATCACTATGGGAAGGCTAATGCCTGTCTACACTAACTTCATAGCATTCATTTTGAAGTAGCTCTAAATATTCTTTTTACAACATTAAAGAATTTAAGTTAACATACATAGTTATGGATTACATCGTGATAGTCAATAATGCATATAATATGTAATATTATCAATATAAATAGGATATCAATGTCCTCAAAAGCTTGTGATTTCTTTGTGCTGAGAGGCATTCAAACTCTTCTGTGCCAGCTATTTTGAAGTACTCAATTAATTGTTGTAAACCATAGTAATCCTACTGTGTCATGAAAAACTTGAAGTTTCTCCTCCCATCCGATTGATCCTCTATGTGTCAATTTCTCTTTCCCTATATATTTCTTTCTATATCCTATAGTCTTGCGACCCCCAGAATCTAAGAACCATTTTTGTACTCTCTAGTCATATGAGATCAGCTTTTGAGGCTCCACATTTGAGTACCACTATTTGTCTTTCTGTCCCTTACTTATTTCAGTAAGCATTATATCCTTTATGCTCAGCCATGTTACTGCAGAGAGCCGGCCTTCATCCTTTATCCATATTTATGTCCAAATAATCTGCCATTTTCGTCTTCCAGTGATGGATACCTAGGTTGATTCTATACGTTTTCTATTGTGACCAGTGATGGCTAAAACATGGACATATTGACATCTCTGCAAATTCAACATATTTACCCATCAGTTACAACACTTTCTGCAGGAATATGTAGGTTGTGCGTATGTAAGATCCCATCATCTGTGGAGACAGATGGTTTAACTTTTCTCTTTCCTATTTTAATGCCCTTTATTTGTTTTTCTTTAAAAAAAAAGCCATTGTGGTCAGGATCTTCAGTACTTACTATGTTATATAAAGGGGGTGAAAGTGGTCATTCCTACCCTATGGTACATTTTAGCAAAAACTCTGGACTTTGCCCGGTTAGATGGGATATAAGCTGCATTTGTACAAAGATTCACTCCGTGGCTTAACAGTTGACTTGCCCCAGAGACTTTTCCATCTGTAGTTAAAGCGCATGTGTATTGAGGAGGCAGAGGATGGGTGGATACACCCATCTCACGGGGTGATACAAGTTCAATGCCACTTTGCTGAATTTCTGCCCTGTTTTGAATGTGGAATGTTGATTCTCTGCCCTTATTCAGTTGCAGCTCATTTTTCATCATTGGGTCCCAACAATGGTTTTATTTTATTTTATTTATTTTTATTTTTATTTATTTATTTTTTTAGGTTTTATTACTTTTGGTGCTCTAGCATTTCATTTATATGCACATATGGGCATAATTATTAGATCCACTTGCTAAATTGGTTGCTTTACAGTTACAGGAGTTGTTTTGTGTGTGTGTGTGTGTGTGTGTGTGTGTGTGTGTGTGTGTGTGTGTGTGTATTTTGACAGGTTTCTTATAAAATCTGTTTTATCTTACCGGCATAGTTATCATGACCTGCCAGTGACTGTTGCTGAGGAATTGAAATCCAATCATGATTCAACAGAATCAGGGGACGATAGGGGTTGCCGCTTAAGAGCCCTTTAGTGATACCTCTGAAGCTTTGATTCCAAGATAGCTCAGGGTTCAAGAGGGGCTGAGAGGCCATGTTAAACATAGAGAGCATTTCTCATCATGATCATCAGACGTGCCCAGGATAGAGAAGGTTTAGTGGCCAAATGGGGGCCGTCTGCACAATGCCCTCGAGTGTCTAGGCTGCACTGCGGAGGGATGGGGGGGAAATATATTGCCTTTTGTACTCCTTGAGTAGGTGGAGGCAATCTTCCCAGGGGAACAGACAAGTGCTATGGGAACAGGGCTCACACAACTGTACAATATAGGAAAGTCGATTTCATGCTTTTCTGTGAACACATCAAGAACAATACAAAGACCCTACGATATATAAAGTTCATGAGGCCTAGAAAACTGCAGGGGAAAATTAAAGTCAAAGTTACAATACCTGCCAGTGGTCCCAGAAAGGGAAGGAGCCAAGAAAACCAATTATAACAGCTACAGCAGGAGGAGGTCATGGTTTTATTGATGCCCTTGAGCAGTTGATGCAACTGGAGAGTACCAGTAAATACTGAAGAACACATATCAGGAAACTGTTCACAGCCAATGTGATGTTTCAGAAGTAAGTAATCAATGGCAGCTTATTTGTTTGTTTGTTTTGTTTTGTAAAACCAGTATTCAGAGTTCCTTCATTTCCTTATCTAATTCTCCTAAGAGAGAAACACTGGCAGTGTTGCTGACGATGCCAGCTGACTGGGAGATTGGCTGCTGAAGGGGCACCATTAGCCCTGTTACTGGAAGCCGGAAAGCAGCTACCGTCTTGTTGCAGGATATTTGATGCCATTGTGAACCCCGGGATTGTGAAATGTAAAGACCTGTTTCTCGCTTGGCGTAGCTCAGCCCTAACGCACACCGTTAATCCCAGAACTTTCTGTTAATTGTAAACAGGTGAGTCTGGTGTGGTTCAGCTCTAGAGAACACCTTTAATACAAGAGTTTTCTGTACGTAAGATTTAACAAAGCCAACCCCAGGTCAAGAGGTGAAGTTAGAAACAGATGACATGGATTAAAGAGTAGGAGGGACTTTTAGTTGAAGGGTATTTAAGACTGCATGGATAAGGGCTTTTTGAGCTTTGAGCTAGCAAGCCTTTGGCCTTGGGTTTTGTTTTTGTTTTTGTTTTTGTTTTTTGTTTTTTTTGCCTTTTCTTCCTGGCCTGTCAGCTGGGCTAGCGAGCCTTTTGGGCCTTTTCCATTGGGACATGAGCTGAGTAGGAAGGTCAGATGGGTGTTTTCTCCACCTGTCTGAGCTAACAGGTTTTCACACCAGTATCTGGCTCCTGAGTCTTTATTGGTCAAATAAAATGATTGTGTTTTTCTTTTAAAACAACACTGATCTGTGAGTACAGTAGGTTGTTATGAGTCATTTTCTTGCTGCCTTCCTTCAACAGAACAGTATCATGACCTACCTAGTCTCAAGCTCTTGGCCACACAAGCAGTATCGGCCACAGATCCCGCCATCTTGGTACTTAAGTGAATCTTCTTCAGATCTGCATCCTATAGCCTGTGAGAGAAGGGCACAGGGATCAGTGTAGGAACTGATCCTAGTGTGTTCTTGACTTTGGAGAAGTGACGGCATCACCTTTAAGGAAACTGTTATTCATTCAAATATTTATTGAAGAGTGTTAATTCATTGTCAGTAAGACATTTGAAAGATTTATAAAAAAACAAGATTTCAACAGTCTTAGAGTTGGAACTTCATACAAGAAAGCAGCTATATTGTCCAATAGAAACCCTTTCCTTCCCCCAGAAGGGGATTCTCCCCCTTTCTCCTTCTTTCATTTTTTTTTAAGTTATAAATTATTCTTTTTGTTGTTGTTGTTGTTGAACTTCCGACCTTTCCTGCTTCTCTTTCCCTCCCACCCACGCGAAGGAGAGTTTAATATTCTCATCCTATGATGTGTTCAGCACTATTGCTGTCAAAATATGTTTATGTACCTCCTTTTCTGAATTTAACCAATATCTCACTCTTTCTCTTTTCAGAAACCGATTGCTGAGTATGGAATAGAGGATACAGGGTGAAACATAGGGGAGGGGAATAGGGGAAAATGGGAGGCAGGGAAGAATGGGAAGATACAAGGGATGGGATAACCATTGTGATGTAACAAGAATAAATTAATAAAAAAATTGAAAATAAATAAATAAAATTCACATAGAAAATAAACAGAAAAATAGAAAATAAAATAGAAAAAAAAATATAGTTCTACAGTGAGTCTGAGAGGAGTTTGAATTCCAGGTTGGAGAGCGAGAACATTTCAAAAGCAGAAGTCAATAAAGTCACCAGAATAAAGGGATGCGAGCATGGGGCCATCACATCTTCAGCGTGCTGCTGACGCTCTGTGCTCAAGATTAAGACTATCTGTCTGGGTTTCTCAGATGCTATATGTGGACAAGTGGGAACTCAGTGTCTCTGCTGAGAGGCGTCTTCCTAATGCTTACCAGTTCTTTGTTCCAGAAAGAGCAGAGATATGAACTCAGACTTTAGATACACACACACACACACACACACACACACACACACACACACACACACACACTGGCTTTTGTTTCCATGAGTGGAATGTGTGCACGGTCCCTCTTTATATCGCTCAGCTCATGACCCTACATGCCCACTGCCCATTACAGAGAAAGCAAAGGCAGGTATTGTATCTCTTTGGCCTGTTTGGTATTGTGACCATTTCTAAACTTGTTTTCAAGATCCATGGTTACCTCTGGCTCTATGAGTTAAAATTGACCTTTGCATCTAATTACGTGTAGGACAGAGGTCATGAAGATCTCTTACAAAAGGTCATTTATAAGCAAACATTGCAGAAAGTGGTAAGTCAATATCAGAATTTCTTCATACTGATTTAAAAATACAGTAGGGTCAATGGGAAGACTTTTAAAAGTTATTTATTTACTTTATTAAATAATGTATATGTGTGCATGTGTGTGCATGTGCTTGCATTCATGCGTGTATGTGTTTACGTATGTGTGTGTGTGCATGTGTGTGTGTGTGTGTGTGCATGTGTGTGTGTGCATGTGTGTGTGTGTGTGTGTGTGTGTGTGTGTGTGATGTACGTGTATAGATGTGAACATGCCACAGTGCACATGTGGACAAAAGACAACTTTGTGCTTTTCCCCCTCACCTTTATGTTGGTTGCAGTGATCTAAGCATATGCAATGAGGTGCTTTCTCCTGCTAAGCCATCTGGCTGGTCCTCAAAGAAGGAACCTGGTGTTCCTTCAGGGATCCTGTTACTGTGGCACTGAAGGCCCACTTAGGAAAAGAAAATTACCTTCTGATCAGAAAAATAGAAAGGAATCTACCTCTGGGTGAAGCCATGTTATTGTTTTGTCTCTTAAGAGTTAACCCAGTTGGGCTAGTCACTCACCTGGCAAGGGAACCACCATGCAGGAGGCATATTCACATTAAGTCATGCCTGAGCTGGGAGTGAAAGGGAGTTAGCCATAGGAGATATGTAGGAAGGTGTTAATGCCTGGCTGGTGCTCTGGAGAGGGTCCAGGGTAGTTTCTCTGGTATTGGATTGCGGATGCCCTTCTAGTTCACTTTATCTCTTGGGTGACCAGAGCTGATGGCTCAGGCAACTGATCAGGATTGAAAGAAGAAAAAGGAAAGAAAGGGAAAAAGAGCCCAAGGTTTCTTCTCTAGGGACTGGCTGTACTGCGGCTGAGGAGAACTTAAACTGACCACCTTTTTTTCCTATGGCTGAGGCTGTAAAAGCGGCTTCTGGCTGGAAACTGCATGGGGTCGTAAAAGGAGGCTCTTTGATCTGTAGATAGGCCTCTTTGCGGAGATCTCCAATAAGTTGGTGTAAACTTAGGCTAAAGGCTTATTAGCCGTAGAAGGCTGATGCCCCTGAGTCTGCTAACTTATTTGCTAATCTATAGAGAAATAAGAAGTAAGAGAGAGAGATAGAAAATAAACCACTCACACACATACGTTCAAGAGAAGAGGACCAGGAGAAAAGGTGGATGAAGTCAGGCGTTCTAACTTCAACTGAAGTTAAGCTGCTCAATCTTTTCTCCTCTGTTCTCTTTCATTTTCTCCTCTGTTCTACTTCATTTTCTCCTCTGTTCTTCTTCATTTTCTCCTCTGTTCTCCTTCATTTTCTCCTTTGTTCCCCTTCATTTCTCTCTCGTTCTCCTTCCTTTTCTCCTTTTCTCCTTTTTCTCTTCTCCTTTGTTCTCCTTCTCACATTTATTGTAGCCCATATATATACTTCTGAGAAAAGGGAATTATCTCATAGTTAGAAGAGTACAATTAATCACAAAAGCAGATGAATTCTAAAATACAACAGGTTACATGCTTTAAATCTAAACATTTCTTATCTATGTATCCATTACATAAGTTCATGGCGAGTTCAAAATGACGAAGGTTGGCAGGGTCTAAGGTTAACAGGGTCTGAAACTTACAAGAGTATACAACCTATCAGTTAGGATGGACCTGACTATACATTGTCCAGCTATCTCTTAGTTTATCATGAGCTCAGGACAATAATTTTGTCTGTCTTTTATTCTAAGAAACAGAGTAAATTCAGACATCTCTAGGTAACATCATTCCATGTAGGTTCACATAGAGTTTAAACAAATTTGGCTATATTTATGGTCAAATACCAGGATTCGTGGTGCCATCTGCGGTAGAGGCTTATCTGAAGCCACAAATCTGCTGGTAGGCTATCCTAAGTGAGGTGTCTGGAGGTCCACAAAGGTATTTATTGCAGCCATAAACTAACTTTAACTTTTAAAACTATTTGAGCCAAATCAGCAATTCCATAATCAGGGATTAATTCATCTGGATAACAAAAAGTACATCTTCAATAAGATCCTCTAGGAAGTTTGCTCAATCAGAGCTGGTCAGTACCCAGAAGCTAACAATTCACACCAATGCCAGATGTATTTATTTTTGGTTTTTCGAGACAGGGTTTCTCTGTGTAATCTTGGCTATCCTGGACTCGCTTTGTAGACCAAGCTGGCCTTAGACTCACAGTGATTCACCTGCCTCTGCCTCCCTGGGTGCTGGGATTAAAGGCATGCGCCACCATGCCCAGCTCTAATGCCAGATTTCAGAGAGATGCAGTAGTGCACAATTGACAGGGTAGTCAGAGGTTGGAAGCAGTTCTGGGGTACATCACAATACAGACCTTGCAAATATCGGATCACCTCCAGAGACCTCTCATGCCTCCTGGACTTTCCCAAATCAATGGCTCCTGACAGCATGTCAGAGGCTGGAAGCAGTTTTGGGGTACATTGTGGTATAAGACCTTGCAAACACCAGATCACCTCCTAGACAGCCCACATGCCTAGTGAGCTCCCTGAACAGGGCGGCTCTTGGCAGGAAGGGAAGGCTGAACTTGGCCTACTGAGATGCCAGCTTTTTGTTCCCAGAAGGTATTTTGAGAAGAGATGACAGGAGGACGTGGGGATGGGAATCTAAGCAACAAAAAGAGGAGATGGGAGGACCCTGGGGACTCACAAGATACTAAACCCAGTTGTTGGCTCCTCCCATCCTGAAGGGATATAATTGTTACTTAATTTTCTCCTAGGCTTAGTCTTCTATCTTTCCTGGATGCTCCATTCCTCTGTGCCAGAAAATGAGCTCGTTTATCCCATACATAACCCAGGCACCCCTGGTACCTTTCTTGAGGGCTCTCTCAGGGTTTGAGAAGACTGTGGGTCACCTATCCGACTGAAAATCACAGGGATGGACTGTTTTGGTAAAGCGAAGATTTCTTCAATCATGGAGACTGCCACCAGCGAGCTAGAGAAGAGAATTTTGTCTCTGCTGGGTGCTGGTACCCCTAAGGAGCTTTGGCTGTTAGTCCAGAACTCACATGATTACTGTGGGGGTTGAAGGAAAAAAATACTCCTTCCACGCATATCCCTTCTGGTAACCCTGGCTCCCCCATGACCCTATTGAGTATGTGGAGCTCTTTCCCAGCCTTGCAAAAGACACTGAACTCCAGGTTTCTGAGATGATGGTTGAGTGGAGAAGAAAATGAAATGGCAAGAGTGCTGGTTGTGGGGCTGTGCGGGAGGGTCAGCAATAGAAGGCTTACCTCAACACACACACACACACACACACACACTCAGCCCTGGGGTCCATCCCAGGTCTGCAAGTCAGTTCATGCATAAAAAGAGAGGGGCCTCAGCATCATAATTTCTCAGTTCACAGTGTGCTAGAGGCAAAGAGAGATCATTCTTCTTGGAGGAAGTCTGGAGACAAGAGCTCCACTGGGTCCTAATGTCTGCTTTTATGATACATTTCTCCACTCCTGTTTTTTTCTGTGTTCTTTCCCTCCTTGATGAAAGCATTTGCTTCTATTCTATCATTCCCTGAGAACCTCTTCTTTTGTTTTTTCTTTCCTGTTGTTAGGACATAACAAGCTGGAAGAAAAAAGAGCATTCCATACTCTCTAGATCATGGGCAAATTATTCTAATGAGTGCTTGCTTATAGATTATATATGAAAGAGAAGGAATGAGTGGGAAGGGTAGTCCACAGGGTTTTTTTTTAAGGATTTATTTATTGTATATACAGTACTCTGCTTGCATGCACACCTGCACATCAGAAGAGAGCACCAGATCTCGTTGTAGATGGTTGTGGGCCACCATGTGGTTGCTGGGAATTGAACTCAGGACCTTTGGAAGAACAGACTAGTGCTCTTAACCTCTGAGCCATCTCCCCAGCCCAGTCCAGAGGGTTTTATGAAGGTGGATTTGACACAGGCAGAACAAAATTAGGAATTCATTAAGGCCACTAGCTTTTGAAGAGTCAAATGAAATTAAGGAGGAAGAACTTAAGGAGAATAAATGCCTGAAAGATGCCTAAGAAAGCACAAGCATAGGCCGAGAGAAATGGTGAAGACAGTCCAGGACATGAGAATGCAACTCAGTGAGGCTATAGGAACACTGAAGAGGACCCAACCTGAAAAGAAGATGGAGACAAAAACAAACAAACAAACAAACAACAACAAAACAAACCCAAAAACTCAAGTTAGAAGCTCAAAGGAACGTCTTACATGTGGAATCAATCAAGTAGAGATAGAACATCGGGACTCCAGATAAAGTAGAAGATGTGGACCAAATAAAGAAGAAATATGAAACATTAAACACACACACACACACGCACACACACACACACACACACACAAGGAACATACAGGAAATGTGGGATACCATGAAAAAAAAAAACATTTGAAATATAAGTAGAAGTGAGGGAGGTATTCCAAGTCAATTGAACAGACCAGGTCTTCAACAAGGTCACAGATGAAACCATTCCCAAACTAAGGAAAGACAGATCTGTGCAGATGCAAGAAGCATGAAGGACACCAACAGCACAAGAAGAGAAAAGAAAAATCCTATTAGCATGGCATAGTTAAAACACTAAGTACACACACAAAAAAAGAAAGTGCACTGAAAGCTTTATGAGGAAACAAACATGAGCCACATACAAAACAAAGCCCTTAGGTGTAAGAGTGAGTTTCTTCATGAAAAATTTGAGAACCAGGAGAGGCTGGAACAATGCATTCCAAGTCCTAATGGCTATGAGAGCCAGCCAAGACTACTCACAACAATTATCTGCCAAAGTTGAAGGAGAAAGACTTCCCACAAAATAAATAGCCTTTAAAACTTTATACCCAACAACCTAAAGCTAAGGAAAATGCCAGAAGCAATAGTTGAAGCTGAAGAGAGGAATGAGCATAGCATATGTCTGTGGTCCCAACCTTACATGAAAACATGCTTGGAGGTGACAGAGCTAAAACAAGGCAAGTTATATGTAACTTACATGGAACCTCTGTTTCAATTGTCTCAGAGGACTACTGCCTCCTTCTGCTAACCTAGGCCTAGTCCTGGAAGCTTCTAGCCTCCACACAATCTAACCTAGGCCTAGAATGATTTCAACCTCTGAGATTTACTACTTAATATGCTCACCCTTTCTTGTTTTCACTAAGCTCTGACCTGGCTGGTTCAACTCAACTGTTCTGCCTCAAATTCCTCTCCCAGCTGACTTATTAAAGCGAGCTTCTCTCTTGGCCTCAGGATTGCTCTGCTTGGCCTCAAACTGACTCCAGGATTCTGCTCTAATCTTTTGGTTCCTTCTCATTCTCTGCCTCATGCTACCTTCACCTGTGTCTGTAAAAACTCTCCTGGTGAAACGGCCTCCTCTCCCAGGTGCGTTGCTACTTAAGTAGCTTCCCTTTCCTGTCTCTTCTCATGAGAGTTGGGCGTGTCCTATTCCATCATATCTTTCTCTTGATTTGTCTTTTTTCTTTTCTTCCAGTCAATTAGACATCGCTTTCAAACTTGGGTGCTTCCTTCTACAAGCTGACTTCACTTTTATTGTTTGGGATTAAAGGCATGTACCACCACGCCTAGGCCTAAGCTTTTCTTTACCTGAAACTTGCTCTATACCAGGCTGGGCTTGAACTCGGATCTATTTGCCTCTGTCTCCAGGATTAAAGGCATGTCTGTATTCCAGCTGGATCACACAGACCTAGAAGATTTTTGGATGTGATCTCTTGCCAGAGCAGCCATGTTCTGAATTAAAATTTCTCTATAACAGTAACATGGATCAAAACTCCCATTCTATCCATGTGACTGTAACTTTAAAAGCATACATCTTGGCAATGCATGCCCAGTGTGTGAAAGTGTAACAGGTCATGTGACTAATAAAACACAATTGTATTGAGTCTATTAATTCATTTAAGAATTAGTATTTTTATTATAACAGCTATAAAAGAACACAGAAGGTGGGAGGAACTGTGTTAAATAATCTGAAAGTCCTTTTTTTTTTTTTTTCTTTTGTTTTGAAACAGGGTTTCTCTGTGTAACAGAGCCCTGGCTGTCTTGGACTGTCTTTGTAGACCAGGCTGTCCTCGGACTCACAGAGATCTGCCTGCTTCATGTCTCCCAAGTATTGGGATTAAAGGTGTGTGCCACCACAGCCCAGCTTGAAAGTCCATTTAAAAAGTGGCTTAGAGACATTTTTTTTTTTTTTTCTGCGATAAGAGTAGTGACCACGGACATGAACTAGAATCTTCCCATCTAGAAATCCTCCTTTGAGAAGGGACTAGAGATAGTTTGGTAAGAGGCCCTTTCTAAGGATGACATTGCTATTTTGGAGTGGGTTAAAGCAACTAAAGGAGATATTTAGCATGGCTAATTGGAGGTGATAGATTCCACATTCAATAGGAAGGAGGCAGGAAAGATGTCTAGTCCAGGCGTTGCAGTATGTATGAACCGGCTACAGTTGCCATAGCAACGAAGTAGACTATAATGTCCACTGAGACTGATTGGAATAGTTTATGGAAGATATAGAGTGGACACCTTTACACAGGAAATAAATTTGTTAGAAGTCACTAAACAGTAGTGACATTCTATGTAGAGATAATAAATTACCATAAAGTAGATTCACATAGAATGCTTTGGAAATTCTCCCAAATTGTAATATTTGTTGGGAATGAATATTTTACAGTGGTGATTAGAATTAAAGAACATGACCCTAGTTATCATACTTGTATAGAAAAATACATTTTTCCAAAGGAACTACTAATTTATATTAACCACTAATATGAATAATGCTTTGGACTGGGTATGTCATTATAAATAAACATATCCAAAGACACTTCTAAGAAGTGACAGATTAAAAAAAAAATAATGATATGAACATGTGAAAATGTCAAGACACTGAATTTTGAAAAGAAATAGAAGAGTAATTACTCCACACCAAGGCTGCCAGAACTGGCAAAGAAAGAATGAATGCCGAAGGCTGCTTGCATAGATGCGTGGAAACTCAGGCAGCTCTGCTCACAGGCGCCCCCCCCCCCCCCCCCCCCCCGGTAGGCCAGCTTGCCTCAGAGAAACCGGCCCCCTCCACGCCCTCTCTGAAGAAGCAACTGGTTCTCGGAAGATGGAAAGAGCTAAAGCGGAGCAAGAACTATTGTAAAGAACGCTTTGTCTGTCTTACCAAACTTGCTCATGTGACTCTCTCTCCCTCAGCCCGCTCCCCCCCGCCCCCGCCCCCCCCATCAGTGGCGTTCAAGGACAGCGCCTCTTCATTTGGCTCAGGAGTAAGAAGCCGCTTGGTGTCTTTTTGTTTTTTTGTTTTTTTAAAATATTTTATTAATTTATTCATATTACATCTCAATTGTTATCCCATACCTTCTATCCTCCCATTCCTCCCTCCCTCCCAATTTCCCCTTACTCCCCTCCCCTACGACTATGACTGAGGGGGACCTCCTCCCCCTGTATATGCTCATAGGGTATCAAGTCATTTAAAATGTTGAGTATAGGCTGGTCTTATTTTACAATTAAGGTAGTTGAATAATGTCGTCTATTCTTACTTTGAGGCAATCTATCCAGTAACTATAATTTAGAGCTGTCAGGAGATGGAAAAGGTTTCATCAAAAATCCACTCTTTCTTTTGATTGCTGCTAGCCAGAACAGCCTGGCAGTATAGGGCTCACTGCCACTCAGAGCAGATTAAAGGGAGAAAAGAAGCAGAAGATAGCAACGGTTCTTCCAGTTTGGGGCGGGGGAGGGGGGCGGGGGGGGGGGGGGGCAGGGCTGCCAGGACCGGAGGCCCTAAAGTCCTGAAGACACAGGGAGACTGATTCTGACCTGCTAGGGATTTTCTGTGAAAGATCGGATCATCTATGGAAAAAGTAAATGAGTAGGGTGCAGGAGGCCGTAGGACAAATGGTAACGAAACTGTTTTGAACACAACACTTAATCCTGCCAGGAGTATAGTTGCACAATCAAGGGAACAGATTTGAAATTATATCTTTTGTAGTAACTTACTATCTGTGGCTTGGCATATAATATAGTTCAGTGACAGAGTATTCGTCTAGGATGAGCCTACGGTCTTTAGGTTCAATTCCCCATGTTCAAAAGAGGATTGTTCTAATGTTAATTCTATGCTTAAAATATTAGTGAATTCTTATTAATGAAGTGTTGAATTGCAGGCGCCATGTAGGTCCTCAGCACTTACTATGTACCATTGGCCAGAGACTGCGTTAACACTCTCAAATAAACAGCAGACACAATCTAGATCCTAGGAGCATAAAATCAGAAGAGAGGAAAGGGTTATAACTATGGTGTACTAAAATTTATTATTATACCGTATTTTTCGGACCATAAGATGCACTCCCCCCTAATGTGTGAGGAGGGATTAGGGTGCACATTATGGTCTGATTGCTGTTTTTAGTGTTTTTCTGCTCTAAAAACTGGGTGTGTCTTATGGTCAGGTGCATCTTATAGCCCCCAAAATATGGTATATTGGGCTTCTATAATCAACTAATACTCCTTTTGGGGAGGAATTTCACCTTCATTTTTATTTCCCTGTGCCTGGCAAGGGCTTACTATGTAGAAGGTAGACAGTGTATATTAAATAAATAGTCCGATTGTAAAGAGAGGCTCACGCTGGAAAAGCAGTTCAGAGATAGATGACACAAAACAAGGAGAAAGAATCTAGGCTTCCGCTCACTGGTAATATGTTTTTGTTTATTTTATGAGAGTTTTACACATGCATACAATGTCTTTTGATTATACCCACTCCCTGTTCTTCCCTTCCAACTCCTTCCAGACCCTGCCACGTCTCCCACCATCATGCCCTTATCATGGTGCATGGATATAACCTAGTGAATGCAAATAATATTGCTCATATGGATGTGGGACCGTCCACTGGAGCATGGGCACATAAATATGTTGTCAGAGGATAGTTTGGAATTATACGCATTTAGCAAAATAACAGTAGGAGGCTAATGGTAGGGTTATGAGTTCTAGGTCAGATACAGAGAACCAAGCATAAGTTTCCTCCTGTGAAACTGGCTTTAGATCCAACCAAAAAGTAGTAAGTTACCCTCGTAACATTCTTGCCAGTGCTGCACCTATGCTCTTGTCTCCTGACTAGCCACTGTTGTAGCTTGGAGAGTTCACAGCAAGGTAAGAATGCTGATGAGTTCTCTCTTCAAGCACCCTTCATGAGCACCGTCCAGGACTGTGAAAGACAGGAAGGAGGACACTTTCAGGTTAGTGCCACGTTGATTTCTCCATGTCCTGTATCCCAGGTGTGTGTTTCTTCAATAGGGTCTTAGCATCAAGTTATCTTGGGAAACCAAGGACAATGATAACGGTCTTCACCGTTTTAGTAGGCTGTGGGATTCCCTCCCATCAACAACTTGAGGGGAGGTTCGATGGCTGCCCTTGGTTGTTAACTTGACCACCTATGGCAGTAACTGAAAGCTAAATGGCTGGTCACACCTGAAGGGACTTTTTCCTAGTTAAGTCCTTTGAAGTGGGAGGACCCATTCCTCGTCTGGATCTTTGGGGTGGGCAGGTTCACCTTTAATCTTGGCCACACCTTCTGCTGTCAGCCAATAGAAAGGCCCGGGAAGTAGGATGCTCTCTCTGCCTGCTTGCTCCTGCCATCATTAGCAAGTCTATTCCTTTACTGGCTGTCGAGCTTATTTATTTGCAAGGTATCCTGTGCTTGACACTGGGCTTTAATACTTAGCAACTTTGGCTTTCTGGGAGGAACATTATTCCCCATGCAAAATATAAAATAACTGTATTCAAGTGTATGTATGTGTGTCAAATGGTAAATTTCCATGTGGCTTTTTCAAACATCTTTAGACAAACAATACCATATGCTGTCTCCCATGTGTGAATTCTGGCATCAAGTCTTTAGATTTTGTTGCTATTGTTGTTCATTCTGTGACTCTGCAGATCCAAGGCATCACATCTTGACAACAGAAGCACAAATTGTCTTTTCACCTCACTTAATCTCCAAGCGTCTTCATCTAATAAGAAGCTTTCAAAGATAATGCTTGCAGCCATTCTCACTGCTCAGTAAATATATATTTATATGTGATCGCGTTTGCTGCCCATCCGAAAACATTCAAGTCCCCTGGTCTTGGCATCCTTCTGGAGTCCATATGTAGACAAATACATGCCATAAACTCACAATTTAAAAGTCTAATTGAGTTTTAATTCTTAGATGCTTGGTAAAACTAAGACCTAAAGAAAAGCTTTATGTTTTAGTCCATTTGTCTAACAAACTATGTTGGAAGAGATAATTTATAAGTAATAGAAATTCCTTACAGTTCTGGAAGCTATAAGTCAAAGATCAAGGTGCTGGAGGATTCTGTTTCTGGTGAGGCCTGCTCTGTTGCTAACAGTGCACTTTCATCCCACAGCCTTGCATGATTTACATATGATAATCCTATTTCCTCAAGCTGTTTTACAGGAGTATTAAATTCCTTCCTCAAAGTGAAGCTCCTGCATGACCCAGTCACCTCTCCAAGGCCCTCCTTCCAAACTGCCATGCCTTCTGCGGTTGTGTTTCTGTCTCAGTTAATGAAATGTCTAAAGGGAAATATTCCCAGTCCTTCTGAATTTATTTATGTACTTCTGTCCTACTTGTCACTCTCTATTCATACCAGCACCTTGAAATACATTTTAAAGATGATAATAAAAATAAAAGCCTTCCCTTCCACAATGGTAATAAAATTCTGGACTTTGCAAAACTAGCTTAAATACAGTTAAATGCATCTGTGATGAGAATCAGGAGGGCGGTTGGAAATGAGTTTTTAAAGGATAGAGAATATCTTACTTTGTAATGTAAGTGGATTCTGGAAATGCAAAGTAATTGCTGCCCTCTCCCCTTTCCAGGAAGCTTCTGGGTATGCATGGGCTGGAATAGTTTCCTTCCAGTGTCTGATGACCTGCTGCAAAGAGCCTCCCAGCGTTGCTGAAGACTGTCTGACCTTAGGAAAATCATCTTAGACTCTGTGTCTCCCAACCTATAAAACCAGGATAATTTAATTTCAGGCGCATATATTATTTAAAGAACCACCATCAGCAAAGTCTAGAGATGAGAGCTTCACCAGCCGTGCTGTGAACGTTGCCTCAGTCAGTGGCTCCCTACTGGATCCTTTTTCTTTGTTTCTCAACTATAAATCTATGAAAATGGTATCCTTTGCCATAAAAATCTCACTGGCACAGATCCCTATGTGTCACTATAAAATGACGTTATTTGGTGGAGTTGAAACTCTCCCACTTGAGTCCTGAGAAACCAATAGAAAGCACTTCTGAACTAACAGAATATGATATTGCTGACGTTAAAGTCTTGTTTAAAATTGAGCTGACATTAAAGTCTTGTTTAAAATTGTATTAAAATGTATATAATTCATGATAAACAGAAAAGAACTTGTCATTCATTGCAGGCTAGAACCTCTTACAAATATCTACGGAAAGGCTAACTAGGTGGTAATAAATACACACATACCATTCTAGGATGTTAATATCAAGTATGTTTTTATTAGGTTTTATCATAATTCATTTTCTGATCTCTATGTCTGAACTTGCTTAGGTTAACTGTGCTCAGTAATGGTGGGACACATTGACTTTCAGAGTATAAATGGTAAATGTGCTTGCTGGCGAAAGTGCCAGTTCTAAACAACAGATATGTCTACCCTAGATACTAAACATAAGTTGTGCCTCAGGATGCCAGTTCTGTGACTTCTAGTTCCTGAACAGGAGAGTGTGCCTGTCTTTCATCAAACACACGGAAGTTAAAGATTAAACTCTCAAATGATTTTATGTCCCCTTAAATTTGACATGATGTGTTCCTCTCTGACCTCTATAGTGAATAATTTATGGCAAAAGACAAAGGCTGTAATAATAAGGAATTACATCGATGTCTTCCAAAAGTAGGTTTAAGAGCTTCTTCATTTGTCTCTGACAAAGTAGGAATCCCTTGATGTGACTGTGCCGTGTATAGAGCTAAAGGCAACCATGACTGAAAACCACCAGAAAAAGTTTAGTGCAGACATATAGAGTGCAATTGACTCCGAGAAAATCTGCTGGAATTTTGGGGTAGAAAATTTAATTTTTGCAGCCTTAGTAATTCATTATGTTATTCAATGTTAGCAATACACACACACACACACACACACACACACACACACACACACACACACACACCCTATGAAATTTTTAGTTGTGTCTACTTTAAAAGCATCCTTTGATCAGCTGTTGTAGATTCTATCAATATATTGTGGAAAATATTGATAGATTTTATAGGTTTGCTTTTAAAATTTTAAGAGAATGCACCAAATACTATAATTTGGTCGTGAGCTAGTTTGCTTTCTATTGCTGTGATAAAACACTGAAACCAACTTAGGAGGTAGATTTATTTAATTAACAATTCCACATCATAGTCTGTATTTGAAGGAAGTTAGAACAGGAACTCAAAACAGAAGTCTGGAGGCAGGAAGTAAAGACCATGGAGGAAGCTATTTACTGCCTCATGCCCTGGCTTATGCCTTATGCTCCTTTCTTCTTCCTTCCTTCCTTCCTTCCTTCCTTCCTTCCTTTTTAATTTTATTTTATTTTTACATCCTATTTGCAGTTTCCCCTCCCTCCTCTCCTACCCCCTCCCTTACCCTCTGCCCTACTCCCTTAACTCCTCCTCTGCTTCTCTTCAGGAAAAGACAGGCTTCCCATGGATAGCAACCAAACATGGAATAGTAAATTGCAGTAAGCCTAGGCACCTCCCCTCGTTTTAAGCCTGGACAAGGCAACTGAAGATGAGGAAGAGGGTCCTAAAAACAGGCTAAACAGTCAGAGACAGGCCCTGCTCCCACTGTTAGGAGTCTCACAAGAAGACGGTGTTACACAATTGTAACATAGGTTCAAGGGCCTAGGTCAGTCCCACGCAGGTTCCCTGCTCATCCAGTTCAGTCTCTGTGAGCTCCTATGAGCCCAGTTAATTGATTCTGGGGTTTGCTTGTTGTGTTCTTGAGCCCTCTGTCAGCCTGCTTTCTTATACAGCCCTAAACTTGCTGAGGAACGGTACTGTCCCTAGGAAGTTGGCCTTCCCACAGCAATCATCATCATCCTTATCATCATCCACAGATATGTCTACAGGCCAATCTGATGGAGGATTTTTTTTCAGTTGAGGTTCCTCTTCCAAAATGACCCAAGCTGGTGTCAATTAAAAACAACAAAACCAAAAACACTTAAACCAGCACACAGGTAACTTCTTTAAGGGTCTCAAATAACTAATTAATGCAACTGTATTTGTCCTGTACTAAAACATGGTTCAATATGCCATCAGAGAGTTAACTGACGTAGCTCTACTGTTTCTAGCCTTTTACATAAAGTATTAGATAGCTACCCATGCCCAGTGTTTCTTGTGTCACATACTTTCCTTTATTTACAGTATACTATTTCCAGTCATTAGGTTTCTAAAGTTACCGCAGCTACTGCATACATATAATTCATAGACAGCTGACTGTTGGTGAGATGTAACTGGTGTTTTAACACTCCTCACATCTGTCAGTTCAGAGCAATGTAATCTTTTTTGAGATCTGACCTCCGCAAACTCTGTGCAAACTGCCAAGCTTCACACTCCTCATACCTGCTGTGTGTAAGCAGCTGATGTGCTGGCAAAGAAGACTTCACAGGAGTAAGAAAAGTGTTTTCTTCAAGATATTTGTCAAAACAGTAGCAAAATAAACCCAGTTTCAGTGGGAAATCAATGCACTATTTTAATTCAGGATGGGGGAGGGGGTAGAGTATCATATTTACATAGATCTTTGGTCAGGGCCTCAGGGCTTTGACAGTGACATGTGTATAGCTTTTCGTTGTGATTTTAACCTAAAATGTATGCATGCTAGCAACTGGGCACACGATGCCTTCTTTTTGTTGCATAAAATGATCAGAGCTGCTCAGAAGAAGGAGATTTGCTAGAATTTTTAGCCTATATAACTTCTGAAATGTTGAAAGCAGACATTGTTAAAAACTAATGCCAGAATATGCATAAAAATACTACTGTAGAAACACAGGAAGCAAAACCCACAGTTGTTTTTGAGTCTCTGTCATGGAAGCACGCTCTTTCAGATGCCCTGCACTGCTCCGTTTTGAGCAGTCTAAAGGGAGGAGACAGTAGTGGGTGGTGTCAGACTTCAGAGAGTGAAGAACGGCAGGGGCAGCCTATGTTCTTGGTGATATCTTGGAAGAACCTTCAACAACAGCAGCAACAACCGGAAGATGAGCCGGGACATAACCCATCGGAAACACTTCACCCCACCTCCTCACAGGCCTGGAGCAGTATGTTGTTCATTCTGGGCAGGAGCTCTTGCCCTTTACTGTGTCTGCTGCTGTGTAAACAGCAATAGGAGTGGACACAGAATCAATTACAGCACTGGGAGAGCAGGGCTAACATATTGAGAGGGAGACTTCAAACTTGACTCACCTAAGAATCTGTCCCCCAAGGTTGGAAAGCTAATTAGACAATGAATGTAGGATTTTTCAAGCAATGTAAAAATAACAATAACAACAAAAGCAGAATGACCCAGACCCCTCAGGTCAAAAGAGCTGTTAAACATGAATGAGCCAATTAGAGATTAGAACTTAACTCTATACATTTTTTTTCAGAATTGAATAGCAAATTGACATAGCTGAAGAGCAAATTGTTGAATTTGAATGAAATAAATATGTTAAAAGATAAGATATCTGGGAGAAATTCAGAGACATTGTAGATTTCATCTAACAGGAGTTCTAGATGAATAGAGGCCATGAAGGAAATCTGTAGTGAGAATTTTGGGATGCTGGTTTCTTTAAAAAACAGAACAATATTATAAGACTGTGATTTTGTTTTAATCGGGTGTGGGGATTTGGGGCTGCTTTGCAGGAGCTGACTATGGTTTGTCTCGTACATAGGCACAGGCATGATTTTACCAGCTGCAGATAGTTTCTGTGATTGTGTGATGTTTGGAATTCTGGGAAGTTTTCGGAAGGCATATAAGGGATAGAGCCCTGACAGGTCAGGTCGGTGGTTGTTGGCTGTTCGGGGGTGGGGGTGGGGGTGGGTGGGGGGTGGTAGTGGTAGTGGTTGTGGTAGTGGTTGGGTGTTGTTGGACGTCATTTGTTAAGTAGTCATGCTCAAAGAAGAAACAAAAAGATAGAAATTAGATATCCTGATGTCGAAGATCAAACTTCCCCCTAAAACTCAGCTCCTAATCAGCAGAAAGTAGTCTAATGGTAAAGTCACCCCTTTCTGATCCCTGACTTTATTCAGGGATCTTTCCTTTTCTCACTATCTTTGCTCTCTTATCTAGTGTTAGGGGGTTGAAAGAGAAATTGTGTGGACAAGGGTGGAAGAAAGAAGAACTCATGGAGAAGCAAGCTCCAGCTCCAGGGTTATGCTCCCTAAAGAAGGTCAGAAACAGTTTACCCATGGGAAAGAAAGACAAGAGTGTTATATTCAAAGGGCTTATGCATTCTGAATGGAATACATTTAAAACCAAACAAAAATAAAAATAACATATGAATACTGACATCAGAAAATCTTTGAAGACAGAAAGTTACTATTAGTAAAGGAGCAAAGTCAGACCATCATTTGTATTTTTTCTTTAATCAGCCGCAATGGAGGCAAAAATTATGGTGACAGTGTGTTCTTGATTTGAAGTTCAGTGTTTTATATTGAGTTAAGAAATCATTCAAATGTATGTGGATAGGAAAAGATACGTTCACACAGTTGTACAGTCTTGTTTAACACACACACATACACATAACATGAAAGCAAAAGTTAAATTCTATAGTAACAAAAAGAGATTAACCATAGAGGGATAAGAATGGTTATGGGGAAAATAGGTTTAATATATATATATTATATTCTGTGAAAGTATTCTTATATTCTGGTACCATGTATGATGAATATACATGATGAAAATTTTAAAAATTAAGAGTGATGAGTTACCTCTGAGAAACTATATAGTTTCTTTTATAAGCTCTTGTCAGTTATAGTAGGCTTGAAAGACTGAAGTTCCCATGATACTTAACAGCTTCTAAAAATCAAGGACCAGAATGTCAGTGATTAACTGGTGAGAGGTCTGGAGTATGAGTCATGTTTCTGGGCATGAGCTATAACGCCAGAAAGTGGCAGAGGGCCATTAACTGATAACTAAGTTATCCTGGATCCAGGAACACTGAATTGCATAATATTACCAAGGCTTCTGAAGAAAGAAAAATAGTCTTACCCTTTTCTGTAAGACTCAAGCTAAAAGGGGTCTGGCAATCATCTGGGCAGGAACCTGCCACCCCAATGCAACTGTTCCAGAGACTTTGGAAAGAGTTATAAACCTTCATATAAGTACCGATTGGCACAATGATTCCTGCAGTATTGCCCACTCACTCTCCAGAACATGTTCCACTGTATTCTACTCTTTTTATCCTCTACACTACTCTCTGTTGGACTCATCTGAATTGTTTGGACATGGCTGGGGAGCCGAGAGAAGGCCAATGTAAAGTCCCAGTGACACACTGTGACAAAAAAATAAAAGCACCATGGAATTAAGTATTAAGCATCTTACAGGAAATGTCTACAGGGAATGGCTGGTTATCTAGCTGGAGTCTCCCTTTTACTCTTCCTAAATAAACCTTAACTTTATAAAAAGCATAGTCTCCTCCTTGGGAATCCCATGGGACAAACTTTAGATTCTTTCAACACATTGCAGGCTTTAGGAAATGTATCCCAAATATTGTAAACCAGGTTATTACATTTTGTTTAACAATATGGGTTCAGGATAGGTTGATTAACTAAAGTGGCCAGAATATATATGTGAGAGCTCTAAAAAGATTTTTATAACATAATTGAATTAGGCAAATTTCAGGCAGAGGAACAAGTTAAAAGCCCTCAGCTGAGGCATGTCATAAGGTCAGCACACGAGGAACGGAGATTGAGACAGGTCAGTATTAGATGCACGTGGAGAGGTGAGAGGGTGGCACAGCATCGTGAAGGCTTTATATTACCAAGGTTGTACCTTTAATATTGATTGCTAGGAGGAGTTCTTGACTTATGATAAAATTGAGTGCTGCAGCTAGCAGAGTGGAGACACCATCACATCACCATGCAAGAACAAACTCGAAACTGAGTGTTTGGTGTAAGGCTAAGATGCTCAGTCATGTTTCAAGATTGCCTTCCCTCTAGATTGTCTACTGTTCTTTATGGTCCAGAGAGTGGTGTATGACAGCCATACTTTTGGTTTTGAGGGGGTTTATTAAATATGTTAGCAAGCCAAAGAATACTCATCAAGAGGTGGAAACATGATAGATAGATAGATAGATAGATAGATAGATAGATAGATAGATAGATAATAGATAGATGATAGGTAGATACACACCACACACACATAATCCAGTAACTGTTGTCACCACTAATGTATTTGATAAATATACAGATTCATAACTACCATTTTTGTGGTTGTTTATTTTTTTGTTCAATGTCATCAGCTGCTTTCAGCTCCTGCTACCCCAACTTCCCTGCTGTGATGTGCTGAACTCCCAAACCTTAGATTAACATAAACCTTTTCTTTATTAAGTTTGGTGTCTTATCACAGCAACAGACAATTTTCAATTCTTCAAATTGAAACATCTCTTTCACTTCTATTTTCTTAGTTAAGCAAATAATTAATTTGGTTAATTATTTCAGAAGCATCCCTCCATTCTTTCTAGAGTAGCTGTTCAGGAAACAAAGAATTTCCTCATTGTTTAAGCCCACATTAAATTTCTACTTCTTGAATCTGAACTTTATTTTACTGTTAAATTCAGCAGACCACTAAGCTTCTATTAAATCTGAAGATAGGAATGCCACAAGAGATGAATGGCTAGAAATGATTGTTTCACTCTGTTGGAATCCAGTAACTGTGGTCACCACTAATGTATTTGATAAATACACAAATTCATAACTACCATTTTTGTGGTTGCTTAATGTTTTGTTTTGTGACTATTAAAGTTCATGTAACCTCTTCTACAGTGGAAGTTACCACTATTAATATTTGTCACTACTTCTTATTCCCTTTGGAAGAGGATCTGAGTTTTGCACCAATAGTCACTTCTATAAAGTACCTTCATAGCAACAACCAGCTAAGTGTCTAACCAAACAAATGAGTGTTATAGCTTAGCCACATAGACATGAAATTAACCAAACACGTACCTTATAATTTATAGCATGTACCATTGCCCTAGTTTAACTTATATTTAAAACATCTAGCCATATAGTTTTCATAATAACCACAATAATTATAATTCCTTTTTTCTCCCTCACTTCTATACATATGAGAGCTTAAGAGTCAGTGTCTGAAATCACACAAGCAGAACCATCTCAAAGAGTCTTAAACCCAGGTCTCTTCTATCAGTGCCTTCCAATGCACATCTGATGGTTGATTTGTTTATTGATCAGCAATTATCCCGCTGACAACAATTTTAGAATGCAGTAAAAAGAAGTAATCACTAACATTACCTATAAGTGTTAAGAAGCAAAGGAGGATGTCATTGGTTCAGAAAGATCCTGAATTTAGCTCAAATTATTAACAATATAATTTGAAGGCTTCCAACAAAACTTTATGTAAAAATCAGAAAACTGAAAAAAGTGTTAACTAACTTCAAATTTCTTAATTATTTAGAGAACAACACTGCGATCCCGCCTCTGCATTCTGTCAATGCTTCTTAAGGCTCATATCCATCGGAACTGCCAAAACATCTCTCTTTCATTACATAAAAATAATAAAGAATGCCAAACAACTATGTTTGCATCCATTAGGAAGGAATGGTTTCTTCCTTTGCTTTTGATTAATGCTCACTGCTAGCTTTGGCTGGCAAAGATAACTGGTGGATTGCCTACATCACTGCCGTGCGAGAACAAAGGGATCTGCGCTGATAGGTGTGCGACCACTAGGATGACATCAGTGCTTCCAACACCAGAAACAAATCACCAGCTAGGCAGTCAGTCATCTGGACTCTCACTTCCTCGGCGGCCCCGAAATTACAGCTTCCTTTTGTAAAAGGAGTAAGGGGAAAATGTTGGCCATCTGCAAAGGAAAACAATATTACAAGTTTCTACAAGTGACTACCTTGGCATCTATGATTAACACCAACGCACAAACACTGCCTAAGAGTGGTTAGTGCAGGAGGGGTAAGTTGTGTTCACACTTCTTTGTGGTTGTACCACTGTTGGGTAGGAACCTGATTCTTTACATTGACCCCTTAACCACCTAGAATGAATCTCTTCTCAACATATCCAAGAATGTCTTTAATAAAATTGAAGTGATTTTTTTTTTATGCTAGCTGATTCTTGCCCATTTCAATTCATGGAAAATGACCTTCTTTGACTTAAAAATAAAGTTAGAGAAAAATATACTTAAGGTGTCAGAGGTTTCTGTTTAAATTACCCTACGTGCTAACATAGTTCTCATACTTCCTGTTGAATTGGAAGTTTCTTATTATTATTTACATAGAGTTGGAGTTCACAGAAACCTTATAAAAGCTCAGATTGTATTGCCAGAGTTTTATGTCAACTTGACAGCAGTTTAAGTCATCTGAGAGGAAGGAACTTCAGTTGAAAAAAAAATGTCTTTATAAGATTGGGCTGCTGGCAAGCCTGTGGGGCATTTTCTTAATTACTTGATGAAGGAAGGCCCATTCCATTGTTGATGGTGCCATCTGTGGCATGGTAGTCTTGGGTTCTAAGCAAGCCATGATGAGCCAGCCAGTAAGCGGCTCTCCTTCACGCCCTCGGCATCAGCTCCTGCCATCAGGTTCCTGCCCAACTTGAATTTCTGTCTTGGCTTCCTTCAATGGTTGTATAAACTGATGGCATGATTGCTCCATGGTATGGCTAAGGGGAAGGGTTTTTTTTTATTATAGACACAAGAGAGAGAAAAGCCAGAGGCATCAGGAAGAGTCCATAACAGAAAGAGAAAGTATTAGACTGAACATGGCCAGGTGAGGCAGAGCATAGAGGAAGACTGAACAACAGAGAGGGAAAGTGTGTGGGGGACAATAATATAAGGAGGAGGTAGGCAGAGGAAGACAAAAATAGAGGGCAAAAAAGGAGTCTAGTTGAAATAGCGGGGCTGTAGAGAGAATGTAGGAGGTGGGAGGGAAGCTGAGGAAGTTTAGGGTAGGGAGAAGATCTTGAATACTAGCATGGACTTTAAGTGCGCAACACATACTTGTCATAGTGAGGGAGCCTGGAGGCCAGCATGCCCTGTGGTGTACTAATAGACACCACAGATAGCCCTTTGTCTGTTTTGCAGCTGATAAGGAAACGGTTTCTTTTGGTAGAGGGGAAACAGTTTCACAAGTTCCTGAGGAATTCTGGCTTTAGCCTAACTGCCAGAATTTGGAGACATGGAAGGTTCTTTTGGACCTGACAACAGTGAATAGCCATCTGGCAGTGTAAACACAACAAGGTTTTTCCTTCCCGAGTTTCTTTGGTCTTGATGTTTCATCATAGCAATAGAAACCATGACTAGAACAGAACATTATGGCCGAACTTGACTGAGTTTTGTAATTCTCTGGGCTGTAATGTTATCTTTTCTGCTAACGTATATGACCCTGTACTGATGCTATCAAAAGAATGTCAGTTTCCTTGTTTGTTCCTCTAACTCTTAGAAGATATTGTTTAAGTTTATGTGCTAATGTGAGCTGAAATCAAGGAGGCTTTCTTGGGCATCCAAATGGTATGGGGTAGACACAACACACGCACGCACGCACGGACACACAGACGCACGCACGCACGCACGCACACCCTACTCATTCCAGAAAGGGATCCCAGAAAATACCAAAATAATTATTGTACCAAAGTTCAACTGAGTGAAGCAATGAGCTTTTACTGAGGTTACCAACAGGAGTATGAGTGAGGGGGTCAGTTGTAGGAACAGGGACGATAGAAAACTGCCTGCATCGCTGGCAAAGCTCACCCCAATATGGGTGATGACTCACAAAAGTTACAACCCTGTGGCTCTGCCACAGTTCCATTGGCTATTTCTCATGCCCATCAGTTGTTTACTCCTTTCTGAAGCTGGAGATGGGCCTTTGAGAATCTTATAAGCTTCAGCTTTCTCAGGCATGTGATATTATTTACTTCCCGAGTTTTATGAACCTTCACTCCCACCTAGGGGGAATGTTTCAAATAAAAGGAAAGTCCCATACAAAACTGTATTCTGGGACAACCTAGGACTATCAAAGTCAAAACAGTTCAGGGACAATTGGGTCCTCTGTTTAGGGAACTTGTATGAATTTGACAGGTGAGTTTTAGAAAGGAAGTTTATTATAGCTGTGATATTAAAAGAAAAGAAGGGAGAAGAGCTCCTGTCTAGCAGAAACAGTTCCCTAGGGTGTGTTGCCACTAAAGATATTTACTTGTCTTGATGCTAAGGCTTTACTGAGCTGAGGCATTAAGCTGGTCAATCCTATAATCCCACTGACAGGGTGTTCATGCACTTCTCCATCACAGTGTTTAGACTAGAGTTTCAAGAACCAAGAAAGTACCTGGTTACCCATAATGTCTAGGCAACTGTGATATATTGGTATGTAAGAGGAGAAAACAGGAAGACAAATAGGTGCCCCGACAGAGATTTGCAATTCTGGGCTCTAGCCAGGACAGATAGAATGACAGAACCAAGATAATTTCCAGTTTCTGGCCAGGACTGACCTGGTTGTCATTTATAAGGAGTCTATTTTTGAGGTCCCTGTCCAAATTGTTCAACCACTTTCATTCTCCACTTCTCATTAATACCATACAAAAAGAATCACTACAATAATTTGACCCAAACCCCATCTAAACTATTTTTTGTTCGGACAGTTGGAGCATTCATTGACAGACCTGTTACAGCTAAAGGTACACTGTCATTGGCTAATCTATTTTTTTCATAAATCAATTAAAATCCTAGAGACACTATACAGAGCTTTTGCTAGGACTCTACTCTCTCATTTATTAGCTACAGGACAGTTAAGATTTTAGCTAATGAGACCCATAATTTTACAATTTTAAAGGTGATAATTAATCAATACTATGGGGCATTTTTACTATCATCATTACACAAAATCTTGACCATAAAGGAAAAACAATAAACGGAATAACTGCTATCAAGATATTTTGTTTTTATGCCACACATTTAAAGTCCTTTGCTGATTATTCAATAAATATTTAAATTTGCCTTATCTTTGGCTATGAAATTGAACTTAATGACACTCTTGTGACCATACAAACTGTACTGTCCCTTGGGAGTACTAAATCTGAATTCACATGAGAATACTTAGTTCTTGCATGGAGGTTTGGAAAGCTGAATAAATCACCAGCAAGACAGAAAGAGCGGTGAGAAAGAAATTAAAGTGTAGGTGGCCCAGAACTTGCAGTATGCATAGAAACAATCCAAAGGTCTAGCTTCTGGTGAATGGGTACCCCCAATATGGAGTAACCAAAAAACTGGAGTGAGTATAATTTAGAATAAAGAATGACAATTGGTGTATGGACAAACATTGAAGGTATTTTTGCTAAGTGAAACGAAGCCTAATACACATTATTCCAATGAATTCCATTTATATAAAATAACCACGAGAGGGCAAGCTTATAGGTATGTAAATCAGTCAGTTCAGAAATGTCTTAGTACTGTGAGTGTAGAAGCAGAGATTGCCTGATAATCAGCTCCAAAGTATTTTTTTTTTTGGGATAGTGGAAAATTTTAATAAGAGATTGAAATAAGATTTGCACAACTCTTCCCTATATATTGGTAAATTTTACAATATTTACACCAAAACTTAACAAATCTGTTAAGATTACACATGTTCAGCTCAGGAATTTTATATTTATACAAGAACAAAATTGGAAACTGGAATCATATTTTTACTACATTTAGCAACAGAAAAATATTTGAAATCATCTAGTCACCATATGCCAAAGCATACCTAAATATTCATGATGAAAATTTCACATGAACCATTTGTTTCATACACCTTTGATTAGTGAGCTAATTATCACACACACACACACACACACACACACACACACACACATATGAACTACATAGATATTTAATGTAATAAGGGATTTCATGGAAAGTTTTACAAAATATGTTGTTCAATATAAAAAGGAAAACCTAACATGTGATAAATATAATTACGGGAAGAAAAAGGATGTGAGCACAACACATCACTGTATACTCTGGGATAAATATAATACAGGAAGAAAAAGGATGTGAGCATCACACATCACTGTATCCTCTGGGGTGTGACTCTACTACTTTTACATGATGGCATATGGACCCAAACACTGTTTCTTGTCATGAGAAGGATACTGGATTATAGACTTTCACAGACTTGGCTTCCAATATATAGTGACATGATGCTTAGCGGTAAGAATGTGTTCTGAGTAAACCGTAGTTCATCAGGAATTCATCACTCTATGACAGTGATAGAATGTATCTCCACAAACTAAGATAGCTGTGGTTATCAGGCTGCTTTTACATATATGAACCCTCATTGGCCATAACGTGAACATGTGTCATCTTGTAACTTCGTTTTTTAATATAGTGTGCATTTTACTACATTATTCTACTCAATAAACTTGTAGTTGAAAAACTATTAATTTCTTCCTCTGACTAGTGTGTATTAATTGAGTCAGGTTTGTTCAATATACCTGCAGGTAATAGCTAGAAAAGGTAAATATATTATGAAAATCATGCTTTGTTTTTTGTTTCTTTGTATCGGGTTGGGAATTTTTTTTTTGGTTTTGATTTTGACTGCCAGAGAGAAGTGGATGTTACAAAGACTGAAGGTCTAAATTCCCAGAGGAACAGTTGTTCAGACTGGAATTCCTTGAGGATTTTGCCATCTCTCAGCCTTAGAAATGACACTGTCAAAAGGCAGCTTTTGGAAGAAAGATAAATGAATGCAACTTTAAGTAAATATACATGTCTAGAAAGCAAAGCTAGAGTCAACACATTTTAAACATATGCTGACTTTCCCTAAATAATTTTGATGAATTCTGAGGTTGTACAGAAGGTACAGAAAATTCACTGAAATTGCTTAAGAGATTAGTATACAAAACAAAGTCTAAAAATATTTAAAAATCAGAGCTGCACATCCAATGTGTCCAATGTTTGGAACTATCTAGGCTTCCTGCTAAATTTCTAGAGCATCATGGTATATTTGTATGGGGATCCTGAGGAAGGCTGAGGTCACCAGGATTTCAGTCTTAGCCTGTGATAAGACTTAGGTGATCAACCAAATCTGCCTAAGGGGGAAGATGAGTTACACTTTCAGATAAAACTGGGGGAGTTTGAATGCAGTTATTAGACTGTATTACTCAATAGTTTTAATATCTGACTTGTGATGGTATATAATAAACATGATATTAAACAAAGTGCTGTGATTAACAAGTGCTCAGAAAGCGATAGTTTCTCATTTTTTCATAGAATGACTCTTTCCACAATTATTTCTATATTTTTTCCAGTGAATACAAAACATCTTCTCATCTTCATAGTACTGATATAGAAAAAATATTTTTAGATAGATCACAAACAATACCAAACAAAATCTTTGATAAGTTGTATTTTATTAAATTAATAAATATTTTCAGCTGGGCCTGGTGGTTTCTCTCAATGACTTGGGAAGCTGACTGAAACATGACAAACATGGCTTGTATGGACTGTAGAGAGAGGCTAGCCTAAATAACATTGATAGCATGTCCCAAATCAAAAAAGGGAGGTGTAGGCTTTGATCTTTTAAAAATCTATGTTATTTGGGGTTCTTTAATGACTTGATCTCTTTTCCATCTCTCTAACCCACGAACCCTAGATAGGAGAGAAAGAAGGTTAGTAATGACAGAAGTAGATCTTTCTTAGACTCAGTTCCTTAGGAAGATTCCACTCTTCTTTGTCAGGATTCCAGAAGACCCCTTCAACAGCAAACTAGAAATTCAGTGAAATTGACCTCAACTTCAACCACTAGGACCAAAAACCTTGAAGCATTCTCTGGTGCATTTCTCTCTGGGAGCATCTCAAAGTGGAGTGATGAACAGCCAAGTGATGTGAAGCTATGCAAAAGCCAAAAGTGAAACCTCATATTTATCTCCTCTCAGCGTCTGTGCCGAGGCCTTTATCAGCTAACAAAGATCATGCCCCTAACTCCCTGCGTGAGGCAGTTTCCCTTCTGGTGGACAAATGTTACATGCTTGCTCACAAGTCTGTTTCATATACTACACTTGGGATCAAAACAAAAACATGTTTACATCCATTACAGGGAGTCCTAGAAGTACAACTTACTGTGTAGTTTATTCTACCAATCCTGGTGAATGAGTTCAGTCCCCATGCCAATTTTTTTTCACATTCTCAAGTGAAGTAAGGTACAAAGGAAGGGATATTTGAGATATTTACACTACTTGGAAAAGGCTTTATGTCCCAAATAAAATATAAAACTTTAAAAATTAATATAAGCAATGAAGAGGATGGACAATAGACTTGAATTTTGTTTTAAAAGTTTATATATAAAGAAAAACCCTATAAAAATGCTCAGTGTCCTTAGTAACTAAGAAAATGTAAATTTCAACTTCAATGAAAGAATAAAATACAATAACAGTCCCACCAGAAAGCCTTAAAACTGTAGTGAAAGGCTGACAAAGACAGCAAACACACAGATGCTCACACAGTTCATGAGAAAGCATATTGACATAACAGCTTTGAAAATCCATTTAAATAACGTGATAGGATTCCATACTATTTTTAAAACTGTGTTTATTAAGCTTAAAATGTGTGTGTGTCACAACCCAAAAATTACTTAGGAACAGAAGATAAAATAAGAGTGTGAATCTATAGAAAGAATCACAGACAAATAGCAGGAAAAAAAAAAAGAATCTGAAATTAAGGGCTAAATGGATGAATTTATAGTTGTTGAAGTACAACTAGTGATATATTAATAGAAAAGTCCCAAACACACACACACACACATACACACACACATACACACACATACACACACATACACACACACATACACACAGACACATACACACACATACACACACACATACACACACACACATACACAGACACATACACACACACACACACATACACACACACACACACACACATACACACACATATATCACACATACACACACATACACACACACACACACACACACACATTTTAAGCTGAATGGAAACACAGGGAGTAAGTAAATGTGGAAAATAGTCTCAAGATTTTATACAACTCAAGTTATAGAAGTATAGGAGAAATATTGGGTAGAAATATCACTGAGATAAACAATGGCAGATAATTTTTAACTCATTAAAGAGCTTATAGACACATGAAGAATCGATATATTATGCTGTAATAAAGACAAGGACTGGGTGGGAGAAGCGACGGGGAGGCAAACGAAGGTAGGGATCAGGTATGAGGAGAGTGGGAGTTTGGGGTGGAGGGTGGGAAGTGAGAGAGCTGGGTGAGAGAACGGAAACACATGGGAGGGCATCTCTGTGACAAGATGGAGACCTGTGACACGGTAGGCTCACAGGAGGATATGAGGCTGACTCTAGCCGATACTCCTAGTTATATGGAATATGGAGACCGAGGTGGCCACTTCCTATAGCCAGACAGGACTTCCAGTGGAAGGAAGGGGATACCAACTCACCCACAAAACCTTTGACCCAAAATATACCCTGCCTGCAAGATGTGCAGGGATAAAGATGCAGCAGAGATTGAGAGAAAGGCCAACCAATGTCTGGCTCAACTTGAGACCCACCCTATGGGAGACAGCCAACCCCTGACACTATTAATGGGACTCCGCTAGTCTATCTCTGACATGGACTCCTTTGCTCGCTTTTGGATCACTTTTTTCCTGGCGGGGCTGCCTTGCTGGCCTCAGTGGAAGACGATGTGCTTAGCCCTGGTGCAATGATGTGTTGGGGCAAGTTGGTACAGGAGTCTCCCCTCTTAGGAGAACAGTACAGGGCATGGGGGAAGAGAGTGGAAGGGTGGGCCCAGTAGAAAAGAAGGGAGGACCTGCATGCAATTGGGATTTAAAGTGAATAGTTAACTAATGAAAAACAAAGAAAAACACATAGCTAGAGATGTGAAAAATAAAGACAAGGTAAATTATAACATGCTCTATTGCCAAAGTTTTTTTTTTAAATAAAAAAAAGAATATCATAAAAGTAGACATAAAAGGGGTGTTGCCTCCAAAGAGGTGCAATTATTACTGACATTTAATGTCTTCATAGAGACAGCGGTCTCAAGAAAATAGACACTTTCAACATGGTAAATGGAAATGAATAACTATTCTTAAATAGAGATGGAACAAGTTATTTTTATATAAACCCAAAAAAGCTTCTAGGGAGCCAACAGCTTCATGGGCTTAATATAATCAGTTACTGGTTTTAAGTGGGATGCTACTCCACAACCATAGCAGAAGACTGAATAGAACCTGCAGAAAATCCTATCCTGAATACAGAGAAGATAGAATTCAAGCACAACATTGGAAAATCCTACTTGGATATGGAGAAAATGGAATTCAAAATGGCCATTGAAAAATCTTATATGGATAAGGAGAAAATGGAATTCAAGCACACCATTGATGGGAGCATAAATTTATTAAAACACTTGGGAAAGAGACAGTTTCTATTGATGGTATAAATTCCTGCTTTATGAAAAATCAGCTTACTTTTAGGTCAGACCCACTAGGGAAGATCACAGTGCTAACCCATGCAGCAGAGACTATCCTGTTTCCACAGAGAGTAGAAAGGACAACCAAATCATATTTGCATAAAGGGGTCATTACAGTAACATTATTAAGTAACTCTAGCTACACAGAAGATAGAGATGACTCTCACAAAGGTGACATTTAGCAAAAATTCCAGAAACCAGAGCAATCCCTGGTTCCTGTCATACCTGAAGGGAAGCCACTCTGGATGTCCATTATACGTGCATCCCACACCACAAGGGCCTGTGCTGTATGGGATCATTCTTGATCTGGGTGCTGGCCACATGTATCTGCTTAGCTTCTGGAAGCAGAATTTGAGAGAAGTTTATCATGTGCACATAATACTTCACAAAAGTTGAGAAATTAAAAATTCATGTTAAATAATTAGCCTCTTAATAAGTGATGAGAGTACATAAAAAAACTGTGATAAATGAAGACATTCAACCATATCAAATGACAAACACTGGATTAAAAGAAGCAACTGGAATTTCCGACTTTATTTAGTACCGGTTACTCTCAACAGCAGCACTCCCAAGATGGCTGCAGCCTGCCATTTTCTTGAGGGAGTAGCTAAGTCAGCCTCACGGATGGTAGATTGTATGCTGTATATCTAAGGTACAAAATGTGCAAAAAGCCCAATACCTTATGTTCTGGAGAAAGCAAAGAATGAAGTACATTTGGCACAAAACAGTCATGTGACTGTTTTGTCACATGACTACTGACAGTCATGTGACTGTTTTGTCACATGACTACTGACAATCATGTCAGTAGTTTTTAACCTGAATGAAGGCATACCATGTGGATTGCCTAACAATGGGGACACTCTGTATATTGTATATTATTTCTGAATATACTTTATAAGACCTCAACCCAGTCCTTGAAGCCGTCTAGTTACAGTCCAGGTTATATAAGGAGATCTAAAACTGAATTCATACAATCAAATATTTTCGTCTTGAAATACTGAAGGTTGACCAGAAAACCAAAGTCATCTGAATATGAGGGAAATTCTGTTTTTCTCAAATGAATGTGAGATTTAAGATTTAACCAACTATTTGTTGACCAACTAATTCAATTCTTCTTCTTCTCCTCCTCCTCCTCCTCCTCCTCCTTCTACTTTTTTTTTATAGAGAACCTCAGAAACAAAGTGCTACTGCTTATTTTCTCTAAAATGTGTATAAATTGCATTTCTATTCCCAGAAACCTTTGCTCTTAGCATGGAAAAGCAAGCTTGAGAGAGATATGCTAGCCTACACCTGTAATCCTAGCAGTTGTAGAGCCATGGCAGGATTGCTGTGAGTTTAAAGAGATCCTTGGGTATGTAGTAAGCCCTGTTTCACCCTTCCCTGCCCCACTGCTCCTAAACTGAGGAAGCGAAATGAGCTGAGCCTGGATAGACTTCACTGTCAGTCTTCAGACTCACTTAAGCAGAACGTGGCTGGAGGCGAGTGCAAGAATCTCAGTAGGGTGCTGACTTATGCTCTGCTGTACGTGCGGTCTTGTTGGAAGCGTTGGAATAAGTCATTGCATTTATATCTGAGGGAGTCCCATGTCCCACTGCCATAGGAAGGGATGAAGGCTTGTTTGCCTTTGACATAATGTCAAATTGCTGATTTCGTCTCGAAAAGACCAAAAATGTTTTTGAGTCAAAGCTTATCCTGTGGTCAATATAGCTATTCCAAATTACCCAGTTCATCTGAGATTTTTTTTCCCACTCACGTCATCAGCCTTCCTTAAGGGATAGTTTATACTTTAGAGGCCTTACTAGGAACAGAATAGGGAATTCTTGCAGAAGATTCTGTGCTGCCAAGTGAAGCCTAGGCAAAGAGGTGGGCGTTCACAGGACCTGACAAGCCGACCACACCTCTTCTTTGTCACAAATTGGCTGTACAATGTCAGTCAATTTCTTAGTTACTTCCAAAACCAAACTACAAGCACATAGAAAAATAAGCAGTCAAACCTAGTATAAGTCCACTGGACAAGCCTGTGCTATGAGCTAATTGATGGGAGCTAATGAGGAGCAGGTGTCCTGCACAGCTGTTGCTCTCAGCTGGGGGTCCACAGCAGGACCATCTAACGCCTTAGAAATGAATTTCCTGATCAAATGGGCACAGCAACAACAACAAAAAAATCAGAGATGAAAAATTCCATTGGGGAAATGTCTGGACTCCACTTGAACAATTAATGTTGGATGGCAGACTTTTAAGCAAGTGTAAGTAGATACAGCTGTCTCGGGTTGGCCGCTGGCTTGGTCTGTATGCATACTAAGGAAGTCCCTTGGTGCTGGTGGCTGGTTAAGGATCTATTATTTTGTAAGTCTTGGTAGGACAGTCAAAGCACACAGTTAGCTCCATGCTGGTCCTAGGCATAAAACCAAGTGGCTAAAACCTTAGACAACAAACATATTTTAGCCACCAAGTAATCTTTTGTTTTTGTATTCAGGACTTAAGTTGAACCTTCCCAGGGCAAAGCAAAGTTTATTGCACCAGCAAACATCTGGTCACCATCCTCGTGATTACTACTTGTTTACAGACTTAGAGAAATCAGAGGCGGTAGGAAGAGCAGAGTTGTGTTTGCTTTTAATTCTGAGTGCTGAAGGCACTGAAGTGGCCAAGCACCCAGCTGAGAGAGTGCTTCTGTCTATGCACCAGTGGACAAAAAGGTTTTCTTTTCTATATTGTTACACATACCTGTTTGTTCTTTGCCTGGAGTATTGCCTAACTTAATGCACAAAACTTAAAATATTTCCTATTACAGATATCCTGTATCAATTATCTCTGTGTTGTATTTGTTTCTTGTGGCTGTGGTAACAAGACATAAATAGGAGATATTCATAAATATAAATGCACCCATATTTATAAATTATATAATTATTTATAAATGTGTAACTATTTATGTGTAAAATCATAAGTGTAAGAAACGTAAGGAGAATTGACATGGTTAATCATGGGTAGGCACACTGCCCTGGGATAGTATTGTTTAGGAACTCAGGTGGTGTTAAGTGCTGTATATTTTCAGGTCAGCGTGACTCTTGGGATCCCCAAGAACCTGAAAGATTACAGAGAAAAATCTTAGAATGTGATAATTTACTTAAACTATCACTTTCTTCAAAGCTTATTTATTGTGCTTTGGTTTTCCTCTTTGGCAGTTATAAATGCCAATTATTTCTCTCCCAGAAAAGTATCAATATTAGTTAAGCCAGTAGGCAGCCTTGTCAAACTCATCTTGTTTTCTTCTGGAATCTTGTTTCCAGGCATATCCCAAAGCCTAATAGGCACCCCGCCTCAGTCACTGCTCAAAATTACTTGAAAACAAAATGATTAGCCTCTAACTTTAGTCAGTGCTTTAGTATTTCTGCATAAGTTGTCCAAAAGATAAACACAGAGTGATATTAATTATAACAAGACTTCTCCTGAGAGCCCAAATCAAGTGCTTCATAACATCATTCAAATTCATCAGCTTCGGTTTACACAGCACAAAAGTTCATGCAGATGTACGCTACTCTAAATAATGCCATGCTCAAGGATGAGCAGGAAGCCTACTGTACAGTGATTTAAAAATATTGGTATTAAGTCTTTCAAAATTTTATAAAATGTATTTTGAAGATATTGACAGCCCTACCCTACATTTCTTCCCTTACCCCAGGCCTGAAGTGGAAGCTTCTGGTTTTGTTTTTATTTTTGTTGTTGTTTTTAACTTAGTTGTATCATGTGATGCTGGATGTTTCTTGTGAGAGGGCATGTGATGTTTTGATGAAGGCAGACACATGAGAGAGCATGTGATGTTTAGGGAGACTATAAATAGAGCCTCACAGCCGGTAAGGGGACGATGTTGCATGGTGCAACACTTTGCTGGTCTTCTCCTGTCTTCACTTTGTAGACAAACACCAGAGACCTTCTTGTGGTACTCCAGCCGCTTCCGGCTGCTTCCGCCGACTCTTGACAACTCAGTGATGCCTTGTGGTTTCTGCTGGATCCTGCCACCACTGCTGACTCATGTTGCTGTTTGGTGTTTGCTATTGGACTGGACTGCTGGTTTCCTGACAATGCAGAGTGGAATCACCCAAGGAACTACTTTTAAATAGGTCCACAGCCCTCTTTTCCTATTAACCTTTTTTCCCTCCCTCTAGTCTGTGTGTTAAAAGGGAGATAGAAGGGTTGAAAACCCCTATATAAAGTAGGTTTTGAAAAACCTGAGCCTACACCTCCCCCACACCCTCCCTATCCCTAAAGGGAACATCAGTGGCAAAAGATAGAGAAAACAGTATTATACAGAACCTAGGGCCATATTCAATGAAACAATTTTTAAAAATATTGATTAAAATGCTATAAATAACCCACATTTGGCATTATCTTATCTCTATGGGAGTACTGAATGAGAAAAGATAAACCTATATTTGATAAGATAATGCCAAGTGTCAAGTATTTATAGCATTTTTTTTTTATCATTACCAGAAAATGCTTTGCATTTTTATGAGTCATGGATGTTTAAGCAACTTTCTTTTTTTCTTTTTCTTTTTGGTCTCTAAGTGACAGCTGCTCTTGGAGAGAAAACTGCATGAGTGGCTCTATTTCTACTGACAGATATTCTCACAGCTTTGCCGTTACCCAACATGTGTGCTCAGAAGCCCACGTGTACCGTTTCCAAGCTGATTTTTTAAGGAAGCAATGTTTGTAGCAGCTATTCTTAGACTAAACAGGAGAAACAACAGGATTGGAGCTCTGAGTGGAAAAAGGCAGGGATAGAGTTAGTCATCGTGTGATAGAAACTCTGTGCTAAGTAAATGCCAGGTGTTAGCCACCCCCAAATCAGAGGCAATGGCTGTATTACTTAGAGAAATAATAGGAAAGCAGTCAAATTTAGAGGATTTTAGTGAATCTTAAATATACTGCTAATTCAAATTCAAGGACAGGATAGTTTTTCTACTGCCTATGTTTTTAAAACATACCATGAATGTCACTGCAAAAACAGAGAGCTATTGCACAGAGTCCTTTGAGTGTCACCATCGTTAGAAGGCAGTGGCTGTCATTTCATGGTATTCCTTTTCTGCCTGTGATTTTACAAGGCAGGCAAGGTTTAACAACCTTATTTCATTTATCAATAGGTCATGAACAACTTTACTTTCCTAGATCATTATAGCATTTGATTTCATCATTAAAAAATTGAGTTGATTATATTTGAGTAAATAACAATCCAATGAAACATCTAGAAAAACAATCATATCTTGGATGCCATATTTTTAAACTTATGGTTGATATTATTTGCAACTATTTGGTTTCAGTTGTAACTTAATTTTTTCTTGAAAATATTAAATGTTAACTAAAATTAATTAATTAGCAAAAAATAAAAAATTTGTATTCTCTTCATTCAAAAAATTGTGAGACATTTTATGGAAGGACAGTGATACTATAATTAAAATCCAAACAGTAAATATTCCAGATGTACAGAGAAGAGCAACCAAACATCACTGTTATTTTACACAGGCCTAAGAGTTTGGGATAAAACAAAATATGGGCATAAAACCAGAAAGCTGAATGACAGTAGCCATTAGGTGCATATTTCATGAAGGACATAGCATATTCTAGGCAAGAGCTCTGCACTGAGGCACATCCTGCCCTCACTTCTCATATTTTATTTGAAATAGTTTTTCCAACCACATGTGGGAATATCACAGACTGACGTACTGGATATATCTCACCATTATGAAAGCACCTTTTCCACCTGAGTGAAGATTGCTTGAGGTACCAGATAGTCAAAACCTCTCCCCAGTTAGGTGATGCAATTATTAATAAATACCATAGCGAAGTGTCAGAATTGGAATAAAGTAGTACTTTATACTTTGTGATAAGTGAGCATTCCCATCATGACTTTTCAAATCAAAAAAATACTTCATTTCCTAACTGGATAGGATTATTACTAAAATTAAGTTGCATTAGGTTTTAAACTGCCTGCATGGCAGAGACAATGGCTGACTCCAAGTAATCAGAGTCTTCCACGCACATCATGGCTGATGCACGTATGAGCTCACAGAGACTGTGCACAAGATGTACACATATTCAAGCTGGATGAGGTTTCAACCCTTAGAAGGGGAAATACGGGACTCACCTCTGACCAAGAATGGCAAGCTACTTGCCATTGATACCTGCTGAGAACGAGGAGAGCATCGATTTCTAATAAAGTGTCCCCGGGTCTATCCACACAATCCAGGGCATGCCCCTTGCGTAGGGGTAGTTGGCCAACACCAAACAGACTTCTGTTTTGTTCTCGTGTCCTTTCTGTTTCATTTTGTTTGTTTACTCATTTTTGTCTTATTCCTTTTCTATTTGTTTTGAATTTTCACTCTTTGTTTTTGCTTAGAAAGAGAGCGAACATAAGGTTGGGTGGATGGGAAGGTGAAGAGGACCTGAGGAGGAGCTTAGGAAGGAAAAAAAACATGATCAAAATGTATTTTTAAAAACCTTAAATAAACTTACTAAACAAATAGTAATCATTTGGAATGAGCATGATTGCAATGGAGCAGGCTAGTAAGAGCTGGGACAGAGAAGATGTGGATTTACACCAAGTGTGTACAGGCTGTTCATAAGGAGGCAGTTCAGCTCCTTACGTCTTCCTAGACAAGTCTGTGGAGGGCTGTGGTTTGACGAGAGATGTCACCATGACATTTAAAAAACAATCCGAAATAACATGGGCTATACTGCAGATATTGTTTAAAAAAAAATCACTCAACAGAAGAAAGTCCCAAAGTGGAACACACACACACACACACAAAAAACCGAAAACCACAGTGATACTAAATAATATGCCAAAGAAAAATGGAGTATGGTCATAGCTAAATTGGGTGAAATGGGCAGCAATTTGCCAGCAGAGTAATCAAGGGCAACAGAAAAGGCAACAGCAACACAAAAGCAGTACCCCTGACCGTACCTATGACCAGGTCTTTCTGGAGGATCAGTGTCTTTATCTGAGACACTTTAACTGAGGAGGGATAGAGAAAAGGACACTGCATTTCTAACCTCGTCTGTAGTGAGAAATCTGGCGTTTTGGTCTGTTTTTTAAAAAGGCAGAAATATTATAAGAATACATTTTACCTTAATCCCAGGTGTGGGCATATGGGGCTGCAAAGCAGCAGCTGACTATGATTTGTCCCATGCTCTAGAGAGGTGTGATTTTTGCCAGTTGTGCATAGTTTGTGTGATTGTGTGATGTTTGGAAATCTGGGGACTTTTCAGAGGGGAGATAAACGCTAGTTTCCCCAGAGGTGGGTTGTTGGCTGTTTGTTGGTTGCTGTCGGTCATGGTTTGTTAAGTAGTCATGCTCAGAGAAGAAACAACAACAAGAAATTAGATATTCTGATGGCGAAGATGAAATTTGCCCCAAGGAGCTCAATGCCCCTAATCAGCAAGAAGTAGTTTAACAATAATTTCACCCCCTTTCCAACTCCTGAATTTACTCAGGGATCTCTTTCCTTTCCTCTCCATCCTTTTCTCTCTCTTATCTAGTATTAGCTGGTTGAAAGGGACGAAGAAAAGGGATGAGAAAGGGGAGGGAAGAATCCACAAAGCAACCAAGCCTGGTTACACCTTACTAACATTCTGGGTAATGACAATTATAGGAATTGATTGATGTTCCTTGCTTATTGAGTCAATTAAAGAACCAGAGCAGAAAAGTTTAGAATCAGGTCTGCTTTGTTGCATGTGTCCTGATGTAATGCTTGTATTGAGTTTTGAGGCTAGGCTCCATGCACATAAAGCTCCGAGCACTCTGTGTTTCCATTACCCTGGGAACTCTGGGGGTTAGGCAGGACTGACATTCAAATCCTCAGATTAGGGGGTGGGTGGGAAATCACTGTTCAGAGATGTTGATAGGGTTCCACGTCCCAGGATGTTTTTTTTTTTTAATGCTATGTATTGTGAATGTATTGCTTATATTTTATATTTGTATTAGTTAATTTCTCTAAATATATTCAGTCTATCTTGTTCTATGTTAGTATGAGCTTCTTTGGTTAAGCTTCCATCTTTAATTTAGAAACATGATACTAGTAAAATGTGTCATGCCCTCCACTAACAGTGTCTGCAATGAACATTTCATAATTTAATTTTTGGATTTATTGATTTTTTTGTTGTTTTAGAGGATAAGACACATTGAAATCCATAAAATCATATGGTGGGTACTTTTTTTTTTTTTTGTAAAAATTGAAGTCCACAGTCATCAAGTTCAAGGCTGTGCATTGACAGTTTCATTGAATCCTTAAGTCACTGATGGGCAGCTGATACTCCACTTACATAGGAGAGAATTGAATCACAGAGGTTAAATAGCTTAGCTAAAACCATACTAACAGAATTTAAACTGGATTATATATGCCAGCTTTCTGCTACTGCCACACAAACACGCGAGCTGAAAGACTTATCAGAAGTAAAGGTAATCTGATGGGGAAGTTGGAAAGGGAGGTAAACATGGAAGAAAGTAAGAGGAAGGTAAGGGGGAATATGTGGAAAGAAGTCAAGGCAGAAACTCTAGGCAGGAATCTGTGGCAGGAGCTATAGGAGAAGCCATAGAGGATGCTGATTACTGGCTTGTTCTTCATAGATGGCTCAAACAGCTCAGGAGTAGGGATGGCGCCGCCCACCATGATCTGACTCTCTCACATCAATCATCATGAATATGTCCCACAGACTTGCAAGCTGTCCATGGAACAAACTGATGGAGGCATTTTCTCAATGGAAATATTCTCTTCACAGTCCCTTGCCTGGGCCAATTTGACAAAAATTAACTAGCACACTACTTTCAGTGAGCATTAAGTTCTTCTAGTTGGCCTTTTATATCAGGGATAAAAACAGCTGTGTGTAGTTCACTTGTTAATGATCACATCTTCAAGTGGTATTTTCAACATTTTAATTGGATATAAAGTGCTCGTTCTCCCATCTGTCAGAACTCTCCAGTGTGATAGTCATCATGGTATTATTGTTAAGAGAGCTTCCTCTAGGTTTGAACTTTAAACTCACTATATGCTTGTTTATGATTCTTTTTTCTTTTCAAAATAGAAATAACTACTAGACACAGTACCACACGCCTTTAATCCCAGCACCCAGAAGACAGAGGCAGAAGAGTTCTGTATGTTTAAGGTCTGTACTGGAGAGCTCTAGGCCAGATAAGACTACCTAGTGAATGCCTTAAAACACACACACACACACACACACACACACACACACACACACACACACACACACACGGAAGAAAGAAAGAAAGGAAAGACAAACAGACAGAAAGACAGGCAGACAGAAAGAATCCGAGCTGCTTCTTTGGATAAATTTGAGTATTAAATGTAAAAAAATACATCACCAAAAATAAGACCAACATAGTCAAGGTCAGCACAAAGTAGAAACTCTAGGTGTTTACCTCCCAGCTCACTGCTGTTTGTGTGCTCCCTGACTTTCGCCAGCAACGCAGATTCCTTCCGGTTTGTTTTACTCTTCTGAGCGGTGACTACAGGCAGACATCCAGCACAGCTCTTTATTCTGTTCCTTTACCCCTGCTGTGGTATAGTGTGTCCCCTTCAGAATGTGCCTGCGGCCTTGGGGGTGGGTGAGTAGCTATGGGTTTTAATCGGTGGTTGAGTCATTAGTGTTTCCAGACTCCTGACCAGATAAAAGCAAGCGGTCCACACAAGGTTCACTTTGCTTACGCTTTTGTCCTTGTGCCATATGAATGTTTGGGAAGAAGATTCCATAAGATGCCTGAGCCTTGACGTTGGACATCCCAACATCTAAAAACATACTAAATAATTTTTTAAAAATAAATTGCCTAGTCTGGATACTCTGTTACAACAGCTAAGGATGGACTAAGCTGACACCCACCTTTGAATAACTTATAGTTATTCTGTATTCCAGATTTGATTGGAAAACCATAAAAAGCTTCTTGTACAATCACTGCTGCTCTGAGTTTCCTGTTTCATGCATTCACCATGCTGATTCTCGAATGCTCAGAAGAGCAGCAACGGTCATGCTTTCTAACTTCTGCCCTTGTTGCAAGCTTCGAGCTGCCCAGAGGCGCGTCTAATCGAAGGCTAGATACAGGCTATCTGCGGGCAAGTGCGGTTGTCTAGACTCCGTGTCCAGAATTTGTCTTTCATTGGTTTTTGGAAATCGAAGTGTCAAGCATAGGATATAGAAATCCCTTTTCTTGGATATTTGTCATACATGGTTTATAACTCTGCCCCCAAATCTACAGAGGACCTACCAATTGACATAAGTGGTCTATTAGTATGATTTCACCTGCCTTGGAAAGAATTGACTGGCATGTTTAAAGGTAATATAATATGTCTTCCCTGCCTTGATTCTGACACCAATAAAGGAACACCCACTGACTTGCCTTTGCTCTGGTAATAGGCCAGGAATGGAAAAATAAGCAATTTGCACAGCCAAGTTGACCTATGTCTTCTCTGTTGGTGCATATGAAAGCAGCCCTCAGTCTCTCTTTCTTGCCGTTCCTCGTTCAGCTGTCTATGGCTATTCACTAATATTTCTTGCCAAAATAAAATAGACTACAGGAGATTTTATCAAGATACAGCCAATATTTGAACTCAAGTTCTTGACATTCTTTCTACCAAACAGTGGCAAGACAAACTAGTTTTCTGCGACTTGGTTGCTGCATTTTGAAAATGAAGATAATGATCTCCACATGAGAAGACTGACCAGTGGCCGTCTCTAATCCTGGCCTGTTAGTGAGACCCATGCCACAGTTTTCAGTTGTAGCCAAAATTCTCTGGTCAGTCTCGCAGTGGCTTATGTGGGTGAAGGACCCTGCCTCCCTAGTTCTCATGCCATTACGATCAGGAAGAAACTGCCTCTTATGTGATGACACTACACAGTACTCTCTGGAGACCAGGTCCCCAGCGTAGTCTCACTTCTAACCATGTCTGTGACCATGTCTGCCAGAGCAGGTGTGTTAAGTTTCCACAGAGAAGGGAGACAGCTTAAGGGTTTTCTCACTGTGCATTTTGGCAATTTTTGAATACTTTTTCTTGCTTTTCATCTATTTTGGTTGGAGAACAGCAACCGAAAAGTTGGACATAAAAAGCCAGTATTAACCAGAACGAAAAATAAACGTCCAAGGAATAACTCTTAAACTTTAATTCTTGTTCTATTTATATCATCTACATGAACTTTCCATTGGAGGGTGGTGATTTTAGGCCTACGATCTTAGCTAGCTCACCTGTTTGGTATAGCCAAGAGCTGATCAACTAGCATACAGTTAATGATTAATTTATGTTTGATGATTGGTTCCTTCTGCTTGCTATTTTACTCCAACACTGCTGTGAGCAAATAGGATTCTAATGTTTCTGTTATCTTCAACATCAGCAGTTCATTTCTATTTTCACACATCTCCTTTAAAACTTGCCAAGATTGTGGCTGATCTTAGAACCCGAGAAACTGTAACAGACACTGAAAGGAACACAGCTGACTCTGGATTACTGAATTAGAGTTTGACAGGAAGGCTGTCTCTGTGCAGAGCTGTGGGGCTTATGCCAGGAAACCCATCGAGGGAGCATGTGTGCCTCTCAGTCTCTATTTTTTTCCATGTGAACAAAGCTCCTGACAAGAAGCTGTGCCTGCAGAGATTAATTGGCTAGAATTTCCCTTCTGTGGAGAGATTGAAATGTTGAAGATTCACAGACTAGTTTCCTTTTCTTGGGGTAGTTCTAGCCCTCAGGAACAGCCATTTCCTGCTCATCTCTGTGTCCAAACTAACATCTTATGATTAATAGAAAACTTTTGGAATCTATTAAGTTAGCTGAGTCCTAGCTTTCACCAATTCAAGAGCTAAGAGTGTCCTCAGATCCATCTTGAGCCTGTAGAGATGTTTGCCTATCTCACTGTTCCCGCTTCTCTGATGTACCTGCCGATGCAATTAAAATGCGTCTCGATTTATGACATTCTTTGTTCTGAAAACCATAGAAACTTCATGAAACCATTGAAACATGGAGTTTGAGATAATGTAAATCTGTGTTCCTTGACCATGGTCACTCAAAATGACTCCAGAACAAAGCCCTCACTCACTATTTCCTTTATGATGAGAGCTATGCTTTTTTGTTTAGACACCCTAAATATTTTCCTTCAACCCCACCCCCATCTATAGCTTACAACCCTTTTCATCTAAAAGAAGCCTTAGCATTTTGCAAGTAACGTACATGTAGCCTTAATTCTTTTTATGACTCACTGAAACAGAAACACAAAACACTGATTCTGCCCGTTGGTATTTGAGAACTGGCAGCTTTAATCACATCCCTCAGAAAGCAGCGGCTGCATCTATTCTGGCATCAGAATTATTCCAAAGAGTTATAATTAAAATGCAGTGGCCAGCAGGCTGCCTTTGATTGCAGCAGGCAAATCAGAGTAACCTTCGCAGCGTGACATGTGAAAGGCATAGCTTGTAGCGGTGTCAGACTTCTCTCCGTGTATCTGAATTCATATGATTGGTATGCTGACAATCACTACAGGCTTACTAGCTGGAGAAATAAAACTGTACTGTAAGTTCCAAAAGGAATGAGTATAAGGGGAAAAAAGGAAAGAAGGAACGAAGGAAGGAAGGAAAATTTCCATTGAGTCCCACATTGTTCTTATACTCACAACCTTCTGGAAACAACAACACCATAGCTCCACTTGGGAAAATGACAAAGCATACATGCATGTGTTTAGATTCAACCATGATTGTTACTTAAGATAGTAATTTGAGTCCTTTGGACATAAAATATTTAAAGAGACTTTCGGATTTTCAAACATATTTTGGAAGCATGCTATTTTTGCATATATCCCAGTGTAATATTTTGAGACATACAAGTGTTTCAAACCCACAGAGAAGTTAGAACATTATGTTCTTTCTTGAGCTCAGCTTAATCATTTCACCTGGAAAAGCAAGCAAGTGAACAAACAAACAACAGCACTTCCATCTCACTGGGATGCCGGAATGTTGGACAAGGATTTTTCTTTCTCTTCTTAAACGCATCAATGTTAACATGGATGAAAACTTCGGCTGTTCTCTTCCATCCTTTGAGAAAAAAATTCTATTATGAAGGTGGCTCAGGTTTTAATTGACTCTGCATTATGACTCTAAAATGTCAAGAGAAAAAAAAATCATGGTTCTAAGTAAAATCTACAGCCACTGGGACAGGTGTCTCTGCCTTGGGAGCTGTCCTTTTAAGCAAATGTTCAAAGTGTCTTCTGAATCTCTCTGTTTCGTTTCTGCTGCCAGCTGCTAATTTGCAACTTCTTTATCGTGCACTTGGACCAGGCTCCCTTCATTACTCCTGGCTTGGTAAAGACTTACACAGACAGTGCACACTAGCTTCCATCCAGCTAGTTTGCACGAGAACGTTCTGGTCTGCCCGCAATCCTGTCTGGTTTCCAAGTAGTGTTGATATAGCGCAAACCAGGTGGGACATTTTCAGGTACTGCACTCTTTTTCACGTTACTCATGGTGTGCTTTTGAAAGCTTTTCAGGTCTCACCTCTCCTAGGAGTAGGAAAAATATGCCCTCCCTCCCCCCCTTTTTGTTGATAAACAGATATTAGATATTCTCAAAACACAGGTGGGACTCTGAGTGGCCATGTTAGTGGTTAGGAAGCTGAACTGGCATTTTCTTCAGGTCACTTACACCATCAGCCTCCAGTCTGTTTTGAACTTCATGTCATAACCCTCTGTTTTCCATCCAGGTGAAAAGCTGCACGGCTTCTTCTCCCAGCTTTTGGGTTCAGTGCCTCACATCAGGGCTCCATTCTTTCTGAGGGCGGTGACAGTTTGCTCAGACAATTGAGCTGGGAGCTCTGATCTGTGAAGTGCCTGCCCTTCCTGTAGAAGTGACTGCTTGCTCTTGGCAGGAGGCTTGCCGTGAAGTCCCTCTTGCTGCAGAGTCCTTGTACTTGCTCTTTTCACTCAGCAGCTGTGTTTCTAGGTCATATGGTAGGTTTGTTCTGCTGCAGAAGCTGTTTACAAGCCCAAGTCCACAAGTAAGTAGCAAATTCACCTTAAAAACACATGCACAGTAAAGCAACCATCACTAAGAAATAACTAACATTTTCTAGTTTCTTGCTACATGCCAAACATGTAGCATGGTGTTTATTTAATGCTAAGTCATTTTATCGTCGTCATATTAACCTCCAGAGTACAAACTGAATCATGTATGTTAAAAGATTGCATACATATTTATACCCATGTGACCCTGTGTGTGTGCGCATGCGTGTGCGTGCATACACACACACACACACACACACACACACACACACACACACACACACACACACACACGCAAACTTCATCCAGAGTCACATTTAATCATTCTCTTCCTCTCCAAATCCAAGGACATCCATGAAGAAATACTACAGGCTCCATTGCTACTGTACTGGTCCAAATGACCAGATACCTTCTTCTGATCAATGCACTCACTCGACTGCACCCTTTCTCTGCTCTTCCCATCCCGTTTACTTCCAGTCCCACCTACCTGAAGCATATGACCTCTTCCAAAATGAAGAAAACAAAGATCAGGTTTTGTTTCTCAAAGTGTCTATTTTACTTACACACCTCACAATGTCTATCGGGTCCTATGTGATAGTGGACCCTAGCGAGCCTGCTGAACCATCCACCATGTACACACCAGAGACTTAGGGATTTCCCTTCAGTGGTCTCTCCTTCAGAACATTCTGCTTGCATCCAGATATTCACTTGCCTAATGATTACTTTTAGGTTCTTGCTAATTTTTACTTCTTTAATATAGCTACATATTTTGCAACTCTTATTCATCGTTAGGTTAAATATCTAGAACCTATCCATGGTTACAGCCTTGTTTACAGATGGGGAGGACGTAAGACCCAAACTTGTTGCCTGTTTTCTTCATTTCACATGTGGAGGCAAAGAAAAGGACTCACATAGAGCTTTGAGCCTATCAAAGCAATGCCGTTTGTGTGGCGTCGTGCAGCCCTGCATGTCAGGACCATGGCTTTCTGTAGGCTCCTTAGGTGTCTAAACTGAGCTATTCTGGAGGCCAAGGGGATGGCTCAGTGAGCAAAAGCATTTGCCATGCATAATGAGTTTGGATTCCTGCCTCAGGGTTTCCAGTTCTAGGGTGAACGCCATGGCCAAAAACTACTTGGGGAGGAAAGGGTTTGTTTCATCTTACACTTCCTGGGTCACACTCCGTCCCTGAAAGAAGTCAGAGCAGGAACTCAAGGCAGCATCCTGGAGACAGACACTTAAGCAGACACTATGGAGGAATGTGGTTTACTGGTTTGCTATTCCTCATTGGCTAAATTTGTTTTCTTTTACATCCCAGACTACCTGCCCAGGAATGGCCCTGCCCATAGTGGCCTGGGTCCTTCTACACCAATCATTAATTAAGAAAATGGAAACACTTTTTTCCCATTGAAGTTCATTCTTCTTGGATGATCCTAGCTTGTTTCAATCGATGTAGTCCTCACAACCCATGCAGAAAGCCAGAGGCGGTGGCTCACATCTATAATCTTAGCACTTCTCCGTCAAGATGGAAGATGGAGACAGGAAACTCACTGAGAAGCTCCCAGTACATGAACGCAGTGGTACACACAGAGCGTGTGCACGCACACACACACACACACACACACACACACACACACACACACACACACACATTTTTATTGCCCTAATTTTGGAGACATGGAGCACTAATTCAAAACATCTTATTTCCATTGAATCATAAGAAATATGAATATTTCAGCGTGAAGCTCTGTAAAGACTGTAAGTTCTTCTTTTTATAAATTTTATTTTATTAATTTTTTCATATTACATCTCAATGATTATCCCGTCCCTTGTATCCTCCCATTCCTCCCTCTCTCCCATTTTCCCCTTATTCCCCTCTCCTATGACTGTGACTGAGGGGGTCTTCCTCCCCTTTTATATGCTCATAGGGTCTCAAGTCTCTTCTTGGTAGCCTGCTATCCTTCCTCTGAGTGCCACGAGGTCTCCCCATCCAGGGGATGTGGTCAAATATGAGGCACCAGAGTGTGTGTGAAAGTCATTCTTAAAGAAAGGCTTTGACATAAACCTTGCCAATGTTTCTAGAAAGAAATTTAAAGCTTTAAAATAAGGACATTTTGAAATAAGATTATCATTGAAGCCCAGATTGCATATCATCTTTTATAGACAATTTTTTCCTAGCCATTATTGCAATGGGCATATTTCTCTATGTATCATCTATCTCTATTGGAGGTCAGTTATGAATTGTTGTTTTTTAAGTCTCCTCAAATTGATACATTGAAGCTCTAGCTCCCGATGTGTAGTATTTTGACAAAGGAAGTACAGGCAGGTAGTTAGGGTTTAGTAATGACACAGTTAGTTCTGTGTGACCTTCCAGAAAGCTGACTCTAGTGCCCCTGCTACAAAGCCATGGACACTCGGTTTTGTAACTCAGCTTGCTTTTCTGAAGGTTTCAGAGACACATAACTTCATTTTCCTTTTCCAGATCCTGAGGTGGCAAAGATACTTGCTTTTTTTATCTGGATCTTGAGGCATGTGTCTTCCTACCTCAAAGGTCCAGGCTAGAAGTGGATTCGCTTAAGAAAAGCTAATCTCTCATGGGTGTTCCCTCCATCCCTGGATGGCAGTTCACTCCAGATGTGGTCACGCTGGTGAGCCGTCACCACACATCCACTTCCATCTCTTTTCTAAGGTGCCTCCCTCACACTCTGGGATTTCTCATTTTTTTTCTCTACAGTCCCTCTTTGTGTCGTGGAGTTGCTTTTTGGCTAAGTGACTATTTACCAAAACCTTCATGCCTAATTCAAAAGAGCACACCTCCCTCTCTTCCTCCTCAACTCCTTCCTCCATGTCAGCTGCCGGTATTTACATGTTGCCTGACCTAAGAGTTTTTTCCTAAACTGTAATAACACTGTCCTGCTCTCTTCTGAATCTATTCTTAAATTATTATATTAACAAGACTAGAGACTAGAGACCCTAAGAATGAGACCCAGCTTCTCCAGTTACATGGTGTACCTGAGGTGGGGTTCCACAAAAAAGTTTGACATAACATTATTCTTTGTGTGCTCTGAACAACAGAGGAAGAAACCAAATAGTAAAAACCATTGACCTTTAGCCTGTAACTTGCAGAACTGTGAAAAAATACACCTCTGCTGGTTAAGCCGCCCAGTCTATAGTATTTTATAATAGTGATGTGCACAGCTTAGAATACCCTGTTATGATTGCAGGCAATGTCTCCTTGTATTTGCTCATGGTTTCTCACACAGTATCTTCAAGTGAGTGAAAATGGACAGTTTATTGTTCACTCCTTTAAACGTAGACACAGAAGTATTAAGTATCTCTATTTCTTGAATAATGTCCCTTTTCCTTTTAAATACGACCCCCCCATCTGTCTTCTCTTGACATATTAAATGATATTTTCTTTATCATTTTTAGCTGTGGAAAAACAAGTGGCGGTGTCCCTGGCATCATGAAAACTGCTGTTTACCTTCCGCCGTCCCTGGCTGTTTGTCTCATTCCTAATTCTCCAGAGTGGGTTAGAACTGTACATTGCTCAGAACACAGGTTTCAGGTGATGCTCTTAACAGCTTTGGGGTCATAGCCCCCTTGAGGTTTCCATTAAAGCTGTCACCTTATGAAAATGGGCTTGGGTAAATGCAGCTGAAGTCATAGGCGCTGATGGACCTCGTGGAGGCCACTGAAAGGCTTTCTTAGGTGCACTTGAATTAGGAGATGGACGCAGTTAGGTGATGGGTTTTCATCGTGACAGTGTGGGAGTTCACCTGAGCCCTCTCTAAAGGCATGGCTGTGGCGATGATTCCCAAAATAGCCTGAAACTGGAGTTGTACGTTCACAAACAATCCTCCTCCTCACAGAGGCTGTGGAGTGAAGCTGCGTCACCTCAGATCTTGAAAAATGCACAGAGCTGACTCAACCCAGGATTCCCGGAAGCTCATCAAAGGGCCTGCTATTTTCCTGCCAGGGACAGACAGCTCTGTAGATGGCTTGTGATGTTTTAAGACTTGTACGGGGAAAGTTTCCAGGACTGACCAAACTACAAATTAAAATGAATCATTGGACTAGCCTGTACTTTTAGCCACAGAGACAAACAGCCTTAACAGAAATATTTCTGGAAATGCAGTTTCGACATTCTGAGGCATGTCATGTTATATATACTTCAAGAAGAAAAGGACCAGGGAGAATAAACGTGGCTACTTGAGCCGCTGCCATTGCAAACTGCCCCTGGAGTTTTGTTCATGGAAAAACTGCCTGAGATGCTAATACATTGGCTCGCACCAGAGCTGGGCACCCCTTCTCTGTAGGCCTTGCTCCATAAAGGAGGAAAAGAAAATATGTAAGGTATTTATTTTTGCTGGAAAAAAATAAGAAAGCGTGTAAAGCTTAACTTCCAATGATGTTCTTTTGATATAACAAACCAACCCATCATGGAGAGAGAGAGAGAAAAAAAAAGGGGGGGGGAGGGTGAAGCCCTTTAAAGTGTACTTATAAGTTATAATGGCAGAATGTAGAAAAGTTCATCCATAGCTGTGTTTTTTAACATTAAATGTTAAAAAGAATAACGGCAGATGCATAGTAGGGAAAAGAATGGCACACATCCAGTGACTAACATCTGCCTCTTTTTTATGAGGGTCTTTATCCTACCATGGCTTTGTGGTTAGATAAAGTGTGCAGTCTGGGCTATGAAAGGACGCAAAGGGTATTTTAGTAACATGGACAAAAGTTAAACTGTACTCAATATTTGGAAGAAACTTGTTTTTAGCAGAAAACAAGGATTCAGGGGTGCTGACTTTGGTGCTACTCTGGCAAATGCTTCCTATGTGGTTATAACAGGAACCCCTTTCCTGGAGCCCTACGCTGCCTACGCCTGCCAAGAGCAAGCACACTCCCCTTCCCAAGTGCCCCTGGAGTACAGTCAGAATCCCAGACTGGACTGTGTGCACCCTAAGCAAATTCCTTAGCGCTAAATACCCTGATACACGCAGCAATCCACTTCCACCTCCCACAGCCAGAACACCCCTGGCTGTCATTGCTACCACCGTTGGGAAAACCCCATTATGTCCAGTCACACGGCTCCCGTTCCTAGCTTCAGTCTTGAAATACCTATTTGTTCATGTGAATACATCAGACTTTTAAGTACAGTTCAGTTTCATTTGCTAGTTCTAGTTCACCTTTTAGAGATTCATACAGTTATGTTTCACATTTTTCCGGGTTTCAGTGTGACAGGTTCTATGGAAAGGACCCTATTTTGAATTCACTCTGGTGGTTGTCTTATCCTGGAAAAGCAACCTAAGCTTTCTGAGCCTGCGTGCTCATGTCTATAAACGGGAGTGAGCATCACTGTAACACACACATTCGCTATAATGGTAAAAATCCGATGATGTGGAGAAAGTTATTGATAAGCCAAGTGCTTTCAAACATAATAATTCCTAGTGATTATTTCTCTAGTTCATAACTCTTTACTGACAAGTCAGCTCAAAGGCCACTTTGACTTGCTGCTCACTGTGACATTTACTTGCGACACACTACAAAATATATCTCTCACATCCATGTTCATATATACATGTGTGTGTGTATATATATATATATATATATATATATATATATATATATATATATATATATATATATATATATGTTCATGTCTTGTTGCAGAGGATAAAAAACCTGGCTAGGTTGTAAGCTGATGTGACCAATGCCACTGATCTGGGTGGTTCATGAACAATTGATATATATTTTTCTCATTTATTGATTATCCGGGGCCAGTAGCCATGACCTCACATTGTGGAATGACCAGAGACCTCTCTGAGGTTGTTTTGGTTTGGTTTTTTGGTTTTTCAAGACAGGGGTTCTCTGTGTAGCCTTGGCTGTCCCAAACTTGCTTTGTAGACCAGACTGGCCTCGAACTCACATCAATCCACCTGCCTCTGCCTCCAAAGTGCTGAGATTAAAGGCGTGTGCCACCACACCAGGCTTCTGAGATTCTTTTTCATCTCTGCTTTCATCACCCAATTTTTTTTCCCCAAAGACATCTCAATATGCTGTACTGTGTAGGTAGAATTTAGACTTAGGAAATTGAGGAGGCCGTGGAACAGCATAGAAAGAGGGCAACAGGGCAAGCAAGTGATGAGGATGAGGACCAGCACATATCTCCATAGACTAAAGCCTAATGGGAGGAAATGTAGCAATTTACAGAAATGTGTTAGCTGTGCGCAAAATTGGCAGAATTCTTCAACCAGAACAGTGGTTCTCAACCTTCCTAATGCTACGGCCCTTTAATACAGTTCCTCATGTTGTGATGACCCTCAGCCATAAAGTTATTTTTGTTGCTACTTCATAACTGTAATTTTGCTACTGTTAGAAACCATAATCTTAATATCTGATAGGTGGCCACTGGGTGGGTGGAGACCCACAAGCTGAAAACTACTGACACGGGAGGAATAGTTTGCACAAAGCCCCTAAGGCAGAAGTATGCCTACCAAGAGTAAAGACATCAAAGAATTCAGAGAAATTGGATCAGAGAACATTGAAAAGACATGAAGTCAGGAGACGACATCTTGTTAGTTCCTGGAAGGTTACAAGTGGAGGTGGCTGGAAGTTTTGCAGAGCAGAATGCCACAGCTTCTATGTTAAAATACTCAGCATGCTGTATTAATGATATGGTCTGGTGCTGTGAGGTCAGGGCAATCAGTGTGGGGAGCCATGCTAGATTCAGCCGTGCTAGAAATCCCATCTTTAGGGTGCATGCTGTGACCTTCGAGTTGTTGACCTTTGCTGAAGGAGGTTTTGTGTTTAGGCTATCTTTGGATTGTTTACCTTTGAAAGAAATAGGAAAGTTCTTACAGGGAACTACCCAGAGAAATAGTGAAGTTCTTACAGGGAACTACCAAGAGGATTAAGGAAGTTCTTACAGGGAGCTATTTAGAGGATTGTATTCTTTCCTGGGGGCTAGGGGAAGTAAAATTACAATAGAGCTTCTGGTGACCTTGCTATATAAAGTCTACTCGCCTGCATTAAAGTGAGTCTTGTTCAGAAATCTCCAGACTTGACTTGGTTTTTCTTGTGTCTCTGTCCCCCATTTTCAATTCCCACTCCCTCTCCCAGGGAGCCCTGTTCAATTTGTCCCATGGGCTGGGACAAATCAGGCCCTTGGAAAGATACCTGTGGGCCTGAGGTTAGAGGTGATGAAATTTTGGGCCAGGGACAAGAGTAGAGATAGTGGTAAATGTTTGGGTTGGGGATATATTTTGAAGGTAGAGCCAATAGAATCGCTGCATAAATTGGACAGCACATGGGAACAACGTCTGTGAGCAGTTTTTATAGCATCCTACTTCATTTTTTGGCCACAAAAGGCTCCCCAAAGAAATTACTTAACCTGTAAAGATTTAGGAGCTTATAGAAGGATGGTGGCGGCTAACTATGGTTATTATGTGGTCTTTCCAAACACTTTGTATTTTGGAGAAAAGATTACAAGAGAAGAATTTTGTGAAAACTAGAGGAAGTGGTCTTATTTGTTTCATCCGGTGGCTTATGACTTACAGAATGATTGAAGCAGAAGGCAGCTACACACCAAACAGAACTGTAGGCTCTCGAAAGGGGTGAGGCAGTATACCTGCTGGCTTGGTGCAAACTGCAGAACCAAGCCACTTACAATGTGAGTTCTGCCCGACTCTTTACCATTCTCAGTTAGCGTACAAAAGGAACACTGAAACCACATGGTGTTATAAAGACCAGCTGAATTCTTTCATGAAAAAAAAAATTGAGAGCAGTACTGAGAAGTCAAGGCAAGGTGTAGAGGTATGTGTGTGTGTGTTGGGGAGGTTGTTCTATATTGTTCTTTCATTACTGATTTATACTGCCATTACTCAACTAGTTTGCATTAAGTAGTACATAATTTAAGAAATCTCTGTTCAACAAGGCAAATTGAATTTTCATCGTGAACTAAAATAATGTATTTATTTTCTCTGAGATCAATATTGGCAAAAGGACTAAGAATATATTTCAACATAGATTTCTCCTGTATAATAGTCTCCCAAAGAAGACACCTGAAATGAGCATTAGAGACATAGCTCAGATGTTGCACTTTCCTGGCTTGTGTGAGAAGCCAGGTTCAGCCCTAAAATAAAGGAGGAAGTAGAGATGGTCAGAAAACAAACTGCAGTCATATTTCTCTTCTTGGCCATCTCCACAACTACAGGCCTAGCTCTTGATCCATGGTCTATGAGTGGGGCAATCTCCTCCTCCTACTCACCTCTGCCCCCTCTCCCATCTCGACAAGCACAAGTCTAACCCCAGGTCATGGCTCAGGTAGCAGCTTTGGCTGGACTAAATTCAATCAAGAAGTTCTTCCAATAGTTTTACCTGGCCTAACTCTGGTACTGCAGCTCTTGAACTGGCCGAATCCAAGCCAGGTTAGAATCTCACACCAGACATACAACAGAAGAAAAAAGTCCATATGCCCAGATCATATTGTAATGAATAAACCAATCTCAAAGGCCAAAACAGCATGTCTCCAATCAAATGCACTAGTCCTAAAGAAATGTTTTCTAGTGAGCGTGTGCAAGAAAGGAAGTGGACGTGAATGAGTGGAGATGGTTCTTGGAGGAAGTAAAACCATAATCAGAATATCTGTATTCAATAAAAATATTTTCTTATATGAACAGCGGGACACAGAATTTAAGAGAATAATCCCAAACTTTATCAAAGGACTCAGGGAATTTAAAGAAAACCTAAACACACTGCTGAACTTCAAGGGGATAACAATAAACACCCAAATGATTTCCCCCCCCCCTGCCAAAAATGCAAATATTTGACTGAATGAAATAAGGAAGAAAGTTCAGGCTCTGAAAACTGAATTTGGTAAAGAAATAGCAATATTGAAGCAAATCAAAGCTGAAACACTCAATAACTCAATTAGAAAACCAAGGGGAAAGTGTAGTGGATGTAAATGTTTTTGTTTTGATCCCAACTGTAGGGTGTGAAACAGACTTGTGTGAGGGTGTGCTGCGTTTTTCCACTAGAAACAGAGTTGTGAGAGAACAGGTGACGTTTGTCCACTGGAAGAGGAACCGCCTCTTGTAGGGGCATGCTCTTTGCCAACTGATAAACATCTTAACACGGACTTTGACAGGCAATACATATGAAACAAGAGGCTGGGCGTTTTGGTCTTGGCATCATGGCCTATTGTTTGGCTATTCGGTCGCTCCCCCTTTGAGACACAAATAGAGAGAAACAAATAGAGAGAGCCTTTCCAGCAAACACTTCTAGGTTCCAGCTGTTGCTCTGGGTTCCAGCTGCTGTGGCTGCAGTCAACTTTGCTGAACTGCTGGTTTGCTGTTTAACGGGCCTGCTGGAATCCTGTTGGCTACACCAGTGGAATCGCTCCAAGGAACTGAGTCTAAAAACGCCTACTTCTCCTGTTCCCATTAACCTCTTTTCTCTCCTATCTAGGGTAGGAGAGTTGAATGGAGGCATAAGCATCAAAGAACCCCAAATAAAGTATCTTTGAACAAGTTCAAAGCCTAAAGAAAAGCCTTGGAAGTGAACGGGTCAAGTCGGAGACAGAATATCAGGACTTGGTGACAAAATAGATGAATCAGACACCCTGGTTTTATACGTTTCTGATCTCTGTGATGTTTTTGATCATGGCACCCCATTCAGACCTGATTGCATGTTGGAAAAATAGAAAGATACTACCACAAAACATGGACAAATCCTTCCATACCAATAAAGAAGACTGACCTTGTCATTGACAATGTTAATCTAGCACATGTACATGAAACTTATCCTGTGAGGCTGTGGGCAGAATTTCCTACCCGGAAAAGGAAAATAAAGAAAATAATGAAGATGTCTATCTCATCTCTGTGAAAGACACAGAGATTGTCCTCTGAAAAGTTAAGAGTAAATCATAATTTAATTTCAGAGCTATATGTTTGAAGTTCCTTAGAGTCTTGCATAGCAAAGCAGCCTGCTCAGCCCTGTTACTAGGCTACAGAAACATTTTATGGAAGAGAGAAGAGTTGCCTCAGTCTTTTCTGTTATTTCAAAATAATCTCATGCAGTTGAAAAAAATAATTTAAATAATATTGATTCATAAATGGAGTTTCTAAGACTATGTAAATATGTATGCCAATAAGTATATGTAGACACATAAGCCCTTGTATATGGGTGTCCTGTCTGTCTAAATTCTGCCTTCGCTAATTCAGGTGTGAGTAGTGGAACTCATTTCATGGAGTTCTAACACTGGCAATCTACAGGTTAGAAGCCTTCTGTTTCAGTTACTTTTCTATTACTGTGAAGAGACACAGTGACCAGGGCAATTCTTGTAAAAGAAGACATTTAATTGGAGGCTTGCTTACAGTTTTGAGGGTTAGTTCAGGATTGTCATAATAGGAAGCAGATAGACATCAAGATGGAATAGTAGCTGAGAACTTTACATTCTGATCTGACAGCAGCAGGAGAGAGAGAGAGAGAGAGAGAGAGAGAGAGAGAGAGAGAGAGAGAGAGAGAGAGAGAGGGAGACCCTGGTGTTTGCTTTGGAATGACACACTCTCTCCCAAAAGGCCGAACCTCCTAATCCTTCCCAAACAGGTCAATTAACTGGGGTTATGCATTCAAACATATGATTCTATGGAATCCATTCTGGTTCAAACCACCATACTCTCTCTAGATACTTGGAAATCACTATGTTATTCAATCAAGTTTAAATGAAACATGTACGTAAAAACCATGTGTAAGGATGTTTAATATTGAGCCTCAAAACAAGAGGCTCATTAAACATCAAGCAGAATTTTAGTGTAAACTATAAAAGATACAATTTTTAATAAGAAAATAACTCAGTGAGTGGTTTATGAAAAAATTCTTAAAATCTATTAAGGGGAATATATATTTGTTTAAAGACCTATAATTTATTCTTGTTAAGGAAAAATCATACCATAAGTATACAGCTTTTAAAAATCTCTCAGAAAAGTAAAAATTTAACAGAAATAACAAAATTACTTCTCCCTTCCCCCATTAGACAGTGTCCCTTACATATTCCCAGGGACATGCTCTTTTTCTTTGGTTTATAAAATACACTTTACAAAATCTCACCAGCTAAAATGGTGCATTACTGTAGCAAATAAAGATAGAATGAACTGACTTTCCAAAAAAAAAAAAAAAAAAAAAAAACAGATTTTAATGGTTTTGAAAATAGTGAGTACAGACTTCTGTCTAACTATTAAAGTGAAAACTGCCAGAAAGAGCAGCAAGGAGAGACCTAAGGCTCAATCCATTTGAATCTAGCTTGGTGAATAGATGGTTTTAGTAAGAAACTACTTAGTAAGAATTATGGGTTTAATATGCGCTCCTTGCAGGAACATGAACAACTGAAACAAACCTTTCCATCTTCTGCTCCTCAGGTAAGGGGAGGTCCTGTGAGTCCCTCCTCCTCCTCGCCATGATGGGACGTTAATGGGTCCAATCCTGCAAAGGTCTCATGCATAATCACAGCCCATTTTGTAAAGAGCCATAGAAGCAGACTTTAGCCATGCCACAAATGAAGCTGTGAATCACAGACGCTGGGGCTGTAGTTTACAGCACTGTGGTCTGATGCAAAAGGAGCTAGTTTGATTTTGTATTTAGATTGACACTGAGTATTTAACATCTCCAAGTAGAATTTCTTTCTGATACCTCTTGAAAAGTTGAGACTTCACATTGGGGCCAAATTTACCCTGTGCTAATAGGGTATGTAGTTCACTTATTTCATTAACTTTTTTACAGTCAGACCTTTAATGTTGCAGTTTCTCAACTGAAATGTGTTGGTTGCAATGCTTTATCTAAGTTTGAATGTGTGCCCCTAAGTTTCTTCTGTAAAGATGCTGGGCTCAGGAAGGCAGTGTGGAAAGACGGGATGGAAAGATGGGGTGGAAATGTCAACTGATGGGGGACTAGTGGCAGAGGTTTAGTTAATTTAATATATGCCTTCAGAGCAGGGTGAGGTGGTGCACGCCTGTAACCCCAGCACTTGGGAGGCAGAGGCAAGTGGATCTCTGTGAGTTTGAGGCCAGCTTGGTCTACAAAGTAAATCCAGGACAGCCAAGGCTACAGAGAGAACCCTTGGCTCAAAAAACAAAAACAAGCAAAGAAAAATATGCCTCTGGAAGGGCTTGTGATACCATTCCGTTGACTAGCATCCGATTTGGTGGTGTGGTCTGTTTTTTCAACCATAGTTACAGTGCTAGTATCTGCCACAAGGTACACAGATAAGTAGGCCTCTCACCAAGCCTCACCATGCCCTCTGGACTTTTAATTTCCAAAATTATGACTTAATTATACACTTTTCCTTATAAAGGCTGTATGCCTCCGTTTGTTATAGCCATGAACAATCGATTAATACATGAACAATCGATTTATATACTAATCAACTAAAGATATGACAATTCAAGCCCAATCAATACTTCTATAAAACTCAGATATATCATGCTTTTGTCTAGAATGCCTATTGTTTTTCCATTTGTGATTGTTCTATGATTCCAAGTCCAGGAGCAGCAACTTGTCTAGTGATTTTATCATATAAAGCTATTTAAGCAAATGCCTTTGCTGTTTGGTCCTGGAAATATGAAAAGATGGTGTGCACAGGTTTAGTTGTTCAGGGCAAGCTCCAGCTTACCAAATGTTTGGCTTTTGTGTATAGAGAAAGTTCCCAATGCCATTTTTTTCCTGTCTCATATTTTTCTAATCACTTCTAATTCGCTGCAATATATAAATGTTGGATGGAGAACAATCTATCAACTCAATCTTATCAGCAACATTTTCAGTCTCCTGCTGCTGTTCCCTAAGCTATGTGTTTTAGTCTGGCGATTTTTTTCCCCAAGTAGCAACAAAGCTGGCTTTATATTGGAAATCTGTCAAATTGTGTTAAGAAGTTCTTGATTGGATTAGCTGTTTCCCACACTCTGGCCTGCTGTCAGACTGGAACTGCTAAAACTGCTCAGCCGGTTCCTTCGCAGGTGTGCTGTACTGACAGAAACTTTTCTTTGCTCCAGCATGTTTGGAGATTAAACTTTTCTTAGGAGGATTATAATGAAAAAAAAAAAATCAGTGACAGCAAATTAGAATTTTACTAATCTAATGGGTTAGCTTACACCCGTGGCCAATCTGGTCAGAGGCTCAGCAAAACTGAAAACATGGTTGTGGAGTCCCTGGGTGCAGGAGAGGAACTACTTGGCTTTTGCATCCAAGGATTTGCCTGGTGTTCCTGCCTTGACTTCCTTTCTTGGTAGATACAAACTATAAACTGAAATAAACCCTTCTGTCCCACAGATAGCTTTTGGTCATGGTGTTTTATCACAACAATAGAAACTTATCCAGGATGTCCTCCTCTACACCACAGACACACACACACACACACACACACACACACACACACACACACACACACACACAACATACACACACACATACATACACTGAATCCAACATCCAATGTCATTTGAGACAACAGCCTTCTAGCTTAGCAGCCTTTAGTGCTTATAATCTGATCAACAAACCGAAGAGTGATAACCAGCATATCAATCAGAAAAAGAATAAATCATTCAAAACTAATGGGAAGACAGTAACTTATAAAAGAACTGCTCAAGCAATGAAAATGAGATAAGGAAAGTCATATGATTCACACTGAGAAGTTAGTTCTTGTGAGCCTTGGGTGACTATGAGTGCAAAGATTCTTGGATGCTAGCCTCTGTGGATTAAGAAGATCTAGGACAGTGTTTTCTGCCTGTCTACCAAATGCTGTGATACTTTAATACAGTTCCTCATACAAAATTATTTTGTTATTACTTCATAACTGTAATTTTGCATTTAGGAATCATAATGTAAACATCTGATATGCAGGATATCCAATATTTGACCCCAAAGGAGTTGTGACCCACAGGTTGATGTTACAGGTGACTTTTTCTCCTGACTCCAAGCTCCTGGAACGACTCATGAGACTTAAATATATTTACAAATACCTAGACCATATAAATAGGCTCTTCTCTGACTAGCTCATAACTTAAAATAACCCATTAATACTAATCTATATTCTGCCACATGGCTGGTTACCTGAGCTCAAGCACCATTCGACCATCTTCCTGACATCTTGCAGGCTGAATCTTGCATGCACCTGTCTCTGTCCCATAATCCCTCTGCCTACCGGATGTTCCCCCCTCCTATTTCCTGCCTAAGCTATAGCCCATAGGTTTTTTTTTTTTTTTTTTTTTTTTTAACTGACAGGTGTTATATCCATACAACACACAAGAGATTCCTTCTACAGGTTGACAACTTCTTCTGGTCATGGAAAATGTGAAAAATAGTAGAAGGCATGGGGCAGATCCAAAAGAAAAGAGAAATCCCTACATCAAAGCCTCAACTTAGCAGATGACTTTTAAAAAAACCTTCAAGCGTGGGTTTTTGTTTGGTGTTTTTGCTCGACAATTTTGCTCTTATTAGACACTGACATAAAGATATTCAATCTGTGAACAGACAGATTATAAAAGCATCCCAGGAACAGTCTCTTTATAACTGATAGGAAGAGGGAGCAATATCAGGAAGTCTTCTTTATGCAGTGGATTCTTGCCACCAAAGAGGGAGACATGAGGCTGAGCTCTTTTCTGGGTAAGTACCAGAGAATACAAAGCTGTGGTCTCAAAAAGAGACTAACATCTGAGGGAGAAACATTTTGATTGTGCACACGTCTTTGACCGCATGAAGAATGTAAGAATTGTGAAAACACTGGCAATCTATGCCATTGTTCATGTGCCGTGAAGGAGTCTAATGAATGATTATTAAATTTGTTGGCGTAACCTTCTACATTCAATTATAAAACACTGCAAGTGGCTCTTGGCTTACAAAGATCACCAATAAGCACTGGGAATATTAAAAACATTGAAAAAACACTATGGTACTATTAATATATAATATAATAGGAAATGAGAAAAGCTTTCAATTTATTCTCTAAATGAGATAAGTTGTATAATTCAAACTATGGAAATGGCATAAAATATATTGTATATCTCTCTCATCTACCTAATCTGTCTTGATTTGCTTGCTGATTGGAAACACTTGAGTGCCTTAACATACCATTTGCCGCTGCCTATCTTATGAGAACAGCTCTGCTTTCTCAGTTTACTGCATTGTTCCATTTCCCCAAGTGTGCCACACTGTCTGCTCCTTAATTTACTCACACTGCTCCTTACGTCTGGTACAGAGTGGGTTCTCCATTCTTTGATCATCTTTCAAAAGCTATCTCGAGCTATGTCTTCTCTTAACACTTTCCTGGCTCCCCATTGCTGGGATCCTGGTTTACCCTTGCATTTTCCCTCTGACAACCAAGTCTGTGGTATAAGACACCATAGTCCTAGAATAGTATTAATAAAGCTGAGCTTAGTCCAAGCACTTAGATAGCTTCACTATGGTTAGAGATATCCTCATCTTTATCACTGTGGTGGTGACCATAGCAACTGTAGAGAGTTCCGGCTCTTGAAGCGACTTGAGTATAATTAAATTCAATGTGGAATATGTACACCATGATCTGTACTCATTCCAAGAAAAGTACAGCTTTCACACGACAGTAAAAATGTTGAAGTTATTTTCTTTTTCTTTTCTTTTTTTTTTTTTAATTTAAAACATTTTTTTTTTATTGTTTATTTTTTGTGATGGTATTTCTCTTGTAGTCCTGGCCATCCTGGAGTAATTCTGTAGACCAATCTGGCCCCAACCTCACAGAGTTCTGCCTGTCTCTGTTGAAATTATTTTTATGAAACTGTGTTTGTTTCTCTTAGCTTATTTTCTTAACCCAGATATCACACAAATAATTGAGATTCTTTTATGATTCAAGGCTTCACAATACAATGTTGAGTAGTTTAGGTCTGTTCTTAACCCTCTCTGCTCTTTTGTCTTACTCCCAGCAAATATCCCAGTGATACTTTTACTTTGTAGCTTTCCTGGGCTCCAGCTCCTTCCTCCTGATCATCCTTGGACCTCTATCCTTGTCTCCATCCTCTACTTCCTCTCCTAACTCCTCCTCCTCTGGCTGGCAGGAAGTCCAGCCCTATTCTCTCCCCTGCTCATTGATTGGCTATAAACTACTTTATTGACATATCAAGAGGATAGTTGGGGAACAGAGTTTACAAAACATTTAGACAGGAAACCAAAATTTAAACTACACAATGATCTTAAAACTACAGTAAAAATTTGACTTGACAGTGTCAATATATAGCCAAAATACTCACACACACACACCCTCCCCAAAACTCCTGCTCTGTAATCTCTGATTCCTGCTTCCCCAGGACCAGGGGTTAGATGAAAAGTGTGACAAAGAAGGCATGTAAAAGAACAGGAAAAATAAAATAACCCCTAAACTTCCTCACTACAAGAGGAAGTAAAGTTTGGTCAACATTCTAGCATCACTGATGCTAGAAAAATGGGTTAGAATAAAGGGAATTAAAAAAAAAAAATGCCTAACGGAACATTCTGGTCACTGTGTGCAAAATGCAAATACCTCTAATTGAATAGTCGTCTATAGAGATTTCCTAATTTAAAACATCTGCCTCAGACTTCTTTCTATCAAATACCAACAAAAGAATAATTTTGTTTCTACCATCACAACTACTTGGAAATATTTGTTTAGAATTGCACAGGAAAGAAAAAAAAAAAGCTGAAGTCAAACCAATTAAATCCTACAGTTAGAAGATGTATTTTTGCGTTCCTAATGATTTGTGTCTTGGTTAGATTCTGTCAACTTGACTCAAGCTAGAGTTACGTTGGAAGAGAAACCTCAGTTGAGAGAACGTCTCCATCAGAGCTCCTGCAGGCAAGCCTGTAGGGCATTTTATTCATTAACAATCATTTAAGAGGACCCAGGCCACTGTGGGAGGCACCATTTCCAGGCAGGTGGTTATGATTGGTAAAGCTCTCTGAGCTGGCTATGGGAAATAAGTCAGTAAGGAATATTCCTCCGTGGTCTCTGCTTCGGTTCCTGCCTCGGAAGGTCCTGGCCAGGCCTCCCTCCATAAAGGTTTCCACCAATAAGCAGTAAGACAGACGAAATAAAACTTTTCCTCCTCAAATTGCTTTTGGGTATGGTCTTTATCACAGCAATAGAAACTTAACTAGGGCATCTATCTGCAAATGAGAACTCCCAGGTAAGATTCGATAACCATTAGTGTCCTTCTATCGCCCGTCTGTGCTCTAGCCCCGCACACTGGGAAACAGAACACAACAGACACTTCTAGAAGTACAGTGGTGAAAAGAGGCTGGAGAAGGCAGGACTGAATATTTGGGGGAAACAGCCAGATTTGTGTATATTCCCAGGTACCGCACCCAGTCAATTCTGGAGCTAAAGGTCTTCGTTGCAGCTCTGGGAATGCCCCCTCTCCTCCAGTCCCTGCAGTGAATGATGATGCCTGAAAAAAGAGATAGCAAACACTTTTTTTTTTTAAATGGGGATCCCCTTTTGTTGAGTCATAGGAGTCTTTTTCAGCTTTTGACACTTTGCTGTCTGGTTTCTGGAGTCTGGTTCTGGGGTAGCCTGGTCTAGAAATGCAGAGAACCTGATGAGGTCCGTGCATCCCTTTTACACTAAGCTCAGAGCCTTAGCAGCAGAGTTTACCAACATGCAGAGTGACCCTATCTGAAACGAAACAAAAACAAACAAACAAACAAACAAACAAAACCAAAAAACAAACCTTCAAGACAAACAAACAAAAAACAGGAGAAGAAATATTGTAAAATTATTTCTCTGATGGCCACACATTTGCAGAATAAAGGAATGAACTATATTTTGGGGCAACGAAAAGAAAAAGGATTCATTTCAAGGTACAACAAAGTAAACATTAAAACCAATGAACTGGTTTTTTTAGTTTTATTTATTTTTTTGTATATGTGTGTTTTACGTGCATGAGTGTAGATACATGTACAACAAACATAGTGCCCGGTGTCAGAGGAGGTCAGAGTGTGTTGGAATAAGAAGAAGGACACATAGAACCAAATCCTGGTCCTCTGCTAGAGTAACAATTGCTCTTAATTACTGAGACACCTCTCTAGTCATCAATCAGCATTTCTTTTAACTTCCAGAAAAAAAAAATCAAGCCATAAGGGGGAAAAAAAAGACAGAATAGGAATGGAACTAGTTGTACCATCTCATGTAAAACAGCCAAGTATAAAATTAGAATAAAACTTTCAGAACCCTCATCTCAGAATTTTACCTCCACCTGGCCCTATTTATAAAGCAGGAGGATGGGCTTCATGAAATCAGAGGTGCAAACCAATTTAGAGGAAGACACAGGAAGCAAACGAAGAACACCCACAGAGAAGCTCCGGAAAGGCCTCTCACAGAACCATCTGCTTACATTTGGGAAGAATTTGATTATTGTCAAGGCAAAGAAGAGAGCTGGTGAAAAATGATGTGTCAGTGGTTCTTGTTTTCTGTAAACACAGTCATTAATCAGCATTTAAACCTGATTAACTCTGGAGTCTTAGGTCAAGTTGTTGTTAGGAATTATAATATTGTAAAGACTTCAAAAGCAAAGTTTGTTTCTGGCCTCTCTCCTCCAATCTCTTTCCTCTCATTTTGTTGTTGTTGTCGTGGCAGATTATAGACAGAAGAATGACTTCTACTTTTTAACACAATTTTTAAACACACACATGATATTAGATATCTTTGGAGCAGTTTAAACTTAGGTCAGATGTATAGAAAATGTCTTTTTTTCCTGTTTTGATATAAACCTAAATTTGCTCTAAAAGAATTAAAAGGAACATTAACCTGGAAGCCAGACTTTCCTGTTTTATTTGAATTTGTTTCCTCCTTTAAACTTGGATAAATTTGCATGGAATACTTTTTCATCATGATTGTCAAGTAAAATGATGTCACTTAATAAAATTGTTTCTCTTTAATATTTTATTTTATTTTATTTTATTTTATTTTATATTTTGAGAGAGAGTTTCTCTGTGTAGCCCTGGCTGTCCTGGACTTGATTTGTAGACCAGGCTGGCCTTGAACTCACAGCCATCCGCCTGCCTCTGCCTCCCTGAGTGCTGGGAGTACAGGCATGCACTGAACGCACCACACACACACACACACACCACACACGCACCACACACACACACACACACCACACACGCACCACACACACACACACACACACCACACACACACACACACCACACACGCACACATACACCACACACGCACCGCTGTTTGTGTGCATGTGTGGTGCGTGTGTGGCACGTGTGCGTGGTGTGTGTGTGTGTGTGTGTGTGTAATTTTACATGTTTTTAGTCACCTTAATGAAATAATTTAGAAAGTGATTCAGAAGGAAGATCAAAGACCTTTTGTTGTTGTTGTTAAGGCCAGCAGCTGCTGGGGGAAAGGAGAAGAGAAGAGGAAGAGAGAAAGCCTTACCCAAGGAAGCAGGCAAAGGTGGGCATGGTGGTTCTTGTCTTTAATCCCAGCAGCACTCAGGAGGCAGAGTGAGGAGAATATCTGTGAGTTCAAGGCCAGTGAAAATGGCAAGAATTCAAGGCCAGCCCAAGCTACACAGTGAGATCTTGTCTCAGGGGGAAAAATGCAAACAAGCAGCAAACAGTCACAAGGCAGGCAAGCAGCTGCATGATCTATTTCAGAGAAAGCAGTTGTAAAGGACTGGGGTATCCAGAAAAGAATGTCCAGCCGTTGTCCATTGGAGAATGAAAGAAAGAAAGAGAGAGAGACAAGGATCAGGAGAAAAGATAAGAAGGAAAGAAAGAAAGGAGAAAAAAAGAGAAAGGAAGGAGGAAGGAAGGAAAGAGCTATGTAGATGTACTTTAAAAATTTTTATTTGAGTAATTTATTCAAATCACATCTCAATGTTATCCCATCACTTGTATCTTCCTGTTCCTCCCTCCCTCCCTCCCTCTTTCATCCTATTCCCCTACCCTAGGCCTGTGACAGAAGGGGACCTCTTCCCCCACCATATGATCACAGCTTGTCAGGTCTCATCCAGGTAGCCTGCTTACCGTTCCTCTGAGTGCCACCAGGCCTCCCCACCAAGGGGAAGTGGTCAAATATGGGGCACCAGAATTCACGTCAGAGTCTGTCCCTGCTCTCCACACAACTGTGGAGAATGTCCTGTTCATTGGCTAGATCTGATTAGGGGGTCTAGGTTTACTGCATACATGTATTGTCTTTGGTTGGTACGGTAGTTTGTGCAGGCCCCCATGGGTCTAGATCCGCCAGACTTGATGCTCTTCTTGTAGAGTTCCAGGACCCTCTGGTCCTAGAATGGATCTATTTCTCCATTCTCCCATATCTCTGTTACCAGGAATCCCAACAGAAGCCTCAGCATCTGTCCCAATCCCCCACTGAGTGAAGACTCTCAGAAAAATCTATTTTTATTTTGGGTTCCTTAAATCTCTTTCCCCCTACTGTGCCCCAATCCCTTCCAACACCCCAACACCAGGTAGGAGAGAATGGGCATGTTCTCCTTAGCCACTTCTTGCTGTTTAGGGTCCTTGAGTTCCTTGAGGCAAGTCCAGTCCTCTAGAAGGACATCTTCAACTTCTCGTCATGCCTCATCAACAGCAACCAGGAGCAGCAGGGGGAAGCATCAGCACCCTTCTTCTTTCTCAGAGAACCCAGTCTCTCTCTGGACCTGGCATTTATTTCTACTGGCAAAGACCACACCCTTGCCTGAGATAGTTCACAGCTGACAAAGATCACACGCCCTCTCATGAGGCAGTTCTCAGCTGTGGACAAACTGGAGCAGCCCTCATATCCCACACCTGAGATTAAAACAAAATCATGTTCACATATAAACCCATACGTCCACAACAGAGCTGTTTTAAGGCACGCAGGAACACTAGCAGTCTGTGGCATCATCTGACTGAAGCTCTACAAGGCACTGAACAGGGGAGGGGTTTCTGGAAAGGATGGGCACATTACCTCATTAAGACAATTCTTATTCTTCCCCCTGCAGTGTGGATGCAGGTGAATCAGAGTTTCTGAGAGACGGTGTCCTGGCCATGTGATTGTCAGGCCCTAGATTAATACATGCAGGAAAAGACAGCAGTATGTCATTTTCTAACCTATGGAGCAGATCAAAGATTCATGTCTCCCTTAATAGACTGTGGCAAAGCCCTGCTATCAATCCTCAGTGGCTTTCAAGGTTACTGTAGCAATTTCTCCTGTAGCCGGACATAAATCCCAAGCTTATTTTTAATATTCTACTGTCTATCTGCCTTAGGCTTGCTATAGCGAAGTTCTCTGACCACTTCATTGGAGAGTATATGATCCCGCACTCTAGGAAAGCGCGTGTCCATTCCTGAGGGGAGGCATAGATGAAAGCAGCATAGATGAACCTGAATAGACAGCCATGCTCGGTTCCTCATCTAGTCTGTGTCTATCAGTTTCCACTGGTAACAACGCAGATACTTCGCTGTGGTCAGTCTGATGGTTTCATGAAGTGATTCTCTATTCAAGTGGTTTTCTCATCCATTAATAATTAAACACAAGGTCTGACATCCATTTACATCTGTACGTCAATGATGACTTTTCAGCTTGGGGAACTTATTCTTTTTTTTTTTTTTTTTTTTTTTTTTCAGTGTAATAAATTATTTTATATCTTCTTTCTTAATTAAAAAAAAAAAAAACCCATGCAATATATTCTGATCACATTTCCTCTTATCTCATCTCCTTCCAGCTCATCTTCATGTACCTGACTTCATCCCCCCCCCCCCCCCCCCGCTCCCTCCTGGGACCACATCTGGAAAGAACCTGTGCAGGGGCTGTGCATGTGGCCACAGTCTCTGTACTTTCATATGTGCGTCATTTCTGGTTTATCTGGCAGACACCATCTCTTTGGTGTTATCCATCCTCTCTGGATCTTTTAATCTCTCAGCCTCTACTTCTACATAGGTCCCTGAGACCTGAGTGGGAGGACTGGAGGAAGATATCCTACTTAGGCCTGAGCATTCCAAATTCTTCTCTCTGTCTTTCACATAGTCAAATTCTGGGACTCTGTGTTAGTTCATATCTACTGCAGGAGAAATCTCCTTTGACGGTGGCTAAATAAGAGCCAATGTATGGGTATAGCAGAATGTCATTAGGAGTCTGCTTAGATAAGGTTTTATTGCTGTGAAGAGAAACCTCGAACACGGCAACTTTTCATTCATTCATTAATTTATTCACTTTATATCCTGATTGCAGCTTCCCCTCCCTTCACTCCTCACAGTCCTTCCCTCTCATCCCCTCAGCCTCCACCCCTTCCCTTTCACCTCAGAAAAGGGGAGGCCTCCCATGAAAAACAACCTACCTTGCCTATCAAGTTGCAGTGGGACTAGGTGCATCTTCTCCTATTGAGGCTAGACAAGGCAGCCCGGTAAGGGGAAAGGGATCCAAAGGCAGGCAACAGAGTCAGACACAGCCCTTGCTCCTGCTGTTAGGCGTCCCACATGAAGAGCATGCACATCTGTTACATATGTGCAGAGGACTTAGGTCTGTATCATACATGCTTTCTGGTTGGTGTTTCAGGCTCTGTGAGCCTCTATAGGCTCAGGTTAGTTGATTCTGTCAACTTTCTTGTGGTGTTGTTGCCCTCTCTGGCTCTCTGGCTCCTCCAATCCTTCCTCCCAGTCTTTCACAGAATATCCTGAGCTCTGCCTAACTTTTGGCTGTGGGTCTCTGCATCTGTTTCCATTAGTTGCTAAGTGAGGCCTCTCAGATGACATTTATGCTAGGCTCCTGTCTGCAAGTATGTCAGAATATAGTTAATAGTGTCAGGGGTGGTCTCTCTCTTATGGCATGGCTCTCACATTGGCTAGGCATTGATTGTCCGTTCTCTCAATTTGTGCTCCATTTTTACCCCTACACATCTTGCAGGCAGGACAAAATGTGGGTCGAAGGGTTTGTGATTGGCATAGTGTCCCCAGCCCTCCAGTGGGAGTCTTGCCTGTTACAGGAGATGGCTGTTTCAGTTTCAATTTCACCCATTTCTAGGAGTCTTAGCTAGGTCACCTGTTAGTATTTGTTTTAAAATTGTGGGTTGTAGTTTTTGTTTAACAAAGCTATCACCCCCAAAAGTTGAGACTATATTAACCCTCTAAATTGGTCTCCTTCCTCTTTGCCAAAATCCCTGAGATCCTTGGTTTTATAGCTTTTTCTGAACCAGCTGTTCTCTCTCAGTCTCCTGGGCCTCTGCTCATGGCTGAGTCCCCACTTCCCCTCCCTTTCTTCTCCTTCCCTGGCTCTATTCTCTCTCCTGCTCAGTGATTGGCTGTTAAGCTGCCTTATTGACATATCTGGGTACAATTGGGGAGCAAAGTTTAGACAGAAGATTTTCAAAACAAGGATTGCAACCAGATGCATAGAAACCAGCATTTGAATCTTTATACTGTGCACAGTAACATTATGCCTACAATAACCCTCATAGATTACTGGGAGTTTCCATTGTCCTAGGTTTCTAGCTCCATCCAGAGATTCCTCACCCCCCCACACACCATTTCCGTTTTCTTTCCCAATTCTGTCTCCCTCTGTCCTCCCCACACTTGATTCATCCTGTTCCCCTCCCCATCCCACCTAGTTCCCTGTTAATAGTCCTACTCCCTATGGGCTAAGCATTCAGACACATGAGTCTATTCAAACCACCAGAGTCATGTTCCTGTAGCAGAATAGTTATGTGTTTTTTCTCCTAGGTTTATGGTCTATCCAGTATAGGGATCTTGTACAATTAACCATTGTTAAGCATGGGCTCCGTCTCAAGGGATGGGCCTTAAATCCAACCACACTTTTGCCATTTTTATACCAGTGTATCATGCAAGCAGGTGACCATGGTGGATCCAAGAGTTTGTAACTGGGTGGGTGTTTACCTTTCTGTTAGCATGCTAAGTGCCATCCAATACCATGACCACTTAGGTACCAGGCTTCTTTTTGTTCAATTAGATATGTAAATGTTCCCCTCAGTAATAAAGACTTACACCAGTGTGTGGAGAACAGACAATAGCATTAGCAGGAGGCTGAGATGTTTGGTGGTTACTAAAGGACCCCATTGGACAATGACTCAACTATTTATAGCCCATTCCTAGCATTGGAAGTTTCACTTAGTAGAGAAAGAAGTCTCATGGGCATTTCTCTCTGTACTATTTGGTTACTTCATTTAGTTTATTTTTATATATGTATGTGTTTTAAGAAATATCTACAATAATAGGTTTTTGTATGATAGACATCTCAGTGGTTTCCAATTTCTGGCTCTTGTAAGTAGAACAGCAATGAACATGGACAAACCAGCATCTCTGCAGTAACATAAAGCATCCTTTGGGTATATGATCAAGAGTGATACAACTGGATATTGAAGTAGATCTCTTCCTAGGATCCCTGGGAACAGCAACACTGATTTCAGTAGTGGTTGTACAAGTTTACACTCCCACAAACAATTAACGAATGCTTCCCTTTCCCTCCATCCTTGCCAAACATGAGCTGTCATTTATTTTTATTGATCTTGGCTATTCTGAATGATGTGACAAGAAATCTCAAAGTAGTTTTGATTTTCATTTTCCTGATGACCAAGGACAATTGACATTCCTTTAAGTGTTTCTCAGCAATTTATGTTAATTTTTTTGAGAACTCTCTGTACCTGATATTTTAATTGGGTTATTTGTTTTCCTGTGCTGTTTAAAAATTCTTCATATATTTTAGATACTAACCATGTGATGGATGTGTTTACCAGCTGTAGAAGTTTTCTGGTGGAATGTTTAGAGTCTTTTAAGTATGAAAATAATGTCATCTAAAAATAAAGATAATTGGACTTCTTTCTATATATTTGTATACCATTCATCTCCATCACTTGGCTTTTTGCTCTATCTACGGCTTGATGTAATATATTGACTAGGTGTGGAAAGAATGGATATCCTTCTCTTGTTCTTGGTTCTAGTGGAGATCTTTTGGGTTTTTCTCCATTTAGGTTGACGTTGACTGTGGACTTGCTGTAAACTGCCTTTATTATATTGATATATGTCCCTGTATCTCTAGTTTTTTTTGTTTGTTTGTTTGTTTTATCATGAGGGAGTGTTGGAATTTGTCTAAAATCTTTTCTGCATACAATGAGATGATCATGTGGTTTTTGTCTTTCAGACTGCTTATGTGGTGGATTACATGTATTGATTTATGCATGTTGAACCATTTCTGCATCACTGGGATGAAGTCTACTTTATTATGATGTGTAATGTAGTTTATCTGTTTTTGGATTCAGTTTGCAAGTATTTTATGCTCATAAAGGAAAGTGACATGAGCTGTTCAGATAATATCCAGAAAGGGCGGGTTGTTGAAATCACCCACTATCACTGTGTGAGGGTCAGATGTGTTCTAAGCTGTAGTAGTGCTTTTTTAAAAAATGAACTTGGGTGTCCTTGTGTTTGGTGCATAGATGTACCATTTGATGTAATCCAGAGTGGAAGGAATCCCGAACAAAACCTGCACTCATACACTGAGTGTGTGTAGCACTGGTTGTGCTCCAGTGCCAGGTCACCTAGTGACTCTGTTCACCTCAGAAGTTCCCAGAGTGTTCCTAACTAAGGACAGGGGAAAAAAAGGTCATGAACTCCAGTGTCAGCTGAAGAAGAGAGCTGACAAATACCAGACTTTGGATTACAATTCTTTACAAATGCTACTGAAAAACAAGCTAGCTTTCTGTATGAAAAGTAGACGATGCTTTAGAGAACCTTTGGAAAGGAGTTTGCTTCTCTGATGAGTTTGCCCCTGGTGACATCAAACTGTCCTTTCTCATGTTTGGTGGCATTCACTTCAGAGCTCAGTATTTTCCGTTCCCGATAAGGCAGAGAAAGAGCTGTTAAGGAGGTCACTCTCTGCCTGCAGTTTTGTTTATTCTCAACAAAGAAAGAGCCCAGTGTGACTATTTTACATGGCAAATAGCTGAAGTCAGATTTTCCCAACAGCCTGAGATCATCTAACCTTACCAAGAGCGCATCATCGCACGCAGTGGAAGATTACTGCACAGACACTGGTGTGGAACAAGGCTGCTGCTACTTTTCCATAGGCCGCTGTATCTCAAGAGAAGAGCATTCTCGCCACGCCCTTCCTGCTGCTGCTCACATACAAAAGGCTGCCTGGATGCAGAAAAGCTTCCTCAATGCTTTCTTTAACCCCCTTTGTAGCTACATCATCTAATAGTCCACTTATTTAATGGGAATCTTGACATAATTAGTCTAAATATTTAGCCCAGAAGTTTGTGCTGAGAGGTCAATGAGTTTTAGTACATGGGAGATATTTATAGCTGACAAATATTCTATGAATCAGTGGTTCCCAACCTTCCTAATGCTGAGAGCCTTTAGTACAGATCCTCATGGTGTGACCCACAATCACAAAATTATTTTGTTACTACTTCATAACTATAACTTTGCTACTGTTATGAACTACAATATAAATATCTAATGTGCCACCCCCATGGGGCCAACGACTCACAGGTTGAGAACCACTGCTATAAATATGGGCCATAATAGCTATATACTTGTGCTTGTCTGGGTACATTCACTCAGTATGTAATGTAGATAATAAATATCAACATTTGAAGTAATAGAGATATGGAAAGGTGTGCAGAGATTTACCATTAAGTTAGAACATGTTTTATATAATTAAGTGAGTCAGTTATGAGTCCTTTATTAAGGTTAAATTGGCAGCTAAAGTTGGGAGAATGTTAAAGTAAGATAAAGATTAATATAAAGGGAGCATAGAAATTAATGAAATAAAACACCTAAACAGCATTGAATCAAGTTTGCAAGAGGAAATAATGATAACAATAAGGCTATTTGTCATAATTAAGAGAATAAATAAAACTTAAAGAGGAGGGGAAAAGGGTTCTTTTTAATTCTACAGAAAGGATAGTAAGCAGGACAGATGAATTGCTAGTAAACACAGCTACTTGGTAGCAGATTATATGGTATTGAAAACAATGACTAAGCCATATAAGATTTTTTAAATGTGTTCATTTTATATCGTTTTGGGCCAGTTAGGTTGCGAGTTCTATTGTGCAACAGTTGGGACTAGAACAATGTATACCTCTGTCAGGTGCAGAGAAAACCCAATTCCTCAAATAAAGTTAATTCCCATGAGCACTGTTTTTTCTTGTTGTTGTTTGTTGTTTGTTTTTCCAAGACAGGGTTTCTCTATGTAGCCTTGGTTGGCCTGGACTCACTTTGTACACTAGGCTGTCCTCAAACTCATACACATCCTCCTGCCTCTGCCTCTCTGAGTGCTGGGATTGAAGGCATGTGCCACCAGGCCTGGCTGAGCACTGTATTTTTTAAATACTGTACTGTGCTCCTGTTCTCTTGATGCCCTTTGAACTCTTACAATGAAGAAGTGCTGTTTATGTGAGAGAGGTCAGCACTTCAAAGATAAAGCAACGAATGTGGAGGATTTTTAAGAAGTATTTTCAATATGTGGACAATAAGGAAGGCACAACTTTAGTCAGCAAATATAGATGTTTACTTATTGTTAAATGCTGATTTACCTAGTTTTAAGAAATCTGACCAAGTTTATAGAACACAGATGTTTACAACCTGGACATTCTGAGATCTCAATGTACACAGTTCCACTCACTCAGCATTCAGCTGGTCTCCAATGTTGCTTTTTTCCCCCCACGTAAAACAACCCTTTGTAGTCAAAATACTTTGAGATAATTATCCTCAGAATCCCAAGTGACAGCTAATTTACCGGATAACAAGAAAAGAAAAGTGTCGATCATTTCTTTGGCCTTGTCTTTACTAGGCAACATAATCTGTGTAAAGACTTAAGTCCCCAAGAAATACAGCCAGGATAGCTGGTTATTATGGATCATATGAAAGAAAGAACCTCCCGTCATGATGCTGCTATGGTCCAGTCCCACACCTTGACTCTCTGAATTTCCAGTGGCCACCTGGCACCAGCCATCTCTAAGCATCTTCTCATCTCTCCCATGTCTCATATATTTTCTTCTATTTTTCAAAGTTCCCTGGGTGGCAACTAAGCACCCCCACCTTCAAATCACAAATGCTTAGCTGGCTGTTTCCCTCCCCCTCCCTCCCTCCTTCTCTCTCTCTCTCTGCCTCCTTCCTTCCCTCCCTCCCTCCCTCCCTCCTCCACCTCTCTTTCTCTCCATATCATAAATACTTATCAATTCTGTGTGCAAAA